>NC_134711.1:324532170-325268920 GCF_049634645.1 Pelodiscus sinensis | reverse complement strand
CAAGGAGATAGTTGAAAGGCCAGAAATAGCTGTTGTATCCAGCAGGGCCACTGCCACAGTCAGCAGGGGGGAGAACAGGTCTCACCCATGTATCTGGGGGCAGCAATCAAACATACACGCTGCAGGTCTAACTGGCAACTGACCTCTAGAGGCAGCCCGCCAGCAGGCTGATCAATAAAGGCCACCCAGCACTGGGAAGAGACACTCCACTAGCTGTTCCTGTGGAACGCGATCCAAGTCCTCTTGCCAGCGCTGTCTGTGGTCTGATTAACCACACCTCCAATTTCTTCTGCCATGGACTTGGCACTTAGTGCTCTCAAAAACCATCCCTCCCAGAGCTCGGGCCTCATGGGGGTCAGTCCTTTGTTGCATGGGGCCTGGGAGGAAAGGGAGGTACAGTAAGGGAGGGATTAAGCAATGGGCTGTCAAACAGAACTAGGGACTAAAACAGGGAGCAAAGCAGAAGGCCCTGAGAGCCCAGCCACAGAGTCTGTGGCTGCCAGACAGCACAGCTGGGGCAGGAAGAGGAGAGGAGTGAAAGGAGACAGTCCGAGCCATGGCAGCAGCCAGAGGAGCGTAGGGGAGCCAGATACAGCGTTCACACCACATGGGGCAGGAGCTCAGAGGTAGGCTGTCAGGGAGACAGACCCTCCATCCAGAACAGATACAGTGGGCGACTCTCAGCAACAGGCTGGGCCCATTGTGTTCAAGGGGGTGGGGGAGCCGGACAAGACCACCCACCTGCTTTTCCTTCTCTGCTCTCCCTTTAGACCTTCTCTGACCTGCCGGGGGGACATCCAGCTCTGACCTGGCTTCCTCAGGCTCCTACACAAACTAGGCCAGTTTCTAAGCCACCTGGTGCAGCCCAGGCCTTCATGGCTCTGATGTTCTCTGCATTAGTCTCTGCTCCAAGGCGTGCTCAGTTTCCTCTTGCTGCAGTTTCAATCTTGTTAGCAGAAGAGATGGGAGCATCTCCGGGCTCTCTCTCAGCCTCCTTTCCCAGGGAGCTTTGGCTTTAGAAAAGCCCATTTCTGGGATCACTAGATGACCTTGCTCCTGTCCAGCAGCTTATGCGGGCAACGGTTCCCAGGGGGCTATTGCTGGGTGGGCTCATCACGCTGACACCACCATGTTTCACACCAGCGACGCTGATGAGTCCCACTCACTGTGTCCTACTGTACACACACACGAGCTGTGTGGCCATGGGCTTGGAAAAGCCAGTTGCCAGTATAAGGCCGCCTCTTATTCTGCTCGCAGCAGCCAGGGAAGAGGCAGAGAACTCCTCTTGTGATGAGAGGATGCCGAAATTCAGACATCGCTTCTTCTGGATGGAGGGAAAGTGCCTCCTAGAAATTCCTGAACTCTTCTGCCCAGCTGACTAACATGTGAGCCCTGCTGAACTGCAATGAAACTGCTGACGTTCCAGGTGAAGTATTTTCTAGATGGGCCGCAAGGGGGAGCTTGCACTTCTCTAAAATGCAGCACGGCTTCCTTGATTTTAGGTGTCCCACACTTTGGACCTCTGTTTTTAACTGAATCTCAGACGCAAAATTAAAACCATTCATATTAAACCATGAGCTACTGAATTCCATGGTTCTCTTCTGGACCAGAGACAGAAAGACAGATGCCCCTCTAAGTCCTTTCCCTTTGGAACTCCCTGCCACAGGATACAGAGCCCAGTATGGCAGCTGGAGAATTTAATGTCTTCTATATAATATGGCCAGCATAAATAGTATAATGCGTCAGCAGCTGCTCTGATGGACATGGGTGAGCATTTGCCTCGCACTCCCCAAACAAGTAGCATGGTATTGCATTATATTTCCACGCCCCCAGTCTCTCTAGCATATGGGGATACTGTTGCAAATTAGGGATGTGAATGGTTAACTGGTTATAGCTGCAGGGATGTGAATGGTTAACCAATTACAATTAACTGGTCACCCCCGTTTAACTGGTTAACTAGTTAAACGGGATTTTACATCCCTACTACAGAGGGATTCGTAGTGTAAATGGAAAAATGAAATCCCACAGTCAAACTGTAAGAACATTCATTTTCAGGTCTGCGATGGCTCACTATAGCGTTGAATAGTCTTGCCACAGTCTTTGCACTAGCAATCTCCTCACCTCCAGTGGCACCACTGCATTGGGATGTAAAAGCATTAGGGATGTGACGGCATAACTCTTTAAAACAGTTAATCAATAAGCCTGGACTTACTAGTTACTGTTAATGGTTATACACAGGCTCCCAACCCTGCTCTATCAGAGGAAGAAGCACGGGGCAACAGCCGGTTCCCCAGGAGCAGGGCAGCAGGGAGAAGCCTGTGCTCATCAGGAGCTGGTTTAAAAGCCAGTTCCTGGCATACTCCTGCTCCCAGGGAGCCTGCTGCAAGTGCATGTAACTGCTGAGTTTTTCAGCGGTTACGCAATTACCCGATTTAACATCCCTAACTGGTATTAGTTCAGGACTACACCCTGCACAAGGCAGGCCACTACCACAGGGAACTTCATTACCCTGAGACCACTGACAAATTGCAGAAGGTAAACACAAGCTTGGCTGAGTGATAACTAGAGGGGAAAGAGGCCTGGTAACAGCCTGCAGGTAGCTAAGAGGAGGCGACAACAAGGGAGGAGAGGTTAGTGGAGCGAGGGTAACACAAGGGATGAGATCAGAGGGGAATTTGTGCTGTAGGGAACAATTCTGCATTTGCAGGGAGTTGGACCAGATGAACAGTAAGAGCAGAAAAAGCCTAACTCCCGGGAGATCATTTTCCGGCAGCCAGGAGGTTGCACTGTCCTCTGGATTCAATTCAGGTTATTTCTAAGAACCCAACACGACTGAGAAGGAAGACTCTGAGCCAGCAGGCAGCTGACTGCAGGCTCCTGCAGAGCATCAGCTGTCAAGGGTTACCACAGCTACCCAGCATCCCAGTCAGAACAGTTCCAATGAGACTGCGGGAAGGTGTGGACAAAGCCAGAAAGATTAACAGGCAGAAGAACAAGGTGGTTAAGGGACAGGCTAGTTTATGAGGCAAGACTGAAGACTAAAGGCCAGATCCATGAAAGCGTAGCCATTTATTTCCAATGGCAGAAGGAGCCAGCTTTAGGTTTCCACCACTGGGTTAACTGAGGGGCTCAGGGGCAGTGTTCCCTCTAATTTACGTCCACGTGCAGAATGAATTTTGTTATGTGCACCAATATGGAGATGTGTGGCACCTCACCTCCATACTGGTGCATATAAAATTCATTCGGCACATGAACCATCTGTGGGGGGGAGCAAGGCCAAGGGATTCAGAATGTGGGAAAGGGCTCAGGGTTGGGGGGGATGAGGGCTCTGGGATGGGGCTGGAGATGAGGGGTTTGGGGTGCAGGAGGGGGCTCAAGGCTGAGGCAGACGGTTGGGATAACAAGGGGTACAGAATCTGGGATGGGAAGGAAGGGTTTGCAGTATAGGCTGCTTTGGGGAGAAAGGGCTCCCCCCAGTCTTCTCCCACCACAGCAGCTCCGGAGCAGGTAAGAGGCACCTCTCTGCTAGCCATGGAGTCTCTGGTGAGGCTGGGTTGGCTGGAAGAGGGGCACCTCTCTCCCAGTGATAACAGATTCATGCTGCCGGGGACAGCAGGGGGGAGAATTTTGAGAAGGTGCCTCTTCCTGGCCGTGGCAGCTCCCTGCTGGGACCAAGGAAAGGGGGGCTCTCCCCAGCCTGCGGCAGCTTGGTGAGTGCCTGCCCGGGGCTTATTAGGCAGCCGTGCAGCGTAGCGGGAATTTAGCACCGGGAGTATGTTGGCAGTGGTGCCACATGATACACACAAAACAATGATTTGGCTGGTGCAAACCCCCAGGAGGGACAGGAACGCAAAGGGACTTGGGGTTACAACCCCAGACTAAAGCTGCCAGGGGAAGTAACACTCATTCATTTGTCTGGCACGTCTGCTCAGCCAATCAATGAAGCTGCCTTGGCTTTTTATCATGCCAAGGGTGAGTGCCTGTCCTGATCCCTTTCTGTAAGGCTTATGGAGAAAGATGATTTAGACTTCCTAAGGACAAGATCTGGTCAGCTGGACACTAGAGTCCTAGGGGAAGAAGCGACAACGCCATGGCTTGAGACAACTCGGGTTAGTTACATCTGGCTACGGGAAAAAAGTCACTTTTGGCCAACTCATGCTAGCCACGTCCTGCCTAAAATAAGCCTTCAAGACTAGACTGGCCAAGATGGTAGCAACTACACTGCAGGGACCAAAGCAGGTGGGATGGGAAGCACCTGCCAAGCCTCCTCTCATTTCTAAGCTTCTGTCCCTGCTTTTAGATCTGGTTTGCCATCTACTGGGGAAAAACCCCACAATTGTATGTGGCTGAATGGTGACCCTGCTGCACCCTCCCAAAAGTAAGCAGTTTCAACAAACACTTGAAGACAAAAGATTCCCTTTAAGCCCCAGGAGCGGGGAGCATCAGCTGGGTAAGTACAC
Organism: Pelodiscus sinensis; assembly: GCF_049634645.1. Classification (NCBI taxonomy): domain Eukaryota; kingdom Metazoa; phylum Chordata; order Testudines; family Trionychidae; genus Pelodiscus; species Pelodiscus sinensis. Next base: position 325,264,460 of record NC_134711.1, on the reverse strand, counting down.
AAAGCCTGAGGAGCAGCTGCTCACTTTGTGGCCAAGGACAAGACTCTTTAATAAAAGTTCAGCTATTAATAGAACTCCTGCCGGCAGCTCCAGGCCCTCTTGGCTTTCACTGGAGAGCTGCCTATAGTGTAGCCTGGGCCGAGAACAGAGGAACGGCAATTTGGGATGGCACAGAGCTAGACAGCTACGAGGCAGGAGGGTGGGATTCAGAAATGACTGCTGTCACTCCTGCCTGCCTGATGTTTTGAACGCTTCAAAAAGCAGAATGATGGGTTCTCCTGACCTCCCTGTATCCACACCAGCGGGAGGCTTCACCCACTTGCTGCCATAGTGCAACTCCTCCCCCACAGCAGGGCTTTTACGCAGATCCCTTCTTACTAACAACCTGAGTGGAGACAAGGCCTAATTCTCTTTGCCCAACATTAGCAGTGTGGCTAGACTAAGGTTTAGAAGGGCTGTTGATGGAAAGTCTTAGTGAGCATGCTCAATAACTTCAGAGTAGGCAAGACAAGCTGAGCTTAGCATGTGTTGAACTGCTTGAGTTGAAGCCGACAGTAGTGCCTAAGTTTCCATGCAATCAGTGTCACATTCTGACCCCTGTTCCTCATAAGCCGAGCACTTGGGCAGCCACCCAGGAGAGATTCAAATGCTGCCCGGCTGATTAGCAGAGCGCCCACAGCCACCAGCACGTGTTTCCATTGGCAGTGCACACCCGCACGCGCCTCAGTGCATATAAAATTTATTCCGTTTGTGGGTGGAAAAACTGAAGAGGGAACATTGATTCTCACCCCACACCATTAAATCCTACATTGTAATAACCCTGCCAAAATGTGAAGGGCATGGTGAGGAGGCCCAGTTGGATAGCAAGGATTTGCCGTCATCCCTGCCCAAATTCTCCCTCCAAACATCCCTTAGTGGGGAGCTCACTGAAAATCAGCTGGGCCCATTTCCTAAGGATACCCTGGAGGTCCTTGGCTTTACAGGCAACAAAATCAACCCAGTCCCTGCTGGGTTGGGGGAATCTTTTCTACCCCTCACCCAACCTGCCAGATGCCACCTGTATCTTTCTGGCAAGAGACACTCCAGCATTTTCTGAGATTTTTTTACTGACGTCTTTCTAGCCACAGCCCAATACTAAAAGGCACGGATGTAGGTTTCAGCAACACAGAAACTCCCAAGGGACACTGTGGTACACAGCTGCATTGAAGCTACAGGAGCCCAAGAGGACTTAATCTTTGTATTTTGTCAATTATGGTTTGGAAAAAGGCCCAAGAACGAGATAAACCCTCCTAGGCCACCTAACTCCCCCACCTAGCGACCCCAGCCTAGCCCCCCTCCCTCCCAGGGACCCCCCCCAACTCCCCCACCTAGCGACTCCAGCCTAGCCCCCCTCCCTCCCAGGGACCCCCCCCCAACTCCCCCACCTAGCGACCCCAGCCTAGCCCCCCTCCCCGCATGTGCCCCCCCGGGTTCCCGTCTCCCCGCCCCCGGGACCAGTCTCCAGGGAGCCCGAGGCGCCTGCAGACCCGCCCCCCGCCCGCTCCGCCCCCCGCGGGGGCCCCGGGCCGCACCTGGTCAGCGGCCTCGTTCTCGCTGCTGTAGCAGCACCCCATGGCCGGGCGCGGCGGGGCCGGTCTCCCGGGAGGGGGAGGGGAGGGACGCGGTACGGTGTCCGGCTGGGGCCCTGCCGCCGCGGTCACATGAGCAGCGGCGCCCGCCCCTCCAGCCAACAAACAAGCCTGGGAGGGGAGGAGGGGGAGCTCATTCGCCCTTCCCGTTCGCCGCTTCCGGACACGTGAGCCGGAGCGCCAATGCCGAGCGCGGAACGCGGGGGCCCTCACGGCACGTGAGGAGGGCGAGCCAATCGAGCGAGGCGTGGCAGGTCACGTGATCGGGACGCCTTCCAGGAAAGGAAGTGGCGGGGGACGGAAGAGAGACAGAGAGGGGCCTCCCGCCACGTGAGGGCGGCGCGCCAATCAGCGCTCAGAGAAGAGGGTGGCGCGTGACAGAGGAATGCTGTCACGGGCTGGGGGTGCATGAACCTCCCCGCTTCCCCGCTGCTCCGGGGGCGGGGCCAGGAAACCCCCCCCCCCCATGTCCACCTCGGCACGGGGCCTGCCCCCCCAGGATGCAGGGGCGGGGTCTGGCCCCTCCCAGCACAGGCAGAAAGTGGGGGGGGGGGCTGTGAGGCTGCAGCCAGCGCAGTGACCGGGCTCCCCCCAACATACAATCCTCCCCCCCCCCCCCGCCCCTATGGAGACAGCAGAGACAGCAACGGGGGGGGGGGCAGCTGCACGTTTACTCCAATAAACGCATTAATCCAGGGGTCACCACCCGGTCGATCGGGACCGACCGCTCGATCTTGGAGCCTTTGACGGGTTTGGTCAAGAGGCTGCCAAGAGCTGCACTTCAGCTGCCCCTCCCCCCACGGCTGCCTATCTCCTGCCCTTTGCCTTGGAGCTGCCCCCTCCCTGGGAACCTCCTGCTTGCTGTACAGAGCAGGGAAGGGAGAGGAGGGGTGCTGATATCAGGGTGCCCCTTCTCCTCCTGTATTCTGTCTCCACAGAGCAGAGCGGGGGCACAATAGGGCTTGGGGTGGAGGGATTTTGCTGGCTGCTTTTGAGAGTGGTGCAGGCCCCACTGCACCACCACCACCACCCAGGAGCCACCTGTGGTAGGCAGTGCTCAGCTGGAGCCAACTCTGATCCCCTGCCCCAGTCATGAACTCCCTCCTGCACCCTAAACCCCTGCCCCAGAATCAGCTCAGAGCCCCTCTCACACTCCAAATCGCTTAGTCCAAGACCAGAGCCTGCACCCCAACCCTCTTCCCCTGCCTGGTGAAAGGGAGGGAGAATAGGGGTGGGAGGGAGGACAAGTGAGCAGGGGCAGGGCCTCAGAGAAGGAGCAGGAAAGAGGCGGGGCAAGGGTGTTTGGGTTTGAGGTAGATCTTGGATTGCATTTACATTCAAAAAGTGATCTTGTGCTTAAAACAGAGACTACTACATTAATCCCTACTCCGTGGGTTGCACCTACAACGGGGGGGGGGGGAGCACGCTCCTAGCTCGAGTTTCCCAGCCAATAACTGATCCCAGCACTTTTGTAAGGGCCATTTCAATCACCTGGTGATGAAGTAGCATTTGAAATGCTGGAGCGGACAGGGACAGAGTGACCTAGACAAGTTGGAGGATTGGGCCAAGAGAAATCTGATGAGGATTCATCAAGGTCAAGTGCACTTGGGACAGAAGAAGCCCGAGCACTGCTACAGGCTGGGGACCGACTGGTTAACCAGCATCAGAGGGTTAGTCGAATTAGTCTGTAACTGGAAAAACTTAAAAAAACAACAAACAGTCTAGCAGCACCTTAAAGACTATCAAAACATGTAGATGGTATCATGAGCTTTTGTGGGTACAACCCACTTCTTCAGATGAAAACCGGCAGTTTAGCAGAAGAGGATCTGGGGATTACCGTGGCCAAGAAGCTGGACATGAGCTAACAGTGTGCCCTTGGAGCCAAGAACACTAACAGCATATTGGGCTGCATTAGTAAGAGCATTGCCAGCAGATCTAGAGAAGTGATTATTCCCCTTTATTCAGCACTGGTGAGGCCTCATCTACAGTATTCCATCCAGTTCTGGGCCTCCAATTACAGAAAGGATGGACATTGGAGAAAGTCCAGCAGAGGACAATAAAATGATTAGGGGGTTGGAGCACATGACTTACAAGGAGAGGCTGAGGGATTTGGCCTTATTTAGTCTGCAGAAGAACAGGGGAGATTTGATAGTAGCCTTTAACTACCTGAAGGGGGGTTCCAAAGAGGATGGAGAGGGTCTGTTCTCAGTGGTGGCAGATGACAGAACAAGGAGCAATGGTCTCAAGGTGCAGTGGGGAGGTCTAGGTTGGATATTAGGAAAAACTATTTCCCTGGATGGGTGGTGAAACACTGGGATGGGTTAGCTGGGGAAGTGCTGGAATCTCCATCCCTAGCGGTTTGAAGTCCCAGCTTGACAAAGCCCTGGCTGGAATGATCTATTTGGGATTGGTCCTGCTTTTAGCAGTGAGTTGGACTCAACTTCCTGACATTTATTTCAGCCCTAGGATTCTATGAGTCTCCAGTTCAGAGACTTAAGTTATTGCACCAGGCTGGTGTTTTTGCTGGAAAAGCTCCTGTGACGGGTTGGATCACAAGCTCCCCTTGGAGCTATCACCTAGTGTGCTGATCATGCCTCTGAGCCTGCCTACCTGCCGCCTGGGATGCCCCACCACTCTGTTCTCCTGGGCCAGGAACTCTGATTTCTCCCAGCCAAAAGGGGCCAAAATGCCAAATAAATCCATTGTATTCTGTGTAAAAGCTTTATCCAGAGAAAGTCAGGGGCTGCGACTAGACTGGCATGATTTTGCAGAAATACTTTTAACGGAAAAGTATTCTTGTGCAAGAGGGCTTATCCCCGAGCGTGAACATCAAAGTATTTCCACAAGAAGCACTGAATTCTTACATGAGATCATCAGTGCTCTTGCGCAAATTCAAGTGGCCAGTGTAGACAGCTGGCAAGTTTTTGCACAAAATCTTACCAGTCTAGACACACCCTGTAAGATTCGCTCTTTTTATCAATGAAAGAGAAATATGCACCCTTTCCCACGGTAACACTTCTTTACACCGAGCTTGATAATAAAAGTGGTTTTATTAAGTACTAGAAGGTTTACCCGGAGTTGCTCTGGTTCTTAAGACAATTTTTGGTTTTTTTGGAAAATAACATGAAAATGTCCAGGCTGCATTTGAGTCATTGCTCTGGGGTGGGGCTGGGGACGAGGGGTTCAGTGTGCAGGCTGCCCTGGGGAGAGAGGACTACCCCAGCCTTCTCTCACTGGAGCAGCTGGGGCCAGATGAGAAGTGCCTCTCCATGGCCACTGCAGCTGGAATGGACACCCCTGGGGGAGCAGTGCATCTGCCCCAGCTGGGGAAGGTCCAGGTTCCTCTTTCCCTTGCATTCCCCAGCCAGAGTGAGGCATGCAGTCTTTGCCCCCACCCCCCACACAAACACCTGAATTGTGAAAACTCCCCCTCCTTAACAGGAGGCACCCCGATGGTCCCATGGGCGGCGGGTGAAAGTCGAGCTGGGGAAGGCAAGCCCCCAGCCTCGCGCTTTCTGCTCAGGCCTCTCCCCCATGGGAGCCAATCCCCTCCCCTTCCCGGATAACCACAGGGAGGTGGGGTGGCACATGGCCCAAGCCTCCCCGGCTCTGGAGCATGGAGAGGGCGGGTGCGCTACAGTTGTCGTTATGGGTGGGGCCCGGTGGCCGTTTGGGAAGACGATGCCTTACTCCGCCTATTATACCTGCCGCTCCTGTGCGCCCTCCCCGCCATGACTGAACGAGGCCCAGCCCATCTGCCCCAGTTCTGGCCCTAGCTCCCTGCCCAGCCTGAACCTCCCACCCCACCCCCCACCAAGCCAGTCCAGTCCCAGCTCCGGTTCTGAGGCACCAGCCCCCCACGCACCAGGCTGGCCCAATCTGCTGCTCCCCACAAGCGCCAGGACAAGGCACTGGGCCCTCCCCCAACCACTTCCCTTTCTCAGCACCAGGCAGAGCCTGGCCAAGCTGCCTCACTCCCCTGCCAGAAGCCCTGGTTGGCTGCCCACTGGCTTGCCACCTTCCTCCTCACCCCCCTCCCAAGAAGAGGAGGAACACAGTGAGGGGTGGGGAGAGGGACATGGCAGGGCCACGTGGCCCAGGCATCAGGGGCAGGTTGGCAGCAGGGAACGCTTAACCTTCCTGTGCCTGTTATACCCGCCACCCATGCCTGAGCATGTGGGCAAGACCCACCAGCCAACACCCTGCGAAAGAATTCTCTGCAGTAACTCAGAGCCGTCCGGAGCAACGGCCCCGGGCCCCACTCTTTGGGGGTGGCCCAGAGTAATAGCAAGGGACCTAGGGCTAGCAGCAGGGGTCGCCCCCCCCCCCCCCGAGGCGGAATGAGGAGCGATGCGGCTGGGAGAGCAGAGCGGGCCGGGGCCAGGTTGTTCTGCTTCCCCCTCGCTGCTGCTGATGAGTGCAGGGCCAGGCCCGATCCCTGCTGCCAACACCAGGCCCTCCACTAATCCCTAGGGGCTGCATTGCTCAGGGGAGGGGGCTTTGGGAAGAGGTGCAATGGGAGGCAGGGAGGGAGGCGGAAGGGCAGGGAGAGGCGACTCAGGGCAGAGCAGGGGTGTGGGAGTGGGGGGAGGGGCGGAGCGGGGGTGGGGCCTGGGGCAGATGAGGGCTCCCCAGTTAGTGTCCCCTCACCGGCTGTTGGGGCTATTTGATGCTAGCCGTCCCGGATGGGCCACATGCCACTGCAGGTCATCCCGAACACAAACTTATCCACCTCAGTCCTGAGGGGTTCTTTGCTCCCACCGCTATTTCAAGTCTATCCACGTGGAGGGCCAGTTTATAGCCATTGGTCCTTGTGTCCACACTGGCACCTAACTCCTCTCCCTCCCTGGTATCTACCCCTCCGCGGTAAGCCCAGCTGGACGCCGCGCAGCGAGGTGCCCGTCTAGCAGTCAGCGCCAGACTGGTATCGGTCGTTGCACATTGCGAGAGCCGCTTCCTGTCTCTTTCTGTGGGATTTGAGGAAGCCGCTTTCCCCTCTTGCTTCATACTTTGAACAGTCCCGTGGAGAATGGGTTCCAGTTTTAATCTCGCCTCCATCACGTGAGCGACAGAGCTGTTCCCCTGCGGGACATTCCATGGGGGCCCGCCTCTTGAGGGCCAGCCCCTGCTTGTAACCGGCAAAGTCCTGCTGGTGCTTTGGTATTTCGCTGCCACAAAATAACCTCCTAGTGTTACGTCACTGGGGAGGAGGGGGTATCTGTAGCACTCCAGCTACTTAACGTTCATCAGCCTTCCCCAGGAAGATGCACACTGGTCACTGGGAATTCATCTAGAGCATTTCTAGTTTTGCAGGGAGGGCGTTCGGCTCAGGACTCTAGTATCAGATGTCTATGGGTTGGCAGGTGCATATGCTGGGAGGGTACATTACTGCCCTCTCCGGACTGGCACTTCACAGACCTCTGGCCATGCCTGTCTCCTCTACTGGCTGCTGTAGAGAAGCTGCTCCCGCAAACCTACACATATCGCATTTGCAGATCCAGGATTGGACTTGCTTCCCATGCAAAGGTGTGGCGTGGAAGTAGAGGTGTGGCGAGAACGTGGGAGGTGCTGCAGCACCCCCTGCCTGGAGCAGTTTTCTGTCACCAACAGGATTTACAGTTTGGTTCAGTGGCTCTCAGGACCCCCACTCTACAAATTGTTCCAGCCCCTCTGTTCCCACGGGAAAAGCCATGAAAACAAATAAACCCAGAACTCAAGTCAACATGGGATGAACGCTTGTCCGTCAAGTGACGGTAGACGGCCACGAAGCCGCCAATCTCAAAGCGGAAAGTTGCAAGTTCTGTCCTCCAATGTTATGATCACCGGAGACGGCTCCAGATATTAACTTGCTGCCTGAGGCTGCACAGTGAGGGTCAGAACTAGGGATGCTACATATCGGTTAACTGAATAGTCGATTAAGCTCATGAATTTTTATCGGTTACTCGACTATTCTGTAATCCCCAGGGACAAGGCCGGCAGCCAGTGCGCTCCATCCCCTCTCCTGAGGAGCCCCCTGCCACACCGTGCTGCTGCCTCTGTATCAGAGGCAGCAGCATGGGGTGCCAGGAGGGAGCTGGTCCACAAGAGGAGCCAGTTTAAAAACCAGTTTCCCTCACGGACCGGCTGCCTGTCACCCCGCTCTGCTGCACAGCATGGGGTGGAAGCAACCCCTGTCTGGGAGGAGGGGCAGCTGGAACTGAGCTGGGCTGCCTGCCTGCCTGGCTCCTAATACACTTTAAATGCAGAGCTGCAGCAGGGGTAGGTCCCGGACCTGGTGCGAGCCAGGACTTAGTCGGGCTGCTGGCCAGCCTGCTAAAAAATGTACTGGTGGGGGGAAGGGAGAAATGCACGTGGTCTATAGCATTAACCGGTAAGCTTTTGCTTATCAGTTAATCGGTTAATCGACTGCACTATTACATTCCTAGTCAGAACATGGCTCGTTTGTTTTCCAGTCACATCTGCAGAGCTGATGTTACCTCTGACAAGCTTGGAGTCCGTCTCCGCTTGGAGAGCTGAACCGTCTATGAGTGTCGTCAGAGAGGGTCGCTACTTCCAGGGGAGGGGGTAAAAGACAGAAGGAACACGGGGGGGGGGGGGGGGTTGCTGATGCCAGTGGGAGCAGAACTGGAACCAAAGCGCAAGATGTTTTAAAAACCTTGGGTAGGATTTCCCCACACACACGGGTTCTGCACCTTCACAGAAAATAGGGTTCATTGTTTGCAAGGGCACTACCCCCTCCCCATTTCTGTGTGTAACTGCGGTGCAAGTTAGACTGAATGGGCCTTGGAGACTGAACTCCCTCACCCCATTCTGGCGTGGTCCCACAGGCCCAAAGCATCTCATGCTGGGCTCCACACATCAGTGGCTGCTTCTGGAAATGTGACCTATGGGGAGTTGGTCAAGGGGACACAGTGCGTCGGTGTCAGAGCCTGGCACCGTACGTGGATCTCCTGACTTGGTGGCTCACCCACCCGGCTGTGAATACTCCTGGAAGCATGTGCCCCACAGAGGCAGAGGGGTTTGTTCCTGAGGTTGGACGGCTTGTGCAATAAATAGCCTACCCAAGGGCAGCAGTGCAAGCCCATTCTCTGGTTAAATACACTGCAGAGAGCTGTTCCTGGCCCCCTTGTGGCCGAGCCGTGTGACCTCCTAGTGCCCTTGTCTCTAATGAAGTGTTTCTTAAACTTTTTAAGACCAAGGAACACCAAGCAATAATTTTTTTTTCATGAGGAACACCAAGGATTTTTTGTTGAGAAAAAAAAAAGGGTCGGGGGAAAGTTACTGAGAAAAAAAAAAGTCACCTGCCCTTTTAAGGGCGGCCGTTTTGAACTCTGTTGTTCTCCACGGCACACTTCCGACTGCCTCGTGGCACACGGGTGTTCCTCGGAACACAGTTTAAGAAACACTGCTCTAATGCCTGTGATTGTCCACCCCACAGGCTTTCTCCGTTTCCCAGGGGAGTCTGGGGGAGTAAGCGATTAGGGCCAGGGACAGCGCTCCTCCACTGGAATTTCAGCTGCTTGATGATCATGCAGAGCGTGGGGGGAGGGTGCATCATTACTGGCTTAGCTTGAGTTAATGACTAATTATATAGCTGGCTTGTATCTACTCCTCTTAGCAGCCCATTCTGTAAACGTCCTAGAGCAACTTCCACTAGGTCCCGGTGTCTTCCAGGTCCCAGTGGCAGGGGTACAAGATGGCTGGAAAACTCCATGTTCTCTCTGGTGGTGAGGGAGCTTGAAAGTGCTGGTCTGGTCAGGCTCTCGTTCTGATTCAGTTTCTGGTCAATGAAATCTCTGGGCTGTCAGGCAGCTTTCCCCCGTGGACGCTGGCCCCCATCTTGTCCCTCGGTTGTTGGGCAACGGATAAGCTCTGCCCATTGAGGGGCTGAGGGGCCGAGGCAGAGCCTGGAATAGCAGGGGGAGCCGGAGATGGGAACTGAGGCGCATTAGCAGAAGGGGAGGCAGGGAGGGGAGGCAGCAAGTTGGGAGAGAGAGGCCTTCTCAGAGGCCGGGATGTATGCTTCCGATTCTAGGGGGCAGAGAGCAGCTGGTGGTGCTAGTACTATGGGGCTCGTGGTGCCTGCCCCGGTGGAGCGTAACAAGCGGGCACACCTGTCAGGGAGCTGGGAAAGGAGGCAGCTGCCTGCAAGCCAAGGGATTCATGAGACCTAGGTGTGACACAGAAGGGACTCCTGATCCCCTGCCTCCCATCCAATGACTGGTGGTTGAAACCGGGCGGATCTTTGAGAAGGAGCCAGGCAGTCCTGTAAAGAGCCACGTTCTGGCGAACTGACCACATCCCGTGGCCATCTGTTCCCGTGGTTAATTACCCTCCCCGTTCCAAACGAGCGAGTGCCTGATGATTTCCAGTCTGACTTCAGCCTGTGGCTAGGAGATCTGATATGCCTTTATCAGCCAGAGCAAGGAGCCCGCTCTGGGTTCAGATATCTCCCTCCCTCGGGGGTACTCACAGAGCGGGAGTCGATCGTCTCGTCTCGTAACCTTCCCATCGATATGCTAATTGGATTAATCTCCTTTCCACGGCTGATTTTCCAAACCACCCACCATCCCTGTAGCTCTTCTTTCATCCTCCAACCGCCTTTGAGCCCGAGCAATTCCGTGCCCTCGAGTTCGTTTGCTTTGCCTGCCTCAACGAGAAGGAGGATTAAATGAGACGCTGATAAGGTGCAAGGCAGGGAGTGGGAGCTAGAGGCTGGAAGGAAGAGAATGAGACTGTTCTTTGCCAGCACGGAGCTTTACTTGTTGGAGTCTCTTGGTTAACGTGGCATTACGGGACTGTTTTAAGGGCCCTTTCTGCTCCCTGGGGACAATCTTCTTGTAATGAATGTCCTAGGGTGTATGCAACAACACCGCCCTCTGCTGAATAAATTCAGAGCTGCTCAACTATGTGCCATAGACTGTATACTGCAAGCAACTGATGGAGATTCTCCTTTCAAGCAAGTGGGAGGGGGCTGGGCTATGGAATCAGTAGGAGGCGAGTGTCAGATGGTTGCAGCCTGGTGACACCAGTAAAATCCGTAGCTGGCCCTGGAGATGTTAGTCTAGAGCATCTCTGAAGTTTCTCACTATCGTTGCAGAACTATGGTGCACCTCACCACTTGGTGATAGACCGATCCCGCCCCCGCCTAACAGTTCATCTGGATCTGTTTGCTGCTTTCCGTTGCTGGCGACAGGCCATGCGTGTTCCCTTGTGCACTGGGTGACCCCCCCCCCCACTTTCTGATGCCAGAGAAGATAAGGGTTTGGTTGGAACAGGGGAGCTATGGAGCCTTCCCATGGCTCTGAGCCAGGGCGGCTGGAGCAGTGCGGGAGGCGGGTGGGTGGGAGAAAGCCGCGCTCGCCGTTCTGATTTTATGACGCTGGAGGAAAGGGTATAATTACATGGTAGGGTTTTACAGCTCCTTCCGAGGCCTTGGATTTCCTGCCGTTAAATTCATGCACTTGTGTGGTCAAGACCAAACACATCCCTGCGGTCTACGCGCCAGTTACCGAAGCCTGTAATTTTCTCTGCATAAACATCCTGGTTTCAGGTTCCCAAAGCCAGTAGGAGCTCCCAGGTAAGGTTTGGGGGTGGGGGTCTTATAAGAGGGTCTGACTTCCTGCAGGAAACACTTGGCACATACAGCCCTGCAAGCCCAGGGAGGCAAGGAACTGACACAAGAGGCTAACAGCACGGAGCTGCTTCCAGACGGATCCCAGCAGAGAAGGTACCAGCAGGGCTGGAAAAGGCTTTGCCTTGGGTTAATTCCTTTCTGCCGCATGCATGAAACAACAAGTCAAGAAGGGAACGGGGCTGAGGAGCTGAGGCCGGGACTTGGGAAGCTCTTCTGTGGACGCTGGGGAGGAAGGGAGTGTGGAGACTAGATCAAGAGGCAGGCCAGGAGCATTGCTCTCCACAGGGACACAATTCCCCTGAGAAAATCACCCAGGGACATTGGAAGCGGAGAAACAGACCAGGGCTGGGCAGGCGGGATTTCTGTCCTAATTAGAACAGGAAGCGGGTGCCAGCCCTTCTCCCGCAAGGCTCTCACAGCTCTTAGCCGACATGAGCTAGTCAGGCCTTGCAGAGCCCCAGGGAGGGAGGTCAGTATCATGTTCCCCTTGCTATGGCTGGGGAAACCGAGGCACGGCGGCCCTTGGTCTTGCAGAGCGCCGGCGGCAGACCAAGGGTGAGACGGTGGGAGTCCACGTTGTAGACGCGTCTCCCTCTTCTGTGCCTGCTTCGCTCCTGGTTGCAGTGAGATGAACAAAGAGCATGGCTGTTCTGTGGGGGCCAGGGAGGGAGATTCCCATTGGCCTCCCCTAGAAGGCAACCCCCCCATCCCAGCGCTGTGTCCTCCTCATCCTGCCATGCAGGGCCCAGGCCCAGTCTCTGCTGGCACTTGCCATGGGGCGACCGGCGCGACTGCCCCGACTGGGACCGTGTGTTGGTTTTCCTAGCACAGACAAAGGGGAGATTTGTTTCAGCAGCAGAGGCGCTGCAGGGGCCTAGGGCCGTGCTCGTTAGCTCTCACAGGCAGGGTGGTTTGCACTAGTCCTCGCAGGGACGCCTCCCCGAGACAGAACCACCCACATGTGGCGCCTGGTGGCTCAGGAGATGGTGCTCCGGGTCAGGACTCAAGCGGAGGCAGGCAGGGTGCCAAGGCGGAGCCGTAACACTGGAAGTGCTAAGTGCTGGGTGGGCAGGAAAGGTGACATCATGGCTATCATGAATTAAAAGTCCCAGAAGATGTTTTGCATGAGTCAGGGCGGCTAAGCCCAGGTGTCCGGGCCAGATGGTGATTTGGGTGGTTGGATTTAGCCTCCCGGTGCTCCGGGCCGGTTCATTTCCAGAACATCTACCTAGTGCCCTTTGCGGAGCAATGGCTGGCGTGCTCCACCCCAGAGGTGGCTGCATTCCCATGGGGAACAAAGTCAAAAGTGTGGCAGAAGCAAAGGGCAAAGCCAGCAGCTTCATGCTCACGCAATAGGCTGTGGTAGCCTCTGTCATGCCACGAGATACTGTGGTCGATCGCCGGACTCCCGGCGCATGAGAGCAGTAAGATGCTGGGGAAATCCTAGCTCCACCCAAGTCAACGGCAAAGCCTCCATTGCCGTAATGAGCAAACTAGGCTAGTAAGTGGGCTGCCTGAGTGGCCCTCCTTCATCTCAGTGGGCTGCAAGATTGTCCTAATCAAGGATGTCTCCTGGGACAGGGGAGCGTTGCGCCCTGTGTTGTGGAGCTGGAATTTGCAGGGTGTGCGACTGCACCGTGGCCGACGGATGCAGAGGGAACACACGTCAGCAGGCACCTCACTTCATGTGCCTTTGTTTTACCCCACGTCACTTTTGGAAAAAAACGATGCGGGCAGACACCTGAATCTGGCAACCCAAGTAAACTCTCTCCTGGGCCACACCCAGAACCCCATGAGCCGCATGCAGCCCACGGGCCGCAGGTTGCTCACCCTTGCCCCATTGACTGCAATGGGGCCAGGATTTCACACAGAATCGCAGAACCAGAAGGGACCCTCTCAATCTTCTCTTTCACTCTTAGTATTTAGAACAAGCTTCCCCTAGGCTGGAACCCTGCTGTGCCAGATGCTGTACATGCCACAGACGCTGTACATGGGCCCCCCGCCAGGGCTTCAGCAGCTCTGCAAGCCCCCCTGCCTCAGTTTCCCTCTGGGAACCCAGTAACATCAGTATCAGCCCCTGCCTTCCGGGCGCTCACAAGTTATTAGCCAAAGGCAGTGCCTGAGCAGGGCAGGTGCTCTAGTGAGGGCAGCCCCCTCTCGCCTCCCATCCCGTGAGCTGACCCCGTCAGGTTAGAATAACCCGCTAACAGCAGGGATCTGCCTCTTGCTCCCACAGAGTCCCGATGGACGTCCTGCTGCTCCTGGCCCTCCTGGCATGGGTGTGGCCCTCCCCTTCTCGGGCTGCTGCGTTCACCTACCAGCTGGCTCGGCCCAGCGCCCAGCGGAGCAGCTGCAAGCCCGTCCCCAGCAGCATGACCCTCTGCCATGGCGTGGGCTACAGCGAGATGCGGCTGCCTAACCTGCTGGGCCACGAGAGCATGAAGGAAGCACTGCAGCAAGCCGCCTCCTGGGTGCCCCTGCTCACCAAGCAGTGCCACGGGGACACCAAGAAGTTCCTGTGCTCCCTCTTCGCCCCCGTGTGCATCAGCGACATGGAGGAGCCTGTCTATCCATGCCGGTCCCTGTGCGAGGCGGTGAGAGACGGCTGCACCCCTGTCATGGCCGCCTTCGGCTTCCCCTGGCCAGAGATGTTCAACTGCAGCCGGTTCCCGCGGGGGAACGAACTGTGCGTCCCGCCGGCCGGCCCAGACGACAGGCTCCAACTCCCGAAGGAAGGTGAGGCCAAGCGGGCAGCTGGTGCCCGGCACTTAGCCCCGAGATCCTGGCACCGTGATGCGGTGGCGGCGGTAGGGTCAGTCTCGGGTCATTGCAATCAAAGCCTGGCTCAGGGCCGCTGTGTGCCTGTTCTTGTTTAACGGTGGGCCTGGGGCAGTTTGTGCTTCATGTTACTCCCCCCCCCAGCCCCGCCCACATGTCATGCCATGGATTAGGCCGGTCTCCGAAAGCCAGGGGTCAGACAGAGTGCAAGGGCACGGACACGGCACGCGCTGGGGAGAAACGCCCTGGCCTCACCCGTATCTATCCAGCCCTCGTCGCCGGAGCGGACGGCAGATTTGAAGGCGAGCCGGGATCATTTTGCTCCTCTGGGCTGCCCGCCTGCACAACACGGGCTGTGGAATTTCACCCTCCGATTCCGGCACAAGACCAAATGCCTTGCGGCCGAAGGAGCACTTAACTCCTCGGCGCCATGGAAAGGCTCCAAGATTGATCCCAGCCCTTGGAAAGTGGCTCCAATCGTTAATGGCCCTCACTGTGAAAAATCTGCCTCTCCTTTGCAGATCGGCCTTTGCCGACTTCAGCGTCCAGCCACGGGCTCTAGTGTAGCTTTGCGACATTAATGAGTCCTCTAGCGTGGGGAGCCACCTCCACATGATCGGGTGAGCGGTAGGGTTTAGGGTTGCTAGATGGTTTAATAAAAAATACCAACAACCCCCCCCCCCCCCCCAAAAAAATAACCTGTGATGGTGCGTTGGGGTTTCCCCATCTCCTGCACCCCCGTAGTGGCACGAACAGACTTCACCAGCCAGTAGAACAGGAGTTTATTGCTTCTCCAGGATACAGCACAGCACAGATGTAATCTGGTTACAGGAACTGGGGCTAGGAGGCCTCAGTGCCCTCCCTTGAGATGGGGGGTGGCTGGGCCCTACAATCCCAGCCCCCCTCCCTAGCTCCTTCTCCCCTGCTTCCCAGACCGAAACTACCACTCTCTTCCAGCCCTGCCTCCTAGCCAGGGCTCCACTCCGCCTTCTTCCCATTGTTCCGCTCCCTGGGAGATAACTGGTCGGACAGGTTTGGAGCCCCCTTGCATAATGACTCATCCTCTGCCCTGCTGGGCCATGCTACAGACAGTGGAGGTCACCCACAGCCCACTGCCCAGCATAGCAACCAGCAAGGTACCCCCCACTATGTCACAAAACCACCAAGAAAAAATTCTGTGGAGAAAAAAAAGGGGGGGAGACCAAAGTTGTTAAGAAAAAAAAAAAAAAGTCACTGCGCCTTTAAATGGCCCCGTGCTCCTCACTCCCCTGACCCCGCCTGATACTTCAGGGGAAAATTGTCCCTGCTGAGTTTCCGTCCCAGGGAAACAGGAAATACATGTCCGGTATTTTTTGTTTTTTTTTACCAGACAGGGGACCCAAATAACGGACAGTCCAGGCAAAAACCGGACACCTGGCAACCCTAGTAGGGTTGTCTTCCTTCTCATTCCTCTTCTCCTCATGCTGCCCGCTTGGGGGTGACGGCTTTTCTACCTTCCCCCCAAACTCCCGATCAGACACCAGGTCAAAGAGCCAATCTCCTGGGTATCTGGCCACGCTTGTCCCTCTGGTCTGAAATGAGAGTTTTCCCTCTCCTAAGAGAGTGGCCGAGGCTGGGAAGCCCCATCTGTCCCCCCGGGGAAGCCTTATTTGAAATCCTCCATGCACTCCAGAGGGAGGTCCCCAATGGGCATGGGCGTTGCATGAAGGTAGGGCGGGGGAGGCAAGCCCCCCAGCCCCGCCCTCAACCCTGTCCCTTCTGCCCAAGCCCCACCCTGCAGCATCACGGGGAGTTGGAGCGGCACATGGCCCCAGCCCCTCTCTCAGCACCACGGGGAGGGAGGATGGCGTGTGGCCCCAGTCTCTCCGGCCCTGGAGCATGGGGTGGGCGGGCGCTGGGGGCAGTGACACTCCGTCCCCAGTAGGTGAGCAGGGCCATGCCTGGTGTTTTGGGAAGGCTGTGATACCCACCGCCCTGCCAATGGGTCTGCGGCCAAGACTCACGGCTGTCCTGTCTCTCCGCCGTCCTGCGGAGATGCTGAGGGGATGGCGCTGGGAGGTGCGCTCCCCAGAGCGCGACTCGTTCTCGTAGCCCTCTCCCCGATGCTGCGCTCCAGCGTTCCCAGGCTCCGTTCAGGGACGGGTGACCCGCGGAAGGGAGCGCTTGGTTTCTCGTGCCGGGTTCTCTGGGCTGCAGAAGGAAGGCCGGCAAGGTGGCTTTTTAAACCCGGTGTCTTTCTCTCTCGTCTTACCTCCCCCCTATCCGGCCGGTGGGTGCTGGTTCTGCTGGAAAGCGCGCTGCAGGGCTGGGCGATGCGGCTGGCGAGCCTTCTCAAGCTGGGTCTGAAAGCCCCCAGGGGCCGGATCCTTAGCAGGGAGTTTCCCCCAAGTGTTTTCAGGCAATGGAAACTATTAGGTGTTAACAGAACCAGGTTCGCAGTGGTGCTGCCAGTGGCGCCCAGCCTAGCACCCCAACCATGGCCCCGCCTCCCTGCTCTAAGGCCCCGCCTCCCTGCTCTAAGGCCCCGCCTCCCTGCTTAGCCTCTTCCCCCTGATGCCCCATCCTTTGCTCACTCCACTCCTCTCCTCTCCTCCTCTTACCGCCCCACCACTCATTCTTCTCTGCCCCCTCCTGCGGGCCTGCTGCTTGCTTCTCTCTGTCCCCATTCCCTGGGTGAGGAGCTGGTTGGGCCTCAGGGGGAAGAGCCCAGGATGGTGCAGGGCGTCAGGGCACAGCCCAGGGGTAGGGTCTCGGGGCACAGTGTGGGAGCGTGGCCACGGTCCAGGACAAAAAGTTAACCCAGCCTTGGGTGTTAGCCAAAAAACAAGAAAAGCTTTTAGAAATCTGAGCTCAAATCCCTGTGCATCTCAGTCAATCTGGTCGAATTGCACAGAGACCAGCTCTCCAGTCCTCCATAGAGTCTTCCAGGAGAGGTAGGTGTGATTTCTGCTCTATCTAAACCAAACAAATGTTCTTCAGCCGTTGCGGACTGTTCCTTGCCCCCCGTTCTCAAGACTGCTCTTTCTCCCCCTGCCAGATGCCGTGTGCGCAGCCTGCATCAGCCGAGGGCCCAGCGAAAAGGAGTTCCTGGAAAACTTCTGCAGCCAAGATTTTGGTGAGTCCTTGGCGCTGGGTTGGCACATCTGTGGGCCGCCCTGCAAGGAGCTGGTGCAGCGAAGGAACAGGGCCAGGCGGCTCCGAGTGCCTTCGATCAAACTGTGCCTGCCTGGTAAGGTCGGAACTGAGTTCAGCGTGGCCAGCTTTGATTCAGAAATGTCCCGGCTCTGCAGCAGCGGTCGGCTGGAAAACCAGACCCACCAGGCAAGAGGGGAGGGTTACGCCATGAGGGATGATCGCTTGTAAAGGAGTGGCCTCCTCCTGGGCCCCCCACCAGGGCCTCGGCAACTCTGCCAGCCCCCCTGCCTCAGTTTCCCTCTGGGAACCCAGTAACATCAGTATCAGCCCCTGCCTTCTGGGCCCTCACAAGTTATTAGCCAAAGGCCATGCCTGAGTCCACAGGCAACATAGTCCATGGCAGCCCTGGTGCTTCCTTCTCCATCCTTCTGTCTCCTGCTAGACCTGGACTCTTAAAGTCCACCTCTGCCGGGGCAGCCACCCTGCCCTTCCTTCTGCCTCGCTCTTCCCAGTGGGCCCCCCCCAGCTTCTCTGCTGGGAGCCTACCTCAGCCCTCTCTGGCACGTGGGACCAGCTGTCCAGATGAGAGCCAGCTGGTATCTCCCTCTGCTGCTCTCCTGTCTTCAGCCCTCTGGCAGGACCCACCTTCTGTCTGCTTCTGACTGAATCTCCTGGCAGCTCCTTCTATGAGGCATCATAGAGTCCCCCAGGGGCCACCCGGCCTCTTAATTAGCCCTGCTGGGCGCACCTGGACTGAAACAGGAGCGCTGAGCCCTGCTCCATTAAATGGGCCAGCGACCCCATTACAGTCATGCTGACAATTACTCTTAGTAACAGGTCTAATTCTGCTCAAATCCTCACCGCCCTGGCTGCCGCCATACTTTCCTGCAGCAGCGAGTTCCGCAGATGAGTTCTCCATCTGTCCTTTGAGCCACTGCCTTGCGTTCGGTCCCACGCTCACCGACTCCCTCTCTCCCACAGCCTTGAAAATGAGCATCAAAGCACTGGCCAGCGAGGACGGAGACTTGAAAGTGATGCCTGAGCTCAAGAGCCGGACCCTCTACAAGCAGGAAGGCTGGTCGGAAGAAGAGCTGAAGAAGCCCATCCTGTGGCTGGTGCACGGCGAGACCTGTGCCTGTGAAGAGCTCCGTGGCCAGGGCGCCGTGGTTCTGGCCATGGGCCACAAGGTGGCCGGCCGCTTGGTTATCTCCTGGGTGCGGAGGTGGCAGCGAGGCGAGAGGGAGCTGAAAAAGTTCACCCGGGCTGTCCGGAAGTTCCAGTGCTAAGGGGAGAGAAGTGCTTTGCACTGAGAACGTGGCCCTTCTGCCCGTGCCACGAATTCTTCCCCCTTAGTACTCCAGCCAGAAAATGTATTAGCTGTACAGGGCGTCCCTGCTGTCAGTCGCCCTGGGATACATCCCTTCCGCACTGATGCCACTGACGCTCGTGGGAACGGATGTTCTATAAGTCCTCCCGTTCCTTGCTATAAGTTGCGCCAAAAAAAAATGGTGCCAATAGAAATCAGCCATGGGGAAAAAAATTCCCCGCGTTCAGTTGTTTCGCTGCAAGGCCAAGTGTTTTGCAACGTAGCTTGGCCTTGTAGCAAGGACAGCTTGGAGCCAGGCTCCACCATGAAAGCAGCCCCTAACCATCACGGTCAGACCCTACAGTGTTCAGGAGGGATCCAGAAACTCAACCGGAAAGCAGCTGAGTCCAGTGCCTGCCAGAGACGGTGTATGTGCAGCCTAAGGCGGTCAGAGGCCGAGAAAGCCAGCCCCCTGTCCCAGGCCCATGTGGGTAGCGGGGGGAGAACATGCTGGTGCCCAGGACAGAGGGGGAGATCCCATAAAACCACCATGTCCCTTCACCCCAGGTCAGAGAAGGGAGAGCGAGAGGTGGGGAATAAGAGAAGGGGGTGCCAGCCAGGAAATGAAAACAGCAGCAAAGTGGGGGGATGGGTGCCCCAAACGATCTCCCAAGAGGCTCTGCGAATGCCCCCGTTCCTTGCACGCGCATTCCCCCTAGTGACTGCCCGTGCGCAGACATGCATGCGTCGATGGCAAATATATTTGCAGTTTGGGCTCAGCTTCGGAATTTGCTTTAATAAAAAAATATCCTGCCCCTTGCACCGCCTGCTCATCGATCTTTGGCTTCACGAGACCACGGCCAGAGGAACCTTTTGCCGTCATGGCCCCTGCTCCGCCCTGAGGCCCCGCCCCTGACTTCCACCGACGCCCCGCCCTGCCCTCTGCCTCAAAGCCCCACCTCCCGTTCCACCTGGGCTCCACCCCGAGACCCCGCCCACATTCGGCCTCTTCCTCCTCAGGACCCCGCCCACCACTTGCACAAGAGGTCTGGGCAGAGAGGGGCGAGCGGCTGGCAGGCAGGTGGGGGCGGAGGGGCGGAAAGGAGCCAGCAGTGGACAGGGCCTCGGCAAAAGTGGCCAAGTGGGGGCAGGGCCTCGGGGGCAGTGAGGGGAGCATGAGACCAACAAAGGATGCTCCAGTGAGCTGTCAAGCAAACACTGCAAGTGGAAAAGTCCCAGCTCACCTCCTAGTCCATCCCTCCCAGAGCCGGGTTGCCCCCTCCGGTGTGACACGGGTCAGCCGTCCCCATTCGCTCACGGGCCGTTCTTCAGCAGCCTAACAAACCTCCCCAGCAGGACACACGGACGTAACCTCACGCCCGTCCTCCGACACAGCATGGGACGTGGTTTGGGCTCCTAGACACTACCACCGTGCTGGGCCGTTCCTGGCGTGTCCGGTTTTCCAGCTCTCAGGCAGGGTTAATAACAAGGACTGGGAGGGGATGGGCTAAGTCCTGTTATGGGACGGGTGCGGCTGTCGCCTTACAGCAGCAACAATGTGAAGAAGCCATTGTCACCAGTGGCTGAACCAGGTAAGTAGCCCCATGCCTCCAGCCAAAACAACTGGACGCCCCAGGCCACTCAGGCATTGGAAGCACAGGGGCAGGGCGTGGTGTGGATGGGGGGAAGGCGTGGTGTGGGCAGGGGCAGGGCGTGGTGTGGATGGGGGGAGGGCGTGGTGTGGGCAGGGGTAGGGTGTGGTGTGGGCGGGGGAAGGACAAGGGGTCCGGCCGGGCTGGGACTCCGGAGCCAGGCAGTGGTGGGAACAGGTCCCTGTCCCTGTCCCAGCTGTGGAATTCCAGGCTGAGATGCAGACGGATCCCTCCTTGTGGACCTTGAGGGACCGGGCTGACCTGGGCACAGCTCAGTCACTAGGGGAGAGTGCCAGGAGAGGTTCCTGTGGGAGCAAGGATTCCTGAATCGGGAATGGCTTCCCCCAGGGAAAGTGGGGGCATGGGGGCTCCAGCGGCAGCTGGTAATCCCCCCAAAGTATTGCCACCAGCTGCTGTACCTGGCCCATGACATCCCGTTCTCGGGACGCCCGGGGATCTGGTGCACCCGGCAGAGGCTGCTCCAAACTTCTACTGGCCGGGGATATTTGCTGCCGTGCAGCGGTACTGCCAATCCTGTGGGGAAGGCCCAGGATAGGAGGAAAGCTGCTTTGAGGCCCCTTCTCATCATAGAGGAGCCTTTCCAGAAGGTGGTGATGGATATAGTGGGACCCTTCAGCAGAGCGACCCGGATGGAGAAGAAATACATCCTGGCGGTGGATTTTGCCACCCGCTACCCCGCTCATGCAGCCGCTCAGGAGAGAGTCCAGTGCTGCCCAGCTGATCAGAGCGTGTCCACAGCGAGGTTTGTGGTTCTAGTGGTGGTGCGCATTGGCCCATGCCTCAGCGCACATAAAATGTATCTGCACACGGATGGAAAAGACTAGAGGGACCACTGGTGACCACACTGTGCACTGCTCCGCCTCTGGCCCTCGGGGCCCTTTACACAGCTGGATTGGCTGAAGTCCACCCCGTTGTATGGATGGGGAAGCCGAGTGCAGAGATAGGGGGTATGTCTACACTACCCTCCTAGTTCGAACTAGGAGGGTAATGTATGCATACCGCACTTGCTAATGAAGCCCGGGATTTGAATTTCCCGGGCTTCATTAGCATAAGCGGGGAGCCGCCATTTTTAAATCCCCGCTGCTTCGAACCCCGTGCAGCGCGGCTACACGGGGCTCGAACTAGGTAGTTCGGACTAGGATGCCTATTCCGAACTACCGGTACACCTTGTTTCACGAGGAGTAAAGGTCGTTCGGAATAGGAACCTAGTCCGAACTACCTAGTTCGAGCCCCGTGTAGCCACGCTGCACGGGGTTCGAAGCAGCGGGGATTTAAAAATGGCGGCTCCCCGCTTATGCTAATGAAGCCCGGGAAATTCAAATCCCGGGCTTCATTAGCAAGTGCGGTATGCCTACA
The DNA here is from genome assembly GCF_049634645.1 of Pelodiscus sinensis. NCBI lineage: Eukaryota > Metazoa > Chordata > Testudines > Trionychidae > Pelodiscus > Pelodiscus sinensis. The sequence continues at coordinate 325,242,947 of NC_134711.1, read as the reverse complement.
TTACCCCGCTAGTTCGAACTAGCGGGGTAGTGTAGACATACCCGGGGCGACTTGCCGGAGGCCCCATGACAAACATGAGCTGGGACAGTCTGGGCCTTTCTCGGGCCCATGGCACCCTCACGTCAGCGGCTCTGTGGGGAGGGGTTGGGAATTGCCTGCACCCTGCTTTTGGGGTGACTGGGGGTGCTCGGCAGGCGGCAGCTTTGTGGGGTGGAACAAACCTACCAATGGGAGTCAGGCAACACCCCGATGTTCTAAGAATCCTCCTGTTCAAAGAGAAACAGACGGCGGGCACGGGAGGGGATGGGCCAGAGGCTGTCCCTCGGGATCCTCAGCCAATTGGGGGGTAGCCCCCAAAGGAAACCCCGCCCGGCTGATCTTCAGCAGGAGCCCGCGGCTGCTGGGACCAGCGCAGCCCCCAGCCAGGTCCAACAGGTAAACAGTGCTTGTGAGCAAGAGCAATGGGGTGTAGCCCCCCGTGGTGCTCAGAACGGGTCTGCACAGGGTTCGAGGGGACGGGCTGGAGCCCAGGAAAGCAGGTTCTGACGGGGGAGCAGGGTGGGTCTGGGTTAGTGGGGGGGGGCTAGAGACACATGCTGGTGGGATCAGCGTGTGTGATGCTAGGGGAGCCCAGGGCAGGGATAAGCGGCTGGTGGGGGCTGAGCTCCAGCATCCGGGACCCAGAGTAGCTTTGTATCTCAAAGTGTCTCCTCCTCTCCCCGAACTACCCAGGAGCCACGTTCTCCCGACACCGTGAGCCCTGGCTCCCCTCCGTCATCCAGGGAGCAGGCAGCCCCCCGGAATCCATCCCCTGTGCCGGCCAAACGCTGGTGCGGCCCCCCACTCACCGCGGAGCACTGGGTCGGTGAGGACGGGATCCCCTTCCACGTCCACCAGGAAGACGGCATCCGGATCTGCGACGGCTTCCTGCTCGGGCACTGCCCCCTGAGGGAGCGCTGCCCGCTCCACCACACCCGCTACCCCTTCCACTGGCAGGTCCGGTGCAGCAGCCGGGCGGCATGGCAGAGTCTGGGCGACTCCTCTCAGTGCCACCTGGAGAAGCTCTACAGCAACGCGAGAACCAGCCTCGTGCGGTTCTTGGACAGGTACCTGGTGGCAAAGCTCCCTCCAGGATCTCGCACCGGGCTATGGGGAGCTACCGCCCAGCTGTTTCCAGCCCAGCCAAGGCACGATCGACGGCTGGGCAGGTTCCCTAGCATCTCCTGTCTCCCAGTAAGAGGCTCTAGGAAAAGCAGAAGTTTTTCTTCACACGGCCCTCAGTCCACCTGTGGAACTCCTCGCTGGAGGATGTTGTGAAGGCCAGGACTTAAATAGGGTTCAAAAAACAACTCGATAAATTCATGGAGGGTAGGTCCATCAATGGCTATGAGCCAGGACGGGCAGGGAGGGTGTCCCTGGCCTCTGTTTGTCAGAGGCTGGGAATGGGTGACAGGGGAGGGATCACTTGGTGATTCCCTGTTCTGTTTATTCCCTCTGGGGCACCGGCAGACAGGACACGGGGCTAGATGGACCCTTGGTCTGCCCAGTCTGGCCGTTCTTATGAGCCACCTACGATTTGCAGGGGCTGTTTGGGGAACAGCTACCCCGGTCCCGACCTCTCCCAGACAAGGGCCCCCAAAGGCCGGCTGGTGAAATGATTTCCCCCCCCCTTAGGAACCGCTCGCTGGGGATCCTGGACCTGGGCACCATGGAGCTGGGCTATGCGGACGTGGTTAGCAGAGCGAGGCGGCTGGGCAGCACCTCGGACTGGAAGCGGAACCCCCGGTTCCACACCCGCTGGGAGGTGTACTGGAGGGACGGCGACGCGTGGCAGCATTACGAGGAGGTGAGGGGAGGCGGGGGAGGCGGAAGCCCTTTCACGTGGGGCTGGCGTGTCACAGCAAGGTGGGATGGTCGGCCCAGGGGTGGATGAAGATGGAGACGGGGTTCCCAGGACGGGATGGTCCCTCCAGGGCAGGACGGGGTCCTGTTGCAAGGCGCAATGCGTGGAAGGGCCTTCCTCTTTCAGCCTTGCTAAGGGCTCGACTCTCCTTCCTCCCTCTGCTCAGCCTGTCCCCCACGACCTCCTGGCAGCCTTTGAGAGAGACTCTCAGGAGCCCACCTTTCAGTTCCGGGGCCAGCTCTACACCATGGATCCGAGGCCCCCGCTGCAGAGTGCCGAAGGCCCAGGATCCAGGTGCCCTGTCCAGATCCAGCGCCGACCTGCCTACCGCTCGCTGAGCCGCATGGCGCGGTACCTGCGGTAAGCGACTCCCAGGGCAGTTCCAGGGCTGGAGAGGTTCCAGGCAGTGTTCCCTGTGAGCGTGGGCAGCGACCCAGGAGAGATTCATGTACCGCTCAGTAGTTAGCAGAGCGTTTACAGCCTCCCACAGCCAGCAACTTGTTTCTACTGGTGGTGCACATACCTGGGTGCGCAGAACAAAACTTATTCTGCACATAAAGGGAAAATATTAGAGGGAACATTGGTTCCAAGCTGTGCTCTGACTGACCAGTGTCTCTCCTCTCCTTAGGACAATCCCTAGGGACTCCTGGGGAACCTTCCATCTTTCCATATCCACCATCCCTGGGGAGAGCCCCTCCGACGGGTATTGTGGGCCATACCCTGCCGCCTGGGTCCATCAGCCGCCCCGTGGCCAGGCCTTCCTGCATGCCGAGGTGGCCTCCTCGGAAGCGGTGTACCGCGAGATCTGTGAGCTCTTCCACGCCTCTGTCCCCGAGGACACGGTGCTGGTGCTGAGGATTTACAGGATCCGGAATGATGCACTCTGGGAAAAATACAGCAGGTAGGAAGAGGTGGATGGGTTAGACCGGGCCGGTAGGTTTAACCCGCCATTAAGCCATTGAGGCCGGTGCTGTGGGCGTGACTAGGTGGGTTATCTTCTCGGGGATGGGCCCACGGGGGATGTATCTCAGGGATGGTTCGGGAGACTCATCCTTGGGATACAAACATCCGACCTCAGAATTTTCCCCAGTGGTTCCTGCTCTCCTGTCTCATGGTTGAGCTGGAGCGCGTCCTTTCAAACCACCTCCAGTTTTGACAGGGAGACTTCAGAGGGTGGCAGGAAAGGGGCGAGCGGAGAGGAGGGGCATGAAGGCCGAGGGGCTAGGAGCCAGGACAGCTCAGCATCAGGGACGGTCAGGGAAGAGAGACTCGAGCAGAGGGAGAGATGTACCTGAAAGGATGAGGGGGGTCCCTTGTCTGAACCGGAGCCGCCTGGGACCAGTCTCAGGGGCAGGTTGGGGGGGTTGGGGATGGAGGGCGAGGAAGAGGTGCTGGAGCAGATGAAGGAGTTTGGAGGGGAAGGGGAACAGGCCGGAGAGCAGGTTGAGGTGAAGGAATGTTCTGTGGTGGGCTAGGGGGGGTTGAAGGCCAAGGGAAAGGAGGTTGAGGGAAAAGGGCCTGAAGATGATGAGTGGAGGGGAGTGAGGGAAGCATGGGAGAGGTGGCGGGGTTGGAGCCTGAGAGCAGAGACGGCTCCCAGCCAGAGCATGGGGTGGAGGAGAGATGCTGGCTGGGACGGACCAGGGGAGGAGAGAGAGCGCCTGCCGGTGGCCCTGGCACGGGGAAGGCCCTGAGCAGAGAGAGGAGGGTCCGGGGGAGGGGAAGCTGAGGGGAGACCGAGGCAGAGGTCGGGAGGTGCACGACCTGACATGGAGGAGATGTGGAGCTGTTCAGTGAGGAGAAGAGAAAGAACGCATTGTGGAGGGAATTGGGTGCATGGCTGGATCCCTCCCCACCCTGAGGGTCTCAGTGGCCCGGGGAGCTGGTATCGGGGTGAACCAGGACCGGGGAGCAGTGACTCTAACCCCCCTTGTGTCTCCTCGGCGTCCCCCTCAGCCGGAAGGAGCGAATGTCCCGAGGCCTCTCCGCCGGGGAGAAGCGGCGCCTGGAGAGACACCTCTTCCACGGGACCTCGGCCTACAACGTGGAGCCCATCTGCCGGGCCAATTTCAACCCCCGCCTCTCCGGGAAGCATGGCGCCCACTACGGCCACGGCAGCTACTTCTCCTTCTCTGCCAACTGCGCCCACAACTTCGCGCTGGCCAACCACGCCGGGCGGCGCTACGTGTTCCTGGCCAAGGTCCTGGTGGGCGCCTCGGTGCCGGGGAGGCCGGGGTACACCCAGCCCCCGGCCGAGGAGCCCGGCGGGCGGGCCTACGACTCCTGCAGTGACGACGCCCGGGAGCCCGCCCTCTGCGTGATCTTCGACAGCGCCCAGTGCTACCCCTACTTCGTCATCTGCTACAAGGCGCTGGCCGAGCCCGTGACGCTGGACAGCGTCGGAGGGGCTGGTCCGGGTGTGTGGGACAACGCCCCGGCGGAGACGCTCCCGCGGCCCGGCTCGTCCCCACGGTAACCACGCTCTCTTAGGGCTGGCGCTGCACGGGAACGAGGGACCACGTCATCTACCCAGTCCCCCCATTGTCCTCCTGCCATGGGATCCCATGCTCCCCACCCCCCGCTCTCGCTCCCCTTCTCCTGGCTGAACTCAACGTACTGTCCCTGGGTTCAGCCGTGGGGGAACGTTGCTGTCTGTTCACAACAAACTGTATCCATGAGGCCGGGGGCTGCCTTTGCGTGTGGGCGTCGTGGGCTGAAGAGCTGAGAAAACACACACACACACACACACACACACACACACCCTGCTGCTGGGGCCAGGGCGCCCTGTTATAAAAAGAAGCATTTGATATGATAGAACCACGTGCCTGCCACGGTGTCAGGGGAGCAGGTCTCGGTGCAAATGAGCAGGGGCATGCGTGTGTGCAAGGCGTGTGCATGCAGGGGGTGCTGACAGGCACTGACTCCGGGCTGATTCAGGGAGCTTGCACCCATGGGCACAAACATGGAATGGTCAGCACCCACCTGCCACAGCTGTTTGGCAGGTGGCAGGAGGCACTTGGGGAAGGGAGGGAGGGAGCAGCAAGCAGCAGGTGGGCCAGGGACCTCAGGAGGGGGCGGGGCAGTGTTGGGAAGAGGCGGGGCCAGGGCGGGGCTTCGGGGAGGGCGGCATGAGGAGGCAGAGCCTACGGGCAAAGTGGGGGCGGAGCATCCTTGGAGAATGGCTGCAGAGAATGGGCGTGCGACAGTGCGCGAGTGAGCTAGGAGTGTGCGTGTGAACCTCTCCTGGGACTCGTGGGCTGCGGGAGGAGAGCGGAGCCGGGCTCCCACCGGCTAGAGGATTCAGGAGGCAGGTCAAGGTCGTGTCCGTCTGCTGCCGGTCCAAACCCTGGCAGCCTGGCTCGTCCTTGCCCCAGACCTGCCAGGGTTTCCGCAAGAAGGGCATAAGGAGAGCAGAGCCGGGGGATGCCGTCCTGGGGGAAATGCTTTCGCTCTTCTGCCCACCAGCCCCTCTGGCCCACCAGTGCCAGCCACCTCCCCCCCCACACACCATTTCCTTCCTGCCAGGCAGTGGAAAGGGAGAAGGAGAGGCAGGCACCCACAGGAAGGAACCTGATCTCCCAGCTACCCTCCCTGGCCTGGCCCAGGGGAGCCGAGGGTGCCTGGGGCCAGGAGGTGGGTGGGTGGATGTGGGGGGAGCAGAGAATGGCGGGACTTGAGTGATACATACTGGGAAGGTGTTAACTGAGGCTGCTGCAGCTGCCTGGCGGCCCGTTGTGCCCTCAGCGCTTCCCAGGGGCGCCCGCTGCTCTCGCCTGGCATCTAACCAGGGTGGCCGAGGGCTCTGGCTGCCTGCAGCCCAAGAGCAGGAGCAAACGCAGCCTGTCCCTGCAGCCCCGCGGGGTACCCGAGATGCCCAGCCAGGTGGCAGATAGGAGGAAGGGGCTGGGCATGGCTGACACCAGCCTCCTGACAGCATGGCTACCTGAAAGCCAGCGACCCCGGGGAACCATCGACCCGCCCCCGGCCTCGTCCCCCGAAGGATGCGCAAGGAGCCTGCAGAAGAGACGCTGGAGCCGGAGAGCGCCTAGAATGAGCACAGGCAGTGCCCCCTGCAGACCCAACTTTCGCTTCCCTGGCTCAGCGCACAAAGCCCCGCCCGGCCGCTCTCTCCCGCCATTTTGCACTGGCCCAGGGCTGCTTCCGTGGAACCAGGCCTCCAAGCCAAAATAGCCCCTCCCTCCATTTGGGATTCGCTTGCAGACCCACTCAGGGACTCAAAGGACCGCAGTCCTTCCCAGAGAGCGCGTCGGCCGGCCGGCCCACCCCCAGGGGCCCGTGACGGGTGGTCACAGGGCTGTATGGTCTAGCCTTCCTGCCAGTTCAACTTTACGGCCCCTGTAGCTGTGGAAGGTTCTTTCGCAACTTAAAATGATACCACCTACATCAGAACATAAGAACATAAGAACGGCCGTACTGGGTCAGACCAAAGGTCCATCTAGCCCAGTATCCTGTCTGCCGACAGTGGCCAGCACCAGGTGTCCCACAGAGGGTGGACCGAAGACAATGATCAAGCGATTTGTCTCCTGCCATCCCTCTCCAGCCTCTGACAAACAGAGGCCAAGGACACCATTTTATCCCCTGGCTAATAGCCTTTTATGGACCTAACCTCCAGGAAATTATCGAGCTTCTCTTTAAACTCTGTTATAGTCCTAGCCTTCACAGCCTCCTCTGGCAAGGAGTTCCACAGGTTGACTACACCTGCAGGACGGTCTCCCGGCTCTTCCCCCTGTAGAGCCAGGTTCTCCATTCCACCACGTTCCTCCCTGTGCTAGGCCTGGGTACCTCCCGAAATCATCCCTCTCCTCATCAGGAGGGGCACGCAGGGAAGGAGCCAGAGAGAAACGCGCGGCGGGAGGCGAACGTGACAAAGCCTGCCCATCGGATACGCAGCTTTGGGCCTCACGTGGCATAAAATCTCCAGGGGTAGGGAGGGATGGAGTGGAAGGGGGTGGAGTGTGTGGGCATGGGGGGGATTTTAGTACCGCACCCGCCTCCCCCAGCCCCAGGAAGCTGTGGGCCATGCAGAGTGGCAGCAGGAATTTAGGCTGTACTGGGGCCCCAGGTTATTTTTTCATGGAGGGGGTGGTTAATGCATCCCCATTCATCACACTCATTAATTCTGCCCCCCCCCCCACACACACACACAGCAGGAGCAAGGGCGGCCCAGTGTGAGGGTCTGATGTGAGTTGCTCCTGCTTGGGGTGACCAGAGCCGGCCCAAGATACGGGCCAACCGGGCTACCGCCTGGGGTGCCCCATTGTCGGGGACGCCACGCATGCTCCGCACACGCGGGGTGTCACCACGCATGTGCTGTGCACCCGGGGGTGGGGTCATGCATGCGCCATATGCCTGGGGCGGGGCCCCGCATGCACCATGCACCGGGGGCAGGGTCACACATGCGCCTGGGGACGGGGCCACGCATGCGCCATGCACCTGGGGACGGGGCCACGCATGCACCGCACACACGGGGCGGGGCCGCGCATGTGCTGGGCGTCCGGGGGTGGGGGGCGCCACGCTCCCAGGACCTGGGGTGCACTAATAGCTCAGACCAGCCCTGGGGATGACCAATGAGCCAGGGTGCACAGTCGGGATACTTTTGAGGGGACCGAGGGGGTGTAGTTGGTCTGTACAAGACAAAGCCCCTGACACCGGGACGTCCGGTCACCTGATCCCACTGCTCGGAGGCACCGGGGGTGGGGAGCGAGTGACGGTCTCACCGTTGAGCAATGTCACCCGTGCCGCTGTGCAAAACGCGGCAGCTGCCGTTTGTGTTCAAGGGGGTTTCCCCAAAGTGCACTTGGCAGATGGGCTGTGTGCTTACAGCCCAGGCTCCAAAGAGGAGGCCTCTCAGAGATGGGGAGTGGGCAAGGGGGTGCTGCCAGAGACTGGGGGGAAGCTCTGCCGTGACAGCCGAAGCCCCAAAGAGGTGGCGCCTTTGGTGGAGAAGAGGAAATTGCACTACGTAACGGGGACCCTCCGCAACCCCCTGGCATGTGGCGGGGAGGACGTTGTGTGCCCTGGAAATCCCACAAATCATTCCTCAGGCCTTTGGGGCAAGTGAGCCCAGCTCGCTGTTCCTCAGTTTCCCCACCTGTAGCTCCCCGTGGCTCTGCCTTTGTAAAGTGCTTTGAGCCCATCGATGAAACAGCGTCATCAGGCCGGTTGTACAGCTAGAAAACCACAGAGGCAGAGTTCTGTCTGGGCGCCTCTGTGGGGCTGTGAATTGCCTCTCCTTAGACTCATCTCCAGCTGGGAGTCGTGGCCAGCCCGGAGGGTTAGTCCCCCTGGGAGCGCAGGAGGGAGAGCTAGGGGGCCAGGTTTGGACGTGGTGCAAACCAGTGCGGCATGAGTGGGGCTGTTCAGAGACATCGCCGGCCAATCGGGCCCAAACTGTTCGCTGGGGGAGGGGACGGGACCATGGCAGGAGCTTGCTGAGGGAATGAGACGGAGCCGGCGTCTCGCTACCGCTGGGCACGGAGAGGCGCCTCCTCAGCATGGACTTTGCCATGGCCAGGGAGAGAACGGAGCAGAACCCTCCAGGAGACCCACTGGAGACCTTCCCCACGGATGTAGTTCCACCCGGAAGTCCTTAGATCCCGGGCTTGCCGACTTTCTAACTGCACACGCTGTGCCCTGCGCCTTCCCTGATTCCCCAGGGAAGCCGGCAGGAGATTAGCCCAGGTCTGTGAAATACCAAAGCACCAGCGTGGAAAGTGGCAGGTGCAAACTGGATGGGCCATGGACATCCCCGGGCGTGGCGGGAACATCTGCAGACTGTGCTTTGCCTGCAGGCCTGTGCTCCCCCCCTCCCGGCCCCCGGGCAGTGTGACACGGTGTGGCCGCTGCCCTGTCCTCGGGGCGCCCCTGGAAATGATGGAGGTGCCCCTTGAGAAGAGGAATTCTTTGCTGGGCATCCGCAGCAAAGGGCCAGGGCTGGTCCTAACCAACTGGCAGCCCCGGGTGACTGCCTGGCTTGCCCGGAGGGTTGCCAGATGGTTTCAAAAAAAAAAAAATACTGGACAAAAATTTGTCAAGCAAAAAAAAAAAAAGGGTCGGGGAGTAACCAGGGAAACCTGGGGGGAGGATTCGGGAGGTCGTGGCCTGCCCTTAAGACTGGCTCCGGTCAGGGTGCTCGGCCCAGCATCGCGGGCTCTGCAGTGAAGGGGAGGCGCCATGGCCTGCTCAGTAACCCGAGCTGCGCTCCTGCGGCGTCTCCGGTGACACCGATCAATAATTGAGTGGGTGGCGAGGCTGAGGGAGGGCGGCTGGTCTGCCGCTGCCAGCGGTGCCCGGGCAGGCTCCGAAAAGCACCACAGACCCACCCTTGGCTGGTGAGGAACAGACAGGTAGGAGCTCAGATCCCCTCATGCCAGCTACAGGCAACATGGGAGACAGGGGCTGCCCCAGCAGGAACACACATTGGCAGCAGATACCGGGGGATGGGGCAAAGGCCTCGGAACAGTTCTGTGGCGAGGGGCCCAAGGCTGGCTATGGAGAGATCCAAGAGGCAGCATTTCTCCACTGGCGCGACGGGAGGGGGCGGTGTCGGGGAAGGGGGGAGCGAACGTGTCGGGGGGAGGCAGACGGACGGAGATGTTGACTCTGAACAGAGCGGGGCAGGCTGGGGGCACAGGCAGCTGGGCGCGCTACACTACCTCTGCCAGCCCAGGGATTCAGGGACCCAGCCGCTCTCCGCCCTACGCCCATGCCATCCAAGGACTGGCCTCATTCCCCTTGGCTGCCTTCCTGCTGAGACCTGCCAGAGCTCCAAGGGGTTCCCTGCACCCTTGGGCTGCAGAGGGGCTAGCGCTGGGCTGCTCAGCACTCCCCGAGGGCCCCTGGTGCTGGAGCGACTCCCAAGGAGCTTGCTAACAGAAAGCCAGACTGGGCCTGTGTGTAGGAGAAGGCTTGATCCCCCCTCCCCCTGAGTCTTCTTGTGTGAAGGAGGCTCTCGGGGTTCATTTAAACCGCTCCAGGCGAGTGCCTGCTCTCGGTGACGCCCACAATCGCACCATGGCCTGGGGAGACCCGGGCCCCGCACTGCCGTAGCCAAGAGCAGAACCCAGGCACGCTGTCAGCTCACCCTTCGCTGCAAAGAGTTGCTGTAGACCGGTCCCGTGGGCTGAAACCGTCTCCCTGGCCCCGCAGGCCTGGGAAATCCACAGGCGCCGAGCTTTGGGGATGACTCTGCAGCAAGGGGACAGCTGGAGGGGCCGGTGTCTCCTGGATGTTGGGCTGCAGAGAGCTTCCTGCACCAGCAAGGCAGCCCCTCTGCTGAGCAGCCAGCCTGAGGGCCGCTCGCTGGGGCAGTGGGGCTAGAGGGCGAGCAAGGGCCTGTGTCCAGCGCTGAGGCTGATAACGGACCCATGGGTGTCCGTGGCTTCCGACCCCGCTGTAATAGAAGAGGCAACGTGAGCCACTGACTTGGGGTGCTCAGTTGGGAGCCCAGGGCAAGGCATTGAACTCCCGAGGGGCAGAGCAGCCCCGGCACCCCTCGGCTTCAGCGGGTGCTGAGGGGTAACCAGCTCGTAAGAAGCCTCAGGGGTTTTGTGCCTCACATTAGACACTCACGTTGGGAGTCTGTGGCTGGAATGGACTTGTGCCTCAGTTTCCCCAATTACAACTTGGGGGAGGGGGGGATTGCACCTACCTGAGAAGAGTTACGGCCGTTAAGTTAATGTGTAAAGCACCAGATGAGTCCCAGCCAGACAGCACCCCAAGATCTCCCTGGGCTGGGCACCTACTGTCCCCCGGGGTTCCCTGTTTATTGTGGCCAGTTGTCTCTTGTGAAAGGTCTCTACCGGTGGCCAGCTGCTGGCACGAAGCAGCCGGGCTCTGCTTCTGCTGCAGGAGACAGCAGGGTGGCGGGGAAGAGCTGGGACCTCAAGATCCCCACAGGCCCCCATTAGCTGGGTTATTCCTTGGCTCCCTTATGGCAGCTCTCACGGTGTTTTCCAAAGCTGTGGGAAGACAGTCTCGTCCCAGTGAGCTCACAAGCAGCAAGCGAAGGGGGTGGGATCACTGGTGGCAGTAGTAGGCTGTTATCCTGTGACTTGGGCCAGCTGTGCGAGGGGGATATGTAATCCCTCTGGACCACCGGGTTACGCTCCCCCCCAGTTGGCTCTGCACGCTGTGCCTCTCACCTGCTCTTTGTTCTTTAGTCTGTGGGTCTCCCACCCACCATCAGCTGCTGGGATGGTCTCCCCAGCCATTGCTCTCGCCTTCATCCCCTTCCTGGTCACCTTGATCATCCGCTATCGGCACTACTTCCTGCTGTTCTACCGGGCGGTGCTGGTGCGCCGACTGCAGGACTGCCTGACGGGCCTCTCCCGGGAGGAGCGGGCCTTCCGCTACGTCCTCACGCACGCCATCCCTGGCGACCCCCAGCACATTCTCGAGACCTTCGACCAGTGGTGCTACCACTGCGAGTACCTCAGCAACGTGGGGCCCCACAAAGGTAAGGGGGATGTCACTGAAATGCAGCTGCCTCTGGGGTGGAACAGAGCAGCTGTTCTACAGCACACAGCAACATCGCCTGACAGGGACAGGAAGAGCGGGGGAAAGAGCTAATCCACTGGCAGTGTAGGGAGGTGAGTAGGAGCACCAATGCCGAATCCTGCGTCTTGACCACGAGGCCATTCCGCCCCCGTAGAACCAGCTGGGAGGAATGGGAGGAAGTGGGACTTTTAGGCAAGGACAGTGTCCCAAGAGCAGGATCTCTGAGACTGGGGAAGAGTAGCCCAGACGGTGAGGCTGGGAGCCAGGGTGGCTCACAAGAGATGGTTATTTTAAAAAAAGATTTTATGTAAATAAAATACGGTTTTATTTTCACTTACATAAACCGATTTACAATTAATTTTGAAATTGACAACCTGCGGGAAGGCCTACACTTGGGAATGTATTAAATTAATCTAAATTCAATACACAAAATATTAAGCAGTGCGCCAAGCTTCAAAGAAAGCGAAATCACTGAACTGGTAGAAATCACAGGGTAAGCACCTGGGAGCCAGAGTTTGCTGAAACGCTAAGCCAGCTTGTGACAGCGGCGCTCTCTTCCGCCGGTGCAAAGAAAATATTTGCTTTACTTCTGTGTATTCAGCCAGTTCAGTTCAATGATTCATTCATTCAATGTCCCCAAACCAAGGGAGACTGAAAAAGCAGGAAAGCTTGTAATCATTGTCCAACCTCCGCCTAAAAACTAGGTATGAGAGGATGAGCTCAAATAGTTCTAAAATCTTGTAGGCACATGGTGACCAGAAACAATCAGTTCTGTTCAGTGACTGCACATCATAGAATCATAGAACACTAGAACTGGAAGGGACCCTGAGAGATCGTCGAGTCCAGTCCCCTGCCTTCATGGCAGGGCCAAGCACCATCTAGATCATCCCTGACAGGTGTCCATGTAACCTGCTCTTAAATATGTCCAGTGATGGAGATTCCACAACCTCCCTAGGCAATTTATTCCAGTGTTTAACCATCCTGACAGTCAGGAAGTTTTTCCTAATGTCCAACCTAAACCTCCCTTGCTGCAATTTAAGCCCATTGCTTCTTGTCCTGTTGTCAGAGGCCAAGGAGAACAAATTTCCCCACTCCTCCTTGTGACATCCTTTTAGATACCCCAAAACCACTGTCATGTCCCCCCTCAAGTCTTCTCCTTTCCAAACAAGCCCAATTCCTTCAGCCTTGCCTCATAGCTTGTTCTCTCGACCTTTAATCATTTGTGTTGCTCTTCTCTGGACCTTCTCCAATTTCTCCACATCTTTCTTGAAATGTGATGCCCAGAACTGGACACAAGACTCCAAATGAGGTCCAATCAGCACAGAGTAAAGCGGAAGAATGACTTCTTGTGTCTTGCTCACAACACACCTGTTAATGCATCCCAGAATCATGTTTGCTTATTTTGCAACAGCATCACACTGTTGACACATATTTAGCTTGTGGTCCACTATGAGCCCTAGATCCCTTTCTGCCATACTCCTTCCTAGACAGTAGCTTCTTATTTTGTATGTGTGAAACTGATTGTTTCTTCCTAAGTGGAGTACTTTGCATTTGTCCTTATTAAACTTCATCCTAATAAGGACAAATGCAAAGCACTCCACTTAAGAAGGAACAATCATAATTCCTTTGTTTAGTAGATCTGTGAGTTTTAAATAAAAAATATATTCTGAAATTTTTCCTCGTGTATAGTTAAGGAAGTTATAGTTTTAAAAGATTTAAATTTTGGTTTTCTGCATTAATTGAATGTGAATTTCTGTTCAAGTAGTAAAGCTTCATATAAATCGGCTACATCTAGATTGCATCCCTTTTCTGTAAAAGGGATGCAAATTAGATGTATCGCAATTGCAAATGAAGCGGGGATTTAAATCTCCCCCGCTTCATTAGCATAAAAATGGCTGCCGCTTTTTTCCGGTACGGAGCTTTGCCGGAAAAAAGTGCCAGTGTAGATGCGGATCTTTCGGAAAATAAAGCCTTTTTCGAAAGATCCCTTATCCCTCTTAAAATAAGGGATCTTTCGGAAAAGGCTTTATTTTCCAAAAGATCCGTGTCTACACTGGCGCTTTTTTCCGGCAAAGCTCCGTGCCGAAAAAAAGCGGCTGCCATTTTTATGCTAATGAAGCGGGGGAGATTTAAATCCCCGCTTCATTTGCAATTGCGATACGTCTAATTTGCATCCCTTTTATGGAAAAGGGATGCAGTCTAGAAGTAGCCATCAAGTAAAGAAGTTAATCATATAGTAAAAGGAAACAACACATCAGTCACCATTTTCTAACAACAAAAAATGTAAGTTAAGAATCTGAACACATGCCAATAAAGCTAAGTAATTGCTTAAATTAATGGGTATAGAAGTAGTTTAGCCTCTCGGGGTATGTCTACACAGCAGTGTTATTTAGGAATAATGTCAGTTATTCTGAAGTAACAGTCCGCATCTACACTACAAGCAGCTATTTCGACAATGTCAAAATAATGTCAAGCTGGAGGACTTCTTACTCCAACTGCTGGAACCCTCATTTCACGAGGAATAAGGGAAGTCAGAGGTAGAGTGCTCTTTCTCGGACTTCCTGCTGTGTACAGAGCCCAAAGCCGAATTAAGCTATTTCGAATTAAGCTATGCAATTGACGTAGCTCAAGTTGCATAGCTTATTTCGGCTTTAGCCCTGCTGTGTAGATGTGCCCTTGGTTAGCAGAAAGCAGCTAAGGTAGAGGCTAGATTTATTTGCAAATCAACATGTTTGGATGGTAACAAACCAGAGACACAATCATGAGGAAAGTAACTAACAACTTCAAGTGCAAAGACATGATTGAAATAGATTTAAATCAAGATTTCCTGCTTGCCAATGAAATCTGGTGATTTAAACGCTCTTTGCTTTACATCCATCCCCACATTAGGAGCATGGAGAGCACAGAGCTCTGGGGAATAGATCACAAGGGGAAAGCTTTCTCTGGTCATGGATTGGGAGCCCTGGTGGCCCCATCAGGCTTTTTCACCTCTCGGGTGGATTACCAGGGATAAGGGGCATGGGGAGAGTGAGGTGACCTGACGAGGCTCCTTCTTTCCTCTAGGAAAGATCCTGGACCGTCTGATCTATGAGAACACGCCACTCACCGTGCTGGAGCTGGGCACCTATTGTGGTTATGCCACCATCCTCATGGCCCAGTCTCTGCCCCTGGGTGCCCGGCTCTACACTGTGGAGATGGATCCACGCAACGCTGCCGTGGCGGAGAAGGTCATCCGCCTGGCGGGCTTCGACGAGGACACTGTGAGTAGCTCCCTCCCCCAGTGCCCTTCCCAGAGAATAGAGGCATGGCCGATCTCCCAGCTTATTCTGAACTAGCCTTGGTGAAAAGAGGCTGCCAGGACAGAGCAGCTCTCGGGGCAGACCCCGGCAGCCTTTCTGCGCTAGCGCCGGAGGGGAGGGAGGGAAGGGGGAGTGAAGGTTACAGCACCCAGCTTAGGGGAATTTCAGGCGGGAGAACAGAATTCCTAGGCTTGGAATTTGGCCGACACAGAATTTAGCCCAGACTGTGTGCTCTAAGTGCCAATTGCCTCCAGTCCTCCTGGGGTTTCATCTGGCTGAGCTATTCCTCTCCAGTTCCTGTCTCAAACAGCCGTGTGGCATTCCTGTTGGCTGTCGAAAAGCTGCCACATTCTGCCCCAGAGCCAGATGCATTTTAAAGGGCTGATCCCAGGCAGGTTGGCCCCTTGGTTTGCACCGTGCTATGGGATCCTGCAGTGGGGGGGACATGCTGTTAGTTGGGGTGCCATACAGAGTGCAAACCCCCCCCCACTTCTCCCCAGCACAGGTGGAGCTGATCGTGGGCGCCTCAGAGGAAGTGATCCCGCAGCTGAAGGAGAAGTACGGCCTGCTCAAAGCCGACTTTGTCTTCATGGACCACTGGAAGCGCTGCTACCTGCGGGACCTCCAGCTTCTGGAGGCCCACGGCCTGCTGCTCGAGGGAGCCACCATCCTGGCTGACAACGTCATCTTCCCCGGGGCACCCCACTTCCTGCAGTACGTCAAGACCTGTGGCAAGTACCAGTGCAAGATGCATAGGACCAGCCTGGAGTACTTCCGGGCCATCCCCGACGGCATGGCTGAGCTCACCTACACCGGCCTGGCTTGAGCTCCTGCAGATGAGGCGAGGCTGCCTCTGCGTGGCCAGGCAGAGATGCAAAACCTTGCGGCTAAGTCCATGTGTTCAGCTTCGCCATGCTGAGCCAGCTGTGCACGTGGGCCCGTCTCTGCTCTGTCTGTATGTGGACAGCCAGGAGTCAGACTGTGCTCTCATCTCCACTGGAGTAAATCCAGAGTGACTCCAGTGGAGTACTCTGCATTTACACCAGCAGGTCCATGCAAGCTACCCACACGCTGCACTGTTGGTGAATGAAGGCGATTCTCCCTCCCTGGCCACATGCCCTGTATGAATGAGCACCCACTAATGCACGCCAGTGCACATCCCACTCCGAGGTTTTGTCTGCTCCCAGTTGCTCCCCATCTTACTGCTCCAGCACTGCTCCTGTCTTCAGGCCTTTTCCTACACCCGGGCCCCTAGGCCTAGCTCCATCCCATCCTTTTAAATCCCTCCCCAAACTTTCCCATGCTTGAGGTTTAAAGGGTGAGTAGAGAGCAGCCCAGCCCTTCCTCTGGGCTTCCTGGTGTCTCCTAGGGCAGGGCCTGTCTCTTTCCTGGGTTTCTATGCAGCGCTGGGCCCACCCTCTGCACACGGCAACACAGCCTGCAGCAGGCATCTGCACTAGGAAACAACCCCCTTTCCCCATCTGCGCCAAGCTCTCTGCTCAGCCTCCTGCAGGCTGGCTACGATGAGCACCATTCACGTAGGGGCAATGTGGGTTACCCAGGGCCATTGGAACCCTTTGACTCAGCTGGGATTTGGAGAGAGGCCTGAGCAGCATGGCCTAGTGACTCTACCCAGGCGAACCAGCCAGTCAGCTGGCTTCCCTGAGCAGGCTGGAGAACATACCAGCCGAGGGTGACAGGACATTGGGGCTCTGTTCCTGGCTCACTGGGCTAGTCATTTCATTGCTCTGTGCTACAAGTTTCCTCAACCCCATTGACAAACACTCCAGGGATACATCTCTCTCAGCCTTTGAAAGTCAGGACACCCTCCAGACAGGATATTTCAATACATCACAAAAGGTTACATGACAGTCTGTAACCTTAACTCTGACCGTATGCAATGGCAATACAAGGCAGTGTTTAGCATGAAATATGATGCCAGCCGAGGTACCCCTGCCCCCTCCCCCTGGCCAACTCCCCCCCACCACCCTGTTCCCTCCCTCCTGGCCAGACCCCTATCAGCACTCTGACCCCAAGACCCTGCTGCTGCTCCCTGGTCAGACCCCCACCAGCATCCTGCTCCTGGCCAGACATGCACCAGCGCCCTAGTCCTGCCACCTCCCTCCTGGCCAGACACCTATCCCCAGCTTGCTCCTGTACTCTACTTTCCACCCACATTCTGCAGTCCCATTCCTATTCCACTCACTAGCAGCCCAGTCCCACACTGGATCCCTCATTTTTGCCCCCCCCCCCATGCTCAGAGTGTAGAGGGACCCACAAAATCCACTAACTCTGTAATCCCAGAAGAGTTAATCTGGCCTGAGGCCTTGAACCTCAGCCCTACCTACCCTCTCCGCTCCCTCCATGGGGCTGGAGTGCCGGGGGAAATGAGGTGTCTCAGTTGAGGGCCACATCAGTGAGGCTTGGGGGGTTTTGGAGGTTTTTTTTTTGCATCTCACTTGTGTGGTCCCCAACTGATTTTTCTGTGGGTCAGAGGCCCTGATGCAAAACAGGTTCCCCGCCCCTGCCATAAAGACAATGCTGAAATGTTTTGTGTTGGACATCATATTTTATTTAAAAATGAAGCCTGACCAACAAGCCCCCAATTGGGGCCAAGCCCCTGTCTGGCCAGAGCATCATAACCCTCCTGCACCCCCCATAGACCCCAAGCCTGAGCCCGTCATACACCTGAACCCCCTGCCCTGAGCCACTCACATCCCCAAACCCCCAGTCTTCTTCCACAACACTCATCCACATACCGCAAATCTGCATCCTGAGCCCATCACACTCCCAACCCCCCTGCTCGGAGACCCTCATACATGGCCACTCAAACTCCTGCACCCCCACTTCCACAAGCCCGTGGCTTGCTCAGCACCTCAACCCTCCACCTGATCCCAACCCTCTCCGGCCAGGAGCCCCCTCCCTAAGCCAGCATCCCCTTCTCCACCTCCTCCTGCACCCAAATTCCCTCCCAGAGCTTGCACCTCTCGCCCCTTCCCACACCCAAATCCCTCATTCCCACCCCGGAGTCTGCATCTCCTGTCTCAACCCAGTGAGAGCGAGTAAGGGCTGGGGACAGCAAGTGAGAGGAGATTGGAGAAGGCAGGGCCTCAAGGAAGGGGTGGGGTGGATCCCAGCTTCCCCTGACATTTAAAAAGTGACCTTGGGTGTAAGAAGGTTGGAGACCCCTGTGTTAGGGCATCCTGACTGCAATGTGCTGAGCAGACGCGGCCATGTGAGCCAACCCACGAGAAACATGCAGGTTTTGTCTGCTCCTTGGACTGTAACAAAGCCATGGCCCAGCTGAGCTAAGCTGCCTGGCCTGGGGATTTCCTGGGCCCAGCACGACAGGTCTGAGCAGTCTGACATTACATTCAGGTTTGTCAAGTGCTCTCTGATGGGTCACCATGGGAATGAAATGACGGGGGAGCATCCCAGCTGCTTTCCATTAGGTGATCTGAGACCCGTTCCCGGGTCACTGGCTCTACGCTAGGGAGATGCCCGTTTATGTGACGCACAGACTGCCTCTTGCCAGGTAAACGTACCGCACACCCAGCACGCTGGGGCCTTGATCTCGAGTGGGCTGCAAGGCGCTACTGGAATACTACTAATAAAAAGCCTCAAAGAATTGTTTCTATGTGTTATTTATTGGGAAACCCCCACATTTCTGAGAGAGCCGGAGACGCACAAAGCCAGCCCCGGCCACTCCATCCCACACCGGCCGCCCGTGATCCCATGCAGAGCGGGTGGGCAACAGGAGCTGCCCTGGCACAGGCAGCAACATGCGTAGGCACCGTGACAAAAGCGTCTCTCCAGCCGGCTCCATTGCGGGGCCCGAAGCTCAATCAGATTCTGTTCCATGCACCGTTCATAAAATCACCATGAGACGGACGGCAGAGGGGGCCCTTCCCTATGTGCTGCTGTCCATCAGACCCTGCACTGACCGAGCCAGCCCATGACGCCCACTGGCCACGCCGAGCCAGACGGAGGGCTCTACCACCCTCCTTCAGCTCCAGCGGATGCCAGCAGCCTTTAACCTGGTCAAGCTGCTGCTGGGTCAGATCATCCACTGGTCTTGGTCTTGCTCAGCTCCTTCCATGTCCACCTTGGGCAAATGAAACAAGACGGCTAGTCCCTCAGCTTTAGCAAGTCCATTCCCAGCAGCTATCCCCCAGAGAGGACGGCAGGTGGTGTGGGGCAATGTTCCCTCTAATGTTCTGGAATATATTTTATGGGCACTGAGGCATGTGCAGATGTGCACCACCAGCTGTGGGAGCTCTGCCAATCAGTTGGGCAGCTGCTCAAGCGCTCAGCTTATACAGAACACTGGTGGGGGGGAGACTGGAAATGGGAGGCAGGACTCTTGGGTTCTCTTGTCAGCTCCGGCGCTAAGTGACTTGGTACAGGTTAACCTCCTCGTGCTTCTGTCTGTCAGACTGGGCACGCAACATGCCCCAGCTCACGGGGGCGTGACTAGAAAGCTCACCGGAGACAGCTCGGCATTACTGCCAGCCTCCGGAAACACCACCAATCCCTGGAGCTCCCCTGACTCCCACCAGGGTGCCCGCAGGGGAGATTTGCCAGAAGGGCAGTGAAAGGAGCCTGCCGGCAGACCCCTGGAATGGTGTGGGGGGTGTTCTATTAGGTGCTGGCAAGGGATCTGTGCAGGCTGTGCCACCGGATAAGAGCTAGTGCGTGGAACTGGGATTGGATGACGAGGCAGGCTCATTCCCATGTGAAATTTGGGGGGACAGGGAAAGGGAAATGCCCAGATGGACCTGGCCTGCTCCCCAGGAGCCTGCTTGGGTACTGCTGCCATTCAGCAGTCAGTGGATGGAGGTAGCGGGTGGTGTGTCTCTCCCCAGCCACCGCTCTGTGCACCTCCCCATGCACTGGGGTCTTCCCACACACCAGCTGCTTCCCCCCCATACCTCATTGATCTCCCCGTCATCCGGGGACTCGTTGTAATCGTTCATCTCATCCATGTCCTGCATGTCCTCGTCATCCTCAGAATCCTCTTCGCTGTCTTCGTCATCTTCGTCATCCTCCTCCTCCTCCTCATCGTAATGCTGCAGACACCAGGGTAACCCACAGCTGTCAGCCCAGTGCAGCACCGTTCTGCAGCTAGCCCTCGCTCCGCTTCGAGACCCGACGGTCCCAGGCTCTGCTGCTCTTGTCTTCCTTAGACTGTGAATCAACCGAGCCTCTGGCCCAGAGCCCCCTGCACTAGCACCCAGTCGTCAGCTCGCTCAGGGCGCACTCACCCGCCCATCAGGGCCCACAGATCTCTCCCAGCCTGTCGTTTCACCCCCACCTTAGCAGCTCAGCGCCCCTGCTGGGGAACTGGAGACATTCCCTCCACACTCGGCACTAGAGCCACGCAGGAACAGCATCACTACCGACCACAGGAGAGATGCAGAGCACCATCAGATCACTCCCCATGCACCCCACTTCCTGTCAAGGAACCTCCCTGCTTCCAGAAGAGGGAGCTAGCAAGAACAGTGAGCCTGAGGGGCTGAGTATGGGGTCTCCTTGGTGCTCCCACTCAGAGGGAGGGGAGGCAGGTGCAGATCACTGGGAGTGTCTATCTGGAGCGGACTCCGCATTCATCCATGGACAGAGTGTTCCTACGCCCTCTAGTGGCAGCTCTAGAGAGAGTAAGACACATTCGCAGAGACAGCTGGGCCCGCTCCTTTGCTCTGAACACTGCACCTGGTATACAAGGTTGAGGCAACTACCCGTTGGGCACCACAACAGAGGAACAGATGGGCCAAGCCTCATTGGCACTGCGATCCCGTGAGTCATGTTGCAATGCTCTGAACAGGGAGTGGAGCCCAGTCATGAAGGACAGGAGGTGCTGCTGTGGGGTGGGCTTGCCCTACAACTCCCTTGGCTCTCCCCCAGGATACAGCACCCAGTGCCCTTTTTGATCCCTCCAAGGCTTCCCATCTCCTGCCAGGAGCAGGACCGATTCCCCCTGCTTCCCAACTGGCTAGTATGAAACAAACACTAAGTTCCCCTCCCAAATAAAACCTCAGCGTGACTTGTTTATTGAGTGAAAAACCCAGCACACTGGCTCATTAACCGCACAACCTCCAGGTCTCTGTCTTCCCTTCTTAACAACCAAAACCCCACAGCGCAGAACAGGGCATCCGATTCTTACCTCCGAGGCAGGTTTTCCTATAGGGACCAAATTATTGTCTTTTTCTGCTATACTCTGCAGCTGTGAGGGGGAGGGGAAATACAAAGGAACGTCAGTCTGAAAACACCAATGTTGTGTAACATGTAAGCACAGTATCCTGCAAATCAACTGTCTGAAGGGGATAAAAATCAGCCGTGGTTTTCTCCAGGAAGATATTGCACAATATACCCTTTAACACCTCTGGGAGCAGCTGTTGGCAGAAGCAGGATACCAGAGAAGATAAAGCGATTGAATGATCCATTATGCCAGTTGTTAAGTAACCTGCAGTTCTCGGGTCATGGAAGATTCAAGGATAAAGATCATTTTACCTGCTGCTGAAATGCAGCCACTTCTGGGTGGGACTGCTTAAAATGTTGTCTTGTGTTACATGCCTCACACCAAAATCTGGCTGTGCTAGTTACCAGGAACACAAGAACGGCCATATTCGGTCAGACCAAAGGACCATCTAGGCCCGTATCCTATCTGCCAATAGTGGCCAAGGCCAGGTGCCCCTGAGGGAATGAACAGAGCAGGGAATCAAGTGATCCCTCCCCTCTCATCCATTTCCAGCTTCTGACAAACAGAGGCTAGGGACACCATTCCTACCCATCCATTTATGGACCTAACCTCCATGACTTTATCTAATTCTTTTTTGAATCCTGTTATAATCTTGGACTTTACAACATGCTCTGGCAAGGAGTTTCACAGGTTGATTCTGCACTGTGTGAAGAAGTACTTCCTTTTGTTTTAAACCTTTCACCTTTTAGTTTCATTTGGTGACTCCTAGTTCTTGTGGTATTTACTCCTTCCCACAACTCTTCTTTATTCACTTTGTCCAGATAAGTCATGATTTTATAAACCTCTATCATATCCACCCTTCATCTGTCTTTCCAAGCTGAAAAGTCCCAAACTTATTAACCTCTCCTCATGTGGCAGGCATTCCACAACCCTAATCATTTCTGTTGCGCTTTTCTGAACTTCTTTCAATGCCAAGATATCTTTTTTGAAATGAGGCAAAGTTTCTTTTGATTAGAGATTGATCTTCTGGCATTTGATTTAGTAAGGCCCCACTAAATCAAATGCAGAGGATGCCCCCAGTTGGCACTGGAACTTTTTGATTTGTGAAGGGTAAGGGAAGTTGACAGGAGCATCTTCTCCCATCGAACTCTGCTGTGGAGACAGTGCCAAGCTAAGGTCGACTCCAGCTATGCTATTTACGTAGCTGGAGTTGCGTACCTGAAGCTGACCGGCCAGGTCTAGCATAGACCTGTTCTTAATGTGCTTGCAGACAATGGCTTAATGCTGACCTGAACTCCTTCCAAAGGGGAGAGTGGCTTCTGTTTGCAACAGATTGCAATCGTCTGTATCACAGATTGTCAGCATAGGTAGGACTAAGGCGGTTGCCCCAAGGAACTCTGGGATATATCCAGAGAACTTCTGGCACACAAGGGCTTGGACCCTATGTCCCAGCTTAAAATGGGCTTGGACTGTCCAGAGGTCTGGGACCCTACAGCTCCCTATGCACGCCACATCCCGTGGAGCGACCCCGTCCCCCTGTAACCGCTGAATTTCACAATTACTTAATTCAATGCATTTTGGCGGCCCTAGTCCGGAACAGCCGGGGAGCTGCTCCAGCCCTGGAGGGCTCACCAGTCCCACCCCTGCCTGGGACCCCACTGTGCACCCAGGCTGCTGGAGCCCGGGGGGGGGGGTCCCTGTGCCGGGGGGGCTCACCCAGGCTGCCGGAGCACGGGGGGGGGGGGTCCCTGTGCCGGGGGGGGCTCACCCAGGCTGCCGGAGCACGGGGGGGGTGTCCCTGTGCCGGGAGGGGGGCTCACCCAGGCTGCCGGAGCACGGGGGGGGGGGGTCCCTGTGCCGGGAGGGGGGCTCACCCAGGCTGCCGGAGCACGGGGGGGGGGGGTCCCTGTGCCGGGAGGGGGGCTCACCCAGGCTGCCGGAGCACGGGGGGGGGGGTCCCTGTGCCGGGAGGGGGGCTCACCCAGGCTGCTGGAGCACGGGGGGGGGGGCTCATCCAGGCTGCCGGAGCCGGGGGGGGGTCCCTGTGCCGGGGGGGGGGGGGGCTCACCCAGGCTGCCGGAGTCCGGGGGGGGTCCCTGTGCCGGGGGGGGGTCACCCAGGCTGCCGGAGCCGGGGGGGGTCCCTGTGCGGGGGGGGGGCTCACCCAGGCTGCCGGAGTCCGGGGGGGGGGTCCCTGTGCCGGGGGGGGGGGGTCACCCAGGCTGCCGGAGCCGGGGGGGGGTCCCTGTGCGGGGGGGGGGGGTCACCCAGGCTGCCGGAGTCCGGGGGGGGTCCCTGTGCCGGGGGGGGGCTCACCCAGGCTGCCGGAGCCGGGGGGGTCCCTGTGCGGGGGGGGGGGCTCACCCAGGCTGCCGGAGTCCGGGGGGGTCCCTGTGCCGGGGGGGGGGGCTCACCCAGGCTGCCGGAGTCCGGGGGGGTCCCTGTGCCGGGGGGGGGCTCACCCAGGCTGCGGGAGCCCGGGGGGGGTCCCTGTGGCGGGGGGGGGGCTCACCCAGGCTGCCGGAGTCCGGGGGGGGTCCCTGTGCCGGGGGGGGGGGCTCACCCAGGCTGCGGGAGCCCGGGGGGGGTCCCTGTGGCGGGGGGGGGCTCACCCAGGCTGCCGGAGTCCGGGGGGGGGTCCCTGTGCCGGGGGGGGGGCTCACCCAGGCCTGGTGCTGCTGCTCCTGCTGCTGCAGCTCGTTCTCGTCCACGCAGGGCCGGTCCAGGTTGAACCAGAGCGATTCGGTGACGCGCGGCAGCAGCGAGGGGAAGAGCGTGGACATGGTCACGCGTGGGGGGAGGGGCGTTCCACGCGGAGGGGGGGCGGGAGACCCGCAGGGGAGGGGGCGGGGCTCTCGCGTGGGTCACGTGGGGGTGGCCCGAGAAGGCTCCACACGCCGGAAAGCCGAGTCTAGCCGGGCACACAGTGGTTGGGGGGGGAGGCTAACCCGGAAGCACTCCTTCCCGCGCCGGAAGTGACCGTGCGGCGACTCCACGCATGCGCCAGGCGGGGGGCGGCTCGGGCCGGGCTCTGTGGGCCGCCGGGTTTGCGTGGGGACCGGGCGGGGCTGGTTCATCCCCCCCCCCCGCTGCGCGTGCCCAGGGGGTGGGGTTTGTCAAGAGGCAGCCCCCCCCACCCCCGGGCCTGGCGGGGGGGGGCAGGAATCCCTCCCCCATCAGACCCCCCCCCCCCATACATGTTTTGGGAGATGAGGCCACCCCGGGAGTCAGGATGCGGCGAGAAGCGGGGCTGCCAGGGGGGCTTCAGCCACCACGCGGCACACACGTGGTCATTGTGACGTCACAATCGGCATTCCATCCTCCGGAGAGAATTCCCCACGTCTCCCTTTGTGTCCTGCGCCGGAAGCTCCAAGGCCGGATGCTGGCGAGCCCGGCCCTAGGCTATTCCCTGGCTGCCCGCCTGCTGGCTGGTTGGGCTGCGCTGCGCTCAGCGTGGATGTCTGTCCGCCCGCCCGGCGGGTTAGAGCCGTCGACTAACCGACAAACCCAGGCTCATTGGCAGTGGAGTCACTACTCCACTCCTCGCTTCCCTCCGCCTTGCTGCCTCTGTATCGGAGGGTGGGGGGTGTAGGAGCTGATGCTGGGGGGAGCCAGCTTAAAAGCCGGCAGGTGAGGCAGAGGCGCAGCGATCCAGGACCCAGCACAAGCTCGCGTTGGGTCCTGGACCTACCCCCGCTGTGGCTCTGCCTTTTAAACGTAGTAAAAGCTGCCCAGCTCTTACTACTTTTAAAAGGCAGAGCCGCAGCAGGGGAGCTGCTGCAAACTGGGACTGTTGAGTCCCAGCTCACGCCGGGTCCCGAACCTCTACACCTCTGCTTTTTACATGTAGTAAGAGTCCCCTGGCCAACAGTGGTCCAGGACCCAGTGTGAGTTGGAACAGCTGCGACCCGGCTCGTGCAGTGTCCTCTGCTGCAGCTCTGCCTTTTAAATGGCTCTTACTACGTTTAAGGTGCAGAGCCGTAGCAGGGCCCCTTATCGACTAATCATGTAGTCGATACAAATTGTATTGAGTACATGATTAGTCAGTTACCCACTTCTTAACATCTTTACACTATCCACAATAATTTCAACATCTGTCTGGAGGGTTTATAGCTAAATTAGTTCCCATCATTTTATATGTATACTTGGATTTTTTTCCAATGTGCATTACTTTGTGTTTATCAACATTAAAATTCATTTGCCATTTTGTTGTCTAGTCACCTACTTTTGTGAGATCCATTTGAAACTCTTCACAGTCTACTTTGTTCGTAACTTTCTTCAATTTAGTATCATCTGCAAATTTTGCCACCTCATTGTTTACCCCTTTGTCCAGATCATTTATAAATAGGTTGAATGGGATTGGTCCAGTATGGACCCTTGGGGGACATCACTAGTTACGTCTCTCCCTTCTGAAAACTGACCATTTATTCCTATCCTTTCTTTCCTGTCTTTTAACCAGTTATCAGTCCATGAGAGGACCTTCCTTCTTATCCCATGACAATTGTTAGTCCCTGTGTTCGTCTGTTTCAGAAAAAATAATGAGGAGTCCTCTGGCACCTTAAAAGATTTATTTGGGCACAAGCTTTCATGGACTGGCACCCACTTTGTCAGATGCATGAAGTGGAAACTTCAGTTTGGCAAGGATATATACACACATGCGAAGCGTGGGTGTATTCATCTTTCCGGAGGCTGCAAGGGAGCAGGAGTTGGCCAGTGAAAGAGTTAACGGTATTTTAACACTTTGGGTAATTTCATTCTTACTGCTGTCATAAAGCCAGAACTCTGTGCCACAGCCAAGATGATTGTGCAATAAACTCAACTTCAGTCCGGGGAAGTTCTTTTAAGAAGTGGAAGTCCAATCCTAGTGAGATAAATAGAAAGGAACATAAACACTGTCAAATCAAGTGTAAACATGTAATAAGAAAAGCAAAAAAAGATTTTGAGGAACAGCTAGCCAAAAACTCAAAAAGAAATAACAAAATGTTTTTTAAGTACATTAGAAGCAGGAAGCCTGCTAAAAAACCTGTGGGTCCCCTAGATGATCGAGCTATAAAAGGAGCAATCAAGGACAATAAAGCCATTGCGGAGAAACTAAATGATTTCTTTGCTTCAGTCTTCACGGCTGAGGACGTTGGGGAGATTCCTGAATCTGCACCGTCCTTTGTGGGTGATGAATCTGAGGAACTGTCCCGGATTGAAGTGTCATTAGAGGAGGTTTTGGAACAAATAGAAAAACTTAATGTTAACAAATCTCCGGGACCGGATGGCATTCATCCAAGGGTTCTAAAAGAACTTAAATGGGAAATTGCTGAGCTATTATCTGTGGTTTGTAACCTATCCTTTAAATCGGCTTCCGTACCTAATAACTGGAAGGTAGCCAACATGACACCAATATTTAAAAAGGGCTCTAGAGGCGATCCTGGCAATTACAGACCGGTAAGTCTTAACTTCAGTACCGGGCAAATTAGTCGAAACAATAGTAAAGAATAAAATTGTGAAGCATGTAGAAGAACATAATTTGTTGGACAAAAGTCAACATGGTTTCTGTAAAGGGAAATCCTGTTTTACTAATCTGTTAGAGTTCTTTGAAGGGGTTAACAAACATGCGGACAAGGGGGATCCAGTAGATATAGTATACTTAGATTTTCAGAAAGCCTTTGACAAGGTCCCTCACCAAAGGCTCTTGTGTAAATTACATGGCCATGGGATAAGAGGGAAGGTCCTTTCTTGGATTGAGAACTGGTTAAAAGACAGGAAACAAAGGGTAGGAATAAATGGTAAATTTTCAGATTGGAGAGGGGTAACTAGTGGTGTACCCCAAGGGTCAGTCCTGGGACCAATCCTTTTCAACTTATTCATAAATGATCTGGAGAAAGGGGTAAGCAGTGAGGTAGAAAAGTTTGCAGATGATACAAAACTGTTTAGGATAGTCAAGACAGAAGCAGACTGTGAGGGACTCCAAGAAGATCTCACCAAACTGAATGATTGGGCAACAAAATGGCAAATGAAATTTAATGTGGATAAGTGTAAAGTAATGCACATCGGGAAAAATAACCCCAACTATACGTACAGTATGATGGGGGCTAATTTGGCTACGACAAATCAGGAAAGAGATCTTGGAGTTATCGTGGACAGTTCTCTGAAAACTTCCACGCAGTGTGCAGCGGCGGTCAAAAAGGCAAATAGGATGCTAGGAATTATTAGGAAAGGGATAGAAAATAAGACCCAGAATATCTTACTGCCCCTGTATAAAACTATGGTACGCCCACATCTTGAATACTGTGTACAGATGTGGTCTCCTCACCTCAAAAAGGATATTTTGGCCTTGGAAAGGGTTCAGAAAAGGGCAACTAAAATGATTAGGGGTTTGGAACGGGTCCCATATGAGGAGAGGTTAAAGCGACTGGGACTTTTCAGTTTAGAAAAGAGGAGACTGAGGGGGGATATGATAGAGGTCTATAAAATCATGAGTGGTGTGGAGAGGGCTGATAAAGAAAAGTTATTTATTAGTTCCCATAATAGAAGAACTAGAGGACACCAAATGAAATTAATGGGTAGCAGGTTTAAAACTAATAAAAGAAAGTTCTTCTTCACACAGCGTGTAGTCAACCTGTGGAACTCCTTGCCAGAGGAGGCTGTGAAGGCTAGGACTATAATAGAGTTTAAAGAGAAGCTGGATAAATTCATGGAGGTTAGGTCCATAAAAGGCTATTAGCCAGGGGATAAAATGGTGACCTTGGCCTCTGTTTGTCAGAGGCTGGAGAGGGATGGCAGGAGACAAATCGCTTGATCATTGTCTTCGGTCCACCCTCTCTGGGGCACCTGGTGCTGGCTACTGTCGGTAGACAGGATACTGGGCTAGATGGACCTTTGGTCTGACCCAGTACGGCCATTCTTATGTTCAGTCCGGGGAAGTTCTTCCATGCAGTTGGGGGACATATTGTGAAAGTCTGTCATGGCTGGACTCTGGTGGCTGGCTTGTTTGCAGAAGGCATGGACTCTTGAAGCCTGATGCAAGTGAGCCAGGTGCATCCAGACAGGTATGGCTTAGTGAGTTTGGCATGAGCAAGGAGCCTTATTCCCTAGCTCCCATGTACGTGGTGGAGATCAGTCAGTTAACAACATGCCTTTGACAATCCAGGCTAGTTGTGAATAAAAACGCCTTACCTCATTTGGACAGAAACAGCCCCATGGGGGTAACAGTGCCACTCTTTCAGACTCAGAAGCCCTGGATTTGCAAAGCTAGGAAGATGTGATGCCTATAGGGATGGTGTCCTGTGCAGAACTCCTCCCAATGTCCCCTAGAGGATAGCTGGGGTGAGGCAGGATGGTGCAGTGGTTAGGGTCCTTTCTCACAGGTGTCAGCTGTCAGGGTGCAGTCCTTTTATCTGTCACCCCTCGTGGAGTGTTGGAACCTGCTGTCCACCTGCCTAGTCCCTGGGGGTTGGCCTTTCAGACACCCTGGCACTTAAACATCCCCTTCTCCCAGAGCGGCACCCAAACATGTGACACTTCTGTTGTACAGTGTAACTCCTTCAGAGGCAAGGTGGGAGTTGTGAACATTTAACACCCACACTTCTAGACAAGGCTTTGCTCCGGGTCTGACGGTGTTGTTCTTTACTTAACAGACAAAGCACAGTGAGCACAGATCCCATGGAAAATTAGAAAACATCCTAAACCCCACGCCTCTCACTAGCCCAGCCAGCAGCCCAGCGGGACCCTCTGCCTTGTCTGCCGTGGCCCCCTCATGCCACTTAAAATGACTGTCTCCCAGGGTCAACATGTGCGTCTCTGTGTGGTACATCCCTTGGGGCTCCATGTGCTGCAAGCTCCTGCAAATACAGCTCACAGTGTCTATGTGATAATGATATTAGGGGCGATAGACACTCATAGACATTATCTCATAGGCACTAACCTCCCCCTCTCATCTGCCCTCTGTTCTAAAATCTGATTTGTCAATTTTATATGTGTTCGCTTTTTTTGATTGTATCCTTTGGTATATATGGTCATGCCAATTTTCTTCCACAATTTGATCTGAGGCAGTGGGTCTGGCCCACGAAAGCTCATCACCTAATAAACCATCTTGTTAGTCTTTAAAGTGCTGCATAGTCCTGTCTTTTGTTTCATTAAGGCCAGACTAACACGGCTACATCTCAGTTACTATTCTCCTTGCAATAGTGGCTTGCAACTCCATTTTAATGGGATCACCAGGGCTGAAATCTGAGCTGCTTCAGCCCTGGGCTCAGGTGGGTTGAGACATCAGGTCCCCGCTTTGCGGTCATGTAATAATTTTTGTCATTTGGCATCATGGTGCAATGACCTTGGAGAGCCACTGCCATAAAGATTACCTGGAGTTTCACCTGAGTGTATTACTCCTGCCACTTTATCAGGTACTTTTGCTGCTGTGATAACATCTCTGGAGCAAAGATAACCAGAGCAGCTGGTTCTCTGGGTTTTTCTCACCCAGAGCTCAAAGGCAAGCAGGCCATCTTGCTTGCCACTGTGGGGCTGTAACCACTAGGCCACTGTGCCTCACATATTCCCCATTGTGTGACTGCAGCACATCCCTAGGATTCAAAGCAGTGATCCCCCAGCAGCTTGGGGAGAGGCAGGTTGCTCTGGTGCACAGGGGGCTGGCCTAAGCCACAGAAGGCCTGGGTTACATGTCAGCGTGTAAGTCAGGCATGTCCGAAGTCCGGCCCGCGGGCCAATTGCGGCCCGTGTTCCGGTTTAATACGGCCCCACAGGTAATTTGGCAATATCTATCTTTTGTGGCCCCCAACGAATCCATATGTATTGCGATGAATACATTGTAAAATCTCAGTTAATGTCAGTTGGTCTAAATCAGTTATAAATATATTTGGACACAACATGTATACTTGGTGTTATGTTCCTGTTCATATTTTTTGAACTTAAAAGTTGACAGACAACCTTTATTACCAATAATATGTAATGTACTTTACAATGTTCCTGACATATTTCAGCTTCCTGGATTTTTTTTTCATCTGGCCTTCAGATCTGAAAGGCAGAGTGATTTAACACCTGTTTAGATTTGTCATCCATGTGACGAAATGAAAAGTGTGCCGTTCGCAATAAACTTTGCATAAAATAGTTAATTTACATTTAATTTTAATGGTTCAAAGAATGTCAGGCAAAATGGTCGGCCCTCACACATGTTCACTTCATCAAATCTGGCCCTCTTTGAAAAAAGTTTGGACACCCCTGGTGTAAGTCAACCCCCCCTCTCCAACAGCAAGGATCTCTGGTCTGTACAGGGTATCTCAGGTCAATGCAAACGCAGGTTAAGCAGATTCCTCAGGTGAGAGGGTTAGTTACTGAAAGATTAGAAGGGAGAAGTTTGAACAAGTGGGTCTATGACTCCTTTATCTCACACAAGATACAGAGCCATGGAAAAGTGCAGTAGATAGGACTCTATAATAATCATTGGCCAAGGGTTGATCAGACAGCTGACCTTTGAAATGAAGAGCTGGATTGTCTTCTTCCACTGGGCTAGGCTTCCCCCCCTGAACACACAGGGAGCTCTTTCTCTGTTACTACCTTGGAATTTAACAAGCGCTGATTAAAACAAAGCATTCACAGCTGTGCTATTATTAACTCTAGTGGTATATCCTGCTCTGCTAAGCAGTTGGAGAACGAACTTCTTTTGGCCTGGCCTTCCTGTAAGGTATGTTCCCCTGATGTTTTATTTTGTTTCTCTGTTCTGATGAAGGCTGGTTGGGGGGGGTCTTCTGTCTAGAATTTAGGTGTAAATGTAATTCGCTTTGACTCTGCTTTTTATATACAGGAGATGGGTGCAATCTTGTTTCTGTGTTTTGGATGTGGAAAGTGTCAAGGCATATAAGGCTGTTGTAGGGAAAAGGTCCTTAATTTGTAGCTTCTGGGCTAATACCTGAAGATGGAGGAAATCAATGGAGAAAAATGGGAGGCTGACAAGTATTTTTTTTTATTTTTTAAAAAGGAGGGAGTAATATAATAGCATCGCTTTTAGGTTGTATACCATCTCCTGCATTCAAAGAGCTGTAGAAACTGTAGCTAAGGGGATGTAGAGATCAGTTTACCCAAGGCGAAAATAAATAGTTTTTACTTTCCTTTTAAAATTCCCAAGAACTTGTAATCGTTACAGCCTAACTTCTCGCTAGTGTGTAACTGACTAGTCTGGTTTCCTTGTCCCAACCTTACAAGATAACAGTAACCAGGCAGCACTAGGTGTAAGATAGTGACTTAATTTCCCTCCCCCACCCTCAGTTAAAGGGCTACCAGACTAGCTTACTGCTAAATTAGAACTGGCTAAGAGAAAAGTAACAAGAAGGGCTGAAGGACTGGAAAACCTTCCTC
The DNA here is from genome assembly GCF_049634645.1 of Pelodiscus sinensis. Lineage (NCBI taxonomy): Eukaryota > Metazoa > Chordata > Testudines > Trionychidae > Pelodiscus > Pelodiscus sinensis. The sequence continues at coordinate 325,211,671 of NC_134711.1, read as the reverse complement.
ACCGAGAGAAAGCTGGTTAGTTTACCCAAGTGTAAGTTCCCAAGTACTTCCATGAGGAACAGAAATGTGATGATAGAGGTCCTTGATCTAGGAGAGAAAGGTCTAATAGCCCCCAATGGCTGGAAGATGAAGATCAGTTGGGACTGGAAATAGGTTTAGATTCACAACAGTGAGGGTAACTCACTCTTGGCACACTTTATCAAGGGCCGTGGTGGTCTCTGCATCGCAGGCCACTTGCAAATCCAGACAGGCTGTTTTTCTGAAAGGTTTGCTCTTGTTCTAGCAGGAATTAATTTGGGGCAGCTGGCCTGTTCTATGCAGCAGGTCAGACCACTAGAGGATCACAACAGTCCCTTCTGACCAAATGATTTATAAATCCTACTTCTCCCCCTGTGGCAATGGAGGGATTCCAGTCTTGTGCCCGGGTGGCATGCATCCAGAGAACACTGAGATGAGCTAGGCAGGGGTAATGCCACGGGAGGAAGGCATCCAGTGGGATTCGGGGCATGGCACTGATACCTGAAGGGTTTCTCCCTTAATGCAAAGGCTGGAGTATGTTGGAGCTGAAGGCTCTGGCATATAGACATGACCAGTGTTTCCTCTTAGGTGCGCTAAAACATTCTGAGCCCGCCCACCTCCTTTGCAGAGCTGCACATCAGCACTCCTGGACCTGGAGCGCGACGGAGGGGGGCGGTGCAGCAGCAGCCAAGCGTGCGAGGCATGCAAGCACATTCCCCCACTCCCTTAGCTTCCGGAGAACGGGATCAAAAGCAAGCCGCATCCCGGTGTGCACAACTGCAGTCTCTCCCCGTGCTCTGGGGGGAGGGAAGCAAAAGAAAAGGAAAAGTATGGATTAGGCCCACTGTGGTGGGTCCAGTCCTTACTTTTAAAAGTTTTCCACAGACCCCTGACCACAAGTTGGGAACCACTGCTGTAGGGGAACATTGTAACCTCCCTGGACATTCAATAATGGATTTAAAAATAGCCATCCTTCTACAAAGGAATTTTATCTCCCAGTTAATAGAGGGAGACAGCTGACCTGGAATTCATTTACATATTCAACACTATCAACTTGGGCCTGAATAAAGATATTAACAGGTTAACATGTAGGGTTGCCAGATGGTTTAAAAAAAATACCGAAAAACAATAACAAAAACCATGCCAGGAAAAAGTTTGTTGAGAAGAAAAAGAACCTTGAGAGTTGTTAAGCAACAAAAAACACTCCCGACATGGCCCCTTTAAAAACTGTGTGGTGAGGCTTTTTGGCCCTAGCAGGCTGCTGGTGGCCACTTGCCATCTTGCCTCCCTGTGCTGGGCCAGACAGCTCCCCTGTGAAACCCGGTATGCACTAGGGTTGCCAGGCTGCCTCTGTATTGAACCAGACAGCCTGGGATTTTCGCCTCCTGGCCGGGAAAAAAATCAGAAAGTACCGGGCATTTTAGGTGTCCGATATTTTCTGAATTATTTTACCAGACAGGAGGCGAAAATACCGGACTGTTCGGTTCAATACCGGACACCTAGTAACCCTATTAACACGCTACAAAAGCAATTTCCCCTTATTTTGATATTCACATTTACACATCAAAAGCTATGAATGGGACACATCTAGCTTGGCTCAATTAGCTTCATTAACAATGATCCTACAATTCTTTTGCTGTTATATATATATATATATACTCTAGTTTCTGTAATTTCCATTCAGACTCATCTGATGGAGTGGTTTTTGCCCATGAAAGTGCATGAGCTAATATGTTCGTTAGTCTCTATGGGTACATCTAAACTACATGTCTTCGTCAATGGAGGCATGTAGATTAGTTTACTCGAAAAAGGGAAATGAAGTGGCAATTTAAATAATCGCTGCTTCATTTAAATTTAAATGGCTGCCGCGCTGAGCCGACAAATAGCTGATTAGCTGTTTGTCGGCAGATCGGGGCAGTCTGGACGCGCTGCGGTCGACAAGGAAGCCTTTGTCGATCGGAGCAGGTAAACCTGGTTTCACGAGGCATACCTGCACCGATCGACAAAGGCTCGTCGACCGCGGTGCATCCAGACTGCCCCATCTGCCGACAAACAGCTGATTGGCAGAGTGGGGCAGCCATTTAAATGAAGCTGCGATTATTTAAATCGCAGCTTCATTTCCCCCTGCCGATCTGTCTAATCTACATGCCTCTGTCGACGGAGGCGTGTAGTCTAGACACACCCTAAGATGCCAGAGGACTGCTCTCTGCTCTTGATCAGAAACTTTGAGAGGCTGATATCAGCTGGCCAGGAATCCGCTGGCTCAAACCGTGGTGCTCAACCATGTGTGTCTCTGGGCAAGGGTCAGATGACGCAACCGGAGCGAGTGGTTTAGTTCTGTGTCGTCGTTTGCGGATACAGTGGCGTGGAAGGAGAGGGCCCCGGGGTGGCTGTGGGGTGGAGAGTAGCTCACAGCAAAGGTGGAGACCCAGACAGCAGGAGCTCATCTCTGAGCGTCCAGTGAGACTTTCAAGCATGGGTGGCAGGTATGAGAGGCAGAGGAAGGCAATGCCTGGCCGGTCCCACCCATGCTCTGCCCCCAAGCTCTCCCTTTTGGTGTGGCTCCCCCAGTCTCCTGGGGCTGCCTGGGCTTCAGCCCTGCACTGCCAGCCCTCCCCATGCTCTGGGGTTGGGAGCAAGTAGGGACCTGCCTGCTCCCTGGGAGGGCCAAGGCCATATGCTGCCTGCCCTCGCTGTGCTGGGGGGTGGGGTGGGAAAGTCTGGGGCTGCCTGTGCTCTGGAGGGGAGGCCGGGCTTCAAGCTGCCTGTGATGGGAGGGAGACTGGAGCCACCTGTGTTCCGGGGGGCTGCCCAACAGCACATGGGACCATGGGCAACAAGGGTGGGGTCTCCCAGCCCTAAGTTCACCCACCACCTGTGCTTTCCAGACAAAGAAGACGTCAGAAAGGTGGGTGCACCCATTGTCCCCCTGAGATGCGTAGGATGTAAAAGCTGCAGGAAGCTGGTGCCTTTCTCTTGGGTTTCCATAGAGCGCCCAACTCTCACATGTTAGCACTGGTGCTCTTAGTAGGGCATTCCCGGTGTGCAAACACAATCCCCGTGCAATGCAGGGCACGCTCTAGTGGGCAGAGCAAAGTCAAATCCGTGCAATTGCTCTAATGGGTCCTCCCCCCACTCTGTTCGCAGGAAGATGGTGGTGCCGGGGGTCGTGCTGGGGCTGTTGGCTGCCTGTGTCGCCGCTGCTGCGAAGGAATCGGTGCTGAACATCTGCATGGATGCCAAGCACCACAAAACCCGGCCGGGCCCAGAGGGGAAGCTGTATCAGCAGGTACCGCAGTGCTGGCCTGGTGACACGTCAGCCTGGTCCAAACCACCCACGGTTCTGAGAGTTGGTGGGAGGAGAATGACAGAGCCTCTGGACCTACCGGCCCTTGCAGGGCTGGTTCCTTTCTGTTAGAGACTGATGCCTTAGCAGGGGAGACTGGGGGGGACCAATGTGCTACAGGGAAGGTGTTTGCAATGCACCAAGAGTGTTTTCATGGTGCCTGGTTCTACGCGTGGTGCCTGGTTCTACGTCCCTTTCCCTGGCAAGCCCAGGCCAACCTTACAGAAGGTACGTTTACCCTTACAATGGGTGACCTTGTATTTTGATTCCTTTGTGTGCTCTCCTCCCCCCTCCCCCGCCTTGCCCCGGGCTCCCACAGGGCTCCACAACCCCATCTCCCTGGTTCCCATGGTTTTTTCTTCATCCCCGCCCCCCTCTGGGCCCTGCTGATGCTTGACTTGTATAGAAAGAGATGCCAAAGCTCAGCCCCAGCTAGCCCGGGTACAAATGAAGCACAGGCTGGGTAGCTGGAGAGCAGCAAAGGCGGGCCGAGCACCCAGCTCCGAAGGCAGGGCCCGGCCAGCAGCAGCACAGTAATAAGGGTGGCCCGGTGGTGTATTGCTACCCTTGCGTTGGTTTCTGCATGCTCTGGAGAACAGAGTAAGGGCAGGAGAGAACTCAGGCAGGCAGAGGGGAGAGGGACCCACCGTGTGCGAGTGCAGAGAAGCTGAGAGATGGCAGCTAACGATGTGATTCCAGGCCTCTAAGCAGAGACGTGCGTCTGAAATTATTTGTGAAACACACCACAGCAATAGTCACCAGACTGGAAGGGACCTCGAGAGGTCACTAGTCCTGCCTCCTACCCTCCTGACAGGACTAAGCATTTTAGTGAATGCCCCTTCCTGCTTCCCTTCACCCCTAACCTTCCCCTCTGCATCCAGGGCACTTTCCCCGCCTGGGCTGTGTAAGGGGCAGACAGAGTTCCTGACATCTCAGAGCACTGCCCAGCCTGGATACAGGGGGCCCTGGCATGGCACCTCGCTCCCACTCAAACCCATAGGGAGGGTGGGCAGTACCTGTGTGGGCTCCTCCCCGTGCTCCTCTGCCAGAATGAAGCAGGGAGAAATATCTGAGGGGTCTGTTCCATGCATCACTTCTGCCAGTCGGCAGCGCTCCGCTGTCCTTGCCTGGGCAACTCTCCTGCAGGAGCAGTCCCAGGATGCACCACTGGAGGCCAGTGATGCTGTTGTGCCCACAGCATCCTATCTGCCCTGCCACCCCCTAAACCCCTGTGGACCTGTCTCTGTGTTCAGTGTGCCCTGTGGAAAGACAACGCCTGCTGCACGGCCAACACCAGCACAGAGGCCCACCAGGACCAGTCCTACCTGTACAACTTCAACTGGAACCACTGCGGAGTGATGCCTGAGAAGTGCAAGCAGCACTTCATCCAGGACACGTGTCTGTACGAGTGCTCGCCCAACCTGGGGCCCTGGATCCAGCAGGTCAGGGGCAGGGACTGGGCATTGGGTGGGGGAGAGCTCTGACTTGCTGGGCTGCTCGCGGCTCCCTCTAGCGGCAGGGCCCAGCAGTTTGCTCCTTCAGCTTGAGCTTGGGGGCTGGTGCTCTCGCAGCCGAAGACCCTAGGTTCAATTCTCTGCTAGCAGCCAGTGTCAGGCCATGTCGACAAGAGGGAACTATTATGAAATTACTAAATTCGAATTAATAACTCCCAATTTAACAAATTCGAACCAGCGTGTCCACACTACGGGGAAGCCCAGAAACTAGTCCGAGGCAGGCTCCGTTAACGCGGACTTGTGACCTCGACGTAGAGCCTCAGGAAGCACGGGGGAGTAATTCATTTGAATTACTCTGGGGAGCAATTATTTCGAAATAGCGGCGCCGGAGCATCCGTGCTACTGCTATTTCGAAATAGCTATTTCGAACACCGCATTATTCCTCGAGGAACGCAGGTGTAGAGGTTTAAAAATAAGTGACCCGTTGTTTCGAAATAACAAGCGTGGGACTGGGGACACGCCGCTTATAAAGTTGGCCTTCGGGGGGTTATTTCGAAATAAAACCCTAGTTAGACTAGGGCTCAGAGGGCTCCGGAGCTTGGGAGGCTGCACTGAGGAATGACTCCTTAGACAGCACCCTTGGGTTCTGCCACCCCCCTGTTGTCAGGGGCTCCAGAGCCTTGCACCAATGCTGGGCTAGGATATCTGGGACTGACGCTGCCTGTTACCCACAGCACAAAATTCTCTGTCAATTCACACGTTCTAGGGGCAGCCACCCTCAGTCTTTCCTAGGTCTCAGGCATCACCTTTCCACTATAGGCACCTACCTTCTCCCTTCTGCAGGCTTAGGTGAAGCCTTACACTCTGTGGGCTTGTGGGATTTTTTTACCAGCGAAAGAGTCTTACACAGTAATATCCGACGTACTCTCTAATTGTCGGAACCAGAATGCACACAGCAGGCACACAGTGCTCACTGCTCCCAGGGAGACACATGAACTTGGCTTGATGGCCGGTCGGGATCAGGTCCATCAGGAAGACTCCAGTTTCTGCACAGTCATTGGCACAGGATGGAGGTCTGGCAGCTCTGATCTTGGAGCTGTGTCCTGGAGTTGGTTCCCCAAGAACTTCCTTCTGGGCCAGTTTACATAGTGAAACCTTGAGTCCTGCTTAGCTCTTCCTTAACCAATTATTTTACTGAAATTTTACTAACCAATCGTAACTTTCGGTCACAGAATTACCTAACCAGTCAGACCCCTCAACTGAGTCACACCTAGCAATGTTAAGTACAGTATACAGCAGACAGAAACAATTAAAAACCAGACAGGGATCATACAGACAAACAATAGGAAAGTGAGGACCATAATCACAGAATGAGGATTCCACCACCCCAACAACTGAAACAATTTCTTGCCAGACTAAACATTGTCAAACTAAGTTTTCTTTACCCATCTTGAGATCTGTCTCTTTATCGGGTGCTAGTGGGTGTCATTGGGATGGAATCTCCTTCAGAATAGCCTGGTGTGACACTATTGTAGTGCAGTTTAGATGGAATGTGAGTCTGTGACACCCTGCTTTCCAGTCAATGGCTGCTGTTTTCAGTCTGGCTGCAGAGGAAGGCGTTAGACCTTCCAACCTGTCTATAGGCCTTCCTATATAGCTACAGAAAAAAACATTACCTGAGGCTGTGCAATAAATGCAGCAACTTTTCCCTGGGCACCAAGCTGGGCAGCCTGTCGCCTGGGTGTCCTACATGGGTTGCCTGTCGCTCAGGGGTGCTGGGAGGCCCCCTTTCCCTGGGCCTGGCTCTGTTGGGATTCACATTGGCCCCAAGCAGTGGCACTAGAGATGGGGGGGGGGGGGGAGGGCACACTCCCCCCCCCCCCCCCACCTGCTCCCTGAGCTCCCTCTGATGTCCCAGCCTGGTGCCCTCACAGGCGGACAACAGCTGGCGCCGGGAAAGGATCCTCCACGTGCCGCTGTGCAAGGAGGACTGCGAGCAGTGGTGGGAGGACTGCAAGGACGCCATCACCTGCAAGGAGAACTGGCACAAGGGTTGGAACTGGACCGCAGGTTAGTGAGTGGCCGGGAGCAAACCCACCCCACCCCGTGCTTTGCAGAGCAGAGTGGGGCTGCTGCAGCTGGGGGAGGGGGCAAGGGCTCTTGGCTGGAGGGTGGGTCACACCTTGCTGTACAGGTTCAGGTGTTTCTCACTGGAAGTAGGGTTACCAGATGGTTTCAGAAAAAATGCCAGGAAAAAAAGGACCCTGAGAGTTAAGGGGGGGGGGGGGGGGGGAAGGTGTGGCCTCTTTAAGAAATGCGTTGTGAGGCTTTTTGGTCCTAATAGGCTGCCGGCAGCTGCCCGCTATCTTGCCTCCCTGCATGGGGGTGGACAGCTCCCTTGCAGAACCCGGTAAGCACTAGGGTTGCCAGGCTGCTTCAGTATTGAGCTAGACAGCCCGGATTTTCACCTCCTGGCCGGGAAAAAATCAGAACACACCGGACATTTTAGGTGTCTGGTATTTTCCGAATTTTTTTACCGGACAGGAAGTGAAAATACCGAACTGTCTGGTTCAATATCGGACACCTGGCAACCCTACTGGAAGAGGGGCACATGCTTCTCCCCACGCTTGATAACAGCAGCCCTCAGGCTGGGGCTGGGATCTGGAGACGAGTCCCTGGGTGGGAGTGCCAAAGACTGTGATGGAGCCGTCTTTGGTGGTAATTTTTAAACCTGAATTGGCTGTTTGTCCTGAAAGCTCTGCACTGGGGACTAGTTGGGGGCAGGGCCTTGGCCTGTGTGCGCGGGAGGTCACATTAGAGCCGTGTTCCCAATTGGTGTTCCGTGGAACCCCGGGGTTCCGCTAAGCGAAAATAAGGGTTCCGCGAGAGAATTCCGTTACAATAACATGCTGTGATTCTTAAAAAATTAATATTTAAGCATTTGTGAATTTTATTGAAAACAATTTTCAGTTGTTTGCCACGATAAGGGTCCCTGTGTAATGCCAGCTTAGCCAAGGTGTGGGGGTGATGTCACTACTCAGCGCGGATGTCCATATATTGGACTGTTAGGGGTTCCACAAAATTCTTTTGAGTTTAAAAGGGCCAAATAAAAGTGGGAAACACTGCTTTAGATGATCACCGTGGCTACTCCCGGCCTTGGAATCAGCAAAGGCTGAGTTCACAGAAGTTCCCAGGAGAGGCTCAAGGTGCCTTGGCAGAGCTCGGGGGGGGGGAGCCAGCCCCATCCCCAGCACATCTAGGTGTCTCATTCTGAGTGGCACTAAACTGTCCATCAGACGAAAGCAAGCACTCCAGTCCAGGGCAAGAACGCAGGCAGCCCCTCTAGGATCAATCCAGGCTGTGAGGGGCGTGGCTACAGCCCTTGCATTTCATCTCGCTGGGGAGGAGAGTTTCTCCCACAGCCAGCTGGGCTGTTGCCAGCTCAGGCAGTAGCCCGGCAGCAGCGGGTGCCCGGCAGCAGCGGGTGCCCGGCACCAGAGATGTGCAAGCTTCGCTAGGTGGCATCCAGCCACAGCTTGCTCACTGCCGCCCTCTCTTCCCCTCCTGCAGGGACCAACCGCTGCCCCCGCGGCTCCATGTGCCAGCCGTTCCGGTACGTCTTCCCCCGGCCGGCCGACCTGTGTGAGAAGATCTGGTCCAACTCCTACAAATACACCCAGGAGCACCGGGGCAGCGGGCGCTGCATCCAGATGTGGTTCGACCCGGCCAACGGGAACCCCAATGTGGCCGTGGCCAAGTACTATGCCCAGAACTGGGCAGATGCCTCTCCTGCACCGTGGGCGGCGCTGCTGCTGCTGCCGCCTGCTCTCCTGGCTCTGCTCTGAGCAACCCGAAGCTGCTGGTCCTCCGCTTCCGAGGGATGGAGTTTGACTGAAAGGAAGCTAGCTCTGGACTCTGGCAGCCTATACAGGGGGCATTTCTGCTCTAGAGACGGGAGAATTTTCCTGTCGCGAAAATCACAGGTCCGATGATGAATACCCAAGGGGGGGAAGGACAGAACCAGGTGGACAGTTTTATCAAATAAAAAATATTTATTTATGACAGTGGTGAATTTATAGTATTATTCTAAGATTTTTTTAATAGACCATGTTAATAATGAATTTACAGTATTTATGATATTTATTCTATGGTTTCTAGTAATACGTGTCAGATATAGGGATGGGACTGGCAAGGGGAATAGTCTCTAATCTTAAAATATCCAGCTACAGTAATAAAATAACAGTGATAACTACAAACTCTTATGTACTACCCACAAACAACTACAACACTAAGCTTATACAACAAGAAAAAATCAAATCATACATACCAACTTACACAGCACACGGAACATTTCACAGTTATCGGTTCGGTTGCGAAGGCCTTGGTTACGCCCGAGAGTCGGGGGAGGTGGCTGGTCGGTTGATCAGGCCGGCAGCGCTTTGAAGTGTACGAGAAGGCACATGCATGGTGGTACGTGTGTTGCGAAGACCTCCTAGAGCGAACTGTGCGATGGGTATTTATCCCCAAATCTGCACATCGCTTTCCCACACTTGCATATTACCATATATGGCCCAATGGTCACCAAGTGGGGGGTCTGTGTCCCAGGGGTTGGGCCGAAACTGCGCAGGTTTCATGTGACTAGGTAAGCCCCGCAGTTCTCACGCCCAGGTGACGGGTGGGAGAGTCTGAGGCTATTTTCCCCTTTTCACACCTTCCCTTTTTCTAAAGGCAATGGTATGCAGGAAGGGTGTGGCTGGTTTCTCTCACGGAGTACTGCAGCCCACTATAACAAGAGCGGCTTGGCCAAACTTTTTTTTACTGGGGGGGCAGTTTCTTTTCTCTAACAGTTCCTAACCCGGACAAGAGGCTAAAGAGCCAGCTTAGCCCTCGTTCTCTCCTGCCCTTAAACGTCTCTCCCTGGGTTTATGGTCTGGGCTCTCCTGCCATGCTCCTCTCCTCCAGCGGGCTCTGTGGGGACTTGCCTTCTGTCCCTGGGGAGCTGAGCTTGGGAACATGCAGGGACCCATTGGCTGGTGCACTTCCTGTCTGGGGGACTGGAGCAGGGCAGATACCCTCGAACTCTGGAGCCTTCAACCCCCTGGGTGCCAGGGCCCCTCAGCCCTCTGACGGGATTGGCAGAGGCGGAAACACCCCAAAGGGAAGAGAGCAAATACTGGGGGCTAGGTGGGGGAGGGCAGACTGTCAAGGGTGCAGGTAACAGGCCTTGGGGTGGGGGGGGGGGGGGTAAGAATTGCAAGGAGAACAAGGGTATTGGATCCTCCTGGCCAGCTGTACTGTCTCTCCAGGCTCCGTCCTATTTGGATCCCTGTGTTCCCTGGAAAGATGGGTGACTCCTCCCTTTCCCTCCCCCGGCTCTTAGCCTACCCTGGGACCATCCTCTCTGTGGTTTTGGGAGTAGAGGGAGGGACTTGAGTTGTTGGGGGAGGAGTCCCGTGTGAGCACTGAGCCATCGCCGGCCTGCTCCTCTCACCCCTAGCTGCTGGGTTCTGCTGACAGGAGGCGGGAGAGACCCCACTAGGGCTGCTGGTCCAATTCCTCTTTGGTCTGAGCTTCCCCCATCCCTGTGCCTGGCTCCCCGAGGGGGTCTCAGTTCCCTGCCCCCGCACTGGCAGCAGACTCACTGGAAGTTCTGCCCAGCATAGCCACGATGCTGAGGGCGTTCGCTCTTGACAGCCCTTGGGCCGTGGAGCCAGACTCTCTGCACCCCATGGCGATTGACTGGACTCTGAGCCAGCACAGGGTAGCTGCTAATGCTTCCAGCACTGGCTGCAGACACAGGCGACCTCCTACTGTCCAGAGCAAACGGGAAAGCCGTCCTGGTCCCTGCTGGCCAGCCGCAACACCACGGTGCCAGCCAGACTCCCCAGGGACCACAATGGCGACGTGCTGGAAATCTGAGCCCCTGGATGCTTGTGCCTGTGATTCTGGGAAAATAAACTCTCCCAGCCCTGCTGTCTGTGCTTGTCTCTTCCTTGACACAGCTGGCTTGGTGCTGGTCACCTCTGTGCTAATCGGAGCAAGAGTGGGCAGCTGGGTGGGGCCAGTGCAGCATGGGTTCAAACACTGCCCATAACTACTAGCAGGGATCACCAGCATGAATCTGCTTAGCCTGGGATTCCCTGGAAACCAGCCTTTGCATGCTTTGGCTTCAGGGAGGTTTTAGATCCGTGTCTGGTGGATGCTGATGACTAGAGGACCCTCTCCTGTCTAGGGGCAGAAATAAATGCACCAATATCTGTCCTGGACCATGCATGTGGAACTCACACACCAAGGCTACGTCTACACGGTTTGTTTTTTTTGGAAGAGGAAATGCAAATGAAGTGCTCATTTGCAAATCTTGTGCTCTCATTTGCATATTCTCTTCTGATCCTTTTTGCAGAAGAGGTTTGTGCGGAAAAACCCCCTGCAGTGTAGACAGGGCCATTTGTTGGAAAAAAAAACCCTTTTGTGCAAGATCCCTTGTTCCTCAAAAAATGAGATTTACAGGATCTTGCACAAAAGGTTTTTCTTCCGACAAATGGCTCCGTCTACATAGGGTTGCCAGATGGTTTAACAAAAAATACTGAACCCTCCCCCCCCACCCCCTCCAAAAAAAAAACCAGGAAAAAAACAGCATGGCCCCTTTAAGAAATGCTTTGCTTTTTGAGGCTTTTGGTCCTAACAAGCTGCCAGCCAGACAGCTCTCCTGCAGAACCTGGTGAGCACCCAGGATTTCACCTCCTGGCTAGGGAAAAAACTCAGAAAATACTGGACATTTTAGGTGTCTGGTATTTACTGGATTTTTTTACCAGACAGGAAGCAAAAATACTGGACTGTCCGGTTCAATACCGGACACCTGACCACCCTATGTCTACACTGCGGTTTTTTTCACAAAAATCTCTTCCGCAAAAAGGATCGGAAGAGAATACACAAAGGAGAGCATGAGATTTGCAAATGAGCACTTCATTTGCATTTCCTCTTCCGAAAAAAATAGTCGTAGTGTTGCCAAGTGTCCGGTTTTCAGGAAAAATCTAGAAAATACCGGACATATGCAATGTCTGGTATTTCCTGGTTTTCCGGCTGGGCGCCAGATGGAAGCCTGGCGCGGGCGGGGGGAAGTGACTGAGAGGTGGGGCGCGATTGGCGCTGGGAGCCATGGTTGCATGTGAGGAGGAGGGGCAGCCTGTTCCATGCTCCTGCGCGCTGGTCAAGCACGTGGTGGAGCTGCTGCCAGACTGACTTACATGGGATGGGAGTGCCCTGAGATCTGCACAGCCTGGGTCGGTTCTGCTCCCCACTGGCTGATTTGCTCCCCTGCTCCCTCCACCAGCTCTGCGTCCTGCTGGCCGGTTCCTGCTCCGGATCTTCCCTGGCCAGCCCTGCTTCCAGCGGCCAGGTCTCCCCTCCTCCTGGACTCCTCCAGCCAGCTCCACCCCCACCAGCCGCCCTTCTCCCATATCCCGCGGCCAGCCCCGTTCTGCCCAAACCTCTCCCCTCCCCACCGACCAGCCCTGCTTCCCATTGGCCCCCCCATCTCCCTCAGCCAGCCCTGTTGCCCCCCGTTAGCTCTGTTTCCTGCCCCCCCCATCCCAGCCAGCACCACTCCCCTCCCGGCCGGTCCTTCCCCCTCCCCTCCTCCCATGAAGTGTGTCTGGTATTTATTTTTTAATGACTACCTGGTAACCCTAGCAGTGCTCCTATCCCCGTGATTACTACAGAGATTTAAACTGAAAAGCAACTTGCCTCCCCCCCCAGCTCCCAACACCCCCAGCCCTCCCATGCTTACCTGGTTCTGCAAGGCTGCCAGCAGAAAATGGTCTTGCTTTTTTTTTTTTTTTGGCTCAACAACTTTGGTCTCTTTTGCCCCCCCCCCCACCCCTTTTTTTCCTTCAACAGAATTTTATCTCTGTGGAGTTTTTTGGGGGGGCAAGTGGTTCAGTATTTTTGTTTCAACCATCTGGCAATCCTAGTAGGCATAGCGCTAGTGTGGTTCACTGTCCCATGTAGTGGCACTTAGACCATGTATAGCGAGAGATAAGAACAAGGGAGCTCTACAGCCTAAGCTGAGAAGCAGCTGGCTTTATAGCGCAAGCTGTAGAGGTTCCTACGCTAAACTCCAGAGAGCCTAGGTTCAGATCTGCCTGGGGGTGGTTACCCATGCACAATGCTAAATCCACAGACTTGCCATAGGCAAATTACCCCACTGCCAGCCACTGTGTAAACAAACCGTTGGGTAAAGGCAGCACCTGCCTTCTTCAGTGACCTGTTCTAATCAAATAGGTCACAGATTCAGATCCATAAGGGTTGCCTGTGTGGCATGGGCCACGGGCCTGCCCTCCAATCATGCTACTGCCCTTAGCTCCTCTGCTGAGCCAACTGTGCAGCAGCAGTGGAGGGGGCAGAGAGGGATTCCACTAGTGGTAAGGTCAGGAAAGTTTGGGCACCACTGCCCTATCTAGTGCCTCTTGGGATGTCAAATCCTGCATCCTAAGATGTGCTGCAGCTCCCCGTGCCCCCAGAGTCCTGCCCAGGGCACTCTGGTGTGCTGTCAAACTTTTTGGGGACAGCATGACAAATAGGGTTGCCAGATGGTTTCAACAAAAATAACTGGACACACCTGACATGACATCACAATCGACATGACATCTTATTTAGAAAATACCAGACATTTCTATTTTCTCAATTTCTTTCCCAAACAGAAAGCTCAAATACGGGACTGTCTGGTTCAAAACTGGACACTTGGCAACTCTAACAATTACAGCAGGGAGATGGGGGGGGGGGGGGGGGGGAGCACGCATGGTACATGTGGGCCCCAGTGACAACAGGGAAGGTAGGGGAGAGGGCCTGGAGGCCAAATGTAGGCTACTAGGGATTAAAGTTCAGGCTCTCCATGGCAACAGTCTCTGAAATGCTTCCAGTGCCCAGCACAGGGCCAGGTAGGCAGAGCTGTGGGGTCTCCATGCGTGGCTGAGATGCTAGTGTAAGTGGGAAGGGTCTAAGTTTCTGGGGGTCAGTCCATCCCTGCAGGGCACTGCCCAGCCCTACCAGACACTGTGTCGCAGGGGGGCTTGGTGGCAAAGGGATCTGAGGCCTCCTACGGGCCCTGCTGGTTTTGCTTCCTGCCTTCTAGCCATGTCCCCATCGGAGGAGCCAGGGTTGCAGCCTTGCAGCATGTAAATGAAGGCCTGGGCGAAAGAGGAAGGCCGAATTTCACTAGCTGCAGGAAGCAGTCGAGCGAATCCCCAGGCCGATGGGGGAGCCACACGGAGTGTTTCAGAGGCCAGCTCTGGCCTGTGAGCGAGCGAGGCAGCGGCCAGGCTACAGATGGCCTCTGAGGGGCTTTCCAAAGCAACCCTACAATAACAAACGCGCACAGGGCCTCCCCAGAGTGTCCCAACAACAACAAACCAGTGTGGGGCTTCCCAGAGCAACTTTACAACAACAAACCTGCACAGGGTCTCTCCAGAGTGGCCCTACGACAACAAACCGACACAAGGTCTTCCCAGAGCAAATAAAGCACAGGAAATTTAAATCCCACTTCATCTGCAATTTCAAAGTGTCTAATTTACATCCAGAATAGTGATAGAAATGTAGCCGTGTTAGTCCTGTTTTTTGTTTCAGCTACACCAGACTATGTAGCACTATGTGTTCATTTTTTTAATTGTATCCTTTGGTATATATGGTTGTGACAATTTTCTTCCCCTATTTGATCTGAGGAAGTGGGTCTGGCCCACGAAAGCTCATCATCTAATAAACCATCTTGTTAGTCTTTAAAGTGCTACATAGTCCTGTTTTTAATTTACATCCCTTTTTCAAGAAAAGGGATGTAGTCTAGACACAACCTAGGTGACTAACGGGTTAAATTCAGGTAGCCGGGAGGTGTTGACAGGAAGCCAATGGGAAAGATTGTTGAAATTTAAATGGAATAGATAAATCAATAGATTTCCATGCTCCCGCCCCCTTGCTGCCTGCTGTTCTCTTTGTATGAATTTTAAGCTAGGAGCTGGGGGGGGAACAAGATGAATGTATCCAGGCAGGACTACCAGGCCTACAAGGAACAGTGGATGTGGAAACAGACTGGACCTTGAAGTGTGTCAGGAGTAAATAAGGAAAAACGTATAGTTAGTCTCAATCAGGTGTAGGGATGTAAAAGAGTAATCAATAAGGCTTATCGCAGGGGTGGGCAGAAGCCCCCCAGCGGGCCAGATCCGGCCCACTTACGGCTTTGATCTGGCCCACGAGGCACTTCCAGACCCCACCCCCTAGCACGTTGCCTGGGAGCCGGAGACGAGCGAGCCCTTCTAATAGAAACACTTGAAAGGGCTCACGAGTCACTGGCTCCCTAGCAACACGCTAACAGCACTGGAGTGACCAGCCCTTTTAACTGACGGCTTCTATTTAAAGGGCTGGCGCCTTCCCCGCGCCTGTCGGGCAACTGGTTGCCAGGAGCTGCAGGAAATATGAAAGCAGGTGTAAGCCCTTTAAACAGAAGCAATTGGAAGGGCTCGCAGCTCTTGCTCCCACTGGCCTGTTGTCTGGGAGCTGCCCCGGAGGCACGAGCCCGTTCAACTGCTTCTATTCTTGTATCTGCTGGTAGCTGCCAGGCAACAGGTTAGCAGCGGGGCCGGGAGCTGCCAGCCGGGCTGTGTGCATTCTTAGCCTCCACCCCAGACACCTCTGGAAGGAGGCTAGCCCACCCCCCCCATGTGCTCCAGCTCCCTTCCTTGGCCAGAAGTCCGGGAGCAGGGACCCCAGGCCAAGCAAAGCTCTTGGTAGGGCAACTCGCAACCCTGCCCCTTCCAAGTTGGCCTACAGCCACTCGCCAAATTTGTGAAGTGGACCCCTTCAAAAATTATTGCACACCCCTGGCCTATCGGGTAGTTGAGTCGACTACTCACGTTTCCCCCTCACCCTTGCTGCCTCTATATCAGAGGCAGCAAGCAGGGAAAGGGAGAAGGGGGAAGAGAGAGTTGGCTTAAAGCCAGTTCCCCTCAGCATCATCTCTATGGTGCAGGAACAGCCAGGGGAGGCAGAGGCACAGCAATTGGGCCCTGGCCTGAGTGGGGGGCAAAGCAGTCCCCATGTGGCCTCTGCAGTAAAAGCCATGGGTGACTCTTGCTACATTTCATTTCAAAGGCAGAGACACAGCAAGGACAGCGAGTGTCCCCTCATCGACTACTCAATTAGCTGATTAATTGAAATTTAACATCCCTAATCAAGTTATTTTCGTAGGGTTGCCAGATGGTTTAACCAAAAATATTGAACCACTCTCCCCCCAAAAAAACACCCCAACCAGGGAAAATAAAAAAGGGGGAGACTAGAGCTGTTGAGGGGGAAAAAACCCACCAATAGCTAAACAAACAAAAAAACCAAAACAAAAACAAACACAAAAAAAACCCAACACACCCCAAAACCAAGTGAGGCCCTTTTAAGAAATGCTTTTGAGGCTTTTTTGGCCTTAACAGGCTGACGGCAGCCATCTTGTCTCCATGCCAGACAGCGCCCCTGCAGAATGTGGTAAGCACCTGGGATTTTCACCTCCTGGCCCAGGGGGGCAGGACCACCACCCACCCAGAAAATACTGGACATTCTCAGTGTCTGGTATTTTCTGTTTTTTTTTTTGTTTTTTTTTTTACACTGTCCAGGAGGCAAAAATACCAGATTGTCTGGGTCAATACCTGACAGCCCTAGCTTCTGCGCCAAGTCCACGTGCATCCCCCCAATTCACTATATCTAAGTTGTACCCAGAGCTACGTTTCATTTTGTTTCTCTAATGTATAGCAACCAAGTATGTTTTATTAAGTATCTTTGTTACAAATATTTTATTAAGGCAATGATGTGTGTCCTGGAAAGTACCAGGAGGTCTGTGTATGCATGCCTAAGAGGTCAGCTATCTGAGATTACTGTTTGTTTTTCACCACAAGAGAGCTTGAGGGAAGAACTTGGGGAGTACCCCCTCTGGAAGACATTCAAAAGCAAGCAGAAGCCTATAGAGGCAAGGGATTTAAGGTTTCTTACAGGCCCCCCCACCCTTCTACACATGAAGTGCCTGAGTGGGGAACAGCCTTGACCTGATTGTGACCACATATACATTTCCCCCCCCTATTTACTCAAGACACTTCAAGGTCCAGTCCATTTCCACATCTACTATGCCTTGTAGGCAGGGTAGTCCTGGCTGGGTTAATTCCCCTAGCTCGCAATTCACACACAGAACAGGTGGCAGGTATTTCTAGTCAATAGAAGTTTCAACAGTCTTTTCTGGCTTCCTTCCAGCACCATTAGCTACCTGAGTTTAACCCTTTAGTCACCAAGGGCTGGTCAGCTCTCCTACCCATCACAGCCCCACAGAGCAAATTGCCCAAGACCTGCTCCTACCCCAGGTGGGTAACTTTGCCCCACTGGGGCTCCCGGCAGTTAAGGACAGTTGGCTGTGCCCAGTTCTAGCAAGGAGCAGACACACAGAGCAGAGACAGGACCATTTATTTTGCCAAATTTTCATACAGCACCTGGGAGATCTCAGTCTGCACCTGCAGCCGGGGGCACAAGTGTATGAAGGCATGACAGCAGCCCAGGCATAGTGCTGGAGAGAATGGCCAGGGGCATCCCAGCAACCATCGGCACCAGGAGAATGAGCCATGACTGTATGTTATAGAGCTCAGTGCCCAGGGTGGGCCTCTCCCCACAGAGCCCTCTGGAAGAGGGGAGTATGGCAGGAGTAGAGACAATAAGATCGGGGGGGGGGGGGGGAGAAGGATAACATTCCCAGCAGGTAAGAGGGGACTAAGTGGGTTCTATTGCCTCACCACAAAGGCTGGAGCAGCTGCATGTTGACATATGGGCTCCAGTCCCCCTAAAAGCCAAGTTGAAGGCACCATAATTAGTGGGGGTCTTGCCCTGGAACCCAACTGTAAACATGCCATCATGGGATCACTGCCCATTGCAGAACCCAGTTCTGCAGGGACACAGAGGGCAGCTCCAGCCGGCAGGAGGTGCATGGCATGGAAGCCCAGACAGTGTGTGCGCGAGCGGGGGGGGGGGGGGGGGGCCTGTGGAGGAAGGAGTAAGTGGGTTCTACTGTCTCAGCAATGAGAGCGATGGCCAGACAGCAGCCTGGACCTGCTAGCCAGAACCCACCCTATGCCCAGAGCAGAAAACTTCCCTTATTGACCAGTGGGGCTGCCAGTACTGGCCAGCCGCTCAGAGCAGGGCCAGGAGAGCAGGCGGCAGCAGCAGAGCCCACAGAACAGGAGAGGTGTCTGCCCCATTCTGGGCATAGTACTTGGCCACGGCCACGTTGGGGTTCCCGTGGGCCGGGTCGAACCACATCTGGATGCAGCGTCCACCACCCCGGTGCTCCTGGGTGTATTTGTAGGAGTTGGACCAGATCTTCTCGCACAGGTCGGCCGGCCGGGGGAAGACGGACCAGAACGGCCGACACCTGGAGCTGCGGGGGCAGCGGTTGGTCCCTGCAGGAGGAGAAGAGAGGGTGGCAGTGAGCAAGCTGTGGCTGGATGCCATCTAGCAAAGCTTCCCCATGTCTGGATGCCGAGCACCTGCTGGTGCCAGGATACTGCCTGAGCTGGCAACAGCCCAGCCGGCTGTGGGAGAAACTTCTCCCCAGCCAGGTGAAGTGCAAGGGCTGTAGCCACACCCCTCACAGCCTGGATTGACCCCTGGCTGCACCAACAGATGGAGGCTAGTAAGGATAAGGAACCTGCTAGGCAGGGAGCCCTGCAATGCAGCCTGAGCCTTCTAGGCTTCTATCATCCCAGGCCTGTGCTGTATGTATTCCCACAACCCTGGAGGGCAGGGCTGTTCCCCCCCATGGCACAGCTGAGCAATGGAGGTACAGAGACTGAACCACTTGGCCAAGGGCACAGGGTGTCAAACAGAGCAGGGTTCACCAACATATACTGGCAAGGCCCAGTACTCACTATGACAATACTGTGCACCCCCTAGTCATGAATGCATCTGTACAGGACATACACTCACAGCCCTGCAATACTGTAACTCAGCTCTGTTCACACATAAGGGTCCCCTGGAGTGCAGCAAAGCTGCCTTCAGCCTTGGCACTAGCAAATAGAGCTTGTGAGGGGCAAAATGCTATCCGTGTCTAGGGCCTGGGGCAGAGCGCAGCCAGCCATCAAGCCAAGGCACCGTTAGGCTGGTGGGTGGGGCCCTAGAGACAAGTGGAGGGGATAGTAACTCATGAAGCCATGCTGGCAGTCGAATGGCCCCTTATGCGAGAGCAGGCACGCTGCACAACTCAAGAACAGCTTTGCAGGGGGGGGCAGGAATGTCTGTTCTGCAGCCTGCATCTTTAGAATCCTAGAGCTGGGACCCACAAGAGTCCAGGCTGACCCCTGGCAAAGGGGCAGGACCAGTTGTGGCCATGCCTTTGGCTTGCGGTCTGGCCTCCTGAACATTTGGAGAGAGAGAGAGAGAGGTCAGCCTGGGGGCTGCCCCCTTCACTCAGTAGCAGGGACTGAGCCCCATTCACCCCTCGGCCTGCTTAAGCTACACGGGCCATCAGTGGGATCTCATTGTGCAGCTCTCCCAGCCAGAGCCTTCTGCACATCACTAGGGGAGACCCATTTTATACTCTGGCTCTACCCTGGGACTCTGCTGCTGTGCCCTCCTGTGATCCCTGCATCCCATCCCCTGCCCTAACGGCCGGACCCAGCACTTCCTAGACCATCCATCCCTGATAGACATTTATGTCACCTGCTCTTAAATCTCTCCAGCGATGGAGAGTCCACAACCTCTCTAGGGAACTTATTCCAGTGTTTAACCCCCCTGACAGGTAGGAAGTTTCTTCTAATGTCCAACCTAAACCTCCCTTGCTGCAGTTTAAGCCCATTGCTGCTGCTTCTATCCTCAAAGGCCAAGGAGAACAATTTTTTTCCCTCCCTCCTCCTTGTGACGCCCTTTTAAATACCTGAAAACCGCTGTCTATTTCCTGGCCTCGGCACCATCATGGGCCCCACTGAAGATGTCCCTGGAAGCTGTGCAGAGGGCCTGGGCCAATGGGGTAGGGCAGAAGGGGCATTCCCACCCACTCCCCTCACTGACCTGCAGTCCAGTTCCAACTCTTGTGCCAGTTCTCCTTGCAGGTGCGGGCGTCCTTGCAGTCCTCCCACCACTGCTCGCAGTCCTCCTTGCACAGCGGCACGTGGAGGATCCTCTGCCGGCGCCAGCTGCTGCCCGCCTGTGAGCATGAGGCTGGGACATCAGGAGCAGCATATGGGAGTGACAGACATTTCCATTCCCCCCCCCCCCCCATCCCCATCTAGTGCCACTGCGAGTCCCAGCAGGGCCAGGTCCAGGCCCCAGCCTCCCGGCACCCCTGAGCAACAGGCCACCCATGCAGGCTGCTCAAGGAAGAGCTGTTGGGCACAGGTAGGGTTGCCAGATGGTCTCCCAAGAGATCCTGGGCTCCCCTCCCCCTGCCAGGCTTCTGACACGACCAGAGGCACCCAGCAGCGATTGTGGCCCTGCCTCCCAGCTGGGCCTCCCAGAACCCTGGTGCAGAAGCCTGGCGGGGGCGGGGGTGGCCCATGTCAGGCTTCCGTCCAGTGCCCAGCTGGAAAAAAAATCAGATACAGTAGACACTGCACATGCCCAGTATTCTGATTTTTTTTTATTGGGCAGAGAGCTCAAATACCGGACTATCCGGTAGGGTACCGGACACCTGGCAACCATAGGTGCAGGGGTGGCCCTAGACTAGCTGCCAGCAACTGGCGCCCTAGGCAAACCACGCAGTCAGTCCCCCCCCCCCCCCAAACCCTGCAATGATATAGCACCACCATTTGGCACCCCATTTAACTTAGTTCATCTATATGGACAGGCTGCCCCTGGTTGGGTGTATTGTACAGCTCTGGTCAGGAGCAGCATCTGCGCCCTTAGCTATCCCCTGCTAGACACCCCACCTCACACTAGGGCAGCGGCAGCCCCAGACACCCCAGCCCTGCGGGTGTGCTCAGCAGAGCTCTGCATTGCTGCGGGGCTCCAGACAGCAGGGGGGCAGGAGCCAAGGGTGCTGTCTGGGGAGGGAGAGGAAGGAGCTGTTCCTCAGTGCAGCTTCCCAAGCTCTGAGCCCTCTGAGGGCCTGTCCCACCCACAAGTCACGGGCCCTGGCTGGACACAGGCTGCCACCAGGGAATTGAACTTAGCGCCTACAGCTGCAAGAGCACCAGGCCCAAGTGCTCAAGCTGAAGGAGCAAACTGCTGGGCCCTGTTGCAAGAGGGAGCCGTGAGCAGCCCAGCAAGTCAGGGCTCTCCCCCACCCAGCCCCTGCCCCTGACCTGGTGGATCCAGGGCCCCAGGTTGGGCGAGCACTCGTACAGACACGTGTCCTGGATGAAGTGCTGCCGGCACTTCTCGGGCATCACTCCGCAGTGGTGCCAGTTGAAGCTGTACAGGTAGGACTGGTCCTTGTGGGCCTCTGTGCTGGTCTGGGCCGTGCAGCAGGCGTTGTCTTTCCACGGGGTGCACTGAACAAAGAGACAGGTCCACAGGGGATTCAGGGCCGGGGAGGGACGGGGGACGCAAAGCAGGATGCTGTGGGCACAACAGCCTCACTGGCCTCTAGTGGCCATGACTAGCCAGCAGCCCCCATTGCCCAACAGGCTGGAGAAGAGCTTTGACTGTGTTCGTAAGGACGTACCTGTTGCCACGGTCCTAACCGGGCTGAGATCTCTTGGGACTCAGAGCCCCAACCCACCTTCAAACCAGCCAACCCTACAGGGACAGGGTCATCCCTTGGGTACCTCTACCAAGGGTCACAGTTGGCCTGGGCTTATTGGGTTGCTGTGACAGAGATGGGTTTTGTTTCGAGCCCCAGGATGCTGACACCATGACCCTGCCTCAGCCTGCTAGAGCAGAGGAGAGCAGACCCAATCCTTCCCTTCCCTCCAGCCCCCTGCACCCTCAGAGGCCCCAGAGGAAGGGACAGGCCTGCTGGGAAGGCAAGGCAAGACCAGGTGACTCAATCATTTGTCCCTCAACTCATGACAGTAGGGATCAGACTGACACGTGTCAATAGGACAGGACTGTACCTGTCCATGCAGCGCCCCCTCCGGGCCCGGCTGGGTTTTGTGGTGCTTGGCATCCATGCACATGTTCAGCACCGATTCCTTCGCAGCAACAGCTATGCAGGCCACCAGCAGCCCCAGCACGACCCCCAGCACCGCCATCTCCCTGCAGAGAGAGGTGAGCGTGGAAGAGGGGACCTGGCTGCCTTCGTTAGAATGGGCACCGCTCGTGTGCAGCTCTGAGCATGCCCAGGCAACAGCATCTGCTGCTCTGCAGAGCCAGGAGAGAGGCCACCAAGCCACCTGATCTACTAGCAGCTCTTCCACTCTGAGCATCTACCCTGGCCCCAGCACCTCTCCAAACCCGACCCCCCGCTCGGCCAATTCGCCATGGAACACTAGCTAGGTGCTCTGAGAGGAGCGCCCATGTTCCCACCCCAGCTGCCAGGTCCTCTCCTGCTACCCATGGGTGCTCCTATGCTGCACCCTTTGCATTAGCCAGGCATACAGAGCCAGACACTGGCTGCCAATCACTTCCTCTGGGCTGTAGCCAAGGAGTCACAGCAACTACCCTGGAATTTGCACCTGGCCAGCCAGCACCAGAGCATGGCATTAGACACCCCTTAGTTTGTAGTTCCTCCCCCTACCTGAGCTCCATGTTCTTCCTGCCAGATTACTGCTTGCTGGCTACCTGCTCTGGTGAGTACTAGCCAGCTGGAGCAGGGGGAACAGAGCAGTCAGTGACACACTAGCATAGCCTGGGGCTGCCCAGACCCCAGGTGTGAACTCAGCTGCACACAGACCTGCTATCAGCCACCAGACAGAGTCGTTTCAGGTCACTGGACTCTTCTTCCCCCACAAGACTACAACAGCCCCTAGAACAGTGGTTCTCAACTCATTTCAGGCCACAGACCAATCAAAAAATGGTCATGGACCTTTTTTAGGCTGCATGTGCTGACAGATTCAGGTAACTCCCAGTCACACTAGCCCAAAATTTCTCTATGATAGTCACACCATGTGACTTTGGACAATGTTCCTGTGGACCACCAAAAAAAGTCACCATAGACCACCTGTTGAGAACCACAGCCCTAGAAGGTGGAAACTGACAAGAGGTCCTGCATTACTGGATTATAACATCCCTTCCTTGATCTCCTCATTAGAGTCCCCCCCCCCAAGCAGGTTCCTCCACCTTCAAGTTGTATCCTGTAACACAAACCACATAGTAGCACCCACTACTGCAGTATCTCTCAGAGGCTTTCCCTACCAGAATGCTACCTGCATGCCTAGCACAGCAAGGCAGACACCACTCACACTGCTAGAAGGTAATTCACTCCCCTCCAGACACAGAGCTAAGCACTTACACCAGGAGGAACCACTTAAACTCAATTGGGTAGAACAAAACCCTTCCTTCAGCTGGTAGACTCCTGGAGTCAGGTTAAATAGTCCAGCCCCTTCTCCAGCCACAGGTGTGAGCCCTTCCAACCAACCAGGTGAAGGAGGCTTAATTGTAACCAGTGCTGGTTACCTGTAAAGTACCAGTTTCCATCAGGTGCACAGAACTCTGAGTGCCTGTGGGAGGCAGGGAGCATGGTCCCGTTAGGACCCTAAATTCAGCCACTTGAATTTCCGGAAAAGCACTGACGATCTCATGTAAAATCATCAGTGCTTTTCCAGAAAAACTATGCTGCTCCCGTTCGGGCAAAAGTCTTTTTCCGAAAGTCTTTTGCCCAAAAGGGCCAGTGTTGACAGCACAGTACTGTTTTCCGCAAAAAAGCCCCGATCGCGAAAATGGCAATCGGGGCTTTTTTGCGGAAAAGCGCGTCTAGATTGGCCACGGACGCTTTTCCGCAAAAAGTGCTTTTGCGGAAAAGCATCCTGCCAATCTAGACGCTCTTTTCTGAAAATGCTTTTAACGGAAAACTTTTCCGTTAAAAGCATTTTCGGAAATTCATGCCAGTGTAGACGTAGCCTCTGTGTTTCATCTCCTGCTCAGACATCTGACCCAGCCCCGGCAGAGGGTTACAACAGCCATCCCCCCTACTGGGCCCTTTTTGGACTAGGCTTGCTCCTTGCTCTGTGGCTTGCAGCAGATTCAGGAGCCCTAGAATGTCTGGCCCAGGGTTCAGCTGTTTCATCAGCTGGTGATCTGTTCTAGCCTGTGTCTGCCCTGACCTGGCCTTGCCCCAAAAGACAACCCTAACCCTAACCCTAACCCTGGCCATTCATGCTCATTCCTCACATTTGTAGCCTCCAAGGCTGCATCTAAACTCCTGGTTTTCTCCCACGGGCAGCTCCCACGAGCCTGGCCTGATCCTGAGGTCCAGGGGCAAGGGGGTTTGGCACTCCCTCCCATGCAGGGCTGTCCTGTCCATAGGATGATTCGGGGCGGCTGCCCACAGTCCCAGCCTTTTGGAGGTCCCCGCTGTGGTGGCTGCCTCAACTATCCTATGGATGGGAGGGACCCGGAGGATTACTGGGCCTGGCAGGGCATGGCAGCAGGGGTCACCTCCCCCTCCTGCACTCACCAAGGCAGGAGCTGGAGCAGCTCACCAGCCTGCTCTGCCCCACCACACTACCCTCTCCTGGCTGGCTGCACTCCTGCTGCAGTGAGTGCAGGGTGGGGGGCAAGGGAAGGACCCCTGCTGCCACCCTGTGTCAGGTCCTATAATGCCCCAGCTCACGGTGCTTGGGGGTGGCGCAGCAGCAGGGTGTGGGCAGGGCTTGGGGAAGGGGTGGAGAAGGGATGGGGCCTATGACAGGGGGGTTACCCTGGGTTCCACATGTGGAGCACTGGGGGGGGGGGGTTACCCCAGGTTTCCTGCCCCCCGGCAATGGCCCTGCTCCCACTGAAAAGGCTGCTGGAGGCAAGGTTCATCAGCCATGTTTCGAGGTGGTGTGGTCTCGGGAAGGATGAGAATCAAGACAGGTGGGCCTGGATCCTCAGAGGGATGTAGGGATCTAACTCGAACATGCCTTGACATGCTATTTGCACGCCCTGCATTAGACGTCCAGGCCAAGGGGTTCTCACAACCAGTTTTTGGCCTCAGAGTGCAGCGTGGCCACTCCAACAGATGTTTAGTAAGACAGTCCTGCATTAAATTAAGGGAAACCAAATAAATATGCAGAGCAACACGTTGAAATCGTAATTTGTGTATGTAGGATTCTTTGGTCTTGCAGACTCTACAATAAAAATGATACCTCTGTTCTTTAGTGGATCTAAGCAGAACGAATCACAAATCAGACGCTTTGCACAGGATTTTGGGGTCTTTTCTGATGGTTTCTTTTGCTTTTTTGGAGGCTTTCTGCAAGATTTCCTAGCTACGGAGTCTGCCGTGAAAAATGATATTAACAAACATGCAAATGTCACTTTTCACAGCAGACTTCCTCAGCTCCCGCAAACCTTGGGGCACATTGAGGCCTGGATGTGGAAGCGGGTAGGGAGGCAGAAGGGGCCAGGGATCAGGGGGAAGAGAGAGGCAGCCACCAGCATGTCAGCCTTGATACTTTATACTGCAGAGCCAGTAGCGTGAGGTGGCAGACAGCTTCCCGGGAGTGGAGCCTGCAGCCAGGAGCTGGTGTGAAAAGTTTAACTGTAAAGGAAACTGATAAGCTGACGCTTATTGGTTAACCATTAAACCAGGGATAGGGAATCTATGGCCGGGGGTCAGATCTAGTCCCTGGCTTGCCTGGATCCAGCCTCCCAGGCTTGGGGCTCTCCTCCCCCACATCATCAGGGAGCCAGCACTGGTGCTCCAGTTCTGTGCCCTCCCCACCACCTGCGGCACACCCCCTGCAGAGCTGGAGCACCAGCACTGGCTCCCTGTTGCAGGAAGGGGGGTCCAGAGCTTCACCAGCTGGAGTCAGGCAAGCCGGGGCCAGATTCGACACCTGGGCTCTGCCTGGCAGCGGGGGAGAGCAGTGGCTTCACATGCTGCTGCTCCTCCTCCCCAGACTGGAGGCTCTTCCTCGCCACTCCGATTGGCCGTAATCACGGCCAATAGGAGCAGCAGGGAGCAGTGCTTGGGAACGGTAGGGGACACGGGCCATGCGCATCCCCAGGAGCTGCACCAGGGAAGCGGCCTCCCTTCGCCCAGACCCTACACCCCCACCTCGCTCCTGCACCCTCCCTCCCACCCAGACCCCACACCCGAAGCCCATTTCCCAGCAGCCCTCTCCCACGCACGGGACCCCTCATTTATGGTCCCACCTCAGATTTTGTGGGGGCCCCACAAAATCTACCAGTCTGGGTCCCCCTAGGCTCTGGTGTGCTAGGGGAATGTGGGGAGTGTCTTTCTCCTTCTGTAGGGGCTACATCTGTGGGGAGGGGGGTTGTTCTCACTTCTGTCCCCGACTGTTTTTCCTGTGAGTCGGTGGCCCCCGACCCAAAAACGTTTCCCCGCCCCTGCCCTAAAGAATGTCTACAGCTGACTTCTTAGAGAGACTTCTCTTTCTTTTTGGAACGTGAGACTCACTGGTGTGTGTGGTACCTGCTTTCACCGTGCAATAACTCTCGTTTCCTTTTCCTAGTACTACCTCTCCCATTGGTGTGCGACAGGACTGGCTGGAAGCGCTGTCTTTGGTGAGAAAGGCAGGGTCCAGCTGACCTGGGGTGAGTGACTAGGCCTGTGGGACTGGGATGTTAGTGTGATCTTTGGGGTAAGGCGCCATCTCGCCCAACAGCAGCCTCACCTGGGTGGTAAGCAGAGGTGGATGGAGATTGATGGGGGCCCCTCACATCCAGCCCCCGCTTGCCTGACCAGAAGCCGGGCTGCTGTGGGGAACATTGGCTCCTGCACCTGCCCAGGTTGGTGGGGGGAGGAAGGTGGGGACAATCTAGGGGGCAGTGACACAGGCTGGGGGCTGCTCTGGGGCACACTGGCTCCCCCGCATAGGACAGGTGGAGGGTTCAGGGCTTCCCACAGCTGCTTGGACTCCCCAGGCAGCTCTTACCACAGCCTAGGAAAGTGCTTCCCTAAATTGTGGGGGGTGCTGCCCTAGAGGGACTTGCTCCAATGCTAGGGGGGATGCAGCAGCACCCAGGTCAGCCCCAATGGGTGGCGGGCATGGAGAGCCACCCGGTCCTGTTCTGCCCCCAGCCCCACTCAGGCCCCGCCCCACCCCCAGCCATGGCTTTGGTCCCAGCTCCGGCCTGGCTTTCGTTCCTGGCCCCAGCTCACAGGAGTTGCAGACGGTGTAACGGGGGGTGGAGGGAGAGACTAAAAACCTCCTCGGATCCCAGGTTAGGGTGACCCTACATCCCATTTTGGGTTGGGGGGAGAGGGGCAGGGCCAGCTCCGCCTGGGAGGGGAGGAAGGAGGGGCTGGGCTCAGGCAAGCAAGTGAGCATGAGGCAGGGTGGGGATACATTTTCCCTTGCACAGCTGTGTCTTCTGGCCTGGCTGGGGCAGAGGGGGGCAGAGGGGAGCAGGGCTGAGGGTATGGATGGGAGAGGAAATGGAGGAGGCAGAGGCCAGTGCTCATAGGGGTCCCAAATTTGCCAGGGCCCTTGGGCATGACCCCATGTGGCAACCTGCCACTCATCATGGCCACCAGGGGCTTTTCTTGCAGTGGGGGATTGGGTGGGGGGAGTGGCAGCCCCACCCTCAGGGCCACCAGCATGGGGTCCTCCCTCTCTCCGCCAGACACACGAAAGCTGAAGGAGTAGGCAGTGGGTCCTAAAGGGAATTTGGTACTTTAGCACATTTGTCCGAGAGGCCACCAGCAAGAGATGGAGGCCGCACGCTGAAACCACCCAAAAAATTGTAGTGAAAACCCCTTCAAAATTGTATTTGAAACCCAGGGGTGGACCCAAGGTCCAGCTGATTTCTGGAGACAAATAATGACAAAAGAGATCAAGGTGTGGGGTCACGGGTTCAAAACAAGGGAGCCGGATGGGGACACCGAGCAGAGAACCCCGGACAGCGCCCACGGCCCCTCAAAGCTCCTTTGGCTGTGCAAGCCGCAGGTCAAGGAGCAAGCCTAGTCTATTTGAGGACACGGGAGAGTGGTCGGTCTATTTGAAATCATGGGAGGGTGGGCGGGCTTTGCCCGCCCACCTTCTAAAAGCCCCTCCCCAGCCTTATGGGAGGGACACTGGACCCATGTTCAACTGATTGCTTGGGACAAATAATGACTAAAGGATCAAGAAGTGCGGGCTAGAGGTTCAAAATAAGGGAGCCGGATGGGGACACCGAGCAGAGAACCCCGGACAGCGCCCACTGCTCCTCAAAGCTCCTTTGGCTGTGCAAGCCGCAGGTCAAGGAGCAAGCCTAGTCTATTTGAAAACATGGGATGGTGGGCGGGCGAAGCCCGCCCACCTTCTAAAAGCCCCTCCCCAGCCTTATGGGAGGGACACTGGACCCATGTCCAACTAATTCCTTGGGACAAATAATGAATAAAGGATCAAGGAGTGCGGGTTAGAGGTTCAAAATAAGGGAGCCGGATGGGGACACCGAGCAGAGAACCCCGGACAGCGCCCACTGCTCCTCAAAGCTCCTTTGGCTGTGCAAGCCGCAGGTCAAGGAGCAAGCCTAGTGCAAAGACGGCCCAGTACCTCAGAGCTCTGTGTCCCTGACTGAAACTGGCACTTTGCAGGCAACAGCTCTGCTTACAATCAAACCTCATTCACCTGGTTGGTTGGAAAGGCTCACACCTGTGGCTGAAGAAGGGGCTGGACTATTTAACCTGACTACAGGAACCTGCATGCTGTGGGGGTGTGGGTTAGTAGCTGTTGGTCAACCAGGTGTGCTCAGGGTATGTGTCTTGGTGTGAGGGGTGGGTGATGATGACTTTGTGTTTTGGTGTAACTGTGCTTAGCTCTGTGGCTGGCTGTCTGGAAGGGAGTGAATTGTGTTCTAGCAGTATTAGAGATACTGTGTTAGTCTGGTCTTGCTGAAACAAAAGACAGGGCTATGTAGGAAGTGGGTCTGGCCCATGGAAGCTCATCACCTAATAAACCATTTTGTTAGTCTTTAAAGTACTGCATAGTCCTGTCTTTTTTTTCTTTTTTTCTTGGTGTGTGAGTGATGCCTGCCTTGTGCTAGGCATGCAAGTAGCATTCCTGGTAGGGAGAACCTCTCAGATCCACTGCAGTGGTGGGTGCTAATATGTGGCTCACAGGATAACTTTTTGGGGGGGAAGCAATCCCAGCCCTTACTGGAATGTATGTTTCAGTCTCCTCATCTTTTGGCTATAGGATGAAATGTGAATGGAGAGGAAAACACTTGTCTGGTGTGTGTGCTGGGGAGAGGGGGAGTCTAATGAGGGTCCTGAAGAAGGGATGTTACAATCAAATCATACAAGGCCTTTTGCCAGTTTTCCATTTCTAGGGACTGTTGTACAGAGATGGCGGTGCTGGGGGTCGTGCTGGGGCTGCTGGTAGCCTGCATAGCTGCTGCTGCCAAGGAATCGGTGCTGAATGTGTGTATGGATGCCAAGCACCACAAAACCCAGCCGGGCCCGGAGGGGGCGCTGCATGGACAGGTATGGTCCTGTCCTATTGTCACATGTCAGTCTGATCCCTACTGCCATGAGCTGAGTGACAAATGATTGAGTCACCTGGACTTGCCTTCCCTGTGGGTCTGTCCCTTCCTCTGGGTCCTCTGGACTTGGAGAGTGCAGGGGGCTGGAGGGAAGGTGTCTGTAACATGCCTGGATTGGGTCTGCTCTCCTCTGCTCCAGCAGGCTGAGGCACAGTCATGGTGCCAGTGTCATGGGGCTCAAACAAAACCTGCCTCTGTCACAGCAACCCAATAAGCCCAGGCCAACTGTGGTCCTTAGAAGTACCCAGGGGATTAACCTGTCCCTGTAGGGTTGGCTGGTTTGAAGGTGGGTCGGGGCTCTGAGTCCCAAGAGAGATCTCAGCCCGGTTAGGACTGTGGCAAAAGGCACATCCTTACAAACCTAGTGGAAGCTCTTCTCCAGATTGTTGGGCAATGGGGGCTGCTGGCTAGTCATGGCCACTAGAGGCCGGTGATGCTGTTGTGCCCACAGCATCCTGTTTGGCCTCCCTCTTCTTCTCCCCCTGCCCCCCAAATCCCTGTGGATCTGTCTCTGGCTGTGTTCACAGTGTGCCCCATGGAAAGACAACGCCTGCTGCACGGCCCAGACCAGCACGGAGGCCCACAAGGACCAGTCCTACCTGTACAGCTTCAACTGGCACCACTGCGGGGTGATGCCCGAGAAGTGCCGGCAGCACTTCATCCAGGACACGTGTCTGTACGAGTGCTCGCCCAACCTGGGGCCCTGGATCCAGCAGGTCAGGGGTAGGGGCTGGGTGCTGGGTGGGAGAGAGCCCTGTCTTGCTGGGCTGTTCGCGGCTCCCTCTAGCGGCAGGGCCCAGCAGTTTGCTCCTTCAGCTTGAGCGCTCAGGGCTGGGGCTCTTGCAGCCGAAGGTGCCAGGTTCAATTCCCTACTGACAGTCAGTGTTCCTGTCTCTAGCCAGGATCTATGGCTTGTGGGTGGGACAGGCCCTCAGAGGGCTCGGAACTTGGGAGGCTGCACTGAGGAACGGTTTTCCTTCCTCTCCCTCCCCAGACAGCGCCCTTGGGTCCTGCCCCCCTGCTGTCTGGAGCCCCAGAGCCTGGCAGCAATGCAGAGCTCTGCTGAGCGCACCACAGGGCTGGGGTTTCTGGGGCTGATGGTGCGCGGTGGGGTGTTTGGAGGGGCACAGCTAAGGGTGCAGATGCTGCTCCTGACCAGGGCTGTGCAATACACCCAGCAGCTCTTCCCTGGCACTGAGCTGGGTGGCCTGTCGCTCAGGGGTGCCAGGAGGCTGGGGACTGGGCCTGGCTTTGCTGGGACTCGCAGTGGCACTAGATGGGGATGGGGGTGTATGCCTGTGCCTAACCCTGCTCCCCAAGCTGCCCCGATGTCACAGCCCGGTGCCCTCACAGGCGGACAGCAGCTGGCGCCGGCAGAGGATCCTCCACGTGCCGCTGTGCAAGGAGGACTGCAAACAGTGGTGGGAGGACTGCAAGGACGCCCGCACCTGCAAGGAGAACTGGCACAAGGGCTGGAACTGGACCACAGGTCAGTGGGCAGCTGGGAGTAAACCCACCCCACCCTGCATGCAACACTCAGAGCCACTGTCTAGTTAAACGAGCTTAATTCCCAGTGTGGCTTCTCTAGTTGCTAACCCCTCCACACACCGCTAGGGCCCAGCCCCCCAGTCTTGTGGTGCCTGGGCTTGGTGTCTGCTCTGCACACTTTACTCACTACAGGTCTGTCTAAGCTGCCGTGCTGCTTCGGGATACCAGAGGTTCCCTGGAATAGCCACGCAGCAGCTTTCGACGTGTCCGCTACTTCGCAATAGAGCAGCTGTGCTGGTTCACCATCCCCGTAAACCTCATTCTATGAGGAGTAAGGGATGGCGCAAACTAGTGCTTTAGACACGGCTGAATTTCAAAATGGCCTGTTTGTGGGTGCTGTGGACACCCTACCAGCGGCTCAGGAAGGTGCCTGTACTGGGCCCTAGGTATAATCTTCCCTCAAATTTTGTTAGCTGATGCCAAGGCTGAAGGCAGCTTTGGGAAGCAACCGGGGACCCTATATTGCCTAGCACTGATCTCATCTACATTCCCTGGGACTCTAATTCAGTCTCTGACTGTCAGCCCTGCCCTCAAGTGTTGTGGGGATGCACAACAGGCCTGGGGTGACAGAAGGCTCAGGGTGCATTGGCAGAGCTGTGGGGTGCAGGTTCCTCATCCTTACTAGCCTCTGTCTGTTGGTGTAGCCAGGGGGTCAGTCCAGGCTGTGAGGGGCGTGGCTACAGCCCTTGCACTTTACTTCACGTGGGAGAAGTTTCTCCCACAGCCAGCTCAGGCAGTAGTCTGGGACTAGCAGCTGCATAGCAGCCAGACCTGGCGAAGCATCGCTGTCAGCCACAGCTTGCTTACTGCAGTCCTCTCTCCTCCTGCAGGGACCAACCGCTGCCCCCGCGGCGCCACATGCCGGCCGTTCTGGTCCGTCTTCCCCCGGTCGGCCGACCTGTGCGAGAAGATCTGGTCCAACTCCTACAAATACACCCAGGAGCACCGGGGCAGCGGGCGCTGCATCCAGATGTGGTTTGACCCGGCCCATGGGAACCCCAACGTGGCCGTGGCCAAGTTCTATGCCCAGAACGGAGCAGACACCTCTCCTGTGCCGTGGGCTGTGCTGGTGCTGCTGCCGCCTGCTCTCCTGGCCCTGCTCTGAGCAGCTGGCCAGCGCTGGCAACCCCACTGGTCAATACAGGGAACACTTGTGCTCTGGGCATGGGGTGGGCTTCAGCCAGCAGGTCTAGGCTGCTGTGTGGCCATTGCTAATTCTGGTGAGATGCTAGAACCTACTTAGTCCCTCCCCCTCCATTGTCTGTGTTCTCGGGCCACACACCTCTTCCTGGCTGGAGATGC
Source organism: Pelodiscus sinensis (assembly GCF_049634645.1). Lineage (NCBI taxonomy): Eukaryota > Metazoa > Chordata > Testudines > Trionychidae > Pelodiscus > Pelodiscus sinensis. The sequence continues at coordinate 325,179,430 of NC_134711.1, read as the reverse complement.
TCTGTCCCCCAGGGGAGCTGAGTTCTGCAACTGGCAGTGACTGCATGACTGGGTGTTCACTGGGTTCCAGAGCAGGACCCCACTAATTATGGTGCCTTCAGCCACTTAGCTTCTTGGGGGGGTGGCTTTTGGGGAGACTGGAGCCTGTCAACATGCAACTGCTCCATCCTTAGTGCTCTGAGCTGTAGGGCTTTGCTGCTGAGTTAGGGTGGATGCTCAGGAAGGGGACACCTTCATGCTATGTACCCATCACTCCCATGCCCCCTCCCCACCCCCAGCTCTCCTGGTGGGCCTGGCTCCTATCAGGGTTTGGCTCCCTGGCCTGATGACCAGCGAGAGCCCTTAGCACCATGCTTGGGCAGCAGTCCTGCCCTCAGTATGTCCGCTCCGGCTGGTCACAGGTGGGGGCTGCCTGGAACTGGGATCTCCTAGCTGCTGTATGAGAATCTGGCAAAATAAACTGTCCTGTTCCTGCTCCATGCTAGTCTCCTCTTTGCTAGAAACGACCATGTCAGCTGGGTCCCCAGGGCTGGTGAGAGAGCCAGGCCTAGCTCCATACTGGCCCTATGCTGACTGGGGGTAGGGGGACAGGGGTCTGAGAGGCGTTCCTCTAGTAAGTGTTATGTGGGCGGGGGGGTCACTGCTAGCCCTGCCCAGGTGTGGCATGACTTTGGATTCAGGTGGGCTCCAGGGCAGAGTTCTGCAGCCCCCCTCTCCCACCCACGGCCCCTGACTTCCCTCATACATGCACCCCTCCCATGGCTCTCCTGGCACAGCCTGCTGGTACAACGCTACCCCGGACCTGGGCAGGGCTAAGGGCCCAGCTCTGGTCCCTGGCCCCTGACTGAGCCACGTGCGCCTGAGTCATAGGCTGGGTGCAGTGACTAAGGATGTGCAAGAGACCAGCTCAGGATGCAGTGACTAAGGATGTGCCTGTCAGGGCACGGGCTGGTGGTGGTGCAGCTTGTCCTTGATTTGCATTGGGAGGAGAGTTGTCAAAAGAGACTGGAGGTCTCTGCTCAGAGAGCTTCATCTTCTCTTCTCCCCCTCCTCACCCCCAAATGTTTGTGTCCAGATGGAGTGCCACTAAACATGTGGACAGAGGTTCTACTCACCACTCCCTGCACAGGGGCTGTGGGGGAAGAGGCCAGGGCCGGTCCTCTGCTGGGCTGGTGACTGGTACAAAGTGTTTTCCTTAGGCCTGAAGGATGCTCTCGGCTTGTTTTCCCATTAACCAGCAGCAGCACCGGATGCCTCTTCTTTTCTGCCCCTTTCTCAGCTGCTGGATCCATTTGGACTGGAACCAGGTTAACAGTGGGGAAGCGATTAGCCCCAAGAACCCCTTCAGCAGGGTCTCCATCACTGGCAATTGTCTACAGCGGGCTGGGCTGGTTTGTGAGCTCTGCTCTTGTTCAGCCAGGGAACTGAAGCCTGGGGTTGTGTCCCACAGGAGGTCAGACTCCCTGGGCCCATTGGGCCCTGATTGAGCGAGGGCGGGTCCCATGCCCCACCCGTTGACCCTCTGCTCTGCGCAAGTCACCAGCCGGGCTCTCGTTGGTCTTGCCCTACCCCTCTGTGCCTGGCATCCTGCTCTTCGGGCAGGTTGACACAGTGCAACCTGATTTCCCTGTTGCTGTCCCAGGGACTCCTCACCAGCTGGCTTCCCCAGCTGGCAGGGCCAGATGAAGAGGGGTGTGAGGTGGGCATCCCTTGCTCCAGTACTGGCTCTTCCTTTAGAGGCCTCCTTTCCTGCCTTGTCCCCTGGCCCGGCCCTGGCTGGGGTGGGTGACTGCCACAGGCCCCACTGAGCTGCCCAGGCCTACGCCCTGAGCAGAATCTCCTGGTGCTACCCAGCCTTTCCTGTGGGGCCCAAGAGGTGGCGCTGTGTGCATGTGCATCTCATGGCCACAAACCCAGAGCATCGGGGGCAGCGGCGGGAGGATGCATCATCCCAGAGGAATGGATGGACACGGTGGCACGGGGCTGAGCACGCCCCGGAGCTTGGGCTGTGCCCGTCTCGCGCTCCTTCCAGCACGCGGCAAGGGGAGCGTGGCTCAGCCCTGAGAGGATGTGCCAAGCAGGGTCCCCGTGGGAGCAGCCTGTGCTGTTTGTGCGCTCGGACCCACCCGCTGAGCGACGCTGCCTTCGCCCCCTCAGCTTTGCTCCCCTGACTAGCTCTCCAGTGGTCTGGAGGAGGGTCAGCGGAAGCCCCGGGCATCAGGAGGGGATGGGCCAGGGATCTGCTAATCCGAGCCATGCCACCTATCAGCACAAAATAATGAGCCCCCATAGGTTTGACTGGGCCTGCCCTGGGCAGACAGCCTAGCCTCCTGTTGTAACTGACCAGGGCTGGCACCAGTCCATGGCCTGTGGGTCACTGGTTAATGTTTCTAAACTTCCCTCAGACAAGCTCCCCAGCCCCCTGGCTACTTGTGCCACTCCGAGTGGCCTGTGTTTCCCCGTGGCTGCCTGTGCTCCGTGGCAGGGCCGTTAACGCCCAGGGACAAGCCCTTATGGGAAACACTAGGAGGCCTTGTCAAATGGACCCTATGTCATTGTGTGACGAGATCACAAGCTGGGGTGAGGCAGGTAGGGTCTGTCTGCGCTGCGGGGACGAGGTGGCTGTATCTGTGCTGGGATAACCCTGTCCTGTAGATGCAGCCCACACCCACAGAACACCTCTCCCTCGACAGATGTGTTTCTCCGTTGCCCCAGTGGTGCCTAGTCTGGGAGTGAGATAGGCAGAGCTCCATCAGGGGTGTCGTTTTCCCCCCACGTACCACCATTGGCGCTGTGTACCCCAGGCTGTAGTCTGTGTTTGAACATGGCACGGTCTGATTTGGAGCTCTGTGTAGAAGCAATGCGGCTCACTGGAGCAGGGCAAGCGAGAACACCTACCCACGGAGCTCTAGGGCTCCCAGATGCTGTGCTGCTGAGCAGGGCGTGAATGCCCAGCTAGGACAGAACGTTCCCAACCACAAGTTACAGGGCACGAGGCAGGGTGAGGTTCTCTGGCCCGTGTTATGCAGATCAGGGTGGCTACTCATAGTGACCCCTGGTGACCTTAAAACCTATGAATCTGTAAGAATAAGACTTGCTCCAGTTTGTCAACAGCCTGAAATGTATTAGCGTCTCTGTGGTTTGTGAGGCATAGCATGGCTCCCACCCCTTCCCAGCTATTTTTATTGGGTTTGTGTAGCACCCCAGCCACGGAGCAGGTCCCTCCTCTGCTAGGAGCTGTCCAGACACAACAAAAAAGTGATTTCTGTCCAAAGAGCTGAAGGGCGAGATGCCCCAGGCAGACTGGCAGGGAGCAAAGGAGAACAAGGAGAGAGCACTACACAAAGCGGCAAATCTGAAATCAAGATCTTCATGGAAACGTTTTCCCTTCTGAGCTTGCTGTTTTTTTTTAGGGTGACTTTGAAAATGTACACACTGGTTTGTTATTGTAGGGTCTTGTGGAAGTTTGGGGAGCTTCACTCAGTGGTTTATTATGGTAGGGTTGGCCGAGGCCTTGACACACTAGATTATTTTTGTACCTAGCCGGCCTGGGCCTGTGTAGAATTGTAGAACTGGAAGGGACCTCAAGCGGTCGTCTAGTCTGATCCTCAGCACTTCTGGCAGGGGGCCGGTTTGTGACCATAGGATCACGCTAGGGCTGTGTCTGCTGGTTGTTATTGTACAGTCTGGTCCAGTTTGTTTTGGTAGGGCTGGTAAGCACTGGGCTGCACATGCTGGTGTGTTATTGCAAGCTGGGTCACTCTGGGCCAGGCATTGTGGGGTTTCTGAGGACGAGCGCAGGGCTCTTGCGATGTAGAGGCTCTTTTGTTTTTGCTACTTCCACCTGAGACCTGAAAAACTCATTATCCCAAAGACACGTCTTGCAGGACATTTACTCAGAACGGTATCTCCAGAATGCTCTTTATCAAGATCGACAATCAACGTGAGATGGATGCCTGAGTATTATTGCAGGAATAATGTATAGCTACAGACGGTGCACTTTAGGGATGTGGAGTTCACCACCAGGGACAGTGTGTCTCTGGCATGGCCCACCCCAGCTGCAGGAAGCCATGACCCCACCCTGGTTAGCTGGGGATGTCATGCCAAGGTCCGTTGTCCAGCTTTACTCACCCCATGATTATCAATGGAAATTTGGGTTGCCGCTTCTGACAGAGGCTATTCCAGGAGATTTACTGTCCAGTGTGATGTAAAGTCATTTTTTTTAAACCACGCTTTTAAAATCTCCAGGTCACCGGAAGACCAATACCAGTTCTGGGAGGGTTGGCAATGCTAATGGAAACCTTCTGAGACAACCACGAGGTGGAAAAGGGACATTACAACAGCCCCAGGATCACCTAGCCTAGGAACAGAGAGGAAGGCCGTTCCAGTAGAACGCAGGAGGCACTGAGGCATGTCTACACGAGGAAATTATTTTGAAATAACAACATTCGAAATAACTCCTGAAATAACAAAATCGAAATAGTGTTATCCCCCGAGGAAAGCAGGAGGACAGATTTCGAAATAACGGGCTTGGGAGTGTGGCCGCTCCACTTATTATTTCAAAATAAGGGGGGTTATTTCAAATTAACTCCTTAGTGTAGACCAGGGCTCACTGAGGAGACCTCTTCAGGGCCAGTGGTATTCTCAGGAAAAACACTGCACCACAGCAGCCTCTGAATACCGGAGACAAGGGAACTGTGGACAAGAGCCAGCCCAGGTTCATGTTTCAGGATTTTGTTTGGTCTGGTAGCCATTTGTTTCCAGCGCTCTCTTGTTCCTAGACTTAAACAAACCTTCCTGCGTCACCCCACAGGTGCTGGGCGGTTTCCAGGAGCAGCCATATCAGTTAACACTAATTAACTGGGAACAACCTTGCTCTTTGCAGGCAAGATTGGTGGGACTGCTGTGAAGGGCCAGTGCCGGGGGCTGGTTATTACAGGTGAATGATCCAAAGGGATGCAGGGCCTGGGGTGTACCCCAGTCTTAATCTGCCAGAGGAAGCCAGGGCCATCCCTACCCACAGAAGAGTGCTTGAATACCTGGTACTGGGAAGCTGATACTCAGCCACCATGGGCAAGTGTGACCCACACGCCTAGTGTGGGTCACTGTCCCATGGAGTGGCACTTAGTCCACTTACAGCAAGTGATAAGAACAAGGGAGCTCTACAGGCTAAGCTGAGCATCAGCTGGCTTTATAGCTCAAGCTATAGCAGCTCCTATATTAAGCCCCAGAGGTCCTAGGTTCAAATCCACTGAGTGGTGGTTACAAAAGCACCTTTTGCTAGGGGTAGAGGGTGGCCAGGGGATGCTCAGTCCTGGGTGCCCCAAGAACCATCGATGCTCTGATTTGTTGTGGTAGAGCTGCTCGGGGGAGGCCCAGGATGGTTTATTGTGGTAGGGTGGGTTTGTTGTCATAGGGCCACTCTGGGGAGGGCCTGGGTGGGTTTGTTGTCGTAGGGCTGCTCTGGGGAGGCCCTGGGCGGGTTTGTTGTCGTAGGGCTGCTCTGGGGAGGCCCTGGGCGGGTTTGTTGTCGTAGGGCTGCTCTGGGGAGGCCCTGGGTGGGTTTGTTGTCGTAGGGCTGCTCTGGGGAGGCCCTGGGTGAGTTTGTTGTCGTAGGGCTGCTCTGGGGAGGCCCTGGGTGAGTTTGTTGTCATAGGGCCGCTCTGCAGAAGCCCTGTGCGGGTTGGTTGTCGTAGGGCCGCTCTGGGGACACCCTAGGCGGGTTTGTTGGTGTAGCACCTATTCCTCCCTCTGCCTCCTGGGAGCGTCTCTCTCTGGAAAGCTCTGGAGCGTGTTCCCCACGTTGTGTCTCCCACCCGCCAGTCCCTGTCCCCTTGACCGAGGGGAGGCATGCAGCCCGGGGGAAGTGGCAGTGTGACCCTACTTCCTTTCCCTCAGAGGCCATCTGCAGCCTGGCCGCTGCCTCGCTCGCTCACAGGCCAGAGCTGGCCTCTGAAACACTCCATGCAGCTCCCCCATCCGCCCGGGGATGCGCTCGACTGCTCCTGCAGCTGCAGCTTGTGAAATTCGGCCTTCCTCTTTCACCCAGGCCTTGATTTACATGCTGCAGAGCTGCAACCCCGGCTCCTCCGATGGGGACATGGCTAGAGAGCAGGAAGAGAAACTAGCAGGGCCCAGAGGTGGCCTCAGATCCCTTTGCCACCAAGCCCCCCGGGACACGGTGTCTGGCAGGGCTGGGCTGAGACCTGCACTTGGCCCTTGGCCAGCCCCTGGCAAAGACTAGGGCTGTGCATCCCACACTTCAAGCCGTGTGGGGCCTGCATCACTGGGGTGGCCCTGCTGGCTGGCTGCACGCCTGGGGGTGGAGGAGGGGGGAATAATGCTGTGGTCAAAGGGATGGTTGCAGCATAGCAGGGGAACGAGTGGAGATCTCCCCCACCCCAAGCAAAACAAGCTATTCTGGCAAAATCGGGGCTTTTGTCTCTGTCTACACTGCTAGTCACACTCCTGCCCCACTGGGATGCCAGCAGACGTGTCGAGTGTCGATCTGGCCTCATTCACTGCTATGGTCATTGGGTGCAATGACCCCATCTCCCCCTGCCTGGAAGAGGGGTGCTAGAGGTGACAGGGACTGATCAATCAGCTGTCACCCTCTCCCTCTGCTTGGCAGGCAGCATGGATGGGGGAGACCCTTCAAGGTTTCTTCAGTTGGGGAATGGGATCCTCGGGATCCAAGGGGTGTGTGACCTTTGTGGCCCAACGGAGAGCTACTTCCCATTTCCATGCTCTCTGCTGAGCTGTGGCTTCCCCTCTCCCTCCCCGGGTGAAGATGTTTGCAGCAGGGGAAGAGAAAGTGTTGTCCTCAATGTGCCCGACACACCCCTTATTGTGGGAAAAAATGCAGCCCCTCCCCTCCCATTTTGTAGTGCAACAGGATTAAAGGAGAGAGTCTGTTTGTAGCTATAATAGAGCAGTGACAGATGAGTGATTTGCTTGCACCCCTGCCTATCTCTGCAAGCTACTGGGTTTGAATCAGCATAATCAACAAGAAGTCCCTATAAACGAACAGATTTATCAGAGCATAAGCTTTCGTGGGCAAAGACCCACTTCGTCAGCTGCATGTAGTGGAAATTCCAGAGGCAGGTATAAATATACAGGCACATGAAAAGAAGGGAGTACCAATCAAGAGGAAGGCCAGAGATAACAAAGTCGATTCAGTCAGAGAGGATGTGGCACACTTCTAGCAGCTGATATGGAGTGTGAACGCCAAGAGAGGAGAAACTGCCTTTGTAGTTGGCTAGCCATTTGCAATCTTTGTTCAATCCTAAATTGATAGTGTCAAATTTGCAAATGAATTGTAGCTCTGCAGTTTCTCTTTGAAGTCTGTTTTTGAAGTTTTTCTGTTGCAGGATGGCCACTTTTAAATCTGCCACTGTGTGTCCAGGGAGATTGAAGTGTTCTCCCACAGGTTTTTGTATGTTACCATTCCTGATATCTGATTTGTGTTTGTTTATTCTTTTAGGGACTGTCCAGTTTGGCTAATGTATCCTGATTTAGGTGAATTGGTAGCAGGAAGTGGAACCCTCCCCTGCCAGCTGGTCTGGAAGCAATACCCCAACGTGGTCCTTGGGGGTGCTGTGCTGCTGGCGAGGTGTGGCCACGTGGGAGAGAGGCCAGTCCAAGGGCCTTGCCCACTTTGGGATTTTATTATCACCTGCCCTTCTGAAAAGCTGGGGACTGCCATACACCCAAACCTAGCAACTCCCCTGCTGATGGTGCATCAGTTGTGCTATCCTGACTAAATTCCAACTTGGGCAATTATATTTGGTTGCTCTACATTCTTCCAGCCGTTTCAACAAGTGTTCTTCACTTCCTGTCTCAAATGGTTTTGCAATGATCCAGTATATTTTAAACAAATGGCAGGGTCCCATTCACGCTTTGCCACCCCTGCATCTTCCAGGTAGGTCTCCAGGAATTACAGATTAGCCTTTAATTAAAGGTGATGTCATGTGAGGACACCTCCAGGAATACATGATCCAACCAAAATTGGCAAGCCTACACCCGGGCTGCTCTGTCTTGTCTCTCTCCTAAGCTCCTGTGAGCAGTGCCTGGCTTTGTGTGCACTGACCAGTCAAGCTGATCTAAACATTTTTTCCAAGAAAAATAGCGCTTTTTTTCCTACACATGGAAACTTCTCCATGAAGTTTGGTTTTGACAATTTTTTTGGTGGGGGTTGTGTTTTGTTGAAAAAACACTCTTTTTGGTTTGTTCATTTATGGTGAAACTGAATGATTTCAGCCACTGGAGCAAAAATATTCAATAAACCCACTCATCTGAAGAAATGGATTTTGCCCATGAAAGCTTATGATACTATATTTATTTTTGTTAGTCTCTAAGGGCACGTCTAGACAGCAGGAGCTATTTTGGGATATGTCCGGTATCCTGAAATAGCGTTTTCTACGTCTGCGCAGCATGCCCATTATTTCGAAATACAATCGAAATAACAGGTGGCTTATTCCAACATCCCGGTAAACCTCGTTCCACGAGGAGTAAGTCTATTTCAACAAATTGCTAGCTCGAAATAAGCTCTGCAATTTGCGTAACGCCACAGTGTAGATGAACCCTAAGGTGCCTGTACAGGACTACTCGTTGTTTTTAAAGTTACAGAGTAACTTAGCTACCCCGAGACTTCTACACATACGTTTGCTCAATTTGCCAAAAAAAAATAAATCTTTTGCTGAGTTTTGGGATTTTTTGTTTTTGTTTTTTCAACAAAATGCAGAGGCATTTGGAAAGAAGAATTTCAGGAACCACAATTTTTAAAATTTCATCAACATATTTCCTAGGAGGAAATAAACCATTTCTCTGCCTACTTCTACACAGAGGTGAACTCACTGCCAACACTAAACAAAGTAAGATTATTTACTTGACAGCATCTTGTGCCAGTAACCGAAATCAGGGCCCATTTTGCTAGCTACTGTGTACTCTGCAAACATGCTGTACAAAACAGTTCCTATTATGAAGAGTTTGCAGTCTAAGTCTGACTAAGCAAGCCAGAACTATTATCTTCCTTTTATACTGGAGAAATCAGAGCACAGAGCTTAAGTAATTTGCACAAGGTCATGCCAGCTGTGGGTGGGTCCTAGAAATCTGTTCACCGCAGAAAAATGTGGAATTTTGTGCTTTTACAGAGAATCTTCAGTTTTTACATTCTGTGGAAAAATAAAGACATAGAACCCCATTTATCCAAGCCTCCATTATTCCATTCTCTGTATTTACAGTACAGAGCCATTAGCTGTAATGGTCCAAGTCCCAGCCACCTGTAGGCTGATCACCTGCTGCTGTCATGTCAGTTTTGGTGGTTCTGTTAATATGGAGAGTTGGATAACGGTGGCTCCCATAAACCGAGTTCTATTCTATATCAATAAAAAAATTGTGTTCAACTGATCCTAATATAATATAATTAATGATTAATGTATAACATTTCCTAAGCCAGTAAAGTTAAGCATCTCATTTTAATAATGGGAAAACATGGATTTTTATCGTTTTTTTTCCAGAGAGTTTTATCGCAAAAAATTTGGATACCTGGTGATGAGTTGCTGCTGTAGCCCACCCCAGAGGTGGCAGCCGTATAGAGATCTTTTTAAATGGGATCCTTTTGGATGGAAGGTGACTACAGGAGAGACAAGAGTGGGTAATACCTATTATTGGACCAACTTCTGTTGATGAACAAGTCTCAGAGGAGTAGCATGTTAGTCTGTGAACAAACTCACCTGAAGAAAGCTCCTGATAGGACATACCTATTTTTGTTAGTCTGTTCGTGCCACCAGACTACCCCTTGTTTGTTTTTGTTTTTTTATTTTTCTGCTGGTGAGACAGACAAGCTTTGGCCCTTATCCAGAGCTCCTAACGCTGTGCTGATCTACAAAATTGGCTTTGATCCCTTTAGTGATAGACATGTAGCCCTGTTAGTCTGGTGTAGCTGAAACAAAAACCAGGACTACATAGCACTTTAAAGACTAACAAGATGGTTTATTAGGTGATGAGCTTTCGTGGGCCAGACCCACTTCCTCAGATCAAATAGTGGAAGAAAATAGTCACAACCATATAGACCAAAGGATACAATTAAAAAAAGTGTGTTCATTTTTTATACCCGCCCTCCCAGGAAAAGAACCAAACATCCAGGCACTGCCCCTTTAAGAGCAGCCACCCGCTGTCCTGCAAGGCGGCACTAGGAAGTTTATTCATGACTTATGCCATCAGCTACATTTTTCGGCCTGGGTGGTTTTGTTTCCCCCTGTGCCTCCCCAGGCATGCTCCGGCGGGCGGCGCGGGACTGCAGTTAGCAGGAAGAGAGCTGCTCGGAGCCAGCCCTGCTGCTGGCGGCAGGAGTTAGTTGTACAGGGAAGGGGGAACTTTGGGGATGGCCATGGCGCGGGTAGCCGGCCCCAGTTTGCCAAGCGGGGAGGGGGCGTGAAGGGCGAGGGAGGACTTTGTAGGACTTTGCAGGCGGCACGGCAGCTCCCCCCCCCCCGGCACAACCCTGCTGCCGCCCTCCCCGCTCCTTTTTTGGGAAGGAAAAACAAACCGCGCGGCTGCCGCTTTGTTTGTTCGGGAGAAACTCGCCCCCCCCCCCCGTCCCTGCTCCTTCCTGGGGCTTCTGCCCGCACGCCTGGCGGCGTGAATGTCCCATTGTGCCGGGATCTTCGCCCCCCCTCCGCCCTCGCCCGGGTGCTGCTGGAAAACCCTCGCCCTTTGCTCCGTCGACGGCCAGGAGCGGCGCGGGGGCTTCCTGGAGGAAGAAGGAGCCGGAGCGCAGCGGCCCCCTTGCAACTTCTGCTCCTTTTGTTCCGCGGCGGCGGGAGGAAACTTTCAGCCTCCCCGCGTGGGGGCGGCGCAGGGAGCTGCCGGGGAAGAGGAGCCTCGGGAACAGGACGCAGCCGGACCCTCGGGGCGCCCAGCCCGGCATGCGCCCAGCCCTGGCCCCGCTCCGCGCCTGCAAGGAGGCGGCTGCGCCCTGCCCGGGGGGATGTTAGCGCGGCGCGGGGCTGCGGGCGCGTCTCTGCTTCGCTGCCCGCTGCCCCCGGGGCCGCTCGGGCGTGTGGGCGGCGCCGGAGCGAACTGAACTTTTGGGGGCCTCCCTTGGAAAGCTGAGCCCTCGGGGAGGGGCATGGCCTGCGGAGGGGCGAGCGGCGCCAGCCCCGGGCCCGCCAGCCCGGCCCCGCTGTGGTACCACCGCGACCTGAGCCGAGCGGCGGCGGAGGAGCTGCTGGCCAGAGCCGGGCGAGACGGCAGCTTCTTGGTGCGGGACAGCGAGAGTGTGTCGGGCGCCTACGCCCTCTGCGTGCTGTGAGTCCTCCCCCAGCGCGGGCGCCCGGGTGCCACGGGGATGGGCGGCGGGGGGAGCCACAGACCCCTTGCGGGAGAGAAGTGGGATCAATGCAATGGGCTGGGGCCAGGGGGCTCTGCCCCGGGCCATACGCGCAGCATAAGGACCGGCCGTGACTTCCCACTCCCGAGCCCATGGCGCTGGCTCCTCCCCAGGGCCGGGGTTTGCCGCTGGGACTGGTTTTCCTTCCGGCCAGCGCTTCGGCAGCGGGTAACATCGGAGAGGAGGAAAGGCAGGATGCAGATCTGGAGTAAGCCCCTCCCTTACCCCGGGGAGGGATCCTGTCCCTGTTGGCACAGCCGAACCCGGCGAAGGGGGGGAATCTATTGTGCCCAGATCTTGTCTGCCCCAAAGTTAGAGAGAGAGAGAGTGTGTGTGTACACACACCCCTAGGACAGGTTGGATAATAGACACCAGGATTAAAGCAGGATGGCTCTTGGACCCCAGATCTACAGAACTGGATGCTTCTCTTGGGCTGCGAGGGTCTCTTGGACTTTCAAGTCCCCAGGGGGCTGGGCACTGCCCCTGACCGTCCCTTCTTCAAAGGATTTACTAGCCAGGACAAAGGGTGGAGGAACAAGTGGGGGAAACTGAGGCATGGAGTCCTGAGGGCTTTGCCCAAAGTTCCCCTTGGGAGGCTGTTGTGGACCTGGGATTTAAATTCAGATCTCTGGAGCCCCTGAAGGTTTTGCTTGGCAGGTTCTCTGGCTCCATTGTTGGGAGTGACAGAATCCCCCAAAAGGTGGTGAAATAAACCCAGGGCTGGACACTGAAGCCTCGGGTTCCACTCCGGACTCTGCTGCTGGTTTGTTGTGGCCCTTGGGGGGGGGGGCGCTTAACCTCTTGTGTGTCTCAGGCCTCGTTGATACTTAAAAATGAGATAACTAGCCGTGGTGCTGTGCAGTGGTGCTGGGTCAGTCCAACCCCCTGGAGGACTTCCTCTCCTGGTGGGGTGGAGGAGCTACCTGGATGGGAAAGCCCCTCTGTGGATGCTTTGTCGGTGCTGGCTTTCTGTGGTGAAATGAAGGGGTGATCCTGCCTCTCGGGGTGCTGGGCTGGCTTGTTGGATAAAGAGCTAGCTCTGGGCCCTGGCTCAGTTGGAGGCGTCTGGAGCCTAAAGAGATGAGGCGGCAGTTTCTTCTTTGCTCATGCTGCAAATCCCACAGCACTTGGGGCTGGTCCCCTGCCGCATCAGCCATTTTCCCTCCCCCCCCTTCCGTTCCATCCCAGGATGGAGAAGTCGGAACCCCTGACAGAACCCTCCCCCCTAGGGACAGGCAGGTGGCTCTGGGGCGGCTGCTCGGTTGTGAGGTGTGGGGTGCTCTTTCAGGCTCTGATTTTGAAATTGACTCGATTCCGCCCTGCGCCCAGGCAAGAGGCCTTCTTGGAACCCCCTGTCACTGAAATGCCTTTCTGCTGCATTCTTCGCTTGGACAGGGTCCCCGGGACGCCACTGGAGGGCCACTGGGGCATCTGATGCAGCTTCCGGACCTCACAAGGCCTCGATGACCCGCCTCCTTTCCCTGACATCCCCTGCAGGCCCAAACCCCAGACTGTCCTGCCTTGTGCTTCTTGCCCTCTTACAATAACCTTTCCTTTGGAAGCGCTGAGTCCCTGCAGCTCCCATGGACTTTTATGCCAGACCCTCCAAAGTCTGCTGCATGGTGCCTTACAAGCCGTGGCAGTGAGCCCTGGGAGTCTAGTGCTTCCTGTGGTGGGTTTCTGCGCCGGGAGGGGTGGGGGGCGGGTCTGTTTTGTGCTAGCGCCTGCTTTTAGGGAGCAGGACAGGGAGGCCTTTTCCCATCCGTAACCCCCCAGCAAACCCTCTCTCTAACTCGCAGCAGCCAGGGCTCATGGATCTGCATATAGCACCTGCGCCAATGCCAAACCCCTTCCAGTGCTGGAGGAACTGGGTTCTGGGCTGCCACTTTCAGATCAGAGCTTCAGCTCAGTTTACGTGCATGTTGTAGCCCATTTCTTGCTAACCCATCTGGGACCCTCCCTTTCATCACACGGCTGTGCTCAGAATTTCGCCACTGCCTGGTTGGAGCGCAAATCCACCAGCTTCCAAAGCCCAGAGGCCTGCCACGTTTGCTAAAGGAAAATCTCCGTGAGTGAGCAGTATTGGGGCTATGAAACACAGTGGAGGAGTTCTGATTCCATCCACTAGTGGGCAGTGTTACAGGTCCATGTTGGCAGCTCTTTACAGTAGCAGTAGGGCCCAGCCACAAAACACAGGCTCGGCTCCGGCATTAGGAGCTAGGCCGATTGCCTCATGCTGCTGGTCCTTTCACTGTGCCGGTGTGAACCCCGAGCTCAGTGCTGGGGCGGTTTGTTCCGTTTCACTCTGGCAAGGTCCCGCTGTTGTGCTTTGACTTTCCTTTCTCTGCAAATCTCACCCAGATCCGCTGGAGCGACTTGCTTTGGCCCCTGGGAAAGGGTGCAAGGTTGTCCCGTGGCATGAACCGTACCATGGAGCTATACCTTGGTGCTTCCCAGCCTACTGGGTCAACTAGCTAGCGAGAGGACTGAGCTTCTGCGTGCCCTCCAGCGAGTTGCTTCCTGTCTCCTAGTGGGTGCTAGGGGGTGGTAAGAAACTGCCTGGTAGTAACCCATCATTAGGGCAGGGAGGGCGAACTAGAAGTGCCGGCGCTTGTTAGCTGTTGGCGTAATCCACGCGGCTCAGACTTTGGGCTGTCATTTCACCCTGTCCTGGTGTGGAACCGGGGGTTCTAGATGTGCTGTTCTCAATGGCATGCGGTGTTGCTCCGGGTGATGCAGGGGCCTTGTTTTGCGGGGGCTGTGTGCAGCCGGTGCTGGCCCGTGGAGACCCTGGGGGCTGGTGACTGACAGTGTGCCCTCGGAGGCTAGTGCTGGTGCACAAGACGCTGGCACGGCTCGCTGCCCCCTTGCACATTGGTGGTTTTCCAGGCCCCTCCTATGCAAGCAGTTAGCAGCCCTGACCCTGGGTGTTCCCAGTCCTGCGTAGCACACCTGCAGGCTGGCTGGCTTTGGGGTCTAAGGAGTCCACCCAAGGTCTCGGGCAGCCCGTGCAAACTCCTTGCCACACCGGATTGCCACTGGCCTAGGGCGGGCAGAGGGAATGTGACGTCCAAGAGGGGAGATGCCCATGGCGTCTGTTGCCAGGTGCCTTACAGATGCTGGTGTCTGGGCTGAAAGGCAGCGCCGGCGCCGTGGGAGACGCTGGCATGTCCACGGTTGTGTGTGGGGTGCAGGGCAGAGCCACACTCCTGAGCTAGGGCTTGGGGGCCTGCTCTGGCGTGGCAGCCCTTGCCATCAGCTCTTGTGCCACCTTTGGTCCAAGGCTGCTCTTCGGGGTGGGCCCTCAGGGCAGGGAGCCACGGGACACCACAACTCTAGTGCTGCCCTTGTCCCTTCCATCTACCCGCCTGCTTCTATGCTGGCACTCCCGGCGCTGACCCCACAGGCAACTCAGTGTCCCTCCCGGGAGCAGGCTGGCCCTGCAGTGCAGAGCCACCCCCTGGAGCTCATGTCCGTGTCCCCTTGGCAGTGGTGTTCAGACTCTTGCCCTGCCGAGGGTGGGGGGAAGGAAAGTGGGGGCTGGGAACGTCACCTCCTTCTGCACAAACGGTTTCATAGGGGTCGCCGTGTGAGTCTGCAACTTTAAAAACGAAACACGGAGAATCACGAGCTTTCGTGGGCCAAACCCATTTCCTCAGAGGCGCTGGAGTGGAACGGCCTGTGCCAGTTTCTTCTGCGCAGTTCATTTCCTGGGATGAAGGGCCTGAGCTGGACCATGATGAGGAATTGCTGGTGATTCAGGGCTTTCCTGGCTTGCGTCTATGTCCCCCCCCGCCTTGCAGCAATGGCTCTGCTGATCCCCTCTCTGATACAGCTCTGCCAAGGGGAGGCTGTGCTGCAATGCCTTGGCAGGACTGAATGTAACATAGTAACTGTGTCATAGGCCCTCTACTGCTACTAGCTAATGGGGATCCTCCTCTAGCTCAAGTGACAAGGCCTGGGCTTCTTGGAGCAGACGGATCAGGGGTCTGTCTCTACTGCAGCCAGGTGTGACCACGGGAAGCCTCGGGCACTGGGAATATTCTGCCACCTCGCTGCGCCGTGTGGCTGTCAGACTGGTGGCCCGTTGAAGAAGTTCATCCCCGGGCTAAGGGATGACCCCTGGAGTGTGGGGGTCTCTGGGCGCTATGCCAGCCATTCGGGCCCCTGAGTCCTAACAAAACAAGTGAACCATGATGTCTGGACTCTGGGGGAGGGGTGCAGCCAGGAATACAAAATCCGTCTGCCCCGAGCCAAGCCAGTCGTCTGCCTGCGACCGCCCGCATAGCAAAGTTCCCCTTCCAGCTAGAGAGCGGGAACGCTCCTCTGGTCCAGCCCCTCAGCACCCGAGCTGGTCAGTGCTGCCAGGCTTTCTTTGCAGGTGCTGGTTCTGTGGGGGACCCGGGCAGGGCTGGGTTGCGTGGGCAGGGCCGAGGTAGCCAGGACTCACGTGGCAGCCACAGAGGAAATGACCCGGCGATTTTCTGTCTGTCCGCGGTCAGTTCCGCGATTCTGTGACTTGTCTAGTCAGCACTGTTGAGGCGCGGGCCGTGCCTGAGGCGCTGGGCAAAGAGGGATGTTGGCGGGGAGCGGCAGCGCAGGGAGATCCCAGCCGAGGGCAGGGCCCTGTGAGTTTTGGGGCGGGGGCGTGTCCTGGAAGGGACAGTGGTTGAGAGCCACCGAACTGGGGGATGGTGGGAGCAGCTCTGGCGCCTTTGTGCCTTGCCCAAAGCCAAAGCTCAGCTGCTGGATTTACCATTTCGGAGCCTGACTTTGTGAATTCCAGCCTGTCCCCAGCCTTGTGCTCTCGCCACTAGCCTATGCTGCCTCTCAGCCCCGTGGGTGCTCGGGGCACCCAGTTCCCCTGCCTCTGGTGTGAGCTCCTCCCGGCCTTGGAGACACTGTAGGGCTGGTCCGGGCAAAGCAATTTCCGCCCTTTGCAAATGCACTTCAGCTCCAGCTGCTGCCCTGGGAATCCTGCCGTGCTGCATGGTGCTTTTGTGCTGCAGGGAGAACACGCTGTTCCTTAGGGCCCGCTTGAATTGCAGAGGAGTTCTCCCCTCCCTTCGGAGAGCCCGGCCTCCCCCGCCCCCCGCAGTGACTCTGACTCCTGCTGGGGGCTGGAATCAAACCAGCGGCTTAGCAGGGAAGTCGCCCACTCCCGTGCCTCCAGCCAAGCACGTGGCCGGCAGAGACCCGGGCAAGCTGCCCTGCTCTGCTGGGCTCCCCTGGCCTGGCTCTGGTGCCCATCCCCGAATCCCGGCGGCTCCATGTGGGCTTTTCACTGTGGCGGAGGGCGCCAAGTACTGTGTGTGCAAGAGACGCGGAGGGGAAGGAAACCACCGTGGGGCCCTAAAAATAACTCTGGCGCAGAAGGAAGATGGAGTATTCCTGGGTTACAGGAAGGCACGTGGGTTCCTTAACCCTTTGCGGGACTCTACCTGCACAGATGCACCGGCGGCCTTGGGGGAGTCTTTAAAGGTGGAAATTTCCTTTTCTCCATCTCACCCATCAGGCCTTGCACCCCTGTCCCGGCAGGAGCCAGCACCCCCTTATGGTCAGTGTGAAAATCCGCCTTGACCAGGCTGGTTCGTGTCTGGGGAGCAGTGTTCCCTGGAAGCTGAGTGCTTGGCTGGCCACTCAGGAGCCATTCAAACACCACCCAGCTGATCAGCAGGATGCCCGCAGCCTCCCACAGCTGGCAGCGCATGTGTCCATGGGTGGTGCACATCTGTGCATGCCTTGGTGCACATAACAAAATGTATTCCACACATGCGAATGGAAACATTAGAGGGAACATTGCTGGGGAGGTGCGCTGAAAGGTTTCAGGAACTGATTAAGCATCTGGGAACGGCGCGTTCACCCTATATTGATGGAGCTGCGCTATAAAGCGGGACGGAGGAATCCGCTGGGCGCTCTGAAGGCTCCGGTTTGGACTGAGCCGTGCCTGGTGGGTCCTGAAGGGAGGGCGGCTGGGAGCTGTGGTGCTAGTGGGGGAGGCTGCTGGGCAGTTCTCCACTTTGCCCCACACTCTCTGAGGGCCCAATAGTTTGGCTTCCTCTCTGCCCAGTGGAGTAACACGGTATTCTTTGGCTGTAGCATGGGGCAGCTGGGTTGGGCCCTGTACAGACACACACAGCCCCTACCCCACAGAGCTGCCAGGTCCGGCGCTGCCCTGCACCCTAGGTGGAGTGGTGATCGCTCCATTTGTTACAGAAACAGCCTTATCAGAGCCTGGGGAGGGAAGCAGGGAGCAGTCCCTGTGCCCTGGCTCACGGATTCTCTGCCTCTTCCCCAGCACTGGAAAGCCTGCAGGAGCCCCCTTCTGCCTGCTGCCTTCTCCCCAGCCAGAAGCCGCCCAGGTTTGCTGGCTCCCCCTCGCCCATTTCTGCCAGCCCCTGTGCATTGATCCGGCTAATGGTGCTGCTATTGACCCGCCTGGGGCAGTGCTGGCTTTGTGGTCGGGGAGTGATACCGAGGTGCCTGCGGGACTTGCTGAAATCCCGATGGGAGGGAAGCTGCTGACGGGGCCCTCTGGGGGCCGGGGGTCGGCTGAGCCTTCGGAGCCTGCACACTGCAGGCTGGGATCGCGCCTGGCCGGCTCTGCTGTGCCACTCGCTGCGGGGCCACGCCCTGAAACCAGCAGGGGACGGGATCTTTCTTCCACCTCCAGGCCCAGGGCAGAGAGCTGTAGCACCCACGGCCTCTGGCCTGGCTTATGCAGGGAGGCAGGGGCGGCTCACCGCTGAATCCAGGGGCAGGTGCTGGCCGGAGCTAGGCATCGCAGGGCTTTAGGGGGAGCCCTGACTCCATGTGCTGACGCCGTGCAGCTGTCGCTTGCTGGAGAGGCCGTTAGCACGGAGAAGGGGGGATGCCCACGGGGGAGGGGGTGTGGGATTTGCCTTGGTGCCCTCCCCTCCCCCCCCCCGTGGTAGGGAGACATTCCTCTTGCAGCAGGATCTGCCGTATCGATTTACAAAGCAAAGCCACCTGCTCTGCTGGATGCGCCACGCTGCCAGAGCCGAGATGGCCTGAGCCCCACCGCTGGGAGGTTTGGAGCCAGGTCGCTTTCCTCTGTCGTCAGCAGGGGACCCGGGCACAGCAGGGTTCTCCCCCCCAAACCCACTGTCCTGCCACAGGGAGCCTGGCATGAGGCTCAGTGAAATGGCACAAATTATCCAGCCCATCCGGCTTTGACAATCTCCGGATAGGAGCTGAGGGGCTGGCTGCCCCAAGATCCAGGCATGCGTCCCCAGCCTGGTATCCCCCTGCACCTTTCACTGCAGGGGCACGAATGGCCATGCGGCATCAGAGCTGATGTCCTGACAGCAACCAGGAGCAGCTGCTTTAGAGGCAGATGCAAGACACCCCCAGAGGGAGGTTAGAGGTAACCACGTCTGGCAGCGTCTGGCTTCAGCCCTGAAGCCTGAGGATTTGCAGCCCTGACGCATTTTAATCCTGCCTGCTGTAGCTGCGGAGATTCTTCTTATCCCAAGAACTGCCTGACCTGTCTCTGGCTGAGTTCTTGTGGCAGTGAGTTCCGCAGATTAACGGTGCCACATGTTTTCCTCGGTCAGGCTAGTGCCTTGCCAAAATAGCCAGTAGCTCTGTCATTTCCCTCCCTGCTGCAGTCCCGGCAGGACCAGCTGGCTGCCTCCCTTCTCCTGTGACTAATGCCATGTATTAAAGTACCACCGGCTGGGCCCAGGGCTCCATTGTGTGGCCCTGCAGCTCCCAGCGGCTTCTTATTTCTGGTTACTTTTCTCCACGTGTCTCAAATAGCCCTGGCGCGTCAGCCCACAGGGCCTGTCCTCTGGGCCTTGCCGCTGCGGCTGTCACCAACCTGGGGAGAGCAGGGTGCCATAAATAGCTGGCTGCTCGGCACAACGGCTCTTTGTGTGGCTCAGCTGCCCGCTGGAGCTGGCTGGCTGGCTGTCAGGGTGGGATTAGTCACTAAGATACCAGTAACCCAGCCCTCCCGGATTCCCAAGCGGCATGTGACTTAGATGGGCCCCACAGGCCCTGGAGTGGGGGAGAAGCTGGTGCCTGCGGAAGAGGGCATGGCTCTCCCAGCATCTGGCTAGCCCGGATGGGGATTTCCATGTGGGCACAAGGGGCTGGCCCTGCACGCCTTGGGGCTGGCCCTGCACGCCTCTGGGCTGCCCCAGATTGGTGAGCTTGCGGCTGGCGTGGGTTCTCAAAGCTGTCGTGCTCCGAATAAGGGTGTCAGGGCTCCATTCCTGGCACTTCCATTCGCTTTCTTGGCTCCGTGCCTCAGTTTCCCCTTCTGCAAATGGGGAATTAGCTCCCCTCTCCTGGCTGCCACTAGGGCTGGGAAGGGGCCGTGCGGGTAGGAGGGTCAGGCCAGGGCATGGAAGGGCTCTGGAGTAGGTTTCATCATTCTGGGAATAGCTGACACTGGAGGTTCCTCGACAGGGTGGAGCTGGGGAAGGGCTCAGGGGTCCCTGTTGTGCTTGCTCTCCTGGAACCGATCCTGTGAGGCACCCATTGGGCTCTGGGCAGGAACTGGTGGCCACACTGGAGATCTGGCATGGCCAGCAGAAGGGATGTCCATGGGAGCTGGAGCTGGCGGAAGGAAGTTTGTACAGGTTGTGCTGGCACCTGGCCAGGCGTCTTGTTTTCACAGCTCAGGGTGCCAGCAAATCCGTCTTTCCCCTCTGCCCGGAGTGGGGAATTTCTCGCCCCACGTTGCAATGGGTCAGGGCCCCGTGCGGTTCATTCCTGCAGCCTGTCCTAGTGGGTCGGGTCCCCGGACGGCGATTCGGGACAGCTGAGTCAATCTGTGGCCCTACTGCCGACTTTTGTGGGGTGACCTTTGGCACTTCCTCTCTGTGCTCCTCTTCCCTCTCCCCCCCGGGTCTGTTTAGCCTCCAGGCTCTGCAGGACAGGGCGTGTCGCTCACTGCCTGTGCAGCCCCAGTTTGTGATTCATGGCAGGGTGGGAGAGGATTTCCATCCTACCCCCCACCCCCCCAACATGCAGCCACCTCTTGGGGGAGGCAAAGCAGCTGTTCCCCTGCACCCAGCCGCACTGCAGCCTGGAGGGAAAATCCGTACTGGATCCACTTGAGAACTGCAGGGGAAATTGACAGGGGCAGGGTGTAATTAACCACGCTGACCAGGGTGATGTGTCCTAGGCCAGTGGTTTTCAAAAGACGGGTCGTGTGCTGGGCCTCCTTGCTGCAGGGGGATCAAGTGACCAGTGAGGGGGGGCGCTCAGCCAGCTCCCTGCCTGGCCTGGCACCACAGACTGTGCTGCGCCCCAGAAGCAGCTGGCCACAGGCCTGGCTCCTAGGTGAGGGTGCGGGAGAGTGCACAGGGCTCCACACGCTGCTCCTGCGCCTTGCTTTAGCTCCACACTCCCATTGGCTGGGAACCGGCTGCTTCTGGGGCGCAGCATGTTCTGCGGGGCCAGGAGAGGTTGGAAGCTGCCTTAGCCCCCCTAGTGCACCACTGAAGGGGAGTCACTCAAGGGAAGCCTCTCCTGCCCTAGCCCTGACCCCCCAATGCCGGAGCCCCCTCCGGCACCCCAAAGCTCCCCTCCTCAGACCCACCCTGGAGCCCGCGCTCCAGTCAAATTATATTAGGTCGCAGGCACCAAACGATTTTCTTCAACTGGGCGACAAGGGAAAAAAATGGAAAACCGCTGGCCTAGGGGAAGAGTCTCCGGGCTCAAATACACCGCAGGGCTGGGCCCCCGCTTCTCCAAGAGCTGCTCCCCCTAGCCCTGCGCGTGCAGAATCCCCTGCCACCCTCTGCGCCCCCTCGGCCTCGCATTCCAAGCACAACCGCGCGAGTCAGCCGAAAGGAACTTAGCGCTGACTCAGAGCCCAGGGGGACGCGTCACCCGCCCTGCTTCCTGCAGCCCTTTTGCCTGCCCTTGGAAGCTTCTCTCCGGGCCCTGGGCTGCCTGCGTCCCATGCGGTGGGGGAACGCCAAGGCTGGTCTTGTGTTAGCTGGGCGCAAAGGGAAGCCGGGGCCGGGGCCGCGGCTGGGAAGGAGCGGGACAGGAAATAGAAAGCAGAAGGGCTGTTGGGTTTCATGCAGATTGTTACGGGAGGGGGGCATCCCCCGCTCCCCAGCAGGTCCTTACCAGCAAAACGACCATTACACGGGAAAGAGACTTTCAAATCGCCTTTCATTTATATGCTTCGAGGGTCAACGCAAAAGGCACCAGCCTGGAAACCTCCCCTTTCCTAAAGCAGCGCTCTGCATCGGGGGGGTCTCACAACACCTCACAGAGGAAGGCCAGTGCCCATGCCCCCCAGGGGAAACTGAGGCATGGAGCCGGGGAGTGACTCGCCCAAAGCATTGCCAATAGAACCTGGGCCTTACTGATTCTCAGCCCTCAGCAGCGCAGCTACAGGGAGGGTTCGGCCCGTGGCCCTGCCAGTGGGCTTTCATTCTGGGCTGGGGAAGCCACCGCCAGGCTGGTGAGGGGAGTTTGGGAGCCCTGGGCTGGCCTGCTCTGCTGCAGGCGAAGGCCAAGGTGTTGTCTCTGCTCCATGACTGGCCCGACGTGGGAATACAGAGCCGGGTGAAATGGCCTATCTCCATCGTGGCAGGAGACCCCCCCCGGGCCAGGCTCGGCTCCATGCTAGGCCCCGTCTGGTTGAATGTGTTTATTACTGATCTGGAAGATGGCAGAACCCCTGGCCCTGAGGGGTTAGAGGCTCAGTTTTCCTGTGACCGGCGAACCAGACCGAGCCCCCTGCATGGGGTTGGTTGTGGCGGTGGCGTGGGGGCTCTTCATCAGCCACCTTCATCGGGACGTCCTTAGCCGCTGCACCACCACAGACCCGCACCCTGCTGCCTCTGCCCAGCAGCCTTCCTGCTAATGCCGAGCGACCCACAGCCGCTGGGCCGCAGGCCAGGCAGGGCCCTCACTGGTACCGGCACTGCAGAAAGGCACCAGGGGGAAGAGGAAGCTGTCTGAGCCACAGGCTGTTGGCTTTCCATGCCTGATCCTGCCTCCACAATGCCCTGAGCCCTCCCTGGGGAACTCTCACCACTGCCGGGGATTTCCTCTGATACCAATCGACATCCCAGCCACCCGGCCACACGTGGGGATGGCTCGGGGCTGCCCCCTGGCCATGGGGCATTACAGGAACGCCTGGGGCTAAGGAAAGTAACAGGGGCTCTGCCAGGAAGGTGAGGAGAAAAGGGCCTTCTGAGGGGAGCTGGCGGGGGGACCTCGGAGAGGTGCCGCTGAGGAGCTGCCTGTCACTACAGAGCAGAGCTGCGTGGTTTGACCTCTGTGGGGCCCAAGTCCAGAGCAGGCCCCCTTTCCTGAGGGGATGGCAAGCGGGCAGGCTTCAGTATGAGTCCTGAGCCGAGAGACTTTACTGGGAAGGAGGCTGGGCAGAGGAGACAGATTGGCTGCAGGGAAGCTTAACGTGGCTCCTTCCAGTTCGGATCCTGCTGGGAGAGGTTTGCTTGGATGTGGGGTTTGACTGTGGTCCAGCCTGGCACGCAGAGGAGGTTGTGCAGACCAGGGTTTTAACAGGGTCCAAAAAAGAACTCGATGCATTCGTGGAGGTTAGGTCCATCAATGGCTATTAGCCAGGATGGGTAGGAGAGGTGTCCCTAGCCTGGGCATGGGTGATAGGATGGATAACTTCATCGCTTCTGTTCATTCCCTCTTAGGCACCAGGCATTGGCCACTGTTGGCAGACAGGTTACTGGTCTAGGTGGACCCTTAGTCTGCCCCGTAAGGCCGTTCTTATGTTTCAGAGGGGAAGCTGTATTAGTCTGTAACTGGAAAAACTTTAAAAACAAGAATGGTCTTGCAGCACCTCAGAGGCTAATGATAAATGTGGATGGGACATTTTCTGTTAGTCTGTAAGGTGCTGCAAGACTATTTGTTGTTTTTTAAGTTCTTACGTTCTTCGGGTTTTGTGAGAACTCTGAAGAGACACTGTTCACTGAAGAAAAGCGTCACTACATACACCTGCATTCGGGGAAACTGAGGCAGGTACATACCTCAAGGCTCTGCGCAGGGCCACCAGGATGTGTGGGAGATGTGCCAGCCTTAACTCTAGGGTATGAGATAAGGGTGATATCCTGCCTTTCAATGGGATGAGCAGTGAAGGAGTAAAATGTGCAGCTGCTACACAATTATGTAACTTAGGTCAGGCTAGAGGGAACTGAGAGGAGTTTGCAGGTGATACCAAGCGGGGAGGGGTTGCAAGTGCTTTGGAGGATAGAGTCATCATCAGGGCTTGTCAAACCATGGCAAAAGCTACTTGCCAGCCCCGCAACGCGCATGCGCCAGTGAATGGGGCGCACGGAACAATGCGCATGCGCCAGTGAATGGGGTGCACGCCATGGGCAAGTAGAATCAGCGGTTTGTCGAACCATGGTCATAATTCAAATTGATCTGGACACACTGGAGAAATGGTCTGAGATAAATAGGGTGAAGTTAAATAAGGACAAATGCAAAGTACTCCACTTAGGAAGGAACAATCTGTTTCACACACACAGAATGGGAAGCAACTGTCCAGGAAGGAAAACTGCAGAAAGGAATTTAGGGGTCATAGTGGATCACAAACTAAACATGAGTCAACAGTGTGACACTGTTGCAAAAAAAAGCAAACATGATTCTGGGCTGCATTAACAGGAGTGTTGTGAGCAAGACACGAGAAGTCATTCTTCCGCTCTATTCTGTGCTGATTAGGCCTCAGTTGGAGTATTGTGTCCAGTTCTGGGCACCACATTTCAAGAAAGATGTGGAGAAATTGGAGAAGGTCCAGAGAAGAGTAACAGAAATGATTAAATGTCTAGAAAACATGAGCTGTGAGGGAAGGCTGAAGGAATTGGGCTTATAGAATCATAGGACTGGAAGGGACCTCGAGAGGTCATCGAGTCCAGCCCCCCACCCTCAAGGCAGGACCAAGCTCCGTCTACACCATCCCTGACAGATGTCTATCTAACCTGTTCTTAAATATCTCCAGAGAGGGAGATTCCACCACCTCCCTTGGCAATTTATTCCAATATTTGACCACCCTGACAGTCGGGAATTTTTTCCTAATGTCCAATCTAAACCTCCCTTGCTGCACTTTAAGCCCATTGCTTCTTGTCCTGTCCTCAGTACTCAAGAGGAACAAATTTTCTCCTTCCTCCTTGTGACACCCTTTTAGATATTTGAAAACCGCTATCATGTCCCCCCTTAATCTTCTTTTTTCCAAACTAAACAAGCCCAGTTCATGAAGCCTGGCTTCATAGGTCATGTTCTCTAGACCTTTAATCATTCTTGTCGCTCTTCTCTGTACCCTTTCCAATTTCTCCACATCTTTCTTGAAATGTGGCGCCCAGAACTGGACACAGTACTCCAGCTGAGGCCTAACTAGTGCAGAGTAGAGTGGCAGAATGACTTCACGAGTTTTGCTTACAACACACCTGTTGATACAACCTAGAATCATATTTGCTTTTTTTGCAACAGCATCACACTGTTGACTTATATTCCACTTGTGGTCCACTATGACCCCTAGATCCCTTTCCGCCATGCTCCTTCCTAGACAGTCGCTTCCCATCTTGTATGTATGGAACTGATTGTTCCTTCCTAAGTGGAGCACTTTGCATTTCTCTTTATTAAACTTCATCCTGTTTACCTCTGACCATTTCTCTAACTTGCTAAGGTCATTTTGAATTATGTCCCTATCCTCCAAAGAAGTTGCAACCCCATCCAGTTTGGTATCATCTGCAAACTTAATAAGCGTACTCTCTATCCCAATATCTACATCATTGATGAAGATATTGAACAGTACGGGTCCCAAAACAGACCCTTGAGGAACTCCACTTGTTATCCCTTTCCAGCAGGATTTAGAACCGTTAACAACAACTCTCTGACTACGGTTATCCAGCCAATTATGCACCCACCTTATCGTGGCCCTATCTAAGTTATATTTGCCTAGTTTATCAATAAGAATATCATGCGAGACCGTATCAAATGCCTTACTAAAGTCTAGGTATATGACATCCACCGCTTCTCCCTTATCCACAAGGCTTGTTTAGTTTAGAAAAGAGAAAACAGAGAGGGGACATAATAGCGGTTTTCAAGTATCTAAAAGGGTGTCACAGGGAGGAGGGAGAAAAATTGTTCTCCTTGGCCTCTGAGGACAGAACAAGAAGCAATGGGATTAAACTGCAGCAAGGGAGGTTTAGGTTGGACATTAGGAAAAAATTCCTAACTATCAGGGTGGTTAAACACTGGGGCTGTGTCTACACTGGCATGAATTTCCGGAACTGCTTAAAACGGAATACTATTCTGTTTTCAGTTATTCCGGAAAAGGAGCGTCTACATTGGCAGGCTGCTTTTCCGGAAAAGCCCTTTTTCCGGAAAAGCGTCTGTGGCCAATGTAAACGCGCTTTTCCGGAAAAGAGCCCCGATCGCCATTTTCGCGATCGGGGCTTTTTTCCGGAAAAGACTACTGGGCTGTCTACACTGGCCCTTTTCCGGAACAGTGTTCCAGAATAAGGACTTATGCCCGAGCAAGAGCAGAATAGTTTTTCCGGAATAGCGGCTGATTTTGTACAGTAGAGCGTCATTGCTTTTCCGGAAATTCAAGGGCCAGTGTAGACAGCTCGCAGCTTATTCCGGAAAAGCGGCTGATTTTCCGGAATAAGTGGCCCAGTGTAGACATAGCCTGGGATACATTGCTGAGGGAGGTTGTGGAATCTCCATCTCTGGAGAGATTTCAGGGCAGGTTAGACAGACACCTGTCAGGGATGAGATGGTGCTTGGTCCTGCCATGAGGACAAGGGACTTGATGGTCTCTTGAGCTCCTTTCTAGTTCTAGTGTTCTGTGATTCTGAGATTTCAGCAAGATCTAACCAGACTAGGGGAGCAATGACCAATGAAGTTCACTTTTGATACATGCAAAGCAGTGCCCATCGGAGTGGAACAATGAAACCGTGCATGCACCATTCAGAGATCTAACCCAAGCGTATCGACTCTGGGAAGGGGCCTGGGCCCAAAATAAACGAGGTGTTACAATAAGCTGCTAAAAGGAACCACTTTCTCAGACCGTGGGTACACAGCCTGTGGCGGAACTCCCTGTCACAGGAAGCGATGGAGGCCAGAATCTTAACAAGGCTCAGAAAGGGAGTGGCTGGGGGCATGGAGAACAAGAATAAACTAGAGTGAGAAATAGGGCAACTAACATTTTTGCCGCAACATTTTCGCCTCGGGCTGGAGGGCTCCAGCGGCTCTGTGTCAGGAACCCGCGGGAGGCGTAGGCCTGGTCTACACTTCAGAGCCAGGTGGAGGGACGGTGGCAGGTCGACCTTATATGCACGGGTAGGCGCTACAGCCTCCCGCCCACGCCGACATCACAACTCCGCCTCCGGGAGAGGCATTGGCTTCTGTCGGTGCGGGAGTGTGACAATGCGGGTCACTGATCCCGGCTACTGGCCGCTCCCCGCGTGGGTTGGGGCTACAGCTAGAACCTGTCTGCCCTCTGGGTTCCCCGGTCCTGGCTGGGCTGCCCACCGAGTCCTGGCTCCCTGCTCCCAGCCTGGCTGCTGCCCAGGCCTCCCCGCTCCCCGCCCTCCTGGTTCTTTGCTCCCAGCTGGGCTGCTTCCAGGGCTGCCCACTCCCTGCAGGGATCCCGGCTGCAGGCAGGCTCCCTGCTGGGAACCCAGGAGCTGCCTGGACTCTGGGTGCGGAGATCTCTGTTGGGAGCCTGGGGGAGCAGCCGGGCTCTGGGGACGGGGAGCCAAGAGCTCAGGGGGATTCCCAAGGGCAGGGAGCCCAGCCCTTCAGCCCTCCCCTCCCCACGACCCCTCTGATGTGAGTGGAAGTGCTCCCGGTGAGGGCACACCACCGGCAGAAGGAGGGTTCTGTGGACAAGAGCCAGACGTGCCCCTAATGTGTGGGTACACCTGTCTCACACCTTCCACCCAAGCCACTGCCAGAGACAGGGGATCCAGGCTGGCCAGAGCCCGGGGCTGAGTCAGCGTGGGAATTCTCGGTCTCCTACCAGGCCAGACTTGTCCTTCCCACTTGACAGCCAGGGAGCTGAGTCAGAGAGCTTAAGGGCTAGCTCAGCTCTTTGCTGGGGTGTGGGGAGATGGCGGGGAGCTATCTACAGCGCCTGGCCCTGGGGACCCATCTGCACTAGTCCGGTGCAAATTCCAGCCATCCTGGGGCTGCTCTAACGTTGGCAGCTGGGCCAACAAGCCCACTCACCACTTGGCGCCCTCTTGTGGCCAGGTGTGGCATAGCACCTCTCACCCCCCCACCTCTGGTCTGTCCAGGGTGCCGCTGGTTTCTTTTCCAGTAACTCGGCCCTCCGGCCAGGTCGCCATCTTAGCCCCACCCGGGTTGGGTCCCCGCTGGCCCAACCAAATAAAAACGTCTTTAACAAACACAATTCTTCTGCCCTTTCTGGGGCCCTTCCACAGCCTCTGCTCGGCTCAGCCTGCAGCCCCCTGCCTGGGGGCCAGGAGGAGAACTTGGTTACACCCACTCCGCTGGGGTCTGGACCAGGGCCCCGAACTGCATGGCCAGGTTTGCTCCTCTGCCAGCCTGGTGGTTTTCTCCAGGCCACTTCCTAGCCACCTGTGGGTCTCCCAGCTTTAGCCAGGGTCTTTCCAGGAGCTCCCTGTCCTCACTGCCTGAGCTTCCTGCCTGGCTTTCCCCAGTTGTGCCTGGTTCTCCCTCCTGTTCCTGCACCTGCTTCTGCCCTTCCTGGGGAGCTTCCTGCTTCCCCTCGGGTGAGGCTCGTTGTGTGCTCAGGCTCTCCCCAGTCCAGGGGGCAAACCAGCTTAGGATCCAATGCCAGTGCCAATGACGCACTCACAGAGTGTTGCTCCCCCCGCCACCCGTTTCTCTCCCTCTTTGTCTGCTTGTGAGCTTGTGTGCATGAATCACTGCCCTCTACTGGCCGGAATCAAAATTGCTCAACTGTGTGTCATAGCCCTGAGTCTGAGAACCGCTGTTGAAAAGCCACTTTCAGTTTAGTTTGGGGACCGCTAGGGAATGTGCAGCAGCTCCAAGAGGCATGGCATCTGGATCCAGAATCAAATCAAAACTTCCCTGTGGGCCGGCAGCTGGATCTGGTGTTCTGCATCGCGCCCGTCTCAAATGGGAGGGGAGCGAGTCTGGTTGCTTGGCTTGGCCCCGTGAGCCTGGGCTCTGCTGTCCCCAAACCCTGCCTTACCCACTGACATTTCCCTGTCCTTTTCTCTCTCTCTCTTTTTTTTAAACGTGCATTTAAATAACAGTTGGTATTTTTAGATTTCCTTCCTCAAGGGTGCAAGAGGCGGGTATGCAACCACAGGGAGATCATGTGTGGGTTAACGGCCTGCGGCAATGTCACTTTCATGCCTGTCACTCCCTCTGGCCCTGTGCTTTCAGGGTGAGCCACCTTTAGGGACCTGCTGCCAGCAGCTCGCCGGGGGCACAGGGTCCTGTGCAGCCCCCATAGGAGTCTTTTCCTTGGCCTTGGGGTGCCATTGCCTCCGGGGCTTACAAGAGCGAAGAGGTCTCCTCTCTAGCCCAGGGAAGTCCCATTAGCATGGGGTAGTGGGGCTGGCAGCGGGTGGGACTCCACTGGGGTCTGGCCCAGGACCCCGTATTGCGCAGCCAGGTTTGCTCCTCTGTCAGCATGAGCCGTGGCCGCGGTGTTGGATCTGAGAGGGCTGAGACCTGTGCCGGTCACTGCGTGTCTGGCACACATTCCCCCCATCCCCCACCTTCCTAGGAATCCCCCTCCACCCACCACGCAGAGCTGCCTCGCTGGGGCTAGTGACCAGGGCCGGCTGGCATCGGCTGGCACAGGAAGCCCGGTGCGTTCCCGGGTCGAGCCTGTTCTTCTGCAGCATCCTGCAGCCCGTCTCTCAACACCTCCTCGTCACCTCACCGGCTTGGCTCCCGGCCCCAGGTTCCTGCGAGCTTCCACTGAAAATAAATAACTTCCTGGCCGCCCGGGGCCCTCGCTCAGGCCCTTGCTGCTGAGTTCATCCAGCAGGCGCTGGGACCGTGCAGCAGGGTTGACGCTGCTCTTTACTGGCGCCGGGGCTCTACCTGGAGCTTTGCAAAGGTCGCAAAGGGCTAAATTCTGGGGATTAGAGCCAGGGACGTTAACTGGCTCCCCTAGCCCAGCCCAGGAGAACATACAGTCAAAACTCCAGCTGATCATAAGAAGCAGGAATGACGGAGCAGGGGAGAGCCTGTGACTCAGTTTCCCCAGTTTGCCCCGCACTTTTATGCCACGCTGTTATCGGTATGTGGCTGCTGCCAACCGTCAGTGGGAACCTCTTGTCCTTTGTCCCCGGGACAGGGCGGTGAGGATGGCCTGGGGAGCTGTTCATCTGATCCTGTGCAGGTTCTTAAAGCTCCTTTTTGTTGCTGGCAGGCCAGGGCCCCTGTCTCGCTGCAACGCTCTGCCCGCGGGATGGCTGGCTGCAGGCTGGCGGATCCACTGACTCAGCGGCACACGCAGGCTGGCGCCCTGTTCCTCCTGTCCTCGGGGGAACGCGCTGGACTGGCCGTCGCCCTGGCGGTGTTCACGGGGCCCCAGGCTGCTCTGCCGGGCGGAGAGTAACTGCGCTGCCCTGCCTTAGACGTGGTCCGTGCCTGCCTCCGGGGTTGGGGCTGGAATGGCTGGGTCGCTGTGGGCCACTGTGAGCTCCTCCATGTTAACTCTTAGGAAGCTGGTGTCCCCGCCCCCCCCTCCCCAGCACGGGTCGGAGGGTGCACGAGGGACCTTAGAGCAGGGGAAGGGGGAAGTTTCCAGCCACTAAGGGGCAGGGCAGAGTTGGGAATCTTGTCCTAATTCAGGGGTGCAGAGCCTACGGCCTGGGGAACGGATTTTGCTCCCAGCTTGCCTGGATCCAGCCCTCAAGGCTCAGGGCTCCCCGCCCCCCCCAGCTCCCCTACCACCTTCCCAAACCCCATCCCACTGCTGCCCAGACCCCCCACTGGCAGCCCCCTCCCCCACACCGAGACCCTCATTTTTGGCCCCAACCGGCAGCCTAGAAGGGCCCACAAAAATCTATGAGCCTGGGCCCCCTGGGCTGTGGTGTGCGAGGGGAATGTGGGGAGGGTCTTTCTGATTCTCAGTCGGGGGCCACCTCAGTCCCCCCCCACTTAGGCACGGTGAGCAGTGAGGCAGGAAATTCGGGGGGGCGGCTCCCTGGCAGCACATCACTGTGGGTGTGATGTCACCTCCTCGGGCTGGCCCGCAGAGAGAACAAGGACTGGCCCTCATGGCTGAGGCTGACGTTGGCTCCTTAGTCCCAGCTCCTTATCCAGGGTACCCTAAGACCCAAGAACATAAGAATGGCCCTAATGGATCAGCCAATGGCCACGCAGCTCCGGGTCTCTGTCCCCAGAGCCAGGTGCCCCGGAGGGAATGGACAGAACAGGGCAAGTTTTGAATGAGCCGGCCCCTGGTGCTCACTCCCAGGGGCTGGCAGTCAGGGTCTGAGGAATCCAAGAGCTGGGGCTATATCCCTGGCCATCTTGGCTAAGAGTCGATGGACCTGTCCTCCATGGACTTACCTCATGGGGTTTGGGGCCTAGCTCTGCGTGTAGCCTCGCCAGCAGCCCCTGGCTGCGAGTTTCACAATCTGACTGTGTGTCATGTGAAGAGATATTTCCTTTTGTTTCCTTTAAACATGCTGCCTGTTAATTTCATCAGCTGAGCCCTGTTTCTTAGGGTTGTGTGAGGCGCAAATGCCACTTTCTTCTTCACTGTCTCCACTCCGGTCTTGGTTTTCTAGACCTCTGTCATATCCCCCTTTAGTTGTCTCTTTTCCAAACCAAACAGTTGCAGTCTTTTCAATCTCTCCCGATGGAAGCTGTTGTAGATTTTGTTTCACTCTTTTCTGTAGTTAAGAACATAAGAACGTCCATACTGGGTCAGACCAAAGGTCCATCCAGCCCAGGTTCCTGTCTTCCAACAGTGGCCAATGCCAGGTGCCCCAGAAGGAATGAACAGAACAGGGAATCTCTCCCCTGTTATCCATTTCCAGCCTCTGACAGACAGAGGCTAGGGACACCATTCCTACCCAAGCTTGCTAATAAATATTGATTGATGTAATCGCCATGAATTTATCTAGTTCTTTTTTGAACCCTGTTAAAGTCCTGGTTTTCACAACATCCTGTGGCAAGGAGTTCCACAGGTTGACTGTGTGCTGCTTGAAGAAAAACTTCCTTTTGTTTGCTTTAAACCTGCTACCTATTCATTTGATTTGGTGACCCCTCGTTCTTATATTATGGGAACAAGTAAATAACTTTTCTTTATTGACTTTCTCCACACCTGTCATGATTTTATAGACCTCTACCATAGCTCCCCTTAGTCTCTTCTTTTCTAAGATGAAAAGTCCAAGTCTTTTTAATCTCTCTTCATATGGGACCCGTTCCAAACCCCTCATCTTTTTTGTTTCCCTTTCCTGAACCTTTTCCAATGCCATCTTTTTTGAGATGGGATAACCATATCTGCATGCAGTATTCACAGTGTGGGCGTGTGATGGATTTATAGAGTGGCATTGTGATATTTACTGTCTTATTATTTATTCCTGTCCCAATGGCTCCTAACATTCTGTTCATTTTTCCGACTGCTGCTGCACATTGAATGGATGTGTTCAGAGAACTGGCCACAACTCCCAGATCTCTCTCTTGTGGGGTAACAGCTGGCTTAGTCCTCATTTCCAATGGGCATTACTTTGTGTTTCTCAACACTGAATTTCATCTGCCATTTTGTTGCCCTGTCACTCAGTTTAGTGACATCCATTGTAACACAGCCTGCTTCGGACTTAAACACCTCGAGTGGCTTTGTGCTGACAAAAGGCTGCCGTGTTGAGAAATCTGTCACTCTAAGATGAAATATTTAGAAATCTCACTGAGGATCTAGTGAAATCAGGGGCTGGGGTCTGTTGGGAGGCGTGTGATAAAGTCAGTCTTGTGTCACCCCCCATGTGACATGTCACCGTGACTGTCAGACAGTTCTGAAGGAGCTGGGACAACCACATTTGTTTTGGGAGTGAAGGTCGACAAGGGAGTTGGTTTTTGACTAGGGGTATATAAAGGGGTAACCAGCTCGGCCAGGCCCACTGTGTCATGGACAGGAGGTGCTCCACCCCAACTGGGCCTGAACAGGCCCCACCCTGCCCAGATGGCTTGGAGCAGCTCCCCACCCTGTGGCATGGGGTGGCGAGCCCTGCCCAGCCCAGCTGGGCCTACCACAGTGTGCCGGGAGCAGGGGGCTGCTTCAAGATGAGGTTTGCCCGAGAGTTTATTACAGGCTGCAGAGTCAAACCAGACCCCAGGACGAATTACTCCTTATAGACAGGTGCTTAGTTATTGCCTGAAATGACGGTGTAGGGGGAGAGTATTGGCGAATCGTTGACAAATGATTGTGACCTGATTCCATCCCATATGCACAAATGGAGGGACAGGCTCGACCAGTGATAGGTACACAGGGCACTTCCAGAGAGCGAATCTCCCAAGACTGAGGAAAATTGCGAGTGAAATTGATCGGGAGACAAAATGTAGACAGAAAAGCGTGAATGAAATTTGGGAGTTGTGTGAGCAGTGTTTATTACCAAAGCAGCAATCAGAATTTTTTGAACCCCCCATGTATGATATATTGAAAAAGGGGGGGGAATAGATAGCAATCAATGTAAATTAGAAGTTGGATTGTGTAGAAACTCGGTAGGGGAAGCTAAAGACGACAGGAAAAAAATCCATAGTTGGCAGGGCTGATGACAATAAAGAGGTTTCAAAAAAATTAGGAACTAAAAAAATCCTAGTGCTGGGTATAGGGGTACAAGCAAACTAGGCAGAGGAGGAGAAATTGTTAATGATGCCAGAAGGGTTCAGTAAACATTTCTGTTCTATATTTGAGAAGAAGCAAGACAATGTATTTATATCACAAGAGGCTGAGGGATTACTTTTCAGCC
Source organism: Pelodiscus sinensis (assembly GCF_049634645.1). NCBI lineage: Eukaryota > Metazoa > Chordata > Testudines > Trionychidae > Pelodiscus > Pelodiscus sinensis. The sequence goes on along the minus strand of NC_134711.1, from coordinate 325,146,109 downwards.
CAGAAATTGGCCTTCGTACTTTGCATCCAAAAGTCCTGAAAGAGTTAGCTAAGGAGATCTCTGTCCCAGGGAAGTTCCTGATGACTGGAAGGGGACTGATGTTGTGCCAGCATTTGGAAAGTGTGAGGGGTCTGGCGGGAATAACGATCGGCTGGTTAGTTCCCTACAGGCTGGCTGGGGAATGGAAAATCAGACACGGGATATAATTAATTCCAGTCTCTATGGCTTTCTAGAGAATAGGGCTTGTCAAACAAGCCTGCTTTCATTCTGGGACATTACAGATTTGCTTGATTGGGGTAAAGAGTTTGCAGCCACGTAGTTGAAGGTTCACACCCGCGATTCATCAATTAGATGCCTAGATTAGGAGCGTTCCTGGCTCCCTCGCTGATGCTAAGCTACCAGCAGCCACGAGTAATGCTTTCTGCCATCTCCGGTTGGCAACCAGACTCTGTCCCATCCTTGTGGACAAAGCTGTTCATGCCTTGCAGCCTGATTACAGCTGGGCAACGTACCTGAGCACAACACCTTCAGCACTTAGGGAGCTTCATCTAGCATGGAGTCACACCTGTGCTCTGCTCCCTGCCTGGCTTCCTGATTGAGTTCAAAGTCTCAACCCTTATCTGCAAGGTGCTCAGTAGCCTGGGCCCAGGATTAGGGATGTGAATGTTTAACCAGTTAACTGGTTAGCCTTAGTGGGTGAGGCTTACCAGTTAAGGTTAACCAGTGGGGCTGCTCCAGCCCCGTGGGGGGCCTGCCATAGACAGAGGCTGCTTTGGCTAGGGCAGCTGTGATGGAGAGTGGGGAACACTGGTCCTGACCAGAAGTGGATAGGGGGAGGCTGCTTGAGCCAGGCTGGAGTGCCTCCCCCCCCCCCCCCCCGCTTCCCTTTACTCAGTTAACCAGTTGTGTTTGACTGTTTACCCCTGCTTCCCTTTACTCGGTTAACCTGTTGTGTTTGACTGTTTACCCACGCTTCCCTTTACTCAGTTACCCTGTTGTGTTTGACTGTTTACCCACGCTTCCCTTTACTCAGTTACCCTGTTGTGTTTGACTGTTTACCCACGCTTCCCTTTACTCAGTTAACCTGTTGTGTTTGACTGTTTACCCACGCTTCCCTTTACTCAGTTAACCTGTTGTGTTTGACTGTTTACCCACGCTTCCCTTTACTCAGTTAACCTGTTGTGTTTGACTGTTTACCCACGCTTCCCTTTACTCAGTTAACCTGTTGTGTTTGACTGTTTACCCACACTTCCCTTTACTCAGTTACCCAGTTGTGTTTGACTGTTTGTCCCCGCTTCCCTTTACTCAGTTAACCAGTTGTGTTTGACTGTTTGCACAGGCTTCTCTCTTTAATTGGTTAAGTTTAACTGCTTACCCATGCTTCCCTTTAATCAGTTAACCAGTTGTGTTGAGCTGTTTAACCAATTAAACAGGATTTTACATCCCTACTCCGGATATCAAAGAGATTTCCTAAGAACAGCGTTGCTGGAGTCAATGTACCTTAAGCTGAATTTCTGCAGCATCCCCGCTACGGGAGGTTGACGTGAGAAACTCTCCCATTGGCGTCCCTTACTCCTCTCAACCCTGTGGAGCACAGAGCATCGCTCTCGGGGTAGACGTAGACCTTACGTACGACACTCCTGGTAACACACCCCGGAATGATCCTCTCCTCTCGTTGTTGGCTCATGTTCAATTTGTGACCCTTTCTAACCTCCCAGATCCTCGCCCTTCCGCCTGGCCGGTTATTCCCGGTTGTGTCGTGTGTTGGATTTTTCCTTCCCCGGTGGAGTACTTGGCTCTTGTCTTTCCTGAATCTCATCTGGTTGCTTTCTGACCCGTTCTCCAATCCCAGCCATTTTGAATTCTAACACTGCCGTCCAGAGTGCTCGCAGCCCCTCCCAGCATGCTGTCGTCTGCAGCGTGACGAGCTCGTGCTTCCCTCCCTGATCCAAGACATTGCCTGAGTGCCCAGTGCGCCGCTGTGGCAAAACCGGCTGATGCCGTCTCTGCATGTGGCGATGGGGCAGGCGGCTCGCCGGGGGAGGGCACCTCCTGGTACATCTGGGGATTGGCTCCACCAGGCCGATGCCCCGTCCTGTGGGTGCCCTCTGTCCCGCTCGGTCTGCAGCCCCCTTCTCGTGACTCAGCCCTCCGGCCAGGTCACGTAGGGGTTCCCCTCCCGGGGTCTTTCCAGGTCTCTCCACACCCAGCCTCAGGGAGACACACTGCAGGCTTCCTTCCCGCAGCTGCCTCACACTATCTGCAGCCTTCTAGTTTACTGAAGCCCCACCTGTTACATAGGAACTGGGTCAGACCATAGGTCCATCTAGCCCAGTACAGGCTGGACCTCCCTGGTCCGGCACCCTTGGGCCCTGACCGGTCCCGGAGGAGGGATTTTGCCGGACCAGGAGAGGTCATTTCTGGACCCCCTGCTGCCGGCCCCCCTGCCTGGCCTGGTGGCCAGCTCTTCACCTCCTGCTGCCCTGGTGAGCTTGCTGGGCAGCCATTGCTGCCCTGGCTCCAGGTCCCTCCGGGCAGCCACGCACGTGTCTCCTAACCCGCTGGGCAGATCTGCTGCCACACGCTGATGGCGGGCTCACTGTGGGCAGCCCACTGCCCTGCCGGACCTGCCGGGATCCTTGCCACAGGCCCTGCACCGGGACTCTAGTCCTGCAACATCCATGCTGGACCATGGATGCTGCCGGGCCAGAGAATCCCGGTGAAGAGAGTTTCAGCCCGGATCCTGTTTTCCGACAGTGGCCAATGCCAGGTGCCTCAGACAGTCACCAAGTGATCCCTCCCCTGTCACCCATTCCCAGCTCCTGTTCCCTCACTGGTGAGCTTGCATCTCATTAGCCCCCTCCACACAGTCCAAATCTTCCCCCGTCGGCAGCTTAATTGGCTGATTGGTTCCACGTGGCCTCGTTGGGCTCGTGGCGGGCTGGTCTAGGGAGCACCCCCGTTACAGGAGTCGGGCGGTTTTCTCTCTCTCTGGCGTTCCTGGAATACCGCGCCCGGCGCTGGGGTCCACACGTCAAACAGGGTGTTGGAAAACTAGAGAGGGCGCAGAAAAGAGCCACAGACCTGATGGGAGGGCTGGAAGAAAAGCAACCAGGACGGGGGCAGGGCAAGAGGCAGCCCGTGGCAGAAGGACGAGGCTTCTGATTGGCCAGGGGAATTTCCCAGTTCCTGCAGAACCGGCTGGTAGCCGTGGGGACGTGACGTTCACGCTGACCCGGGACTTATTTCATCACGGTCTGGCTGTCAAAACCCAGCTTCTTCCTTGTTTCACCCCTCTGTCAGTAACGGGTCATTTCCGTGGTTACCGCCGCCCCTCGCGTTCACCTGGTGGCAACGCAGCGTGAGGCGGGTCTGGTTTTAAGTAACGCTGACCTTTGATACGGACCTGAGGGCCACGGCCAAGGGGCTGGTCCGTGAGTGGGAGCAAACAACGTCAGTCCCTGGGCCCAGAGCTGTGGAGCGGGACAAGCCGTGTGCGGGGGCGGCACAGGTGGGGTAAAGGCGAGCAGGCAGCCCAAGCGAGGAGACCTTTCCCCCCGTGCCGGGAAATCCTAGCAGAGCAGGTTTCTTCCTGGCTGCAGACAGTGGCATGGCCGTGGGCGTCTGACTGGCCTAGTGGCTGGGTAATGACAGAGCAGCAGCGAGGAGAAAGCAGCTGGTTCCCCAGATGCGGCAGCAGAGGCAGGACGGGTGGGCTTGCGCTGGGGAATGCAATGAGCGGGGCTGCAGGATCCCTCAGGAACTTGAAGCTGCATTTTGGCCTTGGAAAGGGTTCAGAAAAGGACAGCTAAAATGATGAGGGGTTTGGAACGGGTCCCATATGAGGAGAGGTTAAAGCGACTGGGACTTTTCAGTTTAGAAAAGAGGAGACTGAGGGGGGATATGATAGAGGTCTATAAAATCATGTGTGGTGTGGAGAGGGCCGATAAAGAAAAGTTATTTATTAGTTCCCATAATAGAAGAACTAGAGGACACCAAATTAAATTAATGGGTAGTAGGTTTAAAACTAATAAAAGAAAGTTCTTCTTCACACAGCGTGTAGTCAACCTGTGGAACTCCTTGCCAGAGGAGGCTGTGAAGGCTAGGACTATAATAGAGTTTAAAGAGAAGCTAGATAATTTCATGGAGGTTAGGTCCATAAAAGGCTATTAGCTAAGGGATAGAAATGGTGTCCTTGGCCTTTGTTTGTCAGAGGCTGGAGAGGGATGGCAGGAGACAAATCACTTGATCATTGTCTTCGGTCCACCCTCTCTGGGGCACCTGTTGCTGGCCACTGTCGGCAGACAGGCTACTGGGCTAGATGGACCTTTGGTCTGACCCAGTACGGCCGTTCTTATGTTCTTATGCATTACACCGCACTGGGCGCCCCCACCAGTGTACCTTGGCAGTATAGGGCATATGACACAGCACAGAACAGTCTGATTCTACCCAGCAGAGGGCACACATCAATCAGATCCTGGTGCCTCTAGGTCGCCCTGTCTCAAAAAGGTTATAGCAGAACTGGAGACGGCTCAGAGAAGGGCCACAGAAATTTCAAGGGTTTGGAACAGCTTCCGTACAAGGCTACTCCTAGAAGAGGCGTCTAAGGCAGGATCTGCTAGAGGTCTGTGAAATCACAGATGGTGTGGAGCCAGTGTATAGGGAAGTGCTGTTTATCCTTCCACTCAATGCAAAAACCAAGGGGCACCCAATGAAATGAATAGGCAGCAGGTTTCATACAAGAGGAAGTACTTTTTCACATGGGGCACTATTACCCAGTGGAACTCCTTGCCGGGGGATGCTGTGAAGGCCAAAGCTATAACGGGGTTCAAAAAATAATTAGCTCAGTCCCTGGAGGACAGGCCCATCAGTGGCTATAAGACAAAGGGGTCAGGGATACAACTCCTTCCTCTGGGTGTCCCTAACTCTCTGACTGCCAGAAGCTGGGAGTGAGTGACCGGAGTGGATCATCCATGTTCAAGACACTGTCTGCCTCTGAGGTACAGGGCCACTGTCAGAGACAGGAACCTGGGCCATATGGACCGTGGCCTGACCCAGTCTGGCAGTTCTGATGTCCATACTAGAGGTTCACCGGTTACTTGGCAAGCAGGCGTCTTGTCGGCCTGCTGATGCAACCCATGTGCCTGCTGGGTGTGGGGCACTGTCCCATGCCCAATCCACGCGCCTGCTGGGTGTGGGGCACTGTCCCATGCCCAATCCACGCGCCTGCTGGGTGTGGGGCACTGTCCCACGCCCAACCCACATGCCTGCTGGGTGTGGGGCACTGTCCCATGCCCAATCCACGTGCCTGCTGGGTGTGGGGCACTGTCCCATGCCCAATCCACGTGCCTGCTGGGTGTGGGGCACTGTCCCACGCCCAACCCACATGCCTGCTGGGTGTGGGGCACTGTCCCATGCCCAATCCACGTGCCTGCTGGGTGTGGGGCACTGTCCCATGCCCAATCCACGTGCCTGCTGGGTGTGGGGCACTGTCCCATGCCCAATCCACGTGCCTGCTGGGTGTGGGGCACTGTCCCATGCCCAATCCACGTGCCTGCTGGGTGTGGGGCACTGTCCCATGCCCAATCCACGCGCCTGCTGGGTGTGGGGCACTGTCCCATGCCCAATCCACGTGCCTGCTGGGTGTGGGGCACTGTCCCATGCCCAATCCACGTGCCTGCTGGGTGTGGGGCACTGTCCCATGCCCAATCCACGTGCCTGCTGGGTGTGGGGCACTGTCCCATGCCCAATCCACGTGCCTGCTGGGTGTGGGGCACTGTCCCATGCCCAATCCACGTGCCTGCTGGGTGTGGGGCACTGTCCCATGCCCAATCCACGTGCCTGCTGGGTGTGGGGCACTGTCCCATGCCGTGGCGTTGAGCCCACGTACAGAGAGGGAGAATGAGTTTGCTCCAGCCTGAGCTGAGAGCCAGCTGGCTTTGAGGTCAAGCACTAAGCTCCCGAGGTCCCAGGTTTGGTTCTGCCGGTCGGGGTTACAAGGTTTCCAGTGAACTGGCCTAACCAGCTGGATCCTGCCTCGGGCTGCTGCAGGCCCAGCCCAGAACAGCCCCATCCCCACCCCAGCTGCGGTGGGGCTGGGACCAGCGCATGTGGTGGGGCAGAGTAGCCCCCAGGGCTAGGACTGGAGCAGCCCCCCCTGCTCCCTGGCTGGGGGGGAATGGGGCCGGAGCAGCCCATCCTGGTGGGGGTTGTGAAAGGGTTAAACCTCATGTTTAACTGATTAACATTTTAAACACTAATTAAGGTCCCTAGTACTAGAGGCAGCCCCCATCCTCTCGCCCTGTGGGCCTGGCTGGGGAAGGCTCCTTAGCCGTGGGGAATCCAGGGTCCTTCCTCGGACGCGGGCGGCTCCTTGCAGATTCCGTGGGGGTGGGAGGCTGATGGGGAGGGCCCAGCGCAGCGCGGTTCGGCGCCCTGCCCGCGCCAGGCTGAGCGGTGAGCGGCTGCCACAGGCTGCAGCATCGGCCCAGCTCTGCCCCTGACCTGCTGGCTGCTGTTTCGGCAGCTTCCCCAGCAAGTTGTGTCCTTCCAGGCGGCCTGACCCGGAGCGTTTTCCTTACTGTTTTGGCAACAGGACGGGAAGCCTGGGGGTGTGGGGAGCGGGAGAGCTGAACAGTGGAGCCAAAGTACCGGCCTTTAAAAGGCACCTTTGTCGCCAGGGCTTTGGCAGCCCCTGGGACCCGTTTCTAGACCCGGGGGAGTGTGTGTGTGTGTGTGGGGGGGGCAGATCGCAAAGCTCGTCGCAGGCAGCAGTTTCCTTATTTGTTTGAGGGAGGCAGTGTGGCCTAGTGGGTACAGCGCCAGCCTAGGCAGCAGGAGACCTGGGCTCTTCCCCTGGTTCCGCCACTGACTGCACAAGCCTCAGCCCCTCTTGGTGACTCAGTTTCCCCTCCTGTCACTTTGTTTGTCTTATCTCTGTAGACCAGGGGTCTCCAACCTTTTTAAGCATGAGATCACTTTTTGAATGTAAGTGCCATCCAGGATCTACCTCAAACCCAAATACCCTGGCCCCGCCTCCTTCCCGCCCCTTCTCTGAGGCCCCGCCCCTGCTCACTCCCTCCCCCATTCTCCCTCCCTTTCACCAGGCTAGGCAGCAGGTTGGGATGCAGGCTCTGGTCTTGGATTAAAGGATTCTGAGTGTAGGATGGGCTCTGAGCTGAGCCTGGGGCAGACAATTGGGGTGCAGGAGGGGGTTCTAGGGGCAGGCTCTGGGAATGTAGTTGGATGCAGGGGCACTGGGCAGGGCTTAGGGTGCAGAAGGGGTTTTGTGACTGGGGTAGGGTTTCAGGATGTGGGCTCCTGTAGGGCACTGCTTACCTGTGGTGGCTCCTGGGTGGGGGTGCAGGGGGCTAAGGCAGGCTCCCCCCTGCCCTGGCCCTGCACCACTCCCAAAAGCAGCCAGCAAACTCCATCCCAAGCCCTGCTGTGCCCCCTCTCTGCTCTGTGGAGATAGGATACAGGGTGGGAGAGGGGCACCTTGACATCAGCACCCTCCTCTCCCTCCTCTCCCCTGCCCAGCAAGCAGGAGGCTCCTGAGGGGGCAGGTCCAAGGCAGAGGGCAGGAGACGCACAGCAGTGGTGGGAAGTGCTGGCACTTGATGGCCTCTTGGCCAAACCAGTCGGGATGCCCTATCAGAGGCTCCAAGATCAACCAGGAGATCCTGATCAACTGGTTGGTGACCCCTGCTGTAGACTGTGCACTGCGTGGGTTAGGGATTCTCTCGCTGTGTGTGTGCATTTACAGCGCCTAGCACAGTGGGCCTCTGATGTCAGGTGCTGCTCCTGCATCCCAACAGTCACACGTCCATGGTACATCCCCACAGCAGCAAGAATCTTCCTGCTCCAACAGCACCTGAGCCATGAGAGACTCCCCTTTAGTTGCTGGCCGTATGGGGCTAATGACACACAGCTGAGCCATTTTTGTCCAGCTAGCAGAGAGCAGTGCTCCACATACACATTAGTTTGCTCCAGCGTCGCCCTGGTCCTGCTCTTTGAGCTCCGGAAAATGCCCCCGGCTCTGCGTCAGGGATGGCTGCATTCAGGGCCCAAGCCCGGCTTTTCACAGCACTGCCGCCAGCCGCATGACGCTGGGGTTTGAATTGTATCGGGGTGGGAAAATCCCCTGCCCAGCCACCCAGGGACGTTCCAACATGGCAGCAGGTCCCTCCCCAGCGTGCTATCAAACCTCCCAGGCCCCCCATGGTCCAGCTGGTTTTCTGCATATTAACGCCAGGGCCGGCACTGGGGGGGAGTGAGCCGGGGCTGAAGGTTCTGTGCGGTGGGACTTCAACTTGCGGCCGAGGCCCTTGCAAATCTAACACTGGCCCTGCTCAGCTGCCCCCCCAAAAGCAGGGTGCCTCGTATCCCTGGTTGAGAACCCTGGACTGGAGCTCAGTGCGGTGGCTGGGCGCTTGGAGCTGCAGCCCGATTCCCGTTGCATATCTTGGCCAGAATTGTGCCGCTGGGTTCAATCCACGTGGCAGCCCCATTGCACTGGGAAGATGGTCTTCTGGCTACTGCACGGGGTGGGAGCCAGGGCGCCGGGCACTGGCCCCATGCAGGCTCCAGTCCTGTACATGAACTTGGCCAAGGCCCCCCTGTATTCATTAGTGTTCCTGTCCTCCCCCTCAGGCTGTAACCAAGATCTAGGGTTGCCAGAGAGTTTCACAAAAAATACGGAACATGGCAGTTGAGGAAAACAACAAACAAAAACAGGGACCAGAGTTGTTGAGAAAAAAAAATGCACACACAAAAAAAAGAGTCACTGCACCTTTAAATCCCCCCCCTGCTCTTCCCGCCCCCACCAGACATGGCAGGGGAAGATTGTCCCAAGCAGCCTTCCGTCTGATAAAAACTGAATTTTTTTCCTGCTTTTTTTTTTTTTTTTTTTTTTTACTGAACAGAAGACGCAATTACCGGACTGTCCAGGCCAATACCGGACACCTGGCAACCCTACCAAGATCAGAGATGCAGTCCTGGGCCCTGCACGGACCTCCCTCCCCCGCATATCTTAGAGCCCCTGCAAACAAGGGCTGGGCAGAGGTAGTCTGATCCCCTTGGCTAAGACAGGGGAAGCGATTAAGGCGTAAAGTTATTTAGGCACCTTGAGGTCCATGGGAGTTAGGCACCTACATACCTTGAAAGATCAGGGATTAAGGGGCTGGCCAAGGGCCGCACAGGGAGTCAGTGACAGAGCAGGGAATTGGAGCCCGGCACGTGAGCTGTCCATCCCACTCTGCGTAGGCCTGGCCTCGCGGGGTTCTGCTGCTGCCGCTCTAACGCCTCTTCCTTCTGGCTGGCCGCAGGTTCCAGAAGCACGTCCACACCTACCGGATCCTGCCAGACGAGGACGACTTCCTGGCTGTGCAGGTAGGGACCGCCACGCTGCCGTCTGCCGAGACAAGGCCAGCCGGGTGCAGCTCCCGCCAGGGCCCAGCCCTGCTCTTGCTGCTGAGCCCGGATTCGAGCCCCCAAGTCACGGGGCAGGGCCTTGGGGACAAGGGGTCGCCCCTGCTCTTCCGAGCCACGCAGGCGAGTGCTGTGAGCCGCGCCGGGCCTGTGACCACTTGTCACTGCAGCCAGCGACCTATGAAGGATAAAAGCCCTACTAGTGGTGCTGGTCAAATCTTCTTGAGCTCAAGCCAGAGGCCTCCGCTGCACAGTGGGCTGTCAGAGGTGGCGAGTGCGAATGTGTCTGTGTCTCTCCTGTCTGGCCCACCCCTCCTGCCCCCAGCCAGTCAGCGGTCTCCACAAACCCAGTGGTGTCTGGTGGCTGAGACCTCACACGCTGGAGGTGCGTCTGCTCTGCATAGGAGTTGCAGGTCTCACTTTGCCCTGCTGCCCATGCTGCCTGCCCCAGAGGTGGCTGCATTTCTGGGTAGCTCTCGGGGAGGGAGGTGGGCGACAGGCTCTCCGGGCCATAGGTGTGGTTAGCAGTTGTGCTCCCCAGTCTGAGCGCCTGCAGGGCCTCATCGTCTCGCCCACCGTGGTGTGTGCGCCACGCCCAGGGCGTTGAATGGCCTTCCTCAGACACGACAGCCCTCATCACCCACATGTGGCCATGCGGGGCCTGGCACTCCAGACACATGGCCCCCAGCGAGTGCCGTGCCAGCTGCAGCCCCCGACGACCCACTGGGCACTGCCATGCCAGCCACAGCCTCCACTGACCTACCAGGCTCTGCCATGCCAACCACTGTGCCGGGCGGTTCATGGAGGGTAGGTCCATCATGGCTATCAGCCAAGTTGGTCAGGGGCTTAACCCTGAGCTCTGGGTCTCCTGAAATATGCACCTGCCTTAAGCTAGGACCCGACAACGGGGAGACTCCCTTGGCTTGTGCCCTGTTTTCTTCATTCCCTCTGAAGCACCTGGCCCGGTCACAAGAGCTACACGGACCATTGGTCTGACCTGGTCTGATGGTTCTTAGTGCACAGCGGTACACGCCCACTGCAGGGCGCTGCATGTCACACAGACTGAGTAGAGAGTGCGCAACAGGGCACTCCGTACACAGTGCACACAGTGCGCAACAGGGCACTCCATACACAGTGCACACAGTGCGCAACAGGGCACTCCATACACAGCGCACACAGTGCGCAACAGGGCACTCCATACACAGTACACACAGTGCGCAACAGGGCACTCCATACACAGTACACACAGTGCGCAACAGGGCACTCCATACACAGTGCACACAGTGCGCAACAGGGCACTCCGTACACAGCACACACAGTGCACAACAGGGCACTCCGTACACAGTGCACACAGTGCGCAACAGGGCACTCCATACACAGTGCACACAGTGCGCAACAGGGCACTCTGTACACAGCACACACAGTGCACAACAGGGCACTCCATACACAGTGCACACAGTGCGCAACAGGGCACTCCGTACACAGTGCACACAGTGCGCAACAGGGCACTCCATACACAGCACACACAGTGCGCAACAGGGCACTCCATACACAGTGCACACAGTGCGCAACAGGGCACTCCATACACAGTGCACACAGTGCGCAACAGGGCACTCTGTACACAGCACACACAGTGCACAACAGGGCACTCCGTACACAGTGCACACAGTGCGCAACAGGGCACTCCATACACAGTGCACACAGTGCGCAACAGGGCACTCTGTACACAGCACACACAGTGCACAACAGGGCACTCCGTACACAGTGCACACAGTGCGCAACAGGGCACTCCGTACACAGTGCACACAGTGCGCAACAGGGCACTCCGTACACAGCACACACAGTGCGCAACAGGGCACTCCGTACACAGTGCACACAGTGCACAACAGGGCACTCCATACACAGTGCACACAGTGCGCAACAGGGCACTCCATACACAGTGCACACAGTGCGCAACAGGGCACTCCATACACAGTGCACACAGTGCGCAACAGGGCACTCCGTACACAGTGCGCAACAGGGCACTCCGTACACAGCGCACACAGTGCGCAACAGGGCACTCCGTACACAGTGCACAACAGGGCACTCCGTACACAGTGCACACAGTGCGCAACAGGGCACTCCGTACACAGTGCACACAGTGCGCAACAGGGCACTCCGTACACAGCGCACACAGTGCGCAACAGGGCACTCCGTACACAGTGCACACAGTGCACAACAGGGCACTCCGTACACAGCGCACACAGTGCGCAACAGGGCACTCCGTACACAGCGCACACAGTGCGCAACAGGGCACTCTGTACACAGCGCACACAGTGCACAACAGGGCACTCCGTACACAGCGCACACAGTGCGCAACAGGGCACTCCGTACACAGCGCACACAGTGCGCAACAGGGCACTCTGTACACAGCGCACACAGTGCACAACAGGGCACTCCGTACACAGCGCACACAGTGCACAACAGGGCACTCCGTACACAGCGCACACAGTGCGCAACAGGGCACTCTGTACACAGCGCACACAGTGCGCAACAGGGCACTCTGTACACAGCGCACACAGTGCGCAACAGGGCACTCTGTACACAGTACACACAGTGCGCAACAGGGCACTCCGTACACAGTGCACACAGCGCGCAACAGGGCACTCCGTACACAGCGCACACAGTGCGCAACAGGGCACTCCGTACACAGCGCACACAGTGCGCAACAGGGCACTCCGTACACAGCGCACACAGTGCGCAACAGGGCACTCCGTACACAGCGCACACAGTGCGCAACAGGGCACTCCGTACACAGCGCACACAGTGCGCAACAGGGCACTCCGTACACAGCGCACACAGTGCGCAACAGGGCACTCCGTACACAGCGCACACAGTGCGCAACAGGGCACTCCGTACACAGCACACACAGTGCGCAACAGGGCACTCCGTACACAGCGCACACAGTGCGCAACAGGGCACTCCGTACACAGTGCGCAACAGGGCACTCCGTACACAGCGCACACAGTGCGCAACAGGGCACTCCGTACACAGTGCACAACAGGGCACTCCGTACACAGTGCACACAGTGCGCAACAGGGCACTCCGTACACAGTGCACACAGTGCGCAACAGGGCACTCCGTACACAGCGCACACAGTGCGCAACAGGGCACTCCGTACACAGTGCACACAGTGCACAACAGGGCACTCCGTACACAGCGCACACAGTGCGCAACAGGGCACTCCGTACACAGCGCACACAGTGCGCAACAGGGCACTCTGTACACAGCGCACACAGTGCACAACAGGGCACTCCGTACACAGCGCACACAGTGCGCAACAGGGCACTCCGTACACAGCGCACACAGTGCGCAACAGGGCACTCTGTACACAGCGCACACAGTGCACAACAGGGCACTCCGTACACAGCGCACACAGTGCACAACAGGGCACTCCGTACACAGCGCACACAGTGCGCAACAGGGCACTCTGTACACAGCGCACACAGTGCGCAACAGGGCACTCTGTACACAGCGCACACAGTGCGCAACAGGGCACTCTGTACACAGTACACACAGTGCGCAACAGGGCACTCCGTACACAGTGCACACAGCGCGCAACAGAGCACTCCGTACACAGTGCACACAGCGCGCAACAGAGCACTCCGTACACAGTGCACACGTCACATATTACACAGCGGAGCACTCCATACACAATACACACATCACACAGTACACAGTGGGGCTCTCTGTACACAATACACACAGCGCACAACGGGGCACCCCATGCACAATACACACATCACACAGTACACAACGGGGCACTCCATGGAGAATACGCACATCACACAGTACAGTATAGGGCACTCCGTACACAATACACACAGTGCACAACAGGGCACACCCATCCCTGTACTATAAGTTTACTCTGTGAAGCGTCTTCCCAAACCCTTCCCCTGGGCCGAGCCGACGGTGTGGACCATCCAGCGGCCATGGGGGGAGAGATGACTAGGCAGTGCAGGGGAAGCGGTGTGTGTTCACAGTGTGCTGGACTGTCTCTCATTAGCTAACGGGCATGGAAGGCCCTGTCTGAGCTCAGTCCCTGCCCCCCAGAGCTCCCTGTCTTAGGGCTGGCCTCTTGGGGAATTTTACGGGCAAACTTGCGGTGCTAGTGTCCTGCCTCTGAGACATTCCTGGCTGTGGGAGCATCCACATGAAGGGATGCAGGTGTCAAACGGTGCTGGAGAAGTTCCCTGGGTAGATGAGCCCTCGGCAGGCGGCCGGGGAAACTGAGGCACAGAGTGGGGCTGTGAAGGAGCTGGCTATGTGGAGGATGAGGGTTTCACACGGCCAAGGCCTTAGCTGAGCCGAGTGGGAAGGGGAGAACAGAGCGATGCTGCCCCCTGGGTGCCCAGCACACCCCAGCTGGGCCTCGGACTGGCCTCCCTCCCTCGGTGAAAGAGCCCTGCCCACGGGATCCCCTGTCGAGGTGCACAGCTGGGCGCAGAGCTAGCTGGAGCGCAGGGTTTGGGACTGCCAGGGCTCTTAGCTCCCCTTGACCTCCCTTTTCTCAGCATGTGCAGGCTCCCCCCGCCTTTCGCCTGGATGGACTTAGGGCTCTGTCTGTTCTGGGGTCCCCCCTCCAACACAGGAGAAGGTCGGCCCCAGAGGGATGCCCTTGGGTACAGGGTGCGGGGTCCGTGTCGAGGTGCCTGTGTTCCCGGGCCCTGGCTGAGAGCGGGGGCAGTGGAAATGCAGGCCGCGTGCCCCGGGCTTTCCAGGGCTTTGCAGCGTGTCCGGCCGGCGCAGACGCTGCTGATCTTGGCAGGAAGTCAGGCCGGTCCGTGCACCGAAGTATTTATAGCCCTACAGTAGCCCCTTTGTGCTGTCCTGCAGACAGGAAAGAACAGGCCCCGGGGAGGCCCGGCCACAGAAAGGAGGGCGTTGTGTGTGCGCCAGCTCCCGTGCCAGCCTTGCCCTCCGGATTGCGGAGTCAGCCTCCCCCGCGCTCGCCCCAGAGTGACAGCTGCAGAATCCTAACCCCGCCCAGTCTCACCCACCAGGCCCAGCGCTGGGCTGAGATCAGGCAGGGCCTCAGATTGGTGCGCCAGGCATGCTTCTCCCAGAATGCTCAGCCGGGCAGATCTCTACTGGGCACCCGCACTTGCCAGCCCAGGGCCCAGTGGGTGCTGTGTCCATGATGGCACCAGTTCACTTTCACGTGGGCTAGTGAGCAGGCACTGGAGAGGAATGCCCGCCGTTTGGACCAGTCACCTGGGGCAGCTCATGCCAGTGCCCGCTGTCCGTGCCACCCAGCGCTGCGGGACACGCTGCCCGGTGTCTCAGCCCAGAGGAGAGCAGCGTTTTTCAGACGACGCTTCTGTCCAGCTGAAAAATGCAGGATTTGGTGGCACCCAAACATGTCGTGAATTGAGGCTGGTTTTGCCCAGTTCTCTTGGTGTGGAAGACGTCTCCCCCCCCCGGAAACGATCCACACAGTTGGATGGTTTGGCTTGGAACGCCTTTTCCTGGGATGGCATTTTTCGAAAATCCCTGGCACTACAAGAGGGGCGCAGTCAAAAGGCAGCCTCTGGCTTTGGTTGGAGCGGAAGGCCCGGAAACAGGCATTTTCCTCGCTTTTCACGTCGCCACAAATTTTCCTTTCTGTTGGGACCCGAAACTCAGGGGCTACGTCTACACTGGCATGATTTTCCGGAAATGCTTAAAACGGAACAGTTTTCCGTTATACGTATTTCCGGAAAAAGAGCATCTACATTGGCAGGATGCTTTTCCGGAAAAGCCCTTTTTCCGGAAAAGCGTCCGTGGCCAATGTAGATGCGCTTTTCTGGAAAAAAGCCCCGATGGCCATTTTCCCGATAGGGGCTTTTTTGCGGAAAACACTACTGTGCTGTCTACACTGGCCCTTTTCCGGAACAGTTTTCTGGAAAAAGGACTTTTGCCCAAGTGAGAGCAGCATAATTTTTCCGGAAAAGCAGCTGATTTCTTACAGTAGATCGTCAGTGCTTTTCCGGAAATTCAAGGGGCCAGTGTAGACAGTTCGCAGCTTATTCCGGAAAAGCGGCTGATTTTCCGGAATAAGTGGCCCAGTGTAGACACAGCCAGGGGGTTTTCAACTTTTCGAATTTGCCACTGGCGTGATCCAACTATTGTTTAGGTGGCTGTCGTGGTGACACCGCTCCCTTGCAGGGTGGGCTAGCCGCGTTTTGCGGTCACACGTCCGTTCTCAGTGGATGAAAGCCAGACGCGCATGAATAAGGTCGTGCGATGGCAGCGTCTCCTGCCTTGCCAAGGCCATGGTGCGGCTCAGCCTTTAACTCGAGAATCCTCACGATGTGCTCAGGACCATAGCTGGGGAAACCGAGGCACAGAAAAGCAGAGTGACTTGGGATGCTACTGAGAGCAGTGTCAGAGGCAGGGTGAAACTCCAGGAATGCTTAGCTCATAATGCGGTGCGCCGTGTCTCCCAATCCCTAGCTCAGCGGCACAAAATGTGGTCCCTCCTCCTTCTGAAGGAGTCAGCCAATCCCCACTTGTGGCGCAGGGAAAATACACCCGGAACAGCCCCAAAAGTGGCTTCTGCAGCCGCCTGCAGCACCGGGATCCCCAGTTCCTGTCTGGTTGCCTTGTCTTGCCAGGTGCCCGAGGGCTGTTCTGGGCGTGGTTTAGTGGTTAGAACACAAGGTGCCTGTGGCCCAGACTGGCAGGGAAACTGGCCAGCCAGAGCAGGGGTCCGTTTGCTGACAGCAAAGGGCTTTGAGAGGCTGTTTGATCCTGCTGGTCTTTGTCCTGTGGGCTCTGTTCTCAGGGCCCCGCTGCCCTCGCCAGTAAGAGGGGCTCAGGGCTTTCCCCAGCTGCCCCTGAGACGGGATTTCTGGCTGGGAGAAGGGACGGCGGGAGGAACACTGGGCCCTCGGCTCCTAGCGGGGGACATAGGGCTGTGGAGACGCTCCCGCAAAAATACCTCCCTGCCAGGCAGGCTGCTCAGCCGTGGGGTGAGCGCTGGCGTGGGGGAAGGGCCGAGTGGCGGGGTGAATGCTGCCACGTATGCCCCCCCCCCCGCCCCGCCCCGTGGCCCTGGAGCTACAGAGCTGTGCCCACATCAGGGTAGGCCTCCTGCCACGGAGCAGGTCGCCCCCTAGTGGCCTGCCCCTGAAACTACCTCTTCTCCTCTGAAAACCGGTACTCTGGTCCAGCAACATCTGTGGTCCTGCAGGAACACGGATGCTCCTGGACCAGAGAGCTCCGGAGCCGAATGGCAAGAGAGCTGGCAGCCCGGCTGAGCTAGGGCCAGGGCCGGAGAAGCCCAGCCGCCAAAGGCAGCCCAGGGCCAGGGCCAGGGTCAGGGCTGGAGAAGCCCAGCCGCCAAAGGCAGCCCAGGGCCAGGGCCAGGGTCAGGGCTGGAGAAGCCCAGCCGCCAAAGGCAGCCCAGGGCCAGGCCCAGGGTCAGGGCTGGAGAAGCCCAGCCACCAAAGGCAGCCCAGGGCCAGGGCCAGCAGCGGCAGAGCAGGGGAGAGGGGCCAGAGGCCGGGGACCGACTGGTTCGGGGTCCATGTCGGGGGACACTTCCCCTGGTCCTGCAAATTCATTTTTTCAGGGCTGGTGAAGTCCCAACTGTGCCGGACCAGGGAGGTCCAACCTGTAGAGAGGCTCTGCCTTTAGCTCCGGGGGCAGAGGCTGGCCCCCAGGCTCCCAAAGGCTCCCGGTTCAGTCCCTGCTCTGGGGGGCGTTAGCGCTGACAGGCCGTGTGGCAGAAGGGAGGGCTCTGGGTGGAGAGAGGAGAAAGCACCGGCCCTGAGCGCGAGGGGCAGCGGAGGAGGGGACATGAGGGAGAAGAAGGGGAGGGGGCCAGTCACGGGCAATGAGGAGGGGCAGTCAGGGGCGGCGGCAGCTGTCCGCAGATGTCAAGGGAGGCTCCGGCGGGGTGGCCAGATGTGCTGTGACCCCCTGGTTCCTTGTACAGACCTCACCGGGGTCCACCTAGACCAGCCTCTCTGCCGCCTTGTCTCCTCCTAGGCATGTGCCGTCCCTACTGAACACTCACATCTGGGTCGGCCCTGGTTTCTGTCGGGATCTGGGCAGCACCGTGGAGGCCCTGATCTCAGCTGGCGTCTATGCCGCACCTGGCACATGTGGGGATCAGTGTTCCCTCAGGGTTTTTTTCCATCCTTGTGTGGAATAAATGTTGTTCTGTGCACTGAGGCACATGTGGGTGTGCACCACCAGTAGAAGCATGTGCTGCCAGCTCTGCTAATCAGCTAGGTGCTAAGAATCTCCTGGGTGGCCACCCAAGCGTCCAGCTTCCAGGAAACCCTGGTGGGACCGGAGTCAAGGTCTCTGGGCGCTGCTGAAGGAAGAGAGGCTGGGGCCTGGCAGTGGGGAGGATAAAAGCCCTGGCTAGGGAGCGGGGTGGGAAGGGCGGGTGTGGAGGTCCAGGTGGCGGAGGAGGCGAGAGAGGACGGTAGATCCAGAGGCTGTCGCTAGGATCTCTGGGGAAGGACGAAGGCGCACGCTGGCTGCGCTGGGCGGTTGATCAGGGAGCTGGCTGTTCAGGGTGCCTGGCTGGTCTCAGTGTGGTGCCCCGGGGGCCGGCTGCTGGGGGCACCTGGCTGGCCTTAGTGCGGTGACCAGGGCCCGGCTGCCAGCTGGTGCTCGGTCCCAGGCGGGTTGTGCGGGGCGCGCGGAGCCGGGCTGGCCCCTGTCCATGCTGACGGCTTCTCTCCGCCCCCTTGTGCCCCCAGACGTCCCAGGGAGTCCAGGTGAGACGCTTCAAGACCCTGGGCGAGCTGATTGCACTCTACCTGCAGCCCAACCAGGGCCTGGTCTGCACCCTGCTCTTCCCCGTCGAGCGCGAGAAGGAGAAGGAGAATGCCGAGGACAGGGACTACTCAGGTACGGCCGTGTTGGCTTCCTCCTCCAGCCAGCTCGGGGGGTGAGCTCAGCGGGTAGGAGGCGAGATACCAGGGTGGATGGGCCCAGTGATGTGAGCCAGGGTCTCAGGAGACGGGATACCAGGGTGGATGGGCCCATTGATGTGAGCCAGGGTCTCAGGAGACGGGATACCAGGGTGGATGGGCCCAGTGATGTGAGCCAGGGTCTCAGGAGACGGGATACCAGGGTAGATGGGCCCAGTGATGTGAGCCAGGGTCTCAGGAGACGGGATACCAGGGTAGATGGGCCCAGTGATGTGAGCCAGGGTCTCAGGAGACAGGATACCAGGGTAGATGGGCCCATTGATGTGAGCCAGGGTCTCAGGAGACGGGATACCAGGGTAGATGGGCCCAGTGATGTGAGCCAGGGTCTCAGGAGATGGGATGCCAGGGTGGATGGGCCCAGTGATGTGAGCCAGTTAGTGGAGATGTACAAGGCCCTGGTCCCACCGTGGCCTGTGACTTGGCTCTGCTCCTTCCTTCTAGATGGGGAGGACGACAAGCCCCCGTTACCGCCGCGCTCTGGCTCCACCAGCTTCTCCCCCGCCAGCCTCGGGCCAGCCGTGCAGGACGGGGCCGTCGATAGGTAAAGAGCTTCTGTCCCAGAATCGCAGGGGGGGCCCAGAGATCCTGCACAAGGGGGTTGCTGGTGCCCCCCGCTCCTCACCCACATGTGCCCCCCTTCCTGACCCACAGCCCCCTCTCTGCCTGTGCCCCTCCCTCCTGCTCCACAGCCCCCTCTCTGCCTGTGCCCCCCTCCTGACCCACAGCCCCCTCTCTGCCTGTGCCCCCCTCCTGACCCACAGCCCCCTCTCTGCCTGTGCCCCTCCCTCCTGCTCCACAGCCCCCTCTCTGCCTGTGCCCCCCTCCTGACCCACAGCCCCCTCTCTGCCTGTGCCCCTCCCTCCTGCTCCACAGCCCCCTCTCTGCCTGTGCCCCCCTCCTGACCCACAGCCCCCTCTCTGCCTGTGCCCCTCCCTCCTGCTCCACAGCCCCCTCTCTGCCTGTGCCCCCCTCCTGACCCACAGCCCCCTCTCTGCCTGTGCCCCCCTCCTGGCCCACAGCCCCCTCTCTGCCTGTGCCCCCCTCCTGACCCACAGCCCCCTCTCTGCCTGTGCCCCCTCCTGGCCCACAGCCCCCTCTCTGCCTGTGCCCCCCTCCTGCTCCACAGCCCCCTCTCTGCCTGTGCCCCCCTCCTGACCCACAGCCCCCATTACTTACACCTTTGCACACTGGGGCTCGCACATGCACACTCACCATCCAATACACCCGTGTGCTTTTGCCCCCGTCTGTGCACACACTCTCATAGGTGTCCCTCCCCAGAATGATGCTCTCTCCGAGAGGGGGGCCCCATGGAGGTGCTGTCCTGGGACCCCCTAGCACCGGATCCGAGCCCGCCCGCCCGTCGTGCCCTCCCACACCCTGCCCAGGGCATGGCCCTCTTGTGCCCATGCCCCTGTGGCCGGCCCCCCTCTGCCTAACCGCCATGCCCCCCCTGCAGTGCCACCAACGGCCTCACCACGGTGTCCCACGAGTACCTGAAAGGCAGCTACACCCTGGACCTGGAGGCCGTCAAGGCCGGGGCCACCAGCCTGCCCCATCTCAACAAGACCCTGGTCACCTCCTGCAAAAGGCTGCACAGGTAAGGGCCGGCCTGGAGCCTGGCGCCCCCCAGTGGCTCCCGGGCCCACCTTGCAGGGGCTGTCTCTGCCGGGGGCGCTGTAGCTCGGGGCTGCCACTAGGAGGCGCGCAGGGCGAGTGGGCATCCCCCACCTCTGGGCGCTGCTGTAGCGGTGGGGAGGGGGCAGGCCCGGGGGGACTGAGGAATGGGGGGTATAGCTCCAGTCCCACAGACGGCCCCGCTTCATTCTCCCCCAGGCCCTGCTCACAGTTCAGCCCAGGGGGCCCGATGCATGCAAAGCTGCTGGCGCCACTTCCAGTCTCCCATTGAACCCGCGCCAGCCCCGGGCCGTCTGGCTCTGACCTGCCAGCCCTGCCCACAGGCTGGGCCCGGGGTGCCCAGCCCCGAGGCTGGCTCTGACCTGCCAGCCCTGCCCACAGGCTGGGCCCGGGGTGCCCAGCCCCGAGGCTGGCTCTGACCTGCCAGCCCTGCCCACAGGCTGGGCCCGGGGTGCCCTGCCCCGAGGCTGGCTCTGACCTGCCAGCTCTGCCCTCAGGCTGGGCCCGGGGTGCCCGGCCCCGAGGCTGGCTCTGACCTGCCAGCCCTGCCCACAGGCTGGGCCCGGGGTGCCCAGCCCCGAGGCTGGCTCTGACCTGCCAGCTCTGCCCTCAGGCTGGGCTGGGGGAGCCCAAGTGATGCCCGGCCCTGGGGTGGCCAGCTCTGCCCACCCTCTGGAGTGGGGATGCCCGGGTGGTGCCCGGCCCCGGGGCTTGCTGGCTGATGTCCGAATGCACCTCTGCCTTGCAGCGAGGTGGACAAGGTCTTGACGGGACTGGAGATCCTCACCAAGGTGTTTGACCAGCAGAGTTCGCCCGTGGTCTCCCGGATCCTCCAGCAGGTAAGGCCGGGGGGCAGTAGTTGGGTGCCGTGCGGGTGGGCAGCGGTGGGGCGCCACCATGTGGTCAACGCAGCAGCTGCTGCAGCGGGTGATGGCGTCCCTGCTCCTGTAGGCCCGAGGAGGGGAGCACCCCCTGCCTGCCACACCAGACACAATGGGTCTAGACTCAGTCGCCCTTCCCCCCCTTACGATGCCAGCTGGGGGAGTGGCCACCTGGCGCCCCCTGCAGGACATGGCCCTGGAGATGTTAGTCGGGTTTGGCCATCTCCTCCCAGCATGCTCTGGGAACCAGGCTCAGCAGATGCAGCGCGCGTCCCCAGGGGGCAGCGAAGTGGGTGCGGGACTCTGAGCCTCTTGCCCCTCGGCTGCCGGCCTGTCCAGCACCAGTGTCTCCACTAGCCTCCTGAGGGGCCGAGTCGCCCCGTGGTGTCAGCTCCCAGAGCCTGAGGGGGAAGAGCCCGGCTGGGGAGCTCTGGCCTCGCTCTGCTGCAAATCGGCCAGCTGGCCAGAAATGGGTCGTTCCACCGACTCCGTGCCTCAGTTTCCCCATCTCCAGAAAGGGGGCCCTGAGCCTTTCTGAGAAGCCCGCTCACGGGAAGGCATTTGGTCAGGAGAACGAACCGTGCCCGCATTGTGGGGACAGAGGAGACCCCGGCCTACGCGCCCCTGATCCTGCACCCCGCTGTGTGCGTTAGGCTTGGCTGGGGCTGTGAGGCGGCTGCCGTCGGGCTGCCCGGCGTGGCCGCTGAGCGTTCTCTGCTTTGACCCCTCTCCCGGCTGCAGCCTGCCGGCCAGACAGGAGAACAGGAGCTGGAGAGCCTGGTGCTGAAGCTGTCGGTCCTGAAGGACTTCCTGTCCAGCATCGAGAAGAAGGCGAGTGAACTGGCCCGGCCCCTTAAGCCCCCCTAGGCCTGTGTCAGAACAGGGCTGGGGACACAAACCCGTCCGATCTGCATGGATCCGGGGGGGCTGGACTGTGGACGCAGGCCCCGTTTCTGTGTTGCCATGGGATGCCGTACGTGTGGCAGGGTCACTCTGGCTGGTGCTACGCCCCAAGCTGCATCCTGCTGCTGCTGGGTTCGGCCGTGGGAGTGAGGGACTGACCCATGCAGCAGGGCAGAGCTGGGAACCTAGGCGCTCTGACACCGATTCCCTCATGGGGCATGGGCAAGTCACATAGCCACAGCCTGTCTGTCACCTGCACAGAGCACCCATTGTCCCCACTGACTTCGTGGGTGGCTGAGTGCCCCGCCGATGGTGCCAGGGTTCTGTGGGTCTGACCCCCATCTTCTCAGTCCTGCCCGGGCCCGCTCAGCTGTGGTAGGGGACTCGCAGCCCCTGCCAGAGCCAGCCAGCCGTGGCATAACAGCGTGATTTCCACCTGCTCTGTGACTGCGGTGTCTGGCCTAGCCAGGTCCTGGCTCACGCCGGGGCAGGGCTGGGCCCCTCGTCTGGCTGTGCCTGCTGGTCTCTCACCTCCCATGCGTTTTCCTCCGGCCACATGGTCGACAGAGCCCGGCAAACAACTACACACCCAAGGGCCGCCTTGGCTGTGGTGAGGGGGGCGAGGGATCTGCTGATCCCAGCAGGAACCAGGCTGCATCCCACAGCGCAGCCCGTAGGCAGCGGCGGGATCGGCTCAGGTAGCGGTGGGGCAGGGCTAACGCCGGGAGAGCCAGTCCCAGGCTGCAAAGGAGCAGGAGACCCAGCGGGTGCCGCGCATGACCGGGCCGTGTGGATTCTCTCCCCCGTCAGGCTCTGAAAGCTCTCCAGGACATGAGCTCCACCGCGCAGTCTGCCCCGGCCCAGCCCTCCTGCCGCAAAGCCAAGAGCATTCCCGTGCAGGCTTTCGAGGTAAAGCCGCCTCCTGTGGCTCGGGGGGCGGAGGGGAGGGCAGATCCCCCCCTCCCAGCTCCTGTGGGTGGGGGCAGCCCCAGGCCACCAAAGCTGCCACTCACCCGGCCAGGAAAGGGCTCTTGGCTGGTGCCGGTTTGCCCCGGTGAGGGGATGAAGAGAGGCTGGTGTCCCGTGCTGGGGATAGTGTTAGCTGAGGGCTCCCAGCCGGGGGCTGGGTTTCTAGAAGGGATCAGAGCTAAGGTCTGAGGTCCAGGGGTTTGCTCGAAGCTGGGGTGGGATTCTGGGGTGAACCGGGGCCGGAGTTTGGGATCAGTCTAGGGGGAATCGGAGCCAGGGTCTGGGTTCAACTGTGACAGCACCACAGTCTGATGGGAAGGGTTTTGCTCGTATTCCTTCCCTCCTCTCTGGGAACCAGGCCAGGGTGGGCTTGCATCGGGGGGTTCATCTGAGCACTCCCTCTCCCCACAACACGCCAGAGGGGTTCAGGCGCAAAGCGCTGGCCCTTGAGAAGCATAGCAGGGCCGGGGTCTGTTCCGGGATCGCTCCGGTGCGCAGGCAGCTCCTGGGTGATCAGGAATGACACATTTCTGGAGCTGCTCCCAGTCGTAGAGCTGAGGAGCAAACCAAGCAGCTGTTCAGGTTCGGGTCTGGGTTAGAGTTAGGGTTACTGGACCTTTTACAACTCCCGCCCTCTGAAGAAGTGGGCTGTGCCCACGAAAGCTCATGATACCAGCTACATGGTTTGTTAGTCTCTAAGGTGCTGCAAGACTATTTGTTGTTTTTAAAGTTTTTTTGGTTAGGATTAGGATTAGGGTTAGGGTCTGGATTTGGGTTAGGATTAGAATGAGGGTGACTGTTAGAATCAGGGTTAGGGTTCAGGTTATGGTTAGGAGTCGGATGAGGGTTAGGATTAGGGATAGGATTAGGGTGAGGGTTAGGGTTCAGGTTAGGGTTAGTGTTAGGGTTAGGGTGAGGGTTAGGGTTAGGGTGAGGGTGACTAATAGAATCAGGGTTAGGGTTCAGGTTATGGTTAGGAGTCGGATGAGGGTTAGGATTAGGGATAGGATTAGGGTGAGGGTTAGGGTTCAGGTTAGGGTTAGTGTTAGGGTTAGGGTGAGGGTGACTAATAGAATCAGGGTTAGGGTTCAGGTTAGGGTTAGTGTTAGGATTAGGGTGAGGGTTAGGGTTAGGGTGAGGGTGACTAATAGAATCAGGGTTAGGGTTCAGGTTATGGTTAGGATTAGGGCGAGGTTTGGGGTTATGGTGAGGGCTAGGATTAGGAGTTGGATAAGGGTTAGGATTAGGGTGATGGTGAGGGTGATGGTGAGGGTTAGGGTGAGGTTGAGGCAAGGATTCGGGACGAGAAGTCCTGTGGCACCTTATAGATTAACAGTTTATTGGAGCATAAGCTTTCATAGGCAAAGACCCACTTCGTCAAATGCATCTGATGAAGTGGGTCTTTTCCCACGAAAGCTTATGCTCCAATAAATCTGTTAGTCTATAAAGTGCCACAGGACTCCTCGCCGCTTTTGCAGATCTAAGATAACACGGCCACCCCTCTGATACTTGCAAGGATTAGGATTAGGGTTCAGGTTAGGGTGGGGTTAGGATTAGGGTATGGGTTATGGTGAGGCTAGGATTAGGGTGCGGGTTAGGGTTAGGGTTAGGGTTAGGGTTAGGGTGAAGGTTAGGGTGGGGTTAGGGTTAGGGTTAGGGTTAGGGTTAGGGTTAGGGTTAGGATTAGGGGTAGGGTTAGGATTAGGGTGAGCGTTAGGGTTAGGTTTAGGATTAGGATTAGGGTGAGGGTTAGGTTAGGGTTAGGCTTAGGTTTAGGATTAGGGTTAAGGTTAGGGTTAGGGTTAGGGTTAGGTTAGGGTTAGGGTTAGGGTTAGGTTAGGGTTAGGGTTAGGGTTAGGGTTAGGGTTAGGTTAGGGTTAGGATGAGGGTTAGGCTTAGGTTTAGGATTAGGGTTAGGGTTAAGGTTAGGGTTAGGATTAGGGTTAAGGTTAGGGTTAGGGTTAGGGTTAGGTTAGGGTTAGGGTTAGGGTTAGGGTTAGGGTTAGGTTAGGGTTAGGATGAGGGTTAGGCTTAGGTTTAGGATTAGGGTTAGGGTTAGGGTTAAGGTTAGGGTTAGGATTAGGGTTAGGGTTAAGGTTAGGGTTAGGATTAGGGTTAGGGTTAGGGTTAGGGTTAGGATTCATGTTAGGGTTAGGGTTAGGGTTAGGGTTAGGATTCATGTTAGGGTTAGGGTTAGGGTTAGGATTCATGTTAGGGTTAGGGTTAAGGTTAGGGTTAGGGTTAGGGTTAGGGTTAGGGTTAGGATTAGGGTGAGGGTGAGGGTGAAGGTTAGGTTTAGATTTAGGATTAGGGTGAGGGTTAGGGTTAGGGTTAGGGTTAGGTTTAGGATTAGGGTTAGGGTGAGGGTTAGGGTTAGGATTAGGATTCATGTTGGGGCTATGAAAGGGTTAGGGTTAGGTTTAGGATTAGGGTTAGGGTTAGGGTTAAGGTTAGGGTTAGGATTAGGGTTAGGGTTAAGGTTAGGGTTAGGATTAGGGTTAGGGTTAGGGTTAGGGTTAGGATTCATGTTAGGGTTAGGGTTAGGGTTAGGGTTAGGATTCATGTTAGGGTTAGGGTTAGGGTTAGGATTCATGTTAGGGTTAGGGTTAAGGTTAGGGTTAGGGTTAGGGTTAGGGTTAGGGTTAGGGTTAGGATTAGGGTGAGGGTGAAGGTTAGGTTTAGATTTAGGATTAGGGTGAGGGTTAGGGTTAGGGTTAGGGTTAGGGTTAGGTTTAGGATTAGGGTTAGGGTGAGGGTTAGGGTTAGGATTAGGATTCATGTTGGGGCTATGAAAGCAGTGGAAGCCCCATTCTGCTAAATTGGGTCATCAGCTGCTTGACTCCGGCTGTGGTGGAGCCGCCGTGGGGCCTGGTGGTGTGTCTGGGTTCCTGTCTCGCGCCTTCCAGGCAGGTGGGGTGAAGTCGGGATGTCTGGCTCCTCACAGTCTAGGTCCAGACGGGGGCCTCGCCCTCCGT
The DNA here is from genome assembly GCF_049634645.1 of Pelodiscus sinensis. Classification (NCBI taxonomy): domain Eukaryota; kingdom Metazoa; phylum Chordata; order Testudines; family Trionychidae; genus Pelodiscus; species Pelodiscus sinensis. Next base: position 325,120,345 of record NC_134711.1, on the reverse strand, counting down.
CAGGCAGGGAAGGGGGATCCAGGCCTTCCCTCCCCTCCAGATCCCAGCCGGGGCTTTCTTGGGGAGCAGCCCTGCAACATATTGAGACGGAGGCTCCTCGTGTGCCGCTCTGGGCCACTTCCTGCCTCTCCTCTCCCTCAGCGTGGGCCTGGCTCTCGGGCGCCAGGAGTGAGGAAGCTGAGCAGGGTGCAAATCGCCTCCTGCTTTCCCCTTACTGTGGGCTTCTGAGCTCCCTTTCGCCCTGCGCCCCTCCGGGCCCTGGGCGGGGTGCGGACACCCCCTCTTGCCATCCCGAAGCTTCTGCCCTTCCCTCGGGCGGAGGTTTGTGCTTTGCCGAGCCGGGAGCCGCAGGAATGCACAGGGCAGGGTGAGCTGGCACGTGACAAACCCTAGCGCCGGTTCTCCCCCGCGCCGCTCCCCGCCCTCATCTGGGGCCCTCTCTTGCCGAGAACACTGGGTAGGAGTCTAGTCACTGGGCCAAGTTCCGTCCCGGCGTAGCTCCATTGACCCCGGCTGGGCGCGGCCCATCCCGAGCCGCCCCCGGCGCCCCTTCTACCTGCGGCCGTCTCTCTGCCAGGTGAAGCTGGACGTCACCTTGGGGGACCTGACCAAGATCGGCAAGTCGCAGAAGTACACGCTGAGCGTGGACGTGGAGGGCGGGAAGCTGGTGGTGCTGAAGAAACAGAAAGACTCCCAGGAGGACTGGAACACGTTTACGCACGAGAAGAGTAAGAGGGCTCCCCCCCACCACCGCTGGGTCCTTTGGGACCGGCCTCCTGCTGCTCCCCGGCTCCCTCTTGTTTCTGTGGGGTAGGGCTCAGGGATGGGGTTAGAGGAGGGGCAGCTATGGGGCTGCCCCAGAGCATATGACAGGATTAGATCTGGCCCCAGAACCGCCTCGCTCACTCGCCCGCGATACCGGCTCGTAGCGTGGCACCGTGTGTCTCCCCGCACCCTCCTCTACGGCCCTCGGGGGGGGGGGGGGGCCATCGTCAGGCCCGGTGGTCTGCCCTGTCCTGCCGCCTCCGCTGCGCTTTGGCTTCCTCCCGGGGTGGCGGGAGAGCAGCGGGGCCGGCCCACCGAGGTTCCCGCCTGCTCTGATTTGTCCGTGCCGCTCCCCAGTCCGACAGCTGATCAAGTCCCAGCGGGTGCAGAATAAGCTGGGGATCGTCTTCGAGAAGGAGAAGGATAAGACTCAGCGGAAAGATTTTGTCTTCGTCAGCGCCAGGGTGAGTCATGGCTCGGTTATGCCTGTGTCGGGGGTGGCCCGGCCCACGCAGCGCGGAGGCCGCGGGCCAGGAGGGAGCGGGGCTCCCTGAAAGCGTCCGAGGGCAGTTCTAGTCTCGGAAGAAATGACATTTTAAAAATAAACCCTGCGGTAGGAAATCTACCCAGGACCGCTGACTGTGCTGACAGCAGCCGGCTTCGCCCCTGCCAGCCCGGCACTGGGAGGGGGAGGCGCCTGTTCCTTATGCAGCAGCCACAAGGCTGTTGGCAGGATGGGAACTGCAGAGACAGGGACCCCAGGGCACCCAGGGGCGCCGCAGGCTGGCCACCCCGAGGGTCACCCAGGGTGTAATTAAAGGGGCTGCATAGCTGTCGCCCAGGGCACGGTTTGCTACTTGTGACAATGCAGGGGAAGCAAAGGGCCGGGTATAACCCCAATTCCAAGATGGGACTTGTGCACTGACCTGAGGCCCAGCAAGTTCATAAGGGTGCGGAAGCGCTGCCTTTAAAACCAAGGCCACAACCACGCCTGACCATCCATCATGCCCAAATCCCGCCCTGCAGCTGGTTACGAAATCCTTCACTTCCTGTCCTCAGCTGCTGTGTAGTGTTGTTGGGCCCTGTTAAAAAGAACCCACGTTCCCCCCCAGCAGTGGTTGCATTTCAGTGGTGGGCAAACTGCTCCCTGTGTTGTCCTGTGCCTGCCTTTCCTCCAGAAGCGGGAAGCATTCTGCCAGCTGCTCCAGCTGATGAAAAACAAACATTCCAAGCAGGACGAGCCCGACATGATCTCCATCTTCATCGGCACGTGGAACATGGGTCAGTGCCACGGGGAGCCTGGGGCAGAGGCTTTTGGGAGCTGCCCTCCGGCCGCATGGGGCACATGGTGATGTGGGATGGTGCCCTATGGGAGTTCCCCTCAGCCCAGGGAGCATCACAGGGAGTATCCTGCCTCACTAAACAGCTCCCACCTAGATGCCTTGAAGTCTGAGATCCTACCTCCAAGCCAGATATCCTACCCAGCTCTCCTTCAGCCCTCTGCTGTTGGGACATGAGGAATTGCAGTCTGTCTTAAACAGGATGCGTTTTTAAACAAAACAGCTGTAGGCTCCAGGCACTAATAAACAGGCTTCCACACCTCTCAGGTTCCACCTTTGTCTGCCTCCTTTACCAGGAACCACATGTGCCTGGAACTCCATGCAATACCTAGTGACATCTAGTGGCTAAATAACTTTCTGCAAGTGAACATCTTACAACTCCCCTAAGTTAGTCATAGCTCTACTTTTCTGTACCAGGTTCTCCTCCTGTATTAGCAACATGGGCAAGGTAGGGTGGTTGCTACCTCCGCACACCTGTCTGCAGCCCTCCAAGGCTGAGAACACATCCCTGTGTGATCCCAAAGCCTTGCTTCCTCTGTGAACATGCCGTGGGCATGATGTGGTGGTTCTTGCCTGGCCCACATCACTTCAGCCTCTGGGCACCTCCACATCGTCAGTGTATTTATCCTCACATGCTCCTGTCAGGCTGGGCACGGCTGTTTCCCCAACTGTACAGAGGGGAAACTGAGGCACAGAGCAGCTAAATGACCAGCCCAAGGTCATCATAGGGAGTCGGTTGCAGAGCAGGGAGTTAAACCCTGCTTTCTGAAGGCCCAGACTGGTGTCCCAGCCAGGGGCCTCTCCTCCTGGCACTAAGCAAGCTGACCCTCTGTGACCACGGCTCTGTGGTCTTCCTTTCTCGCAGGAAGCATCCCGCCGCCCAAGAACATCACGTCCTGGTTCACGTCGAAGGGCCTGGGGAAGACCCTGGATGAGATGACAGTCACCATCCCCCACGACATCTATGTCTTCGGCACCCAGGAGAACTCGATGGGGGACAAGGAGTGGGTCGACTTCCTGCGGGGCGTGCTGAAAGAGTTCACGGAGATCGAGTACCGCCCGGTACGGGCTGCGGGGCCGGGGGCTGCGCAGCTCTGTGCAGCCGCACGCTGGGCCATGAGGGGAGGCACCTGGAGAGCACGAGTTTCCCAGCATGCAGTGCTCCGGCAGCACGGCTCAGATCACGGTGGAGCGTTGCATGCTGGGATGCTGTCGTCTTAAGACTGAGGTTGTCTGCAACCTCCTCTGTTCCATGGTCCCAAGCATCCAGCCTCCACATCCAGGGGATCCCAGGCAATGGGTGGCCGGAGGATAGCAGAAGCGCTTGGGGAGACGGTTTCTACGGTGACCGTCCTCTTCAATCCTCCTCCTTGCTGGATGTGCCGTTTCTACCTGGCTAGGAGACGGCCTGGAGCCGTGAAAGTCTGAGGCCCCTGTCTCAGCCCTTTAACCTCCGGGGTAAATATGCCCACTCCCCTAGGCTTTGCTTTTGGAGTGGAGGGGGGGGACGCAGCCACATTGTCTTTGGCCAGCATTTCCCATTCGCCCCCCAGCATTGAGAGCGTTATGCACTGGCGGCTGTACTCCCTCCCCAGAGGTGGCTGCATTATTTGTGCAGGCATGAGATTTCAGTGGGGCCTGGGAATCAGGCTCCCAGCTTTGTGCTTCGGGATCCTTCTGCACCAGCAGGTGTTTCGTTTAACAGGATTTGGATCCCTTTCCTCCCGGGAGAAAGCTGATTAGGGCTGCCGATTTGACACGGCATTTTTGATCGGGAATCACGGTGCGGTCGTGGTCAGCTCGGGGGTCCCGGGTTTCGTGACTGCTCGGTGAAAATGTCCCAAGAGACGAGGGGCACCAAGCACCTGCAACGGCGCCCTCCGCCCTGGCACCGTGACCCCGACCCTGTCCTGAGGCGGGGGGGCTGGAAGCTGAGCCCTCCCCCAGTCAGAGCAGCTCTTGTTCCCACCGGTGGGGCCAGGCCTGTCTCCCCCCTCCAAGCACTGCGAGCTGGCGTGGCAGGATCTCTGCCCCGCTCCTCTGTCATGATGCGGGGTGGGGGTGTGTAGGCCAAATCTGAGCGCTGCTGTGACCCCACACGCCTGGAGGGAGGAGCCAGGCCCCGCCCAGAGGGACAGGTCCCAGGGCTGCGGGGGGGAAATCCCGAACTCGCAAGAAAGTCACAGACAAATGGGAACATTTTGCTGTCCCTGACTCTCTTCCTGCCAGGACAAAGCTGTGGCTGTTAATATTATACAAGACCCCGCAACTCCTTGAGGCGGGGCCCCCGACCTTTTTAACACCAGTTCACTTTTTGAATTTAAGTGCAATCCCAGAGCTACCTCAAATATAAACACCTTTGCCCCGCCTCCTTCCTGCCCCTTCTGGGAGGCCCCGCCCCTTCTGGGAGGCCCCGCCCCTGCTCACTCCATCCTCCCCCCTCCTTCATCCTCACTCACTTTCCCCAGGCTGGGGCAGAGGGTTGGGCTGCAGGCTCTGGTCCTGGAGGAAGGGATCTGGAGTACGAGAGGGGCTCTGAGCTGAGCTTGGGACAGGCAGTTGGGGTGCTGGAGGGGGTTCTCGGTGCAGGCTCTGGGACAGTGTTTGGATGCAGGGCTGCTTGGGGTGGAGGAGGGGGATCATGACTGGGGTAGGGTTTTGGGATGTGGGCTCCAGCCGGGCATTGCTTACCTCAGGTGGCTTCTGGGTGGGGGAGCAGTGGGGCTAAGGCAGGCTCACTCTGGCCCTGGCCCTGGACCACTCCCTAAAGCAGCCAACAAACTCCTCCCAAGTCCTGTTGTGCCCCCTCTCTGCTCTGTGGAGAAAGGATACAGAGTGGGACGGGGACGGGGTGGGACGGGGGCACCTTGACATCAGCACCCTCCTCCTCCTCTCCTCCCTGCACAGCAAGTAGGAGGGTCCCTGGGAGGGGGGGGATCTTCAAGGCAAAGGGCAGGAGAGGAGCAGCAGTGGGGAGGGGGCAGTTGAAGTGCCGGCACTTGATGGCCTCCTGGCCAAACCAGTCAGGGTCCCCTGCCAGAGGCTCCAAGATCTACTGGTGGATCCTGATCGACTGGTTGGTGACCCCTGCCTTAAGGCGAAAAAGACTTAGGAGGGAGAGAAGCCTCCTGTAAGTCTCTGAGTTGTGCCTTGGTGGTGTCCTGGTTGGACAGGGAAAGCGGGGAGCAGCGGTGATCCCCCGTGTCTGCTCCGGAGACAGACTGGACTACAATTCCCAGCAGCCACTGTGGCAGCTTGCAACCTCGCCAAACTTCATGTAAAGCTCCGTCTGCAAACAGTGAACGTGTGGGTTGCGCCGTAGGTTCAGGGCCGGCGACTTTAGGGGACGCTTTGTCCCACCCCTTGGCCAGCGTCTGCCTCTGAGCAGGGCTCCGGCACCCCCACCAGGAGAGCGGCGGTATAACCCTGTCTTGCTGACCCCCTGCCAGATCGCCATGCAGTCCTTGTGGAACATTAAGATTGCCGTCCTGGTGAAACCGGAGCATGAGAACCGCATCAGCCACGTCAGCACCTCGAGCGTGAAGACCGGGATCGCCAACACGCTGGGTAGGGGTCGATCGAGGCGCTTCGGGGGCTAGATTAGGTACCTGGGACAGACAGACCTCGCCCTCTGTACTTACAGCTGGCAATGAGCGAGTGAGGATCCCGACCACTCCGCGTAGGGACCTTCTGCGGGAGTGGTTTGGAGCTCACACCTTGTTTTTGTTCATAGATTGGGAGAGGAAACCAAGCTTTCCTGCTTGTTCAGCTCCCAATTGATGCTTAACTTCCAGCATCAAACCGAATGAGCAGAATAAACTGAAATGAAAACATATATATTCTTGTTGCATCTGTAGAAGAGGCCTCGGTTGCCCAACGCTGCTTTAGCACGTCAGCAAACGTGGCCAGTGACTCTCAGTGGCTTGACTGGTTTGCAAACATGGACTTCTTCATACTACTTTCTGCAGTTAATTTCAACAGTGTTCATAGATTATAATACATTAAGGCCTTAACATAGTCAATTTCAAATTGAATTTTAAATAGGGTTTCTCTTTTAAAAATAAACTGGCCTTTCCTTTACATTTTAAAAGCCAGAGTTTTTATTCATTGATTTTGAACTCTTTGGGGGTTTTTTTTGGTTTTTGTTTTATCCATCCCAGTGGGCTCCGTCGCTCCCTCTGCTCTGGAGGAAGCCGGCTTCAAGGCCTCTTCGCCAGCTGGGTCTCTCCTCCCCGCCCGTCCCATTAGCTTTGAGGTTTTTCTGCTCACTCCATGCTGCCAGGGCCACTTAGGCCGCTGCCATGGGCCATCAGTGCCCCGAGCGTCCCTGGGAACCGCGCTCCAGCCTGGCCTGAGTGGGGTGCGCCCCCTTCCCCTCTTTGTTTTGCAGGCAATAAAGGGGCCGTGGGCGTCTCCTTCATGTTCAATGGCACCTCCTTCGGCTTCGTCAATTGTCACCTGACCTCCGGCAACGAGAAGACAGCCAGGTGAGCCTAGGGCCAGGGGCCCGTTACCTAGCCCTGAGCATGAGGGGCTGGACCCCAGGTCCTTCAAGCACTGGGGTGAGAGGGGAGCTGCCGGTAGTGGCTGCTCTGAGCTCCTGCCCTGGCCGTGCATAGCACGTGACCGTGGCTGGTGGCTCTGGGGAAGTGCCCCTTTAGTCTCCGTGGAGAGGCACAAGAGCCGGCTGCAGGGGAGTCGCTCTGTGCCGCCAGGGAGAGGGGGCATGCAGGCCGTCCGTGTGCTGGTGCTCGTGCTTGCTGACAGGCGTGGCTTGCTCCTGGACACGCCGGCTACGGACACGCTCGCACCAGCCACGCGCCTGCTCGTGCTTGCTCTGGGGCGCTAGTGTTTGCACGCAGCCACTTGCACGCCCGGACTTCACGCATGCACGCACGCGCTGGTTTGCAAGGGTTCGTCCCCACGCACACCGCCCCCCCGCCCCCGGCACGCAGTCTTGCAGAGTCTTTTGGGGTATGTCTACACTACAAAGTTAATTCGAACTAACGGCCGTTAGTTCGAATTAACTTTGATAGGTGCTACACTAGCGCTCCGCTAGTTTGAACTTAATTCAAACTAGCGGAGCGCTTAGTTTGAACTAGGTAAACCTCATTGTACGAGGACTAATGCCTAGTTCGAATTAACTAGTTCGAATTAAGGGCTGTGTAGCCACTTAATTCGAACTAGTGGGAGGCTAGCCCTCCCCAGGTTCCCCTAGTGGCCACTCTGGGCACCACCAGGAAAACTCCTCTCCTGTGCCCCAGCCCCGGGTCCTTAAAGGGGTAGACTGTGGCCAGACGGCACTTGACACAGCCAGCCCTGCCAGCAGTCTGTGCCCTGAACCAGTGGTCCCAGGATGAGCCAGGGAGCCAGTGCCAGCGAGCCATCCCCTGCCCAGTCCCCTAGCACCCAGGGGCCATAGACGGCACGCGCCCTCCTGGACTAGTGTGGAGGTCATGGACCTCATTGAGGTTTGGGGGCAGGCCCCCAACGTCCATGATCTCTGCACTAGGAGGAGGAACGTGGCCGTCTACGGGCGCATAGCGGCCGCCATGACCCGAAAGGGACACAGGCGCACCCAGGAGCAGGTGCGCCTGAAAGTAAAGAAGCTGTGGCAGGCGTACGCCAGGGCCACCAGGGGCGGCGCCGCAGCAGGGGCTGCCACCTGCCCCTACTTCCCCGCCCTCAACCGACTCTTGGGGGGCGGGGCGGTCCGTGCCAGCCTGGGGGACAGCGAGCCGGGACCGGAGGGCCCTGACCCGGGCACACCGGAGGAGCCACCACAAGGAGTTCCAGCACCAGAGTCGGCAGGGTCGTCCAGGGAGACCGTACCGGGTAAGTAATTTGAATTAAGTAGTTCGGGGAGGGGGGGAGGCGGGAGGGAGACCAGAGACCGTGCGCGTGGGCCATGCCTTCCACGGATCACGCAGACACCTGTGCACGTGCGAGCACATGCCATGCCACCCTTGGGCAGGTGGCTCCAGCTGCCATGGCCCCTGGGTGTCACGCCCAATAGGCACATGCATGTGTGAAGAGACTGACATGCTCCTGACCCCGGGGCGGGACACAGCAGGGTGCTTTCCCTTCACATGTCCCTCTACACGGAGGCAGGGGACATCTCCCCCCCGGCCACACTATACACGGCACAGGGACATGGGTGCGGTCTTGGGGCAGCTCCCCGTCCCGGGGACAGCCAGACATCCTGACCATGGCCTCTGTACAAGCACAGCGGCTCTGACAGTGCAGGGCATGGTCGCCCTCACATCGCGGGGGGGGGGGGGGGGGGGGGGTGGAGCTGGGGGCTGGGTATCATCCGCTGCGTCCCCAGGGAGAACTGACCACTTCTCTTCTTTCTCTACAGCTGCACCAGCTGCTCGTGCAGGGCGCACCACCCTGCCCGGGACATGCTCCTGCACCCGCGGCCTGCTCCGGACCCCCACCACGGAGCAGGAGTACTGGGACCAGCACCTGGGGTCCTTGCGAGCCCTGCACCGCACAGTGGAGGCCTGGATGCGGGCAGACCTCCAGCTCCGCCAGGAGCAGCTGGCTGAGGTCCGAGGGCTGAACTCAAACCTGCAGGTCCTGCTGCAGAGCATGGTGCCCCGTGCTGGTCCTGCGCCTGCTGCCCCCCCCAACTGCTGTCCCTCCTCCCACTCCTGCCCCCCTCCCACCTCTTCCTCCTCAACCCCCACACCCTCTTCCTCAATGTCCACACCCCCCACCTCAACCTCCGCACCCTCCACCCCATCCCCCCGGGGACGCCGAGGCCCCCTCCCTCGCCGTGCTGGGAGGCGGTTGGCCCGGCGAGACCCCCACCCCAATCCCTGAGTTTCCCCTTCCCCTCCTTTCCCTTGCCTCCCCCTTCCAGCTCCCTCCTCCCAGTTTTCCCCCTCCCCTCTCCCACACTCTCTCCTGCCCTTTCCCGCCTCCTCTCCCCCGTCTTCCCACAGTTTTATTCCCCCCCCCCAGTTTTGTTCAATAAAGAGAGTTTCTATTTTTGAACACACGTGTCCTTTATTTTGTACATCAGGAAGGGGGGCTAGGGAAGGGTAAGTGGAAGGAGGTGAGGGAGGAATGGGGTACGAGCCCCCGATGGGGAGGACTGGGTTGGCTCTGTGGGCTCCTCGGGGTGGAAGCTCTCCTGAAGCCCCTCAATTGACCCCCCCCCCTCCGTATGGCAGCCTGAGGCAAGTGCAGCCGGGCTGATGGCCGAGTGCTGTGATGTGCCCAGTGTGGGCACTCAGGGCACTCCAAGCCAGGACTGCTTTGCAAGCGGGGCACCCCTGAGAACTGTCTGTCGAGGGTGGGGGTCGGGTCCCTTTAAGCACAGCCCTCGGCTAGCCTGAGACACCATCTCCACACTCAGTCCTCATCTGATGCCCTGCTGGCACTGCTTCCGGCCAGCCTTAACCTCGGTTCAGGGTCCACTCAGTGTGGACATGCTAGTTCGAATTAGCAAAACACTCATTCGAACTAGCTTTTAAGTCTAGATGCACTAATTCGAATTAGCTTAGTTCTAATTAACTAATTCGAATTAAGTTAGTTCGAATTAGCGCTGTAGTGTAGACATACCCTTGCTCTGAGATACCATTGGGCTCAGCTACGCATGTTCCAATACCCTTGTGCTCACCCAGTCCTGACAGGTTTCCGTGCACAGTCCAGCCCCCTGCTCCTTGGGGCCGCGTTGCTCTGGGCCCGCTGCTCAGCATGGGTGCTCCAGCCCCTCTAGATGGACGCTGGACATGCAGACATTCCCGGCCCAGCTGCGAGCCCTGCTGGGGTGGAGCTGCGCACTCTTCGGTCTCCTGCCAAAGGAGGAAAACCCGCATCTCCTGCCCCCTGCCGCGGCCCCTCCAGCAGGCCAGCAGCTCTTAGCCCAGGGCAGCGTTAATTCTCCACACACCTTCTCTTTGGCAGAAGCCCTGCGAGTATTAAAGACCCACCCCCTGTGGTATTAACACCGGCTCCCTCCCGGTGGATCCCAGGAGGCTGCTGCACACATAATAAGCCCTGCACAGGAGCTCAATGCGTCTGCCTCTGGGCAGGAGCGCGGCGACAGCGGAACTGAACGGTGACAGTGCTCAGACTTGCTCCCCGGCCTCGTTAGTAACCAGGAGCGGTCAAGGCCTTGGGTTTGTGTTTCCAAAGGCTGAGTCCCCAGGGACTCTGATCTGGGTCTGTCCCCTGCCCCGGCCCCCTCTCTGCCTGCCCACCGCTGCCCTCTCCGACAGGCGGAACCAGAACTACCTGGACATCCTGCGCTTGCTGTCCCTGGGTGACAAGCAGCTCAGCTCCTTCGACATCTCGCTCCGCTTCACCCACCTCTTCTGGTTCGGGGACCTCAACTACCGCCTGGACATGGACATCCAGGTGAGGGGCCTGGGCCAGGGAGCGCAGCCTGGCAGGAGAAGGCTGTAGCATGGGCAGGGCAGCAAATCAGGGATGGGGTCACGGGCCATGGGGGGCATGGCATTGGAGGTGGGGAGGGGGCAGGCCCTTAGGGGAGGGGAGAGTAGGCCAGGGGAGAGGGGAGTGTGGGGCGGAGTAGGCCTGGGATAAGGGAAGCACAAGCCCTTGGGGGGTGCAGGCTGTGTTGGAGGAGAGCGCAGGCCCAGGGAGTCCAGGCACGGGGGAAGGGGAGTGCAGGCCCTGGGAATGGGGGGTGACCTGTCCCCACTCCAACCTGCCCATGGGCCCTCCTTCTCCAGGAGATCCTCAACTACATCAGCCGCAGGGAGTTCGAGCCGCTGCTCAAGGTGGATCAGCTCAACCTGGAGAAGGAGAAGCACAAGGTCTTCCTGCGATTCGGTGAGGGCGGCTCTGCCACGGGCGGGGTGGGGCGGGTCCCCTTCCCTGCTGGGCGGGGGGAGGTGGGGAGGGTTTGCCCTTCTCTGCTGGGCTGGGGGGAGCCGGGGGCGGGGATCAGCGCTGCAGGGCCTGGGGGCTGGTGTGAGGATGCCCCTCCGGGGGCTGGCGGGGGGAGCCCAGGCCCTTTTTCCTCACGCTCCGGGCTGTGTGTCTGCAGGCGAGGAGGAGATCACCTTCCCCCCGACCTACCGCTACGAACGGGGCTCCCGCGACACCTACGTGTGGCACAAGCAGAAGCCCACGGGGGTAGGTGCTGGTGGGGGGAGGGTGTTTGGGGTGCTGGGGAGGACTGAGCCGGTGCCTGTGGCTGGCTGGGGGGACCCGGGGGCCCTGCTGGGCGGGGGGAGGGTGCTGCCTGGCAGTGCCTCACCCCCACGTCCTGTGCCCCCGCCCAGGTCCGCACCAACGTCCCCTCCTGGTGTGACCGCATCCTGTGGAAGTCGTACCCTGAGACCCACATCAACTGCAACTCCTACGGTGAGTGGGACCCGGCACCCGCTGGAGCCGCACCTCTCGCCCGCCAGCACCTGCTGGGGCCGCCGGGGGGGCCCGAGTGCGGCTGCCTTCTCCCCGCGCTGCAGCCTGCGTGCGGAGCAGCCTGCCCGGAGGTGACCAGGGCCCCGGTGCCAACTGCTCGCCCCGCTGGGCCTTCGGGGGCTAATCCTGCCCCGGTCCTCGGACGCCCTCTCTCCACCCACCCCAGAGCCTCCCCCGCAAGCTGCCTCCTCCCTGAGGCCAGGGCACAGCACCCCGATGGGGGGTGAGTGGGGCAGGACAGCCCAGCCTCCCAGCCATAGCCTGGCTCCCTGCCCGGGCCCTGCTAGCCCAGACCGGGGGGGCTGGGGCGTGCCCTGGGGGCTCTGGAGGAAAGCGGGGGGACAGGGTGGGGGTGGGAACCCGCTCGGTGGTCTCTCCCCGCTAGCTCCCAGGTTCAGATCCAGCCCAGTCCCCAAGGCCTGTGAGTGGCAGGTCTGAGTCTGGTTCCTAGGGGCACTGGGATCTGTCCCCAGGACGGGGGCTTCGTCAACATTAGCCCAGCGTGAGAGTCGGGGAGGCCGTGGAGCGCGAGCTCCCGTCTCGGCCGGGGGTGGGCCCGTCGGCAGGGCAACGAGGGGAGCCAGTGCGGTGGGTGGGTTAGGGATGGGGCCAGTAACCGTTAACCGGTTACCCAGTCAGCATCACCCGTACCGGGTGACGGTTAACCGGTGCCGGGGAGCAGGCCACAGGTGGAGGGCGGTTCCAGCCGGCTGGGCCCCAGCGCGAGGCTGGAAGCCAGCAGCCAGCCCCACATGGGGCTGGGAGTGGGAGCCCCATGGGCTGGGGGTCCCCCACCCAACCTCCTGCTTAGTCGGTTAGCCGATTAACTGGGATTCCGCATCCCTGGCCTGCCTTCCCCGGCGGTGAGAATTCGGGTCTGAGGGAAACGTGGTTCTTTCCCCGGCCACATTTCCGAGGTACAAACAGACGCCCAGCAAAGAGCCCAGCTTCTTCTCGGCAGCCCGGCCAGCGAGCCCTGGGGCAGCCCACCCTTAAAGGGGGACATGCTACCCCTCAGGCCTGATGGGCTGCTGGTCAGACCCCTGCTCCCGCTCAGCCCCCTCCCAGCCCCCCGCACCCTGGCTAGCTCACCCGTGGGGCCTGCTGTTGGCAGGATGCACCGACGACATCGTGACCAGCGACCACTCCCCTGTCTTCGGAGCCTTCGAAGTCGGGGTGACCTCCCAGTTTGTCTCCAAGAAAGGTAAGGGAGGGGGGTGGGTACGTGCCTTGGCCCCCTGCCTGCCCCCGGCCCTGACGGGTCCTGTGACCTGGCAGCCAGCCCCGCCCGGCACCCGCATGCGGACCCCACAGCGGGAATGAGCCCCGAGGAGCCCAGCCCGCAGGCGAGATGGGCCGTGGACGGGGGAGATAATCCTGGAAAGTGACCTGCACCTACCCGCCGCAGGGGACGTGAACGATCCCAGTGCCCCTGCCAGGCCAATCTGGGGGGATCCCTTCCCAGCCCCACACACCGTGATCCGTTAGACCCGAGCATGTGAGCACGCGCCAGCCAGCCCAGTACCGCTGAGAGCGCTCGGCGCCACCTCCGAGGCCTGCCCCTCCCCATCCTATGTCCCAGCTCCGGCCGGGGCCATTCCTCATGCATCCGAGGAAGGAGAAAGAAAAACCCTCCCAGACTACACTGGGAAGGGGGGGAAGTCCCGTCCTGACCCCTGCCGCTGAAAGCCTGAAGCATGAGCTTTGGGAAGGTAAGACCTGGACCAGCCGTGAGCCCCCAGCACTGCTGAGCCCTGTCCCCCTCCCGCACAAACAACCCCGTCCTGCCGTCCCCGCTCCGCCGTTCGTCCGGCTTTCTCTGAACGCTCCCTCCGCGGCGGGCCCCAGGGCCTCTGTCGACGGTTAGAAAGGTCCAGCCGGAATTTGTTCACAGCCAGTTTCCATTGGGGGTTGTGTGAACTGGGGATGTTAAATGGAGATGAATTGGCTAATTGAACAGTTGATGCAAATTGCAGTTTGATTCGCCGATCAGGGCGGCTCCGCTTTTCAAGTATAGCTACCCCAGGGCTGTTGCTACACTTCAAAGGCTCGAGTGCTGCAGGAAGCCTGGGGCCAGCAGCGTTTCAAAGCGGCAGTCCCCAGCTGACCCCGGGCTCCATGTGGTGCTTCCGCTTTGAAACACCGCAGGGAACCCGGGGCCAGTGGGGGACTCCCAGCTAGCCCCGGGCTGCACACAGCGTTTCAAAGCAGCAGACCCCGGGCTCCACATGGCGCTGCCACTTTGAACCTCCCCCAAATCCCCTCCCCCCCTTTGCTGCCTCTTTCGGATAGGGGCAGCAAAGAGGGGGAAGTGACTAGTCGACTGATCGTTCACATCTCTAGTGCGAACAGTCCTGTAGCTTCCAGAGCATTTCTCCCTTCCTGGGGCTCCCCCTCAATGTATTTATAGCTCAACCTCCCCGTCTTGGGGAGACAACCTCTTCCAGTTGACTCCCCTAAGACAGACCCTCCACTCCCCAATTATTTAGTGGCTTTTCTCTGCACCTGTCCCCATTTGACTCCCTTAGCTGTCCCCAGCTCTGCCACTGTCTTGCCAAGTGACCTTGGGCAAGTCACTTTCCTTCCCCGTGCCTCAGTTTCTCCCTCTGTGAAACGGGAACCACAGTCCCACCCTCCTTTGCAGCGCTTGGGGGGATGAAAAGTGCTAGGTGAGCACTAGCCCAGCAAGGTGTGCTGCTATTCTTCTCCACTCCCAGGGCTCTCCAAGTCCTCAGACCAGGCCTACATTGAGTTTGAGAGCATCGAAGCCATCGTGAAGACGGCCAGCAGGACCAAGTTCTTTATCGAGTTCTACTCCACCTGCCTGGAAGGTGCATACCTGATACCCCTCCTCCCCCGGCTCGCCTGCCTCGCACTGGCGAGTGTAAACGGGCGTCTGGGTGAGTCCACGGCCTGCCAGTGGCTGGAATAAAAGCCCTACTGCTCCTGGTGCTGGTGGAGATTCTCCTGTAGCTCACGAAGCAAAGGCCTGCATTCTATGGAGCAGGATGGGCTCCGGCCCCCCATGGGGTCAGTTCAGCCCTAGGACAGTTCCATTCTGGCTGGCTCGTGGGTGGAGGAGGGAGGCGTGCAGTGGGACTGCTCCACTGGGTCTGAACGCCCGGGGGAGCATGTGCGTAACCTGTCGCTTCCCCAAACCCCAGAGTTCAAGAAGAGCTTCGAGAACGACATGCAGAGCAGCGACAACATCAACTTCCTGAAGGTCCAGTGGTCGTCGAGGCAGCTGCCCACGGTGAGAACTCGCCCTCCCCCTCTGCCCATCACCCTGCCACCCCCTGCGCCCCTTGTGAATGCCCATAGCAATCCCTAGCTCTTTACAAAGCGGGTCAGTATTATGGGGAAACTGAGGCATAGGGCAGCGACATGACTTGCCGTGGTCACCCAATGGGCCTGTGGCTGGGCCAGGAACAGGACACACGTCTCCCAGCCAGTGCTGTGTGCAGCAGACCACAGAGCCTTCCGGTCCGGGTGGCAAAATGGGGGTGGTGGGTTCAAGTGGCAGGGGGAGTCGGGATCCCTCAATTGCGACACCTTGCTCTGCTGTGCAGCCGGGTCCTGTAGCCCCCGGGGGGCTGCCATACACAGCGTTTTGGCCTCCGTGCTCTGAGTAAACATCCCTTTTCTGTTGATTCCCCTGGCTGCAGCTGAAACCGATTCTGTCTGAAATTGAGTACCTCCAGGACCAGCACCTGCTGCTCACCGTCAAGTCCGTGGATGGCTACGAATCCTACGGTAAGGAGCCCATCGTGAGAGTGATGTCGCCCTGCAGTGGCCGGGTCACAGAGGAGGGAAGCATCTTGGGGTTTGCTGCTGTAGGTCCAGGTTCTAGTCCTAGCCATGGAAACATAAGAACAGCCAGACTGGGTCAGACCAATAGTCCATCCAGCCTAGAGTCCTGTCTCTGATGGTGGCCAAATGCCTTCAGAAGGAAGGAAGGAACAGAACACGGCAATTTATTGAGTGATCCGTCCATTCCCTATCACCCATGCCTGGCTTCTGGCAGTCAGAGATTGAGGGACATGGAGTTGCATCCCTGTTCACGTTGGCTAATTAGCCATTGGTGGACCTGTCCTCCAGGAACTTACTTAGTTCTTTTATGAACTCTGTTATTGTTTTGGCCTTCACAACATCCTGTGGCAGTGAGTTCCACCAGTTGACTGTGTACTATGTGAAGACATTCTTCTTTGTGTTTAATTCTGCTGCCTATTAATTTCATTGGATGACCCCTAGTTCTTATGTCATCTGAAGGGGTGAAGAACACTTCCTTCTTCCCTTTCTCCACAGCAGTCATGATTGTATAGACCTCTATCTTATCCCATCTTAGGGTGTGTCTAAACTACAGGGTTTTGTTGACAAAAGTGGACTTTTGCCGACAAAACTATACCTGCGTCCACACTGCCTTTGAGTTATGGCAACATAACGTTGACAAAACTCAGCAGTTTTGTCGACGTATGTAAACCTCATTCTACGAGGAATAACGCCTTTTGTTGACAGAGTTCTGTCGATAGAAGGCATTACTGCATCTACACTGTCCTTTGCATCCACACTGTTATGTCGACAAAGCAGCTTGCTTTGTCGACAGAACTGGGTGTAGTCTAGACGCTCTATGTCGACGTAAGCCTGTAGTCTAGACATACCCTTAGTGAACAGTTCCAGTCATTACAATTTCTCCTCAGACAGAAGCTGTAATCATTTTTTGTCACCCTTCTTTGCACCTTTTCCAGTTCTAATATATCTTTTTTGGAATGGGGCAATCACATCTGCATGCAGTATTCCAGGTGTGCGAACACCATGGATTTATATAGTGGCATTTTGATATGTAATGTTTTTTAACCTATTCCTTTCCTAATGGGTTCTAGCATTCCGATATATTTTTTGACTGCCCCTGCAGGCTGAACATATGTTTTCAGAGACCTAGCCACAATGACTCAAGATCTCTCTCTTGAGCAGTATCATTTTATACCTACAGTTGGGATTGTGCTTTCTAATGTGCATTGCTTTGCATTTATCAACCTTGAACTGCATCTGCCGCTGTGTGGCCTGTTCACCCAGGTTTGAGACATCCCTTTGTATGTCATCACAGTCTAATCTTGAGTAGTTTTGTATCACCTGCAAATGTTGCCACCTCGCTGTTTTCCGATCATTTATGTGGAACAGCATTAGCCCCAGTCCAGACAGTGGGGGACATCACTAGTTACCTCTTTTCATTCTGACCATTTATTCCTACCCTTTCTTTCCTGTCTTTTAACTATTACAAATCCAGCAGAGGATTTTCCATCTTATCCCATCACAGCTTCCTTTGCTTAAGAGACTTTGGTGTGAGACCTTATCAAAACTCGTGAAGTCATTCTGCCGCTCTACTCTGCACTAGTTAGACCTCAGCTGGAGTACTGTGTCCAGTTCTGGGCGCCACATTTCAAGAAAGATGTGGAGAAATTGGAAAGGGTACAGAGAAGAGCGACAAGAATGATTAAAGGTTTAGAGAACATGACCTATGAAGCCAGGCTTCATGAACTGGGCTTGTTTAGTTTGGAAAAAAGAAGATTAAGGGTGGACATGATAGCGGTTTTCAAATATCTAAAAGGGTGTCACAAGGAGGAAGGAGAAAATTTGTTCCTCTTGGTTTCTGAGGACAGGACAAGGAGTAATGGGCTTAAAGTGCAGCAGGGGAGGTTTAGATTGGACATTAGGAAAAAATTCCTAACTGTCAGGGTGGTCAAATATTGGAATAAATTGCCAAGGGAGGTGGTGGAATCTCCCTCTCTGGAGATATTTAAGAACAGGTTAGATAGACATCTGTCAGGGATGGTGTAGACGGAGCTTGGTCCTGCCTTGAGGGCGGGGGGCTGGACTCGATGACCTCTTGAGGTCCCTTCCAGTCCTATTATTCTATGATTCTATGAAAGGCTTTCTGAAAGTCCCAGTATACTATATCCTTGTCCACATGCTTTGTTTTAATCCCCACAGAGAATTCTAGTAGATTGGCGAGGCATGATTTCCCTTTACAAAAGCCGTGTTGACTCTTCCTCAACAAATCGTGCTCCTCGAGGTGTCTGACAATTCTGTTCTTCACTATCATTTCAGCCAGTTTGCTTGGGACCAAAGTTAGACCGACTGGCCTGTCATTGCCAAGATCGCCTCTGGAGCCTTTGTAAAAAACGGACATCCTGTGACAGAGACTGATTTAAGTGCTAGGTCACAGTTAATGGTTCTGAGTTCTTGCAGAACTCTGGGGTGAATCCCATCCGGACCTGGCGACTTCTGCCTGTTGAGTTGGTCCGTTTGTTCCAACAGTTCCTGTACTGACACCTCACTCTGGGACAGTTCCTCAGAATTTGCCACCTGAAAAGAAGGGCTCCCCTGTGGGACTGTCCCTCGCCCCCTCTGCTGTGATGACCAACGTGAAAAATTCATTTAGCTTCTCCGTAAGGTTCTTGTCTCCCTGCAGTGCTCCTTCAGCACCTCGATCCTCCAGGGGCTCACTGGTTCTTTGGCAGGCTTCTTGCGTCTCGTGGACTTCAACGCTTTTTTGCTATTAGATTTTGCGGTTTTTGCTCGTGGCTCTTCAAATTCTTTTGTGGCCTGCCTAATTACACTGTTACATTTGCCTCGCCAGAGTTTATGCTCCTTTCTGTTTTCCTCAGAAGGCTCAGAGGGGAAGCCGTGTTAGTCTGTAACTTTAAAGAAACAACAAATGGTCCTGAAGCACCTTAGAGACTCACAAACGGTGCTTTTTTTGTGATGGTATGGCCCACAACGGCGTACCGTCCCCTATTTTCCCAACACACAGAAAAGGAATGGCATTTCCTCCGTGCATACCAGCACCTGTTTTCCTGGGGTGGCTCGGCTCCTGAAGGAAGCCTGCTCTGGACGCACGTCAGGTTTTTTTTTTCGGTGCAGTGTTTTGGCTCTTAAAGGGGCCGTGACTGCATTTCGGCCCTTGTTCTTTTGCTCAACACGTTTTCTTTTTTTTTTTTTTTTTTCCTTCTCTCAAGAACTTTGCCCCGGAGTACCGGCACCTTTTATCTTACAAAAAAAGCACTGCTCACAAAAACACATTTGTAGCATCATGAGCTTCTGTGGGCACAACCGCTACCCTGCTCATCTGAGGAAGTGGGTTGTGCCCATGAAAGTTCATGATACCATCTATGTATTTTTGTGAGTCTTCAAGATGCTGCAAGATCGCTTGTAGTTTTCTCAGAAGATTTGACTTCCAATCTTCAAAGGGCATCACTTTGTCCCCAGCTGCCTCTTTTACTCTGTTGTTTAGCCCTGGTGCAGTTGTGGGTTTTTTGGTTCTCTTAGGTTATGTCTAGACAGCAGCAGTATTTCAGGATACTGGAAGTATCCCAAAATAGTTATTCTGTGTCTTTAAACGCGCCTATTATTTCAAAATAGATTTCGAAATAACAGGCATGCTAGTCCAGCATCCCTGTAACCTTCATCCCACGGGGTATGCGGACGTTTCGGAATAGCGCTTTATTTCAAAATTAGGTCGAAATAAAATATGCAATTTGCGTAGCTCAAATTGTGTATCTTATTTGGACCTACGGATGCAGTGTAGATGTGCCCTCACTGTTGGTTTGGTTTTGATTTTTTTCTTTTCTTTTCTTTTCTTTTCTTTTCTTTTCTTTTCTTTTCTTTTCTTTTCTTTTCTTTTCTTTTCTTTTCTTTTCTTTTCTTTTCAGGGGATTCATATAGGTTGAGGCTCTTTTAGGGTGTTTTGTTCCCAAAGGTTTCCATGCTGCTAGCAGGCATTTCACTCGTGTGACTCTTCCTTTTCATTTCTATTTAACTCGCATCCTCCTTTTTATGTAGTTCCCCTCTCTGAAGTTGAATTCTACTGTGCTGGGCTTCCTTGGTGTTTCCCCCCTGCAAAGGGAAAAAAATGTGGCTACAGTTGCCAAGTGGTAATGGCTAATAACTCTGTTATTTGTAATAGAAACACCTCCTCTTCCACCACTGGTGGTCTCCAGTTGACCCCCACCATGCTGTCCCCTCACTTTTATTTCTGGTCTGTCTCCCACTTCCCTCGGGGTCTCAGAACACACGTATATCTTCTTGCTGTGCAATAGTCCCTCTCCTAGCTGGGACGTCTGAACCTCTCACCTTGCTGTGTGGCAGGAGGGAAGTAGCTTAGGGTATGTCTACACTACCCCGCTAGTTCGAACTAGCGGGGTAATGTATGCATACCGCACTTGCTAATGAAGCCCGGGATTTGAATTTCCCGGGCTTCATTAGCATAAGCGGGGAGCCGCCATTTTTAAATCCCCGCTGCTTCGAACCCCGTGTAGCGCGGCTACACGGGGCTCGAACTAGGTAGTTCGGACTAGGGTCCTATTCCGAACTACCGTTACTCCTCGTGAAACGAGGTGTACCGGTAGTTCGGAATAGGCACCCTAGTCCGAACTACCTAGTTCGAGCCCCGTGTAGCCGCGCTACACGGGGTTCGAAGCAGCGGGGATTTAAAAATGGCGGCTCCCCGCTTATGCTAATGAAGCCCGGGAAATTCAAATCCCGGGCTTCATTAGCAAGTGCGGTATGCATACATTACCCCGCTAGTTCGAACTAGCGGGGTAGTGTAGACATACCCTTAGATATTAAGTGACTTGCCCAGGGTCATACAGGGAACATGTTGCAGAGCTGAGAATCAAACGCTGATCTCTAGCAGCCCAGTCCAGAGACCCAGCTGCTCAGCCTTCTCCCTCTCACTGCATGGGCAGTGTCTGGCGTCGCTGCTTGGTGGCGTTGTCTTTACATCGGCTTCTCTCTCACTCTGCTGCTCTCCTTTGGAGTCATGCTGCAGGCAGTTCCACAGGCACCTCCCTCCTACCTGCTCCCTCCACTCCCGCACCCTGGTGACCTCCACCGGTGCCGGCCTTCTGGCTCTTCCATCAACACCCCTTCTCTGCCCGTCCTCCAGGCGAGTGCGTGATCGCGCTGAAGTCCATGATCGGCAGCACCGCCCAGCAGTTCCTCACCTTCCTGTCCCACCGCGGGGAGGAAACGGGCAACATCCGGGGTTCCATGAAGGTCCGGGTCCCGGCCGAGCGGATGGGCACCCGCGAGAGGCTCTACGGTGAGGGGGGGCCCTGTCCGCCTTCCGGGGGCAGGCTCGGGAGGGGGTGGGATTTACCGAGACGCAGCTGAGGTGTTTGTTGTTCCCCAGTTAAGCAGAGGCGCAGGCTGGAGCCGGGCTGCTGCTATTGGGCGGATCAGGTGGGGAAGTGGGGACTATCCAGCGAATGGCCGGGGGTGGCTCCGTCTGGAGGTGCCAGAGAGACAAAGACTCGGGGGTTCGCTCCCAGAGCTGGGGAGCCCGCCGGGTGGGGAGTGGGACCCTCGTGGCTGCGACTCCAGTGGGCCAGCTAGGCCCAGGTGCCCACGGGAGCAGCCCTGGGCGAGGCGCTGAGATCTGAGGGGACAGGACAGAGGCCGGCTGGCTGGGCGGAGTCAGGGGAGAGTCTGGCTAAGCAGGGGCCGCCGGGCCGGCTCTGCCGCCAAGAGCTAGTCCCCAGGGGGCCGCGTGCTCCGCGCTGAGCGTGTGCGTCTCCCGCTCGCAGAGTGGATCAGCGTCGACAAGGACGAAACCGGAGCTGCCAAGGGGAAGCTGCTGTCGGTCGCCCGGGCCAGCCAGGAGTACGCCAAGTAAGGGGGCGGGGGAGTCCCACGGGGCAGTGACGCTCCGGGAAGAAGCGCCGCTGGGGGGGGGGGGGGGGTCCTTTCATCACCACGAAAAGGCCGGGGGCACTCGCCTCCCCAGGGAGGGATCCCCAGGGGTGCGGCTGCCTGGTGAACCCTGCCACCTCCGCATGGGCTTGGCCTCCCACTGGGGGGTAGTGGGGGGGCTGTCTGCTCTGTAACCCGGGCGATGTGTGATGCCCACTGACTCACCCACATGTGGATTGGCCCAGACACCTCGCCCCAGCTGGAGCAGATTACAAAGCTCTTCCCACGGGGAGAGACAACGGGAGGGAGGCGGAGACGGGCAGGGCCTGGGAGCTGGGCATTTTGGGGCTGGGAAACATGGAGAGGAGACGAAGCTGAGTACTGAAGGCTCAGGGGCCTGTGGACCCCACCTCAAGGGATCTGAGGCTGCCTGGCCCTGACTCCTGTAGCCACGTCACGTCTGTGCGGTGCTGTATCCTGGAGAAGCAATAAACCCCCTCTATTCTACTGGCTGGCAGAGTCTCATCTTGCTGCGGATGGTGGTGCAGGATCGGGGGGCTCCCCGACGTGCTGTCGCAAGGGGTCCTGGCTCTGGGTCAGGGGAGACCCACACACAGGACAGGGCCCGTCCTGCCGGGGTGGGGGGCTTTGGGGCAGGGTCCTTGCCAAAGAAACTTCCCGGGAGCTTCAGCTTCGCTTTCTTGGGGTCCCAGCTGAGAACTGGCGAGCCTCCAGCTGGAAGGGTATGGACGGGCCCTGCCTCCAGCTGCTAACGGCCTCCCCCTCCCTGCTAGATCCGCCGGACGGAAGCCCCCCGTGGGGGAGACGGCAGCCTGCCCCCCAGGGAAGCTGTTTGACGAGCCAGACAAGCCCAGTGCCCTGACTGCCGGCCGCCTACCAGCCCCGGTGCGCGGCACCTCCAAGGAGGAGACCTCCCAGGCCAGGTCAGCGAGGGGCAAGCGAGGACCAGCCCCCTTGGTACCACAGTGAGGGAGCTCGAACAAGGCAGCCTCCCCGGAGAGCTGGGAGGACGTCCCCCCAGAGAAGAGACTGGCCAGGGGGATCTGGGGGAGCGGAGTCAGGAAGTGCCTTGGCAGGGGGGGTGCAGGAGACTGTCCCATTGGGAAGAGATGACTGGGGCAGGCTGGCGAGGGGGCCCCGTGTGCCGTACGTACCCAGTAGCGAGAGACAGCCCCTGCCCCCAAAAGCCTGCGGCCTGCATGGCCAGGCCAGGGGTGGGATCGGGGCTTCTCCCCTGCAGTGCCCCCCGCAGGCCAGCCTCTCTGCCTGCTGGTCCCCCTGACTCCCCGTTCTCTGCTCCCAGGCCCAAGCAGGACTCGGCCTCGGAGCCCGACGGCGGCCCCACGAAGAACAGCTTCAACAACCCAGCCTACTACGTGCTGGAGGGGGTCCCGCACCAGCTGCTGGCGGCCGACGCCCCCGGCCCCACCAAGGCGCCGGCCCCCAAGAACAAAGTGCCCATCACGGTGCCCGTGCAGCCGGAGCGGCGCTGGCAGCCCTCGGCCGGCCAGCCCCCGCCGGGCCGGGAGGAGGAGAGCTCCTCGGACGAGGAAGGGGGCACCCTCAACCTGCCGCCCCCCGACTTCCCGCCCCCGCCCCTGCCCAAGGTGGCGGAGCTGGAGATGGCTGACAATCCTTTCTACGCCAGCGCCAAGGAGCTGAGCGGGGCCGCGGGGCGGGAGGAGCCCGGCACCGCCAAGCCGTGGGCTGCCGTGGCCTTCAGCGACCCCTTGGAGTCCAAGCTGGCCCCGCCCAAGCTGCACCCCCGGCCCCCGCTGGCTCCAGGGCCCGGCTTCCTGATGGAGCCCCCCAGTGTCCCCCAGGCCCAGGCCGGCCTCCTGGACGATCGCTCCTGCTCGGTGCTGCAGATGGCTAAGACCCTGAGCGAGGTGGATTATCCGGGCAGCAAAGGGGGCGGCGGCCTGGGGCGGGAGCCGCAGGGCCGTCCGGCCCCACATCTGCTCAGCAAAGGGCGGCTGGAGCTGCCCCCCCGCTGCATGCACCCCGACTACAGCCGGCCCATCACCTTCCCGCCCCGCTCCATCAGGGAGAGCATCGAGGAGGACCTGGCTGAAGAGGTACGTGCAGGAGCGTGTCACCGGCGCTATGAGATGGGGGTCCTCCTGGGCTGGCTTGGGGGTCCCTTGGCGACATCCCTCTGCCCCGGGCATCCTGGGGTAGGCTCAGCCAAGCCGCTCTGGCTAAGAGGCCCCAGGTTTAAATGGCAGCCTTGGATCTGTGTCTCCTGCTGCCTCTGAGGCCCAGCCTGCTCCCCGGTCCTGCCACCGGGAGTCCGGGCAACTGAGCTGTGCTCCCAGCTGCATGGCCACGGGCAGGTCTCCCTGCCTCAGTTTCCCCATCTGGACAGCAGGGCTGCAGCAATTGCCCAACGCTCCCCGGGGCACGAATTCATCCACCTACAGGGCCGGGGTCCTGGCAGGCCCTGGGTCAGTCTGATTTCCCTGGGCACAGAGCAGGCGACGGGGGGAGCCGCGGGGTACCTGAGGCGCTGTGCCCATCTCTCTGCATAGGCGCTGGGCCAAGGCGGGAGGAGCGGCTCCAGCCTGAGCGAGTGCAGCGTGGGCGAGTGGCTCCGGGCCCTCGGGCTGGAGAGGTACGAGGCGGGGCTGGTACACAACGGCTGGGACGACCTGGAGTTCCTCAGGTGAGGGGCCTGGCGCTGGGGCTCCGGCCGGGGAGATGCAGCATGGCAGGAGTGGTGCGTCCGCGCTGGGGACGGGAGGGGCTGGCAAGATGGGCCTGTACCAAACTCACCCTCCGTTCTGGTCTATCCCACAGGCCCAGGGCGGTTAAATGGGTCAGTTTCACACTCGGGGAGGCTTACAATGTCCAGGGACCCGGTACGCAGGGCGGCCGAGGGGGGTCGGAGCTGCTGCCTCGGGATTGCCAGAGCTGACGGGGGAGGTACCCGGAGCTGGCTCTGATCTCCACCCCCCTGAGAGCGGCTGGGATCAGCCGCGGGAGCCTGCTGCCTGGCAGTAACGCTCCCCTGACGTCACGGTCCGTGCGGCGTTTTTGCCGGACGTGAATTTGGCGGGGCCCTGGTGCAGGGAGGGCCGAGGGCATTTGCGATGGGGCAGCCGCTGTGCTCTCGGCGGGGGCAGCCTCGCTGGGAGATTGCTCGTCCTGCCAGGGAGCGGCACCAGCGCTGCAGGAGGGGGGTTGGACAAGCTACCTCTGCCCGGTCGGCGGGGGCAGCCTCGCTGGGAGATTGCTCGTCCTGCCAGGGAGCGGCACCAGCGCTGCAGGAGGGGGGTTGGACAAGCTACCTCTGCCCGGTCGGCGGGGGCAGCGTCTGTGCGGGGCGGCACACATGGAGAGGGAAGAGGGACAGCGGGGGAGGAGTGCAGAGAGAGGAGAAGAGATGGATGAGTAGAGACGCGCCCAGGAGCGAATGCCAGCTGCTCGGGGCCCAGCCACCTGGCACGTCCCCATCCTTCCCAACGCCAGCGCAGGGTCTGGTGCGCCGCCGGTGGAAGTTTGGTCTTCGCACCACTAGGGGGCGCCGCTGCCTGCAGAACCAGGTCCCTTCTCCCAGCAGGGGGAGCAAAGGGGTGGAGTCTATATGGTCCTCTATAGGGGCTCTAGTGCAGGCATGTCGTGCAAGGCTCCTCTTGCCCAGATGCCCCGTTACCTGCCACATGGCACAGGTTTGGAGCAGGGCTGCGGCCGTGGCATCCTGCCCCCCCTCCAGTGCTCCTGTATCGGGTGACAGCACCGTGGCTGTCCGCAGAGGCGGGCGCAGGGCACACTCCACCAGCCTTCCTAGCAGGGCAGGGCCCCTGTTGGCAAACCCTCTTTCTGCAGCACCTCGGAAGCCTGTGCCGGGACGAGCTCACCTGTGCCTGGGTGTCCTCATGAGAAGTGTTCCCTAGTGGTTAGAGCAGGGGAGCTTGAGCCAGGACTCCTGGGTTCCATTTGGGGCTTCTTCCACGGACTTGTGTGGAATTAACACCCCCCGCTGAGCTCCTGTCCTCTCCCCCCTCCAGTGACATCACGGACGAGGACCTGGAGGAGGCCGGGGTGCTGGATCCCAACCACAAGCGCCTCTTGCTGGAGAACCTGCTGAAACTCAGGAAGTAGCAGGATGCTTGTGCCTGCCACACCTGCCTGCCCTGGGCCTGCCGCCGTGTCTGCCACGCCCGCGTGTCCTGGGCCTGCCGCCGTGTCTGCCATGCCCGCGTGCCCTGGGCATGCCATCACATGCCGCCGTGCCTGCCACGCCCGCGTGCCCTGGGCATGCCATCACATGCCGCCGTGCCTGCCACACCCGCGTGCCCTGGGCATGCCATCACATGCCGCTGTGTCTGCCATGCCCCCGTGCCCTGGGCGTGCCGCCCTATGCCACCGTGCCTGCCACGCCACCGTGCCTGCCACGCCCCCATGTCGCCCTATGCCACCGTGCCTGCCACGCCCCTGTGCCCTGGGTATGTGCCGCCCCATGCCGCCATGCCTGCCACGCCCCTGTGCCCTGTGCACGCCGCTCCGTTCTCACTCCTCTTCCCCCGGCCTCCTCCGGCTG
Organism: Pelodiscus sinensis; assembly: GCF_049634645.1. Lineage (NCBI taxonomy): Eukaryota > Metazoa > Chordata > Testudines > Trionychidae > Pelodiscus > Pelodiscus sinensis. The sequence continues at coordinate 325,094,581 of NC_134711.1, read as the reverse complement.
CCTGCTGTGCAGGGATCTCGGGGGGCTTTCCCCACCCCTTCCCCTCGTCCCCCTGGTGGGGAGGGAGGGGACTCGAGGCAGCCGCTCACCCTCTTGTTCCCCAGCCCCGGGAGGGTAGAGGGGCAGCGCTCGGGCCTCGACACCGCCTTAGTGCTGCGTCTGCAGGGGGCACCCCAGAGAGGGCTCCTGGGGGAATCGGGGCTGAGCCAACCCACAGCAAGGGGGCGATGGGGGGGCGGGGGCCAGAGGGCCACACAGAGGCTGAGCAGGGACCACCCTGCAGGCGCTCGGCCGCGTGGGTCATTGTGTATTTATTGAACTAAGAGGAGGGCCTTTGTCTTGGTTCATTGCCAGGCAGCCTGGGCGCCTCCTCCTTTGCCCTTCAGCCTCGCCAGCCGCTTTCCAGCAACCCAGCGCCCTGTGGGGTTGCAGAGCTGTGGGCTGGGCAGGGCCTCGGGCACAGGCACCGCTGGGTCCCAGACGAGCCAGGGCCTGGAGCGATCTCCCGAGGGGGGAGCTAGAGCTGCCGAAGTGGGGACACCAGCCTGCCGCTGCCCGGAGGGTGGGGAATCGGTGACGGGCGCTGACTGGGAATCAGCGGCTGGAATTAAGCTGGGACCCTCGGCCCAGAACAAAGCTGGAATTCCCCACCAGCGTGTGGGAGCTAGATGTGGCTTGTTTCCCCGTTGGGCTCATTATAACCCCCTCCCCCGGTCTCCCTCCGGGGTGGCAGGGGAGCGCTCTCTGCCAAGTGGCGCTGCTCACCTGCCCCAGCGAGAGGGGGGACAGGGTGGTTCCCTGCTGCGCCCAGACAGGCCTGCCCTGAAGGCATAGTCCCTCCGCCCTCTCCTGAGACCTCCCTTCCCCTCTCGGAGATCCTGAGCTGGCCCCAGAATCTCATTCCCCGCCTGTCTTTAACAGAGTTATAGCGTCCCCCTGAAGCTCCTCCAGTGCAGACAGGGCTACGGGCCATGCCCAAGGTCACAGGGGAGGTCTGTGGCGGAGCAGCAATGACCCTACCTACATCATGAGAGCCGGGGGCCGGGTTTGAACCCAGCGCCTTGTTCCCTCCGCAGGTCGGAGACGTCTCAGGACACACTCCGGGTCCTTAGTGCTGCCGCAAGCCGGGAGGAATTTTCCCAGGGAAGTGTGGGAGGACTCGTTGTGGGCCCGCAGGGGGAATTGACCCCAGAAGCTCTGCAGTGGGGTTCGCCTGTGTCCACGCTGCAGGGGGGAGCTATAGCCCACGTGCCGGGGTGGGGGTGGGGGTGGGATTCAAACGAGGAACAGCACCTGAGTGACAAACCAAGTTCCTTCTGCAGCAAAGACAAGTCCCAGGACTTCAGGGCGGAGCATTGAAGTCCCTGTGTGCCCACGGGCGTCTGGCTGGAGGCAGGCCCAGTGGGAGCATGGTTTTCCCCTCCGTGCGAGATGCCAGCCCCCAGCAGGACGAGCGCTGGCAGATTCAAACCGGCTCCGTTAAACCAGAGCCAGTGTCAACGCCTTTAATCCAAATTCAACTCAGTTTGGATCCATGGAGCTTAGCTCGATTCCGTCCTGAATTCAGCTGCATGGGCGCAAACTGGGTGCAGCAGGGTTAAGCGCCCATGCACTGGCTTTGGCTCCAGTTTAAGGGAATTGGTTTGAAACCACCCCCTGGATGCAGCGCTGCCAGGCTGCCTCCTCGCCTGCGGCTGCTGCTGGTGTGTCCTACGTCGCGTCCCTTCAAAGCAGGCAGGGCTGAGTTGTAACACCAAGGCCCGACGCTCTGGAGACTGTGGCTCCTTCCATGCCTGGAGATCGTACCCATAAGCGACACCCTAGCTCCACTGGTAGCAGAAATGGATCTTTTCCTCACCGCAGCTCTGCCGCTTTCCTTTGGGGAGAGCAACCCCTCGCCCCCAGCCGTGTCAGAGCCTTGAAAGGCCGTTCAATCCTGGCTCATTCCTCCCCCCGCTGGAGAGAGACTTCCCTTGTTCGCTCTGCTCACACCCCACTGCAGACGGGGACTCTCACAGCTGGGGGATCGCGTTCTCAGGAACCCGAGTGGACACAAGCCGCGACCTCCCAGCAATGCTCCGCCTGCCGCTTTATAACCAGCTTAGGCTCCGGGGCGGCCCCATGTAGCACCGGCCTGCAAGGCCCTGGGGTGGCAAAGGAAGGAGGCAGGCCCCACCCTGATCCCTTCAGCAGCGAGGGCTCCCTGTAGCCTGTGGCTGCCGGGCTGCCGTGTTACGCTGTCAGTGAGGAGCGTGTCCGTGGCAGGCTGCTGCTCTCCACCAGGCCTGGGGGGCTCTCGTGCCCCCAGGCTGGGCTGGCCCCCAGGCTGGGCAGGCTGAGGGGGAAACGATGATGCTCTAGCACCACCCTCACCCTCTGGAACTAGTAGCCATGGCCAGGCCTATTTAGCAAGTGTGGGACATGGACCCCTTTCTCCAGGGCCAGCTGCCATTTTGCGGGGTGCTGAGCCACCCCTGGGGGGGGTTGATCCCCCAGTCCAAGGCCTGCTGCCCAGGAGGTAGTGCCAGGCGACAGAACCTGCCTTGCTTTGTCAGGGAGCGACCCAGCATTACAGGCAGGACAGGGCTAATCGGATCAGGTTTTGGTCTCGATCCCATGTTAAGCCCCACTCTCGTTTAGAGACACCCAGCTGCCCAGGGGAATGGCCCTGGCTGTGCCATCCCCTCACCGATTCCCATGCTGGGCATACAATCAAAGGGATCGTCGCTGTGATTTGGGAGCCCTCCCCTGCGGTAGCACAGCTGTCTCTGGGCGTGGATGGACCAGAACCCGCAAAACGCCCACGCTACATCTCCAGCCTTGTTCAGAGCCTGTTCTGGGCCACGGGCTTGTGGCCACGAGGCTAGGAGCCCCAGCTTCTGTGCCCAGCTGTCGTGCTGACTTGCTTCCTTGGCCCACTCATTTCACCGCTCTGTGCCTCAGTTTCCCCATCTGTCAAATGGGGGCAGTGATGCTCATGTGCTTTTCCGGAGCCGTACAGAAGAGAGCACGCTAGAGCCATGCAGCATGCGTGCACACCCCAGGAGTAGTCAAACCTCGGAGGATCCAGCTAACTCACTGGGGGCTTTGACCAGCCCAAGGAGACACTCCGATGCCGATGAAGGGGCGGGCTCTTCTGCAAAAATGAAGGACGTGTTTGGTTTCCAATGCGATCTAGCTCTCATATGTGGGGAGGCGCTGGTGCCCGTGAGGCCCGGTGTGCTCTCTGCTCCCTGCCTTGTCTCTTCGTTAGTTAGCCAGATGTTTGGTGTGACTTTAATCCTACTAAACGACCATCGTGTTGTGTGTTGTGTGTTGGTTGAAATCACAAGCTATTTTTTTAATGTTTAATTTAATTGTTATTTGAAACTCTCTTTTTATGCTTAATATTATTTCGGGGGGAGGGAATTTTAAGTGTTAGGCTCTGAACACTTTTCAAGATGTCGACTTTTTATGTCCAGAATATCACATTCTGAAGCAATAAAAGGCCTTGTTTGCTTAGAAACAGATACCTGCATTTTCTCCCTCTGTCTCATCCTGGCTCACTACTGGAATGGGAGACCCTTGCAAGACCCAGCCAGCTGCATGCTGCTGAGCCAGTAGGTGGTGCTGTCCTAGGCTAATTCCCTGTGTGGGAGCCAGCGTGCAGATGGTGGGCAAAACTAAAGACTTCACCGTTTCTGCTTATGAAAGTCCCTGCAACACCTCAGTTCTCATGGCCTGCTCCCATTCCATCTTGGTAACATGTACCCTGCCTCCCTTAGCTCCCTCTGCAGCCTCAAGTGGATGCGCTATTCACCCTCATTTCCAGCCCTAAACGGTGTTCCTGTGCGCTGTTAATCAACTGTTCCTCCCCAGAGGTGGCTGCATTGCAATTTTGGGTCTTATCAGTTGCTGTTATCACCAAGATAGTGACTCAACAAGTCTGCTTTATTAAAAGACTAATTTTGAGCTCTGCCTTCACTGATCCTCAAAGTGAAATAGTGACACTTAATAAAACCACATCCATTGCTCAGGGAATGTGGGTTATCGGGTCAGTTTGTGTTTGGAGCCTTAATTCTCCATATCCTCGCATCCCAGGAGCCTCTCGAAAGGCCATGTTCCAGCCACATGGTTTTAAATTTACATCTTTGCGCCCAGTTCAAACTAGGGATGCAAATATAGGCAACCGCGGGGATTTAAATATCCTGCGCTTCATTAGCATAATCTCACCCACACACTGTTTCGGAACCCAGCTGTTTCAACCAGGAAGTGCACTCCGGGCCGCGTTAGGTCGAATATAGTTCGAACCACGGAGTTTGATTCCAACTAATGTGGCCCAGAGCACACTTCCTGGTTCGAAACAGCTGAGTTCCGAAACAGCCCGAGGGTGAGGTTATGCTAATGAAGCACGGGATATTTAAATCCCCACTTCATTTACTATTTCGGTCGCCTACATTTGCATCCCTCGTTCGAACTAGGGTGCAAGTGTACAAGTACCATTAGAGTGAAGGTCGACACTGGGGCTGCGTCTAGACTGGCAAGTTTTTCCGCAAAAGCAACTGCTTTTGCGGAAAAACTTGCCAGCTGTCTACACTGGCTGCTTGAATTTCCGCAAGAGCACTGATGATCTCATGTAAGATTGTCAGTGTTCTTGCAGAAATACTGTGCTGCTCCCGTTCGGGCAAAAACCCTCTTGCGCAAATGCTACTTCCGCATCACAGAGTCGCTGCCCTGTCCTGTGGAGTGTGGCACAGTGGTTCCTGGGGCTTCCCTCCCGCCATGGCGTGGGCCATGGAAAGGGGGGACCTCAGCTCTTCCTGGCTGCTGCTGGGAGGTGGTACACGATGCCAGCACGGAGGGGTCTCGCTGGAGTCTACTGGCCGGGACGCCCGCCCTGGAGAGGGGTCTTTTCTGCTCCTCGGAATATGCCAAGGGGGCCTTGACTTTGCCTGAGTTGAACAGGGCCCAAAGCTGAGCACAAGATGGCTGGAACGCCCCACGCCCAAGACAGTCCTAGGGGGTCACTGGCGCACAGGGCGGTGTGGAGCGTGCCGGGTAGAACTAGGCCGGGGGCGGGTCAGTCCAAGGCTCACAGAGCAGACGGGATGGTTGGGTGAGAACCGTGCTACCATGAAGGCCCACAATGCTAGTGTCTCCTCAGACCACTTGTCCATAGGCACCGGCCTGTCCTTGCAGCCTGCTGGAGACAAGGGCATCCTGACCACCGAGGCACTGGCGACTGCCTCGCTCAGGCCACACACCTCAGCCTCCCCCAGCCCGGCTGCTTGGTCACAAGCCCCAACAGGATTAGCCCCTCTCCAGAGGGGCGGCACAAAACAGTGGGTGCCCAGACGGACCCAGCGTTGCGTCAGGTCTGCTGCCTGGCCCTTTAACCCAGCAGGGGCAAATGCTTCTGGGAGCAAGGGGTTTCCACCCAGCCTGTGGGGTAGGCCACTGCCTCAGTTTCCCCCTCACTGCTGGACAGTTGAACCCGCTGTCTAAGCTGAACCAACTGCCACTCCCTCCCACTGAAGAGGCGGCCGCTTCTTTTCTCGCAGCAAGGCCAAGTCAACACGCTTGGGGGGAGCTAAGAACGGGGTGTGTATCCCACCCACTCTGTTACAAGCATCTTCTCTGAGCCCCAAGAAAACAAAGCCAGGGCCTGGCCCTGTTCTGCAAGCCACACCTCCCCCTCAGGCCTCTGGCCCGCTTCGATCCCAAGCTTCACCCTGGTCAGGGTCCTCCCAGACTTGTTCCAGATTAGAAACAAATGTGGGTCCACCCATTCCACTGGTCATGCAGCTCTTCCCACAACCACACAGGCAGCAATAACCCATCCTCCTGTCAGGGCTGCGAACAGCTCCCAAGTCATGCCCCCCTTGCCTGTTCCAGAGCCAAAGGAACTCTTTTATATACTGCTCCCTTTCCGCATGCATTGCTGGCTAATACATCTCCGACCAGTCCTGGGAACGACCCAAGTGCAGAATGCCTTGGCTGTGAGCCGAACTGGGAATAGGGCTTTGAACAGCCTGTGCACCCTGTGCTACAGATCCAAGGGCATTTCCTTAAGTAGTCACCACTTCCTGTCCTAAACTGCTGTGTTATGTGGCTTGTAAACAGCTGCCACGTTGCTCCCCAGAGGTGGCTGCATTTCACAGGGACCTTTGTGGTGATCTGATCTGACCTCCTGTATAAACCATGCCCCAGAACTTCCCCCAGCTAACCCCTATAGCAGCTGTTCTAACAAAACACCCAATCTTGATTTTAAAATGGCCAGCAATAGAGCTGTGGCATGAACACTTCTCTCTCTCTCACCAAGAGCCGTTGGTCCAATACATGCTGTTTCCTCACCCACCATGTAATGTCAATTTGCGACTGTGCTAATTTTTTCAATCAAAATGGCGTGTGGTACCAAGTCAAGGGCGTTACCACAGCCTACCTGTAATATGGAGACAGTATTCACTTTAACAACCAAATGTGGATTTAAAAAACAGACAGACATCTAGTTTGCTCAGCTGTATTTACCCTGAACCCATGTTGTTTTGCGTTAATTGCATTAGCCTCCTTGAATTTGCTAGTAGTCAGGCCTGAATCTGCTGCTCCATCCCCTAAGTCAGGGGTGGGTGAAGTGATCAGTGCTAAAAAGATGCAAAAGAAGCTGATTTTTCACACCCACCGGCCGCCCATTTTTGGTGGTCCTCTCTCTCACTCTCTCTCTCTCTCGGTCAGGGCCTCTCCTGAACCTTACACGTTTTTGATTGGGAATTCACTTCTCCCTGGGAGAGGAGGAAACCTTTCTCCTCGCTGTGTGAAGGCTGACTATGGACTGTGACGGCAGCATGATGCAGTCCCGCCCCACTCTGCAAGGCAGGCCAGGATCCTTCTCCCGGTTGTACTACTGGGGAAACCGAGGCACGGTGCGGGGCCGGAACTTGCCCACTTCCAGCAAGGGCACGCATTGGAAGTCAGGCGAGCCTGTTTGATAGGGCTAGGCCTGCAGTAGCCCTGAGACGGAGCCAGGCATGGGCGTGCATTATAATCCCCAAACAACACCATGACTAACCTTTCTGTGGCCCTTGTGCGTGCCGCTATGCTTGGGCAGGGCACCGACTGTCCTTGTTACGAGCCAGGGCAATGAACCCCCCCCCCCCCCCACATCTTCCATCTCTCCAGGCCTCGCTGGACTTCCCCCACCACATTACATCTCCCGAAGTAGGGTTACAAGATGGGGTTCAAAAAATACCAGACACGTGATCTCAGAACAGGATGGGGGGGACTGGCTCGGAGGAGAGCGGGGCTGGCCAGGAGGTTGGGGGGAGCACGGGAGATCGGGGGTGGAGGGACTGGCTGGCAAGGAGCAGGGCTGGCCGGGAGGGGCTTGGGGGGAGCGGGGCTGGCTGGGGAGGAACCATCCCGTGCATGGTCCCAGTGGGGCACACGAGCGAGTCCGGCCCCAGTATTCCATCCCGCCCCAGCCCCGCCCCCCCTCCTCTCTACTGCATAGTTGCGTACTGCCTGGCTGGTAGACACGTTCACGCAGTGGGAGTGTGCCTACCAGCCAGACAGTACACAACTACCTACTGATCCTCCTGATAATAACAAAACTGACTTAATTAGAAAATACCCGACATTTCTATGTCCAGTATTTTCTCCATTTGTTTCCCAGACAGAAAGTTCAAATACCGGACTGTCTGGTTCAACACCGGACCCCTGGCAACCCTATCCCGAAGAGCAGCCGGCCAGTAGCTTCTTCAATAAATTAAGGTTTATTTGGATTAGTATCATTTGCAAATGGGTTCAATAAATTACAGAACAGATTAAAAAGAAAAAAGTCCAGTGCCCAATCAGAGGGGAGCTCAGCACCCACCATGGCTGCAGAGCCCGGCGCTGATGGCAGTGGCTCAGCCAGGTGCCCCCTGCTGGTGAACGGCCCACTTGCTGGGTCCCCTCCTCCGGTAAGAGAGGACGTGCTCCTGGCTCCTGGGATGTTGAGCTGGGTCTTGTCCACTGGTCCCTGCTGCACCCTCTTTAGCCTGGCCTGGCCAATGCAGCAGTACTTTAAACGCCAGCCCGGGGCCCGAGAAGCGTGGCAAAGCCCAAGGGAGCTGTCTCACACCCCCCACAGCTATTACACACACACACACACACACACAGCTAGTGTCGGATTGCAGAACAAGGAGCAATGGTCTCAAGTTGCAGTGGGGGAGGTCTAGGTTGGCTATTAGGAAAAACTATTTCCCTAGGAGGGTGGGGAAGCACTGGGACGGGTTCCCTAGGGAGGGGGTGGAATCTCCATCCTTAGAGGTTTTTAAGTCTCAGCTTGACAAAGCCCTGGATGATTGAGTTGGGGTTGGTCCTGCTTTGGGCAGGGGGCTGGACTTGATGACTCCTGAGGTCTCTCCCAGCTCTATGATTCTATTATTCTAGCTCTCTCTCTCTCTCTCTCTCTCTCTCTCTCTCTCTCTCTCTCTCTCGCTCACACTCTCTCTCTCTCTCTCTCACACACACTCTCTCTCTGTCTCTTTCACACACACACACACACACACACACACACAGAGCTGTCTCACATACAGAGCTATCGCACACATACAGAGCTATCACACATTTTCACACACGAAACTGTCACACACACAGCTATTACACACACACACACAAAGCTATCACAGAGAGAGAGAAAGAGAGAGAGAGAGAGTCTCTCTTTCTTTCTCTCTCTCTCTCTCTCTCTCTCACACACACACACACACACACACACACACACACACACACACACACACACACACACACACACTGCTAATTTCAGCAGGGCCACAACAGTCCAACCCTTTGCTGCCACGGGCCTGAAGCCAGAGGCTGTGGCTGCCCTCAGACTCTGAGAGCTAATGGGCTGGGATTCTCAGCAGGAGCGCCCAACTCCCAGGCTGTGTCTACATTGGCACCCCTTTCCGGAAAAGGGATGCTAATGAGACCAGTCGGAATTGCAAATCCGCGGGGGATTTAAATATCCCCCACGGCATTTGCATTTACATGGCTGCCGCTTTTTTCCAGCTTGGGGATAAGCCGGAGAAAAGCGCCAGTCTAGACGTGATTCTCCGGAAAATAAACCCTTTTCCCGGAGGATCTTTTATTCCTACTTTCAAGTAGGAGTACTCCCGCGGATTTGCAATTCCGACTGGTCTCATTAGCATCCCTTTTCCGGAAAGGGGTGCCAATGTAGACACAGCCTCATGGTATTCCCATGGGGTTTGGGTACCTCACGGCCTCAGGCACCTTTGAAGCTCCAGCTCAGGGGGGCTGTAGCTGTGAGCAAGGAACATTCAGAGACCATCCCTTTGGAGCTCCGCTTAGACCCCAAGCCCACCCCTCTCCCCAGTAGCCATTAGGCCTTTCCAACTCTCCAAGCTCCTAGACAGTCATATTGACCAGAGGCCTCTTCTGGAATGGTCTGCAGCTGGCAAGGCCATGTGGCGCCCTCTGCTCTCAACCTCACCCCAGGAAAGAGGGGCACGAGCCTCGGCTCTCCCCATGGACGTCCTTGGAAACTAACGGCCAGAACCCAGAAGCAGTCTGGCCCTTAAGTGTCTGAGCTGTCTGCCATTCACAGCCATTCCTTCCTGGATGCTCCCAGGTCAAGAGGGCCAGGCCCTGGCAGAGGCCTCCAAGGGACACCATGGCAGTGCTGCGTGTGGGCCGAAGCAGTTCTGAGAGCGTCAGGGCCAACCCATGCATCAGCATGGGGGCTGGCTAAGAGGCCAGGCTGTGGGGACGCCAGCCAATGCCCCGACAGGGGGTCTGAGGCAAGGGGCTCCCATGGCCCTGCATGCTAGTGAGCTAATGGCAGCTGGACGTGGAATCTGCGCAGGTTCCACGGTGCTGGTCTCTGCCCCAAAAGTCACCAGTCCCAGGGCGCACCTGGAGTGCGGCATCTCCACCTCCTCCGATTCCCACCTCGGCTCCATTGGGACACAGCGCTCTCTCCGCTTCCTGGCCTAGCTGCATGGGCAGGGACAACAGGGGCGCAGTGTTGGCGTGGCGGGCGCGGTGTTCCTAGGGACACAGTCTGTGAATCGCTTTGTGAGCCGGTGGGATGAAGGGTCCTAAACATACATCCTGGCCAGGTTTTCTTTCTGCACCTGGGGACCACAGTCCAGCTGTCCCGGCTAGTGCGTGGGGCTCCTTGCGGTGGCAGAGCGTGGGAGAGTGGAGCTATCCACGGCTATCAACTGTCTCCACAGAAGCCACGGACCGTCCCCTGCACGCTGGTGTCCAAGCCTCACGCACCCAACGCGGTACATGCCAAGGCAGAGTCGGCTGGCCTGCCCAGCCCCCCATAAAGTGCTTTCTTCCATCTGTCCACCAGTGGGCAATGGCTCGGTTGAATTCACCACTCAGCAGTAAACGAAACGAGAGTCGGCCACACCCAGAGGAATGCGCCTTTCCGTTGCCAGGTGGCCTGAAGCCTGCTCTCCGCCGGACGCAGAAGGAGTCACAATGCCACAGTGAAGGAGCATGTCCTCGGCTGGATGGAGAAACCAGTCCGGAGCCAGGGGTGGGCTGCCCGCTGTGGTATTTCCAGTCACAGTGTTACGTCGTAGGAGACTGCAGTTCGGGGTGGGGGAACAGCGTCGCCGGGGTAGTCTTTCAAAATGGCTGCCCCTTCAGTATCAGAGTGAATGCGCCAGGACCTTCCACGCGTGGGCCCGAAGGAGCCAGGCCTGGTGGGCCCCAAAGGAGCCAGGACGGCCTTCGAAGGGGCAGCCTGTGTTGTTCACCCACATCTCTCCATGGTGAGGTGGAGTCAGTGCAGAAATGACCCCAGGAGCGGACAGAGGAGCCCTACTGCCTTGCAGGATGGGAGGGGGGCGGGTTCGAGGTGAATGGACGTAACGAGGGGGCGAAGCTAGCTCTGTCACGGCTTTCCACGGCACCCATCTGCAGCCTCAGGACTGCGCAGGGCTGTTACACCCCTGCCTTGATTCCTCGGGGGCTCACGGGAAGCCGAAGAAACACTATCTCTGTGCTATCCCTGACTGCCTCCCACCCAAAGGCCGGCATAGGCCCCTGGCCATACGGGGCCATGAACCCCCCTCACACCTGCCTTGCTTGGGGCTAACATGGTAGAAGACTCAATGGAACGCTGGGGACGGTCCCGGCTTCTCAGGAGAAGGATGAACTGCCCTCCATGGCCCGCCTCTTCCCGGGGCCGCTGGCCAACGGAGCACCCACCCTCAGCTAGATAAAGCTACGTTTCAAATGAGGCAAACCTTGGCCTCGTCCAGAGGCCACTTCACACCCAGGGGTCCTGGCAACCCCAGAGCTCAAAAAGGAGGCCACTTTTTCACGGTGATTGGAGGGGGGGGGCAGCCAATGTTCCCCCAACAGGGCCCACTGTGTATGGGGGGTCGTGGGGCAGCTTCCCCAGGAACTGCTCTCCCAGAGGGGAGTGCCTAGCCGGCCGCTCCGGGGGAAGCTGCTTGTTAGTCGCTGAGCCGGTCTCATGGCTGGGTGAAGTCGCCCGCGCTCGGGATGCATGGGGTGAGGGGCGGCTCTCAGTGCAGGGGGCATTGCGTGTCCTAGAAGCCGAGCGAGCCGGCAGGCGGCAGGCGTGGCTCAGCCAGGTGTCTGTTTCGGAACTTCCCTCCTGCCTGGGAGAATCTGAGCTTCCCAGAGGCCTGGCGGAGAGGGGTCCTACCCAGGTCTGCGGACAGCCAGAGGAGCCTGGGAGACTAATAGCTAGGGAAGGGGGCGGCGGGGGGAAGATATTGGACGTCGCACACGATGGCACACGAAGGAGTTGGCAATGTTTGTTTGGCGCCGGTCAATTCCCGGTCATTAGAACAGGTTTGTCTTGAGGGTGTTGGGCTTCCTGTGGAAGGAGGAGAGGACGCCGGAGAAAGGTCCTGGCATGGCCTCAGCTGGCTGCCACGCCTTCAGGAGCTCCGCCGTGTTGGTGGCACCATTGCTGGTGCTGACCCCTGGCCAGATGGGAGCCTTTAAGGACTGGGTGGCGTGGCTGGGTCCGAGGCCCTGCCCCGTGCCGGGGCTGGGGCTCAGGCTGCTCCCGGGGCTGTTGAGGCTGCCCGTGGTGGGCAGCGAAGCGGTGCTGTCCGGGGTGGGGCTGCAGTTGGACTCCTTGGACTCGTCATCTTCCGAAGAGGAGCGCGGGTCAGATTTCTTGTTGGCCGTGGAGCCGCCATTCACCCCCTTGGCGTTTGCGGCCCGTTCTTGCTTGCGGAACTTAGCACGTCGGTTCTGGAACCAAACCTGGATGGAAGAAGGGTGGGATGGTGAATGCGGGGGAGGAGGGGAGAGGAAGAGGACAGAAACAACAAATTGCACAAGGAAAGAGGGATCCACCCACAACTAGCCTGCTGTTTGTTGAACTGTGAAGTCACAGTAAGGATTGGACCTTCCATCCAATATCTTAGGGTATGTCTACACTAGCCCCCTAGTTCGAACTAGGGTGGTTAATGTAGGCATTCGAAGTTGCAAATGAAGCCCGGGATTTAAATATCCCGGGCTTCATTTGCATCTTGCCGGGCACCGCCATTTTTAAAGCCCCGGTAGTTCGGACTCCATGCCCGCAGCTACACGCGGCACGGAGTAGGTAGTTCGAATTAGGATTTCTAATTCGAACTACCGTTACACCTCATTCCAAGCCATTAGAAAGCCTAATTCGAACTACCTACTCCGTGCCGTGTGTAGCCGCGGGCACGGAGTCCGAACTACTGGGGCTTTAAAAATGGCGGCACCCAGCAAGATGTAAATGAACCCTAAGACATATCCTTAATGATAGCATCTGGAGTTAGGAACCCAAACACTGTGGGGTATTGAACATTGTATGAAAATGGTATGCTGTTCCTTTAAATACTCGGGGTGTTTTCCTATTGCGCAGCCTGCTCTCTCTCTCTCTGTCTCTTGTGTTCTGAGTGTGAATTCTAATTAACAAAGCAGTGCTAGGGCACAACCTCCAGCCAGAGGAGTTACGATTTTCTCTATGCTGTGAACATAACAAATGCCTTTTCAGGATGTGGGACTAGGCTAACAGAGACACTTGGTGCATCTGAGGCCAGGTCTACAGTAGACCTGAAAGGTTGGATTAAGGAACACAACTTACATACAAGGAACACTGTTACATAAAATATGCAGTCCGAGTAGGCATAAGTTAAGTGGAGCTTGGCGCCGTCTTCATAAAAGGAGGCCAATGGGAGCAAATGCTCCCATCGGCTTCCCTTACTCCTTGCAATGCATACCAGCACTGACTGGAGCTGCCCTCAGTGTTTGATTTAGCGGGTCTTATCTAGACCCGCTAAATCAAACACCAGAAGATTGATCTCTGGAGTGGCAAGTGAAGATGTGGCCTCAGAAAGGACCCTGCTACTTTTATTCGGGTCTCTAAAACACCATGCAGTGACAGCTGGCCATCTGGGGTGCTGGTGGGCATGTCCTTCAGTGCTGGAGTATCTGGGGCAGGCTGTGCATTGGGGTTGAAAGTAAAGGCAGGGTTTGAGTGAAGACTGGGTGTTTGTTGGCTGCACCAGCTGTTTATGTTCACTGTAAAAATTCTAGGCCTTTTTCCTGTAGTGGTGGAAATGTACCAGCCGCTCATTTCACTGACAGGCTGTTTGTTCTTCTATGATGATTATTTGCAGGGTTGCCAGCTCTCGTGATTTTCACAGAGTCATAGACACATTGGGCTGGAAGGGGCCTCGCGAGATCATCAAGTCCAGCCCCTGCGCTGAGGAAGGGACAAGTAAATCTAGGCGAGTGATTCTCTACCCACTGCCCACTTGCAGCCCAAGCAGCATACAGCTGCTGCCCATGTGACTGCCCCAGGGCCATACAAGTTTTGTAGATAGAGTGTGGATACATCCCACATAACACAGACAGCTGCATATGCAGCCCACAATGGTAAATAGGTTGAGGACTCTGGTGTAGAGCAGCTCTGACGGGTTTGTCCAGCCTGGTCTTAATGATGGGGACCCACACCCCCCTTGGAAACTGTTCCAGAGATAACTCCCCTGAGAGTTAGAAAGCTTCTTCTCTTTTCTAACCTAACTCTCCCTTGCTGCAGGTGAAGTTGGGAACAGCTTATTGTATTTTCACTGGATGCAGAGAACAGCCAACCACCATCTTTTTTCTAACAGCCGATAACCTAATTTCTCCTGGGAGGGGAAATTACTTGTTCCGGTCTCACAATAGCTGATGTTTTAAAAAAAAATTCCAGTTCCCGGTGTCAGGAGATTGCATGTGAACCTCAGCTTTCTTTTTAAAAAATGAATGAAAAACAAACGGATGAATGAATAAATGAGGAGTCCTAAGGCACCTTAGAAGCTAATAAATATATATATATAATATCATGAGCTTTTGTGGGCAAAACCACATTTTTAGCCTTCATGGCTGTAGAAATTATGAAAGTCTCTCTCTCTCTCTCTCTCTCTCACACACACACACACACACACACACACACACACACACACACACACACGCACACACAAGGCTCAGATAGCAGCAGGCAAATAAGAAGATCCTTTTTTTTTAAATCTAATGATGAGGACCTGACACATGGGTATTGAATGCCTGGGGCTGGCACCCCTGCATTTCTAGTGTAGTCCTGCCAAAAGACCCTGGAACATACCATGCACTGGGTGCCTGATAATAAAAGCTCGGTCCCTGGCCCCAAAAGCTTACACTCTGGGCAGTCTTGTGGCACAGGGGGCTGGCAAGTTTTCACCGTGCCTGCCCATCCCATGCTGCACACAGACTGTATTGGGGACCATTTATTTCCAGTTCAATCAAAGCACTGGATTCTCTGTATTTTCTGGAGTTCTCTGGCTTTCCCCTGGTGGTGCCAAGAGCAAAACTGAGATTCAGGAAATTAGTGTTACGGTAACGGCAACACACAGGCCTTTCCTCCCCCACCCTTTAGTCTTATTTATTGGTATGTTACAGTAGACCTGGAGGGAAATCAGGCCCCCTTGCGGACAGCCCCACCCCGAGTCCTTGTCGTGAAGCACCCAGCTCTGCTCTCACCCCTGTGTAAATCGGGGGTAACCCCAAATGTGAGGGGAAAATCAAGGCCTTTGTAGCTTGTCTCTGTCCCAGCCAATCTCCTTTCCCAAGACCTATGTCGATGCCCCCTGAAAAATAAAATCTCAATTTACCACCAATTCTACTCCTACTTATATTTCTCCCTGGCTTTGTTCTGCCTCTGGGCCTAACTCTGTGGCCGTGGCGACCGCTCGTGACGCGACGGGGGGCAGACAAGCAGCTACACTAATCTGGGGCTACCGGGCCATGAGGGTGACCCCTGCAGTGCCGGGCCATCGTTTGTTAGACAGGGATGTTTGCACAGAGACAGGCGCTATGCTGCCTAGAGTCACCGGGCCCGGGCCCGGCACAGCTGCCTCGCAGCACAGTTAGGAGCACGCAAGTAGCCCGGGACAGCCTCGGAGTGGGATGTAAGGAGCAGGAGCAGGTGGACACTTGGGTCAATGAGACCGGCACAGCCGAGCCAACGCAAACAAACCCCTGTTAGCTTGTTCCCGGCGTTAATGAAAACCAACGCGGGGGCTGGAGACCACAGCACTACAGCACACAGGAGAGTCTGAGAGGACGGCGTCGGAGCCCTCCCCAGCGCCGGAGCCAGACTCGTGGGGGTCGAGTCTAGGGATGTAAAATCCCAGCTAACCAGTTAGCTGGTTAGACGTTAGGTTAACCTGACGTGTAGCCGGTTAACTGACTAAGTGGGATCCGGGAACTGGCCCCAGAATTGCTCCTGCCAGGAGATCATCCGCATGGTACCGGCAGGCTCTGCTGGCCCCCAGGCGGGGTCACGATGGCAGGTGGTGACCAGCCAGGCCAGGCCTGCTGCAGAGGCCCTGTTTGGTCCTAGGGGCTTTAGGAGAGGGGACACGCAAGGAGGATTTAACACCTCCTGCCTCTCTTTTGGCCCTAGCTTGCATCGCTCTGAGCAGCCCCACCAGAGAGCAAGTTGCGACCAGAACCGGATGGACCCGGGGACCTGCTGGGACCGTGTCCCAAGGACCAGATGCCTAATTAAACCTCTCACTGAATGAGGGGCCTTCTGCGGGGGGCCCCAGTGGCTTAGGGAATAAGCAGGAGAGCCAGGAGACACAGGGTCTACGCCCAGCCAATCTGCCACGTGACCCTGGCTACGCCCCATCCCCGCCTGCTGCCTCAGTTTCCCCACCTCTCCCGGGGGATGAAGGGCTTTGCGCTCTGTAGTGGAGGTGCACTAACCCTAGGCTGGGTGTCTGCTGGCAAACACTTCGAGGGAGGATTCGTGGCGGTGGTCCCGTTGGCATGGAACCAGGGGCTGCTGCTTAGACATGGGGCCCTGGCCCTATTGGGCCTCTCCCCGGGGCTTTGTTCAAGGAAAAAATAAAAGGCAGCTCCCTCGCCCCAGGAGCAACCACTGCCGGAGACCTGCCCCTGACAACCCCTTCTCCCTGCCTGCCTCTCATAGGCCCGGAGACAGGCCCAGCAGCACGCCCCTCTCCCTCCTCACTCTCTGCCCTGGCCCGGAACCCTTCTGCCCCCTGCATCCTGGCCAGCCTCCTGCACCCCCTCCGCACAGGCCCCCTCCCTCGCTGGGTGCCCCCATCTCCTTCAGCGCCCTCCCCACACCTGCCCTGAGGCCCGTCCGAGCTGGTCTGTACAGCCCCACGGGTCTCTGAGGGCTATGTGTTAACGGGGTAGGGGCCTGCTGTACTGAAAGGCAGACAGCTCGCCTGTGCCAGGCTCTCGCAAGACGCCCCGGGAGGGCTCCGGGCAGGATAATTAGTAAGCAGGCTGAGGCGACGTTGGGGTGTCACCTCTGAGAGCGATGCTCTGGGGGTTTGTGGGGCAGGAGCTGAGCCATGAAAGGCTGTGACTTCAGAAATTCATAGCGTCTAGGGCCGGCTGGGACCCCCGTGAGCCGGTCGCCTGCGCCCCCCGTACCGCCCAGGCCCGAGAAGCAACCCCAGGGATTCTAGCACCAGGTCCGCACATTCTGATGGAGCCGGAGTGTGACTTTTAGAGCGAGCCTGTCTTGATTCAAAGAGTCAGGGAATGGAGACCCCCCCCCCAGCACTAGGCAAGTGGCTCAGATGGTTCATTTTCCACCTGGGGGAAATCAGTGCGGGTAGTTCATGAAAGCACGTGCTTAGGGTTCAACCTGCCATCGGGCTCTCCGGGGGCCTTGAACTGCAGGCTACTCACTAGGGATGGCTCCAGCCCCGCCCCTTCCGTCCAAGGCCCCACCCTTTCCAAGGGCACAGAGCCGGGCTTTCACCCTGCCTCACCCAGCCCCACTGGCTGGAGGCACTATTCTGCCCCCATTTTACAGATGGAAGGAAGGGTGAAGGAGATGGTAAGTGACATGGTTATACAACAAGATAGTTGCAGAGCTAAACCCAGGAACCCTGACCATCTCTGTATTGCAGAATGCTCCATCGTGCCTAGTGGCATACATGGCCTCAGCCCGAACAATTGCGAGGTATTTAGTCTTGCATCCTCATATTCAGTTCATTCTTTTGGTGGGGCTACAGTGTTTATGGCTGGGAGCGGCACTAGACATGATACATTTTAGTAAGGCTCTTGACACAGTCCCTCCTGACAGCCTCATCGGCAAACTAGGGACGTGTGGTTTGGAAGGAATTATTTTGTGGGGCCACATGTGGCTGAAAAAATAGCTCCAAAGAGTATTTATCAATGGCTGGCTGTCTAACTGGGGGGAGGGGCATATCTGTCCAGGGCTAGTCGGTATTTCCATCAATGACTTGGATCCTGGTTATAAAATCTGTGGCTGACCCCTCACTGGGAGGGGTTGCAAGCACTTTGGGGGAGGAGCATTCAAACGGTCCTCAACAAATTGGTGTGACATCATTACCATGAGGATGTATGTAAGACATGGGAGGTCACTGTCCTGAGCTCACCCAATTCCGGGTGCTGTGTTTTAGGAAAGATGGGGACAAACGGCAGAGTCTACAGAAAGGACAAAATTAAACAACTGGGCGTGTTTAGTCTGGAGACGAGAACACTAAAGGGGGAGCCTTCAGACATGTTAAGAGCTGTTATAAAGCAGACAGGAATCAATTGTCCTCCATGTCCGCTAAAGGTCACATAAGAAGTAATGGGCTTAATCTGCAGCAAGGGAGATATCAGGAAAAACTTTCTAATGAGAAGAGGAGTTAAACTCCACTAGGCTTCCAAGAGGATGGCAGAATCCCCATAAGAACAGGTTGGCCAACCCCCATCAAGGCACGTGGAGTTTATTTGGTCCTGTCTCAGCGCCAGGGACCAGCTTACATGACTTCTCGAGGTCTGCTGCCTCCCCACATTTCTCTTGGTTGGTTCTAGCATTATAAACGCACCCAGGGAGATAGGGAAATGTTACCATTTTACAAGTGGGGAACTGTGGGCACACAGACAGAGGGACTCTTTGCGTCGATTCTTGGCTTTGCCACTACCTTGCTGTGTGAGCTGGACAAGTCACGGCATTGTCCCTTGCCTCAGTTTCCCCATTGGTTCAAAGAACTGATGACACTGCCCTACCTTCCAGGAATGGCAAGACGCTTGGCTCCCTAATGTCTGTAAAGTCCTTGCATGGAAGACGCTCGGTAAAAGGGTTATGATTAATTAGTAACAACACACACTGAATTGCAGGAAAGAGCTGTGTCAGGACTAGCAAAGCCACCTCATGTCTCCCTGGGCAGGGCTGAGGGGGCTTACCTGGACCCTGGCTTCGGTGAGGTCGATCTTCAGCGCCAGCTCCTCCCGGGTGTAGATGTCTGGGTAGTGGGTCTCTGCAAAGACCCTCTCCAGCTCCTTCAGCTGGGAGCTGGTGAATGTGGTCCTGATTCTCCTCTGCTTCCTCTTCTCGTTGATTCCCGAGGGGTCTGAGAAGAACTTGTAGGGAACTGGAGGGGAGAGAGGGGGAAGGAGATGAGGGGAGAGGAAAATACCAGCAGTTCCGACAGGTGGAGAGTGCAGTCAAAGATGAACTATATACATATGGGAAATGACGAGCAGTTCACACTGGCACCGAGAAAGGACCTGTCTCCAACTCCCATTGACTGGAGTTCCTAACTCACTTTGGATCTTACGACACGCCCAGTCCTAATTATTGTTAAAATGGCAACATCCTATTAGTTAATAATTTTTACCTTGTTGACTATTGTTTAATTATATGCATTCGACTATTTATTGTATATCTATTATCTATGCTTTCTATGTTAATAATATTGCAGTGTTTTATATTTAAGTATTAATATTTCACTAGCTAACCATTATTACATTGTTGACAATTGTTTAATTATATGCATGTGATTATTTATCATATATCTATTATCTATGCTCTTCTATGTTAATAACATTGCAGTTAGTGTTTTATATTTAAGTACTGATATTTCACTAGTTAACTATTATTACATTGTTGACAATTGTTTAATTGCATGCATTTGATTACTTATCATATATCTATTATCTGTGCTTTCTATGTTAATAATATTACAGTCAGTGTTTTTCATATTTAAGTATTAATATTTCACTAGCTAACCATTATTACATTGTTGATAATTGTTTAATTGCATGCATCTGACTACTAAACATATATACACTCTGTGCTTATTATGTTAATAAGATTGCAGTTAATGTTTTATATTAACTGATATTTATTATTTATTTTACTGATCTTGCACTAGTCAATCATTATTACATTGTCGACTATTATTTAATTGTATGCATTTGACTACTAATCATATATTATGCTTTCTATGTTAATAACATTGTGGTTAGTGTTTTATATTTAAGTACTGATATTTCACTAGTTAACCATTATTACATTGTTGACTATTGTTTAATTATATGCATTTGACTACTTATTGTATATCTATGCTTTCTATGTTAATCATATTGCGTTAGTGTTTTATATTTAAGTACTTATATTTCACTAGCTAACCATTATTACACTGTTGACTATTGTTTAATTACATGCCTTGGACTCCTAATTATATATGTATTATCTATGCTTTTTATATTAATATTGCAGTTAGTGTTTTATATTTAAGTACTGAAACAGTCCAAGCTAACCATTATTACACTGATGACGGTTGTTCGATTACTGTGCAGGGAAGTGCTATTTCGATTGGATCGGTGATTGCATTGCTAATTATTGGTTTACAAATAAGTACGAAATATGTTATTGTTGCCTCGCTATTGTTCTCTTGTGATTGATCAGTTCTGAATGTGCCCATGGCTCTAGGAACGGGACACCCCGTGATCTGTGCGTGGCTCTGTCCTGCAGGATGGAATCCTTATTCGGTTAAACCAGCGAAGAGTTTCGTGGCGCTTTGCAGACCAGACCTGTATTTGGGCAGGAGCTTTGGCGGCTGGACCCTTCTAGCTTAGGAAAGCAGGCGCCCAGATCGGTGTGTTTGGTCCCTAAGGTGCCGCAGGGCTCCTTGTCGGTGCGGGAGCAGCCTAAGGCGGCTGCCGCTCTGGGCTGTGGGTAGCGATGCCGGTGTCCTGCTCTGGGCCTGTCCAGCGCTGCCCCAGGGGACGCCGCAGAACCGTCCCGGGGCTTCCTCCGCGCGAAGGGAGGTTTGGGATCAGGGCGGCAGCGCTTCGAGCGGGCAGGGGCTGTGGCTGGTCCAGAAGGAGGCAAGGCGCTGCCGCCCGGGGCCAGGAGCGACAGTCTCGCCTGGGCCGCGGTGCGGGCGAAAAGTGTCCTGCCGGCCCTGCGAGCTCCCAGCGGCTCGCCAGCACTAGGGAGGGCAGGAGAACAGAGACTGGACAGGGCAACGGGCAGGGAGCCACGTTCCATCACCAGCCATTTAGTCCCGAGAGAGAACAAATTGGGCCATGAAAGTTCGTTCCTAAGCAAATCAGAGAGAGAGAGAGAGAGACACCGTTCTAGAGAAATAGACAGACACAAAATTCTAGATAGATAGCTTGGGTGTATGGGGATAGATAGACAGACAGACCGACAGACAAAATTCTAGATAGATAGATAAGGTGTATGGGGATAGATAGATAGACAGACAGACCGACAGACAAAATTCTAGATAGATAGATTGGGTGTATGGGGATAGATAGATAGACAGACCGACAGACAAAATTCTAGATAGATAGATAAGGTGTATGGGGATAGATAGATAGACAGACAGACCGACAGACAAAATTCTAGATAGATAGATTGGGTGTATGGGGATAGATAGATAGACAGACAGACCGACAGACAAAATTCTAGATAGATAGATAAGGTGTATGGGGATAGATAGATAGACAGACAGACCGACAGACAAAATTCTAGATAGATAGATAAGGTGTATGGGGATAGATAGATAGACAGACAGACCGACAGACAAAATTCTAGATAGATAGATTGGGTGTATGGGGATAGATAGACAGACAGACCGACAGACAAAATTCTAGATAGATAGATAAGGTGTATGGGGATAGATAGATAGATAGATAGATAGATAGATAGATAGGATGTATGGGGATGGATAGATAGACAGAAAGACAGACACAATTCTGGACAGATAGACAAACTTCTAGACAGATAGACAACATTCTAGCGAGATAGATAGATAGATAGATAGATAAGGTGTATGGGGACAGATAGATAGATAGATAGGGTGTGTGGGGATAGATGGATAGGATGTGTGGAGATGGATAGATAGACAGAAAGACAGACAGACAAAATTCTGGACAGATAGACAAACTTCTAGATAGATAGATAGATAGATAGATAGATAGATAGATAAAATTATAGCGAGATAGACAGAGATAGATAGATAGATACAATTTTAAATAGACACAATTCTAAATAGAGAGATAGACACAATGATAGATAGATAGATAGATAGATAGATAGATAGATAGATAGATAGATAGATAGATAGATAGATAGATAGATAGATAGACAGACTGACTATATGGAGATCTCTGTTTATACTATATATTTGTTTCTGCTGATAATATATATATGTAGCTATAGCTAAATGCGTATCTCTGCATAGTTGGATAGTTACATGCGTAGATACGTATCATCGACATGTCCCTCTAGATCTATAGGGTCTACACTGCCATATGCATATGCGTCTCCGTGGCAGTTCTACACTCAGGTGCATGGCTATTCACAGGGGTTTATGGCTCGGCCGAGGTCCAGCGGGAAACCCCAGCGGAATGGAGCGACGCTGGAAGTTCCCCGCGTCCGAAGTCGGTGACCTGGGGGGCTATATCTGAGCGGTGCGTCTCGTCTTCAAGCCCTGCGCCGGTTTAGCGAGCACGTGTCCCGGGCTCGCCCCTGCAGGCGAGGCAGGGCTGTTTCTCGAGGGGTGGCTGGGGACGGGTTTGGACTGTGGACGGACGGAGCGTGCGGACCTCGGAAGGCGAGAGAGACCGTCTGCCGCTGTCCGGAGCTTTCAGTGTTCGTGCCCATTCCTGACCCCAGCCGCTCCGCTCCAAGCGGCCAGGAAACGGACTAGAAGAAGTTGGCTGGAGCGGTGCGGGGCGAATCCTCCCCGAGCCCAACGCAGACCGGAAAAAGCCCCCTCAAGTCTCAAAATTAATAATTCCATAAAAACATTTCTAGCCGCCCTTTCTGCAAATATCAAATTAGATTTCTTGATCTAATCCTCCCTGTGCTGTAACCTGATTACCCATTAATTTGTTTTGGCTGTGAACACAAGGAGACGGGTCCTTAACTTGATTAGACGCCAAATCTTATATCTTTATAACTGCATTTTGCCAAAATTGGTTTATACCTTTATAAAAAAAAAAAAACAAAGCGGGGAGGGAACGGGGAAAGGCCGACCCGATATAAAGAGATCGCGGGCCCCCAAACCCTTTTATCTGCTCAAATTTGCCTCGCATCTCCAGATCCCTCTGGAAACCCTTCTCCGGACCCCTCCAGAACTTCTCTGGCCAACTTCGAGCAGGCCCTGGCTCGAGGGTGAGGGGCTCGGGTTTACCTGTGGAATAGGGCGAAGGCTGGTGGTCCCGTAGGGCCCCCAAGGTGCAGTTGGCGGTGCTGAGTGGGGGGCAGCCGGGGCTGGTCCCAAAGCTGCTCCGGATGGGGTTGTACTGGAAGGTGTTGGCCTGGCTGCAGGAGCTGAAGTCGGCGTAGGCAGACGCCTCCATGGCGGCCATGCAGGAGTCGTAGGAGTTGAGGTAGGAGTAATCCATTTGGTACATAGAGGAGGGCCCGGGGGGCTGGCGGATCCCGGAGCAGAGTGGGGGGCAGAGGGGTCCGAGCTCGGGCGCCCCGCTCAGCGCCCCGCTGCCTGGCTGCACCTTTGGCTCCTTCTGGCTCCTCGAAGTCTCCCTCGCCCTCTGTCCTGGCTGCCTTCGGAGGGGGCCTCTCCATGCACCCCGCTCTGCCCGCTCCGCCCGCCCGCCGGCCGGCCGGGTAATATACCGGGCTAGGGCTGGGCACACAATGGCCAAGGCGCTGCTGGCTTTTGCATGACAATGTCTGCGGAGTCTATTGGGGGCCGTAGGAAGTGGGGGAAGCGCCTCCCACCCCCGTGCCTCAGCCCTTAACCCTTTGTGGGCAGGGGGGAGGGGGCCGGCTTGAGCCTGGAAACTCGAGCCTGAGATGGGGGGGGGGGGGACCGGCCAGACTTTATAACCCCTCCCCCCGCACTCCCCCTCCCCGTCCTGCCTCCCCCAAGGCTGGCCCGGGGCAGCCGCGCTCCAGGGCCCCCGTGGGAGGGGTCTTGGAGCCAGGGGCGCAGCGGAAAGGATCGGGGCCAACTCGCCCCGCCGCCCCTGAGAGCCGAGCCAGGGGCTGTGCCCAGCCCCCGGGGTTCCCGGGGCCCCTTCTCTCCTGCCGCCCCCGGTCTCCCCCGACGGGCACAGAGGCCGGGCAGGGCTCCCTCGCGCCCCGGGGCCTCCCTCCCCTCTGCCGCGAAGGGACCCAGCAGCCCCCCCCCCCCCCGATCCGAGATGTCCAGAAAGGGAGCGACCCCCCCCCCCCCGTGCGATTTGCGATTGATTCCCCCCCTGCGGCTGCCCAGGACTCGGGGCGTTCGCGCTGGTCCGGTTCCCCAGAGCCCCCGCCCCAGAGCCCCCGGCCCAGACTGCTGATCACTGGGGGGGGGGGGGGGGGGGCTGCCCCGGTGCGGTTGTTTCGCGCTCTCGACCAAACCGAGCGGGTCTGGCTCGGGACGAACCGGCGCCGTCCCCGCCCGGCGGAGATCGGGGCTGACCGGGGCGGGGGGAATTGTGGGGAAAACGAAATCCGGCCCCCCCAGGAGCCGGGGGAGCGGGTTTGGGGTCTGACCCCTTCTAGGCGAGTTTCCCCTACGAACCCTGCCCCGTGGGCGCCGGGGGCGATTCTCCAGCCGGGCGGCCCCGCGGGGACAGGCAGGGGGACCCGGAGCAGGGTGGGGAGCGGACATGGGGGGCACGGCACGGGGGGGGGGGCGGCCCCGGGGGGGAGGGGTCTGGCGGGCGGCTGTTGAGGTGGGGGGGGGTATTTGGTTATTCGGGGAGGCGTCTCCCCCCGCCACGAGCCGGTTCCCGGGGCCGCCAATCCCGGTGAGATTCGGGTCTCTGCCCCCAGCCCCCCCGGCCGTGAGCACCCGTCGGCGGGGCGGGGTGGGCCCGGGGCGCGGGGGCCGAGGGGCTGGGAGCCGGCGCAGCGGGACCCCGGACCCGCCCGGGGAAAGCTCTGCCCGGCTGCGGGCCCCGGGGAGCTGCCTCGGCTGGGCTGCACCAGAGGGCTTGAAACGCGCTATCCAGCCATCCTGCGCCCCGCCCGGCCCGGCCCCACCCGGCCCCCCTGCGCCCCACCCAGCCCCCCTGCGCTCTTCCCAGCCACCCCCATTCTACGCCCCGCCTCCTGCCCTGCTGGCCCGGACCCCACTCAGTCACCCCCATCCTGCGCCCCGCCCCCTGGGCCTGCTGGCCCTGACCCCACTCAGCCACCCCCTATCCTGCGCCCCGCCCCCTGCCCCGGTTGCCCTGGACCCCACTCAGCCACCCTCCACCCTATGCCCCCTCCAGCCACGCCACCCCACCTGCGTCCCACCCACCCCACCTGGCCACCCCCTACCCTGCGCTCCACCTGGCCACACCTTTCCCAACCTGGCCACCCCCTACCCTGCATCCAGCCTCGCCAACCCATTCCTGGCCCTGCCAGCCTCTGCCCACCTTGGCCACCCCATTCCCAGCCTGGCTGCCTGTGCCATCTGCACCCAGCCTGGCCACCCCATCCTGTGCCTGCTTGTCAGACCCAGCACCGCTGCCAACACATGCCTCACCATGCCCAGCCCACCATGAGACCAACCCGCCAGCTGCACCCACCTCAGACCCGGGCTTACAGACACACCAGCCCTGGAACCATCCCTCCCCAGCTAGGGCAGCCCCTGTGTGGCTTGTCTCAGCTCTCCTGGCCAACACACTGGCAGGGAGCAGGACGCAACAAGCGTTTTGGGGCCTACCAAGTGTGCGTTGGACAGATGTGGAGCTTCCATTCTCTCTGTCCCATGGACCAGGGAGCTAGTCAATGACACGAAATGGAGGCAAATTCAAAGTACCACAAGGAAGCACGAGCAACATGTGGAACTCACGGCCGCATGACGTCGTGGAGGCTGAGAACTCAACAAGCTCCAAAGAAAGACAAGAGAAACCGCGGCAGGGGGCCTTAAACCTCCAGTTTCACGGTTTAGTGCAACATCTAATGGCGAAGGTCATGTCTACACTGCAATAAAATGCCCACAGCCGGCCAAGGCCTTGTAGGCTACAGGCTGGATCCTAGGCCCAGCCTAAAAGTCTGCACTGCAATTTTATAGCCCTGCCGTTTGAGCCCTGCAAGGCGCCCACCCCTTCTGTGAGCCCCCCCTCCCCCGCTCACTCCATCCTCCCTCCCTCCCCCATCCTCATTCCCTTTTATCGGGCTGGGGGTAGAGGGTTGGGGAGCGGGGGAGGGGGGATGCAGACGCTGATCTTGGGCTAAGGGATTTGGAGCATGAGAGGGGCTCTGAGCTGAGCCTGGGGCAGGGAGTTGAGGTGCAGGAGGGGTTCAGGGGGCAGGCTCTGGGAGGAGTTTGGGGGCAGGGGGACTCAGGGCTAGGGCAGGGGTTTGGGGTGCAGGAGGGGTTCAGAACTGGGGCCAGGGTTCGGAATGCAGGCTCCAGCTGGGCACTGCTTCCCACGGGTGGCTTCTGGGTGGGGGTGCAGGGGGCTAAGGCAGGCTCATCCCTGCCCTGGCCCTGCACCACTCCCAAAAGCAGCCAGCAAACTCCCTCCATCCCTGCCCCCCCACTCTGTGGAGCTGGGGTGCAGGGTGGGAGGAGGGGCACCCTGAGATCAGCCCCTGCCTTCTTCCCCTGCCCCGCACAGCAAGCAGAAGGCTCCTGGGGGTGAGAGGCAGCTCCAAGGCAAAGGGCTGGAGAGGGGCAGATGAAGTGTCAACACTCAACAGCCTCCCGCCCAAACCAGTCAGGATCCCATCAAAGGCTCCAAGATCTACTAAGATCCTGAGCGACTTAGAGGCCAGGATGAAACCAGCTTATGCGGAAAAGTAGCCCTGGGCTAAACAGCTCTGGGCTCACCATGGGGGATATTTCTCTGGCATCCCTGTGGGCGTGGGGCTGGCCCACCGCCTGCCGCAGTCTCTGCCCGGGCTTTAGCAGCAATGTCACAGATCGGTCAGTGCGGGAAGCAGCACTTAGGGGCTGCTGCCCTTCCTGCAGGCAACTGTGTACAGATGTGGTCTCCTCACCTCAAAAAAGATATTTTGGCCTTGGAAAGGGTTCAGAAAAGGGCAACTAAAATGATGAGGGGTTTGGAACGGGTCCCATATGGGGAGAGGTTAAAGCGACTGGGACTTTTCAGTTTAGAAAAGAGGAGACTGAGGGGGGATATGATAGAGGTCTATAAAATCATGTGTGGTGTGGAGAGGGCTGATAAAGAAAAGTTATTTATTAGTTCCCATAATAGAAGAACTAGAGGACACCAAATGAAGTTAATGGGTAGCAGGTTTAAAACTAATAAAAGAAAGTTCTTCTTCACACAGCGTGTTGTCAACCTGTGGAACTCCTTGCCAGAGGAGGCTGTGAAGGCTAGGACTATAATAGAGTTTAAAGAGAAGCTAGATAATTTCATGGAGGTTAGGTCCATAAAAGGCTATTAGCCAGGGGATAAAATGGTGTCCTTGGCCTCTGTTTGTCAGAGGCTGGCGAGGGATGGCATGAGACAAATCGCTTGATCATTGTCTTCGGTCCACCCTCTCTGGGGCACCTGGTGCTGGCCACTGTCGGCAGACAGGATACTGGGCTAGATGGACCTTTGGTCTGACCCAGTATGGCCGTTCTTATGTTCTTATGATGGGCTTGGACCACCAGTCCCTAGAAGAAACAGCGAAATGTACAGCCTGGCCGATTCCTGGGGTTTCCCTCCCATTCATCCACACGGAGCTGGGCAAGCCAGGGTGTGGCTGTGTGTGTGTGAGTCCCTCCCCCGGCCGTGGGCTGTGTGTTGTCAGTGCATGCGTGTGTGTGACCTCCCCTCCCCATGGGCTATGTGTCATCAGTGCACACGTGCGAGACTTCCCCCCCTATGGGCTGTGTGTCGTCAGTGCACGTGTGTGTGTGTGTGCCCTGCCCGTGGGCTGTGTGTTGGCAGTGCACACGCGTGTGTGAGCCCCCCTGGCTGTGGGCTGCGTGTCATCAGTGCACGCGTGTGTGTGAGCCCCCCCATGGGTTGTGTGTCATCAGTGTACATGTGTGTGAGCTCCCCGTGGGCTATGTGTTGTCAGCGCACACGTGTGTGTGAGCCCCCCTGGCTGTGGGCTACGTGTCATCAGTGCACGTGTGTGTGTGAGTGCCCCCGTGGGTTGCGTGTCATCAGTGCACATGTGTGTGTGAGCCCCCCGTGGGCTGTGTGTTGTCAGCGCACACGTGAGTGTGAGCACCCCCCCCATCAGCTGTGTGTCATTAGTGCACGTATGTGCAGGGATGGGCCCTTTCACTTTGCCCGCAGTGCCCTGCAGGCTGGGGCGGAGGCTGGTTACTAGCCCTTGGTGCCGGGTCTATAATAAGAGGTGAGGCCGAGCGTGAGTTCTCCCCGGAGGTGGGCGCTCTTAGGGGCTGCTGCCTTTCCTGCGGGCGATTTTGCGTGGGAGGGAAGGGCGGATTGGAAGGTTTGGGTGAATAACCCATGAATGGCGGCTCCTCCCCAACCTCTTAATGGTCCCCTAGAAGCCACTGGAAAAAGAGTTCCAGGGTCCATGCACAAAACGCCAGGCTGGAAGCAGATTGTTTGCTTCGGCTTCATTTTCCATTCACTCGTCCCCCCCATCCATCCATCCACCCTCCCGTCCATCTTCCAGCCGCCCCCCCGTCCATCCGCAGCGTCGCTGGCAGAGCCGTCTTGGTTCCCGTCAGCGAAGACATCTGCAGCCCGATCTCCGTCCTGGAGCTGCCTCTCCCCCTCCCTCCCTCGTGCCCGGCGGCCCGTCGCTCCAGCTTGTCTTGTCCACGGTGAAGGGCCCGGCTCCTTCGATCTGGTCACGGCCTTTATTATTTTTCCTGATGCTTGGTAGGAACATAGGAACAGCTGGATCAGAGCGGGGCCAGCCCATCTCGGCCATGCCCCGTCTCTGACAGCGGCTGGCCGGTCACACCATCGCGGCAGAAGGGCCGAAGAAACCCTGCAGCGGGTTAGGTGCTAGTTCTGGCCTGGTCCCTGTTAAGGCAGAGGTTGACTCATGCCCTGAAGCGTGAGGGTCTGGACAGATGCCCTCTGCCCCGAAGTCTTGGCTATTTTTTATACACTCTTGACCTGTGCACAAAACAGCCACGTGCTAACAAGACTCTGGCTTCAGAGGCTGCCATCCGGATGTGGTGCAGCCGTCTCTGGGATGGGCTGGTCCTGCTGGTACTGTTACTATTACGGCTCGCTCTATGAGGGCAGCCTCTAGTTGAGATCGGGGCCCTGCCGTGCTAGGCGCTGTACAGACACCACAAAGGCCAGCCTGTGCCCGCAGAGCGTACACTCTCCATGGGAAAGAGGGGAGCCTTGTTCCCCAGGCTACAGGAGGGGAATGGAGGGGAAAGGTGTTGATGGAAGAGCTGGGAATGGACACTGCCCCTCCCCAGGGCAGCCCGGCGCTTTACTTCCAAGACCAGCCTTCGAGCGACTGACACATGAGAAGGCGAATGAAGGGTTTTCTGGCCAGCCCAGTTCTCCACCAGTGTTCCCTGTAAGCGGTGTCCGCTCAGGAGAAATTCAAATGCTGTCCGGATCAGCCACGTGCCCGCAGCTGGGCTTTTGTTTCTGCTGGTGGTGCACATTCACACATGCATTGGTGCACATAGAAAAAAATATTCCACACATGAATGGAACCGATTAGAGGGAACATCGGTCTCCGCCTGTCGCTCTTAGCAATTTGGGGCAGTGGCTGTTGCTTGGTCTGTGTGGCGCCTGGCACAATGGAGACCTGATCGCAGCTGGGACCTCCAGGTACTCCTGATCACTGTTCCAGGGGACATAAGGGTGGCAGGAGCAGCCTTCAGCTGAGCTCTGTGCTGGGCCTTTGGGGCTCTTCTAGGCTCAACTGGTCACTTTCCTTATACAGGAGGGACTGGGGGCTAGCTAGGGGCTAGGCTGGACATCCTAGTGCCCCCCCCCAGCCACTCTTCCTGGCCTTATCTTCTGGGCATCATGACTGGGAACCCCTCTCCCACCCTCCTCTGTCCCCTGCGGCTGGATCTGACTTTGTGCCCCCCCTCCTCCCTGTTCCAGCTCCCTGGGAATGGACAAAGTTTGCTCGTTAGCACCCTGCTGGGGTCCCATGAATGTTACCGTCCAAGGTAAAGGCTTTGCCCCCTCGCAGTGACATCAGAGGTGGAATTAGGGGGGATTAGGGCCATTCTCAAGACAACCACTTTCACTAAAGAGGATTTAAAAGTCTAATTACAGGCCGGGCTAATTGCTTTGTCACCGCCTGGGCTGGGAGCTTCCCGCGCGGGGGCTTTCAATGGCTCCCTGGGATGCAGCCACGGGGGACTAAATAACATCGCAGGGATCTGCCTTGGCTTCCCGCAGGGAGGAGACCCTCTGCCAGGAGGCTCCAGCGAGCCAAGGCGGGGCCCCAGGACGCTCGGCTGCACAAAGGGCCTGAGGCAGGACGCACCCCGGACACAGGGCTAGAGGCTGCTAGGGACATTGGGGACGGTACAGGGCCGTGGGCTCGCTAAGCAGCTATGGGATAGCCCCATGGGAAGATCCGCAATCCGCCTCAGGCTCCGCGCTGCCTAGGGTCCGCTCTGTGCGAGGGGGGAGGCCTGCTGGCCTCGGGATCCAGTCCGGAGACAGCTGCTGGCACCCAGGGTCCCTTCCTCCGTGGGCAGTGAGGGTGGGAATCAGCGTCTCTGTAAGCTGAGCACTGGGACAGCTGCTCCGGAGAGATTCCAGGGCCGCCCAGCTGATTAGCAGCAGGCCTGCGGCGAGGTCTTTGTTTCTCCTGGGGGTGCACATCGGCACACGGCTCGGTGCACATGCAACGTTTTATTCCGCACATGGAGGGGCAAGATTAAAGGGAATATTGGTGGGAATTTGCTGGCCTGGCTGAGGATCCGCTCTCTGGAAACCTGGCTCGGCCTTGACTCTACTCTGCTCCCCCAGCAGGATCTCTGCCCTTGCTCTACTCCAGCTGGGAGCGGTTCTTTACCACTGGGTCTCTGCCCACCCTCTACTCTGCCAGGGGGAGGCTATTGTCCATGGGCCTCTGCCCTGGAAGGGGAGGGTGGTTTCCTCCCGGAGCCTTAGATAGATGCTTTTAGGGGACCCCGTGTTTAGCAAAGGATGCTCAGGCTTACTTGGCTGCAGTTGGCTCGTAGGCCTGTAGCTTGGAGAAGGGACCGGTGCAAAGACAGACACGCTCCTTTGTGCCCGGCCAGGCTGAGTGGCTGCGGGCGACCTGGGCTCTGTTAGGGCAGTGCACGGATTTTTTTTTTTAAGTAACCTTCTCCCCTTCCCTTCCTCACCCCACCCCCAGCTGCTGCGGCTGGGTGCTGGCCTGAACTGCTGTCTGTGGACCCAGGCAGGTTGCTAAACAAGTTAATTAGATCAAGGAGATGGAAGCTGGCTGGTGAAAGAGAGCCCCAACTGTCAGGCTGGCGGAGTTGTGAAAAAGTTAATTCAATTAAGTTTTCCCTCTAAACTAATTAGGCAGCAATCTGCCACGCGAGGAGCTGCTGCTATTGCTACCCAGAGCCAGGGGCAGAATGGGGGGAGGGGGGAGAGGAGGGAGGACGAAGGGGGTGGGGGGGGGTGGGAAGAAAGAAAAATGGACAAAGGGAAAGATGGACGGAGAGAAAACGAAAGGACAAAGAGGTGGGGAGAGAAAAGGAAATGATGGACAGAGCCAGGGGAGAGATGCCCACGCAGGCCAGAGAAAGAGCGAGAAAGCCGGGGAAAAGGCAGAGCAGTGAGTCCGGCCAGGACCCAGGGAAGAGACCCCCCCCACCCAGCTCAGTTACCAGGTCCAGCTAGGCCAGGCGCCTGCCTCTGGAGGAGTGAGAGACTTGCCAAACGCTGAAGCACAAAGGGCCAATATCTAGCAACTAGCCTGGCAGCAAGTGGACCCACGGGGTCTGTCTACACTGCACTGGAAGGCCAGGTGTGCAGGATGTGAGCTTGGGGATGCTGCACCACATGGTGTGAGCTGCATCCACACTGCACAATGACAGGGCTTGGGCCTCAAGTGGGCGCTGACTAACGTTCCCGCTAATATTGCCCATGCTTGTGCAGAATAAGTTTTGTTGTGTGCAGCGAGGCAGATGCAGATGTGCACCACCAGGAGAAACAAGCTGAGGTGAGGGAGGTTGTGGGGGCTTTGCTAATCAGCTGGACGGCACCTGAAACTCTCCTGGGTGGCTGCCCAAGTGCTCAGTTTGGGAACACTGGCTCTGTCCCACCCCCTAGCAGGATCCGAGGACCCGCTGACCCGAATTGCAGTGGGTGTGGCCAGAAGGGGGAGCTTAGGCCTGAGTCAGAGCCTGAGTGTAGTGGGCAGGGGAGCCTTGCATCTCGTGACCAGCAGTGCACCCGCAAGAGAGGGGTACGAAAAGTCAGCTTGGAAGAGGACAAATGGGGGGGGGGGGTAGTCCAGTGTCATGCCTCGTGTCCCATTACTTTGAGGGGGGAAGGACAGGATCCTGGGAGGGGGCTATTCCTGCCTCTGCCACTGACTCACTATGTGACCCTAGTTGGGTCACTTAAGCCAAAATGTTGCGATCTGTGGCTAACATCAGCTATTTAGGCGCCTAAAAAGGGCCCAGAAGTAAACAGATCCCCTCAGCCCTCAGCAACTCTGATACATCAGGCCACTTTTTAGAGGCCTTTAAATGTCTCCTGTGAGGCAGACAGGTTTGAAACGTGTGGCTGTCACTCCCTTCTGTGCCCTTGTGGACTCACCAGCTTTGCACCATGCAGAGCTGCAACTGGATTGGTTACTGTGGTTCAGGGCATTGCACCCAGCCGGGGTCCAATCGGGCCGGCCTCTGGCCTTAGCGTCAGCTCTACCATGGGTTCTCAGCTTTCACTTTAAACAACGGAGTGTGACCCACACAGCGACGCCTGCCCCAGCCTGCCGAGAGCCTGCAACAACTACACCCAGAGCGGTGGGAGCGGCTCGTGGTCACCCCGATGAGGGGTCCACTCGGAAAACTAACGAAACACGTCACATCGCACTGGTATGGTCTGGTTCACTGCCGATCAAAGCACACGAGTACAGGCAGGGAAATTCACAATGTGAACAATCCGTTTCGCACACTCAGAATGGGAAGCGACTGTCTAGGAAGGAAAACTGCAGAAAGGGATCTAGGGGTTATAGTGGACCACAGGTTAAACATGAGTCAACAGTGTGACACTGTTACAAAGAAAACCCAAACATGATTCTGGGCTGCATTAACAGGAGTGCTGTGAGCAAGACACGAGAAGTCATTCTTCCGCTCTACTCTGCGCTGGTTAGGCCTCAGTTGGAGTGTTGTGTCCAGTTCTGGGCACCATGTTTCAAGAAAGATGTGGAGAAATTGGAGAAGGCCCAGAGAAGAGCAACAAAAATGATTAAAGGTCTAGAAAACATGAGCTGTGAGGCAAGGCCGAAGGAATTGGGCTTGTTTAGATTAGAAAAGGGAAGACTGAGAGGGGACATGATAGCTGTTTTCAAGTATCTAAAAGGGTGTGACAAAGAGGAGGGAGAAAAATTGTTCTCCTTGGCCTCTGAGGATAGAACAAGAAGCAATGGGCTTAAATTGCAGCAAGGGAGGTTTAGATTGGACATTAGGAAAAACTTCCTACCAGTCAGGGTGGTTAAACACTGGAATAAATTGCCCAGGGAGGTTGTAGAATCTCCATCTCTGGAGATATTTAAGAGCAGGTTGGACAGACATTTATCAGGGATGGTGTAGACGGAGCTTGGTCCTGCCATGAGGGCAGGGGACTGGACTCGATGACCTCTCGAGGTCCCTTCCAGTCCTAGTGTTCTATGATTCTAAGATCTTGGTGATCTGCCACCAGGGGGTTAAAATATATTGAAACACCCGTTTTTTTTTATTGCACCACCCCAACAGGTGAGGGGCCATGGGGGCTGGCGATGTGGGGCTGGCCCAAGTATGACAAGCTGCACCTTTCCTGCTCATGGCTTTGCCTGTTGGTAGCACCAGAAGAACAGATCACTGCCCTTTGCTCCTCCCCACCCCGGAATCTACATTGGAGATCTACAAAGGCTGGATGCCGTTAGACTCAGTTAGTGCTGTGGCTCTGTTTCTGCTTGTTTTCCTGGCACAGGGACTGTCCCAGACATGACATGGTGGCCTGGGTCTCTCTTCTAATTCATCAGTATTGCATAGTAACGCCGAGAATACCCAGGGCGTGGGTTGGGGGTTACGATGCTTCACAGCGATAGTCTCTGATCCACAGTGCTTACACTCTACAAATAAGCCACCCGGGGAAACTGAGGCACGCAATCCTCACACCCTCACCTAACGTGGTGTCCCGCTGTTTGGGAGGCAGGGTGTAAGGCACCTTTGACCCTAGCACCTCCAATTCAATGCCAATAAAATGAGCCAAATGCACCGACCTTGCCTACACATGACAGCAGGCTCTGCCTGCTGAGAGACAGCAGTTTAGGCGCTACACACAGACTGCGCTGGCCACAGGCAAAGTGCCAAGGGGCCCGTGTGCCTCTCCTGTTAGGAGCATGGGGGCAAACTCATTGAGTGTCTTGGTCTTAAACAACTCCCCAAATCCTCTCCCCTTGGAGACAAAGGCAGGAGACTCCAGACCCAGTTAGGTGTCTTCCTCTGTATAAACACAAGCCATCCATCTCTTATAATGGGCCCAACGTCTGCCCAACAAGGGCTGCGAGGACAGAGGCAGCACCTACTTTATCTAGCTAGGAGCAGATGACCTAACTTCACCTGTATCACTTGATGGAACATCATGGGACCCCATAAAGAGGAGACATTTATGAAACAAAACAGCAATGTGCTAGACATAAACAAACAGGCTTCCACACAGCTTGTGTCCCAGCTTTGTGTATCCTGTTTACCACGGACTACCCATGTCTAGAACGCCATGCCTCACACAAACATCTGCATAATATCCCCACAGGCACCTGCCACTGCAATCCACAATGCAGCATTCCTGGCTCTCCAGCTTGAGCCAAGCAGGCTTTTGGGATGAATTAATGGGTGTGCATCTTCTGTTATTTCCACCCCTGTACAATGGGGTCGTTTTTTACATCAGAGCCAAGCTTTCTGAGAGCGCGAGAAGGAAACCAGGGTGAAAATGAAACCAGTGCTGTTTCTCTAACTGCGTGATGCAGGCCTGCCACAGAGAGATGTGACCCCCGATTATCCTGGCCCCACAAACAGACTCACCCTTTTTAAAATACATTGCAGAGTTCAGATGTTTCACCCCAGAGAATTGTGTCCCATGTCTTTTGGCAAATCTTTTGCTCACCCGTTGCCAAATAACGCCCGCTGCCGGCAATCCCGACAACTAGTCCCGAGTGCCGTATGCGTGAGGTCAGATGCCTATTATCTAGCCAGGGAACTTCATTCATAATTAATAAATCTGTTGATGAGGCCAGAGTCAGATCAGATGCCCGCTCGCGCGCCTAGAGTGGGGTGGTCGCTGCCGGGGTGTAAACTTCATTGTAGCATCACGTTTTTAGGCTAATGGTAGACTTTAGTAACCGACTCCAAGCTAGCCTGGAAGCAGATACTCTGGCTGCCATCCACACACAACGCAGGTCTGGGGCCCTTCCCACACGGTCAGTTTCAGAGCAGTGCGTTTGCTCGTGGGGAGTGAGCGATGGACACACGATGCAAACCAGGCTCTAAAGGGCGTTCCGCAGGGCCAGGACTAGCAGCAACCCTCAGGCTCACGCTTCGTGGGAAATCAGTGAGTATTGGGTCACGGTAGCGCGGGCCTAGCTTTATAACAACGCCTCTTTGCAGGTGCTGAAGGCCTTTCCGCGTCTGTCCCTAAATAGGTAACTGTTATGCCGCAACCACCCTACTATAATAAACGGGGGGGTTAGTCTGTAGTGAGACTCTGCCCCCTCCAGGGTTGAACAAGCAAACGTCACTGAGCAAAAACCTCCCCCTGTTGCCTCTTTCTCCAACCCCCGGCCAATATCCCCCCAACCAAGGCCTCACCCTTTGGCCATCCGGCCTCCTCTGTGTGCACACAAAGTTCCTACTGGAATCAGTGGGCCCGATCCTGCTCCCCTTCCATTCACCCCCGTGTAACAGCTAGGCCCTCGGGGAAGTGGCTGCTCACTTACCTCGGCTTGAGGCCAGGATCAGGCCCATGAGGGCTGCAGGCCGGCTGGGAGCGAGCCCCGCATGTAGTGAGCCAAAGTCATTGGGTGGCCCAGAAGGGAGTGAGGGTCTTGGGCCCAGTTCTTAGGGCTGGTTGGCACCTGGCTGGCAGGCTCAGTGGAGGGGCGGACGGAGAACATAAGAACGGCAGTACTGGGTCAGACCAAAGGTCCTTCTAGTCCAGTAGCCTGTCTGCCAACAGTGGCCAGCACCAGGTGCCCCAGAGAGGGTGGACCGAAGACAATGATCAAGCAATTTGTCTCCTGCCATCTCTCTCCAGCCTCTGACAAACAGAGGCCAAGGACACCATTTTATCCCCTGGCTAATAGCCTTTTATGGACCTAACCTCCATGAAATTATCTAGCTTCTCTTTAAACTCTATTATAGTCCTAGCCTTCACAACCTCCTCTAGCAAGGAGTTCCACAGGTTGACTACACGCTGTGTGAAGAAGAACTTTCTTTTATTCGTTTTAAACCTGCTACCCATTAATTTCATTTGGTGTCCTCTAGTTCTTCTATTATGGGAACTAATAAATAACTTTTCTTTATCGGCCCTCTCCACACCACTCATGATTTTATAGCCCTCTATCATATCCCCCCTCAGTCTCCTCTTTTCTAAACTGAAAAATCCCAGTCGCTTTAATTTCTCCTCATATGGGACTCGTTCCAAACCCCTAATCATTTTAGTTGCCCTTTTCTGAACCCTTTCCAAGGCCAAAATATCTTTTTTGAGGTGAGGAGACCACATCTGTACACAGTATTCAAGATGTGGGCGTACCATAGTTTTATACAGGGGCAGTATACAGGCTCCATTCTCACCCTAGACTGGCCCCTATAGGTCCCGCATGAGGCCCAGCTCTGAGGAAAACGTGCCATGGCTGTGGCCGTGACTAGATACAAGACTTCAGGCTCCGGAGCTGCATGAACTACAAAGCACCACTCAAAAGAGGGGGAAGCCGGTTCCCAGCGGGCTTTCTATGGCCCTCCCCACCTGTGGAGGAGGCGTTGAACTCTCGGTATGGCCTCAGCCTTCACACAGGGAACTAGAGCAAACCAGGAAGACTCGGGCTGGAAGGACCAGCACTTTCACCCACCAGAACCCAAACCCGACTGAGACAAAGCAGCAGACCTGGCCTGAACTCAGATTTTCACAGCCCAAGCCCAGGGCCCGGGGATGGGGCATGCCACAGGTCAGTGAGCACCAACGTGCCAAGGCCTTCGCACGTGAAGTGTTTTCACCAGCGCCTGGCACAGTGGCTGCTGGTCTTCCGGGGCATAGTGGATGGTGCTGGGTGCAAAGAGCTTCTGGGAACCTGGCCCTTGTGTAGGTGCCTAAATAGGACCCGCTTCCCTAGTTCCACGCTGCCATCCCCGGGAATGCCATGGGACATGCCCCGGGGGAGCGATGCTGCATGGACCAGGGTCACCCCTGCCCTAAAATCCCTGCTCTTTATGCGTCACGCACAGCTATCCAGCCGAGCCCTGGTTTTCCACGCTGGCTCCCAGCGGTCTCCGCCTGGCTGCTGCATTGTTTATTTTACCGCAGACAAGGAGCTCTGACTTGGGACCTGCTCCGCGGCCCCTTCGCTCGCTGGAGCTTGCCTGCTTCTAATCGAATTACCAGCCCGGCACGGGGCTGAAGGCTGGCGGTAATTGAATTTCTCCCGTCACAGCCTGATGTTTCTCCCCTCCAGATCCTGCCTTGGTTTTATTGTTTCTGGGCGAGGCTGCAGTGGCACATTTATTTGATCTGTCACAGGGAGCCCTTTCACCCTCTGCTGTTTGCTTAAAGGCACACCGGCTCCTTTCCCTGAAATACAATTAAAAACAAATAAAACAATCGGGGAGGGGGGTCTCCTCCCCCTCCCCGCTGTCCCCTGCAGAAAGGCCTCCGAGCGCGAGTGGATTCCGCCCTCTGTTCGGCTCCACCAAGCCAGCTTATAAACAGCCTGGCACTGGCGTGTGGCCGTCACAACACTCTTTCCCTGCCCCGATGGTAGCTCCGGCTGGCAGCTGATGAGATCCGAGCCCGTCTCCAGCCCGGGACTCCTTGCTAACTCGCAGAAGCAGCTGGGGAAATAGAGAGGGCCCCGCTTTCTTGTGGCAGGGCTATTCAGGCTGGGGAGCTGTGTGATAGGGTCTCTGTCCGGCCAGGCACCAGCACTGGGGGGCACGTCACTGTTATAGAAATCTGTAGAAGATAGACTCGTGCCCTTGGGTTTGTTACTGTAGGGTCGTCAGCGCGGCCAGGTGTATCCTGATTTGCTATTGCAGGGGCTTGCGCGCTGTTATGGTAGGGTCTGGAGCACGGGGGTGTAAGCGCTACTTTGTTATTGTAGGGCCACTCCCATGTGCTGTGCACACAGGTTTATTAGCCTAGGGCCCCTCAGCAATGTTACATCCTCCAGTTTGTTATTGTAGGGTCACTCACCCATGTGTTATGGTTCTACAGCAGGCGCGGGCAAGCTATGGCTCATGGGCCAGATCCGGCCCACCAAGCCTTTCAGACTGGCCCGTGATCCACCCCACCACGCCCTTCAGACACGGGGCAGCCAACCGCTTTGAGTCTAGGGCTGTGGCGGTCCTGCTGGGCTGCTGCCCAGGAGCCACCTAGGTAAGCACCTCCTGGCCAGAGCCTGCACCTGCACCCACCTCCTCTGGCACCTCAACTCCTTACCCAGGTCATCACCCAAACCTTCTGGACACCCCCTCCCATGTCCCTCCCAGATCCTGCATCCCCTCTTACCTCCCTCCCCCATGCCAGGATCCTCTCCTGCACCCTTACCCCATCCCAGACCCTGCACCCCAATCCCCTCTGTCACCCAAACTCCCTCTCAGACCCCACACCCTCTCCTGCACCCCAGCCCCCTACCCCAAGCTCCCTCCTGCACCCAGCCTCCGTCCCAGACCCTGCACCCCTTCCATAGAAGAGTGTGGCTCCTAACCACTTACCAAACTCTTGGAGTTGCCCCCTCTCAAAAATTATTGCCCCCTAAATCTTCTGAGTGGGAGGAGTTGGAAGGTGAATAAGATCCCATCACTGGGAAATGGACCCTCCCCCCATTCACCAGCAGCACCAGGAGTGAAAAAACCGGAAATGGAGGGCAGATCCGTGGGAATCTTGGTAGTTAGGGCTGGTTAGGTACATTTCAGACAGGCTGGTTAGGCACATTTCAGGCAAGATTGCTTCAGGTGTAGCTGCGAATGTGACTAAGGACCCTGGGGGCAAGCAGGAAGTAAGGTGGGAACAAGGGAACGAGGTTGGAAAGGACGCCGGAGTCCTGCTGGTGGGAGAAGAACCCCGATAAACATTGAATTGTTTGCATCCCTGGACTCCGCTGTTCTCTGCCCACAGGAGAAGGACCAGGGTAAGGCAGGTGAAAGGCTTAGCCCTCTCCCAAGCCTGGGCTCCTACGAGGCTGATAGCACGCAGGCTCTGTCCTGGTGCTCCTCTCAGCCTGGCCACTCACTGACTGCGGAGCGCCCCTAGAGGAGGGGGCAGCACGTGCCCATCGTATCGGGGAGGTTTCGTGCACCACCTCAGTGTACTCCACCGACCGGATGCCTGCGACCTACAGGGAGGATTCTATTTCCCGCTCCGCCTGTGACTTGCACTGGGACCGTTCGGCCATGCCTGCATTGCTGCCGGGAGGGGTAGTTCCCTGGGCCGGCAGACACACGGCGGGATACAAGCACAGTGTGGTCACAACTCAGGCGGTACAATCCCATCTGGGCTTAAGTCTGCACTCAGGCAGCTGCCCCTTGCTGCCGCCAATGTCACAGCCTCGATCCACGCTGGTGTGTGTCTAACCAAGTTGCAGGGACACCTCCTAGCTGCAGCACAAATGCACCCTTCGTGCAGCACCCTGACTCAGTTTCCCCACCCGTAAAGTGGGGACAATGATACTGATCCTTCTCCTAGGCTTCATTGACGTTTGTAAAATATTTCGAGTCCTTCAGATGGCTGGTATCAAAGCAGGGCCAGCAGCACCAACAGGCGTGTGTCCCCTCTCCAGGGGAGGAAGTAGCTTTTCCCAACAAAAGGAGCTGGCTAATACCAGCCCCACCAATCAGCTCTCAGGGTGTCTACACTGCACTCAGGGGTGTGATTGCAGCCCATGCAGACTGAGCTGAGCTGGCTTGGAGGTGGCTAGTTCAATTGCCAATAGCCAGCAATCCCTGCAGTTATCGCACACCCACGTGCAGGGCAGACACACCCTCAGACCCAGGCAAGAAGGTGTGAGTGAGAGCCAGCGTGGGAATGTGACAGAGCGAGGGAGCAAGCGAACACGGGTTTTCCGTTCTGCATGAAATTTCTAATGCACGTTTTAAATAAAATGTTCCTGTTTCCCATTCAGCTCTTGTCGTGTATGATTTACAAAATAAGAAAGCGGAACTTTAAAAAAAAGTTTTTATGTTTTACTTCTTTAACTTGGAAGTAATTTTCTTTAAAAAAATCCCACTCATTTGATTCCCCTTCCCCTCGCCAAAAAACCCCACTTCTAAAGCTTGCCCTTACTTTGAAACTGGACTCAATGACCTCCTGAGATCTCTTCAAACCCTATGATACGCGAAGTCATTCTTCCGCTCTACTCCACGCTGATTAGGCCTCAGTTGGAGTATTGTGTCCAGTTCTGGGCACCACATTTCAAGAAAGATGTGGAGAAATTGGAGAAGGTTCAGAGAAAAGCAACAAAGGTCTAGAAAACATGAGCTATGAGGAAAGACTGAAGGAATTGGGCTTGTTTAGTTTGGAAAAGAGAAAACTGAGAGGGGACATGATAGCCGTTTTCAAGTACCTAAATGGGCGTTACAAGGAGGAGGGGAAGAAATTGTTCTCCTTGGCCTCTGAGGATAGGACAAGAAGCAATGGGCTTAAATTGTAGCAAGGGAGGTTTAGGTTGGACATTAGGAAAAAACTTCCTAACAGTCAGGGTGGTGAAACACTTGAATAAATTGCCTAGGGGGGTTGTGGAATCTCCATCTCTGGAGATATTTAAGAGCAGGTTGGACAGACACCTGTCAGGGATGATCTAGATGGTGCGTGGTCCTGCCATGAGGGCAGGGGACTGGACTCAATGACCTCTTGAGGTCCCTTCCAGTTCTAGGGTTCTATGATTCTAAGTAAACCCAGACCCAGGGATTTGTCCAGGCTGTTCTTAAAGTCTCTAATGAAAGGGATTCCACAACCTCCCTGGGAAATCCAGGGCCGAGTTTAACTACCCTGAGTTAGCAGATTTGTCCTGATGTCTTACCTCAATTTCCCTCCCTGAAAATGAAGCTGCTTAATTCTTGTTCTTCATAAGAATGGCCACACTGCATCACACAGATGGTCCATCTAGCCCCGTATCCTGGCTTCTGACAGTGGCCAATGCCAGGTGCCCCAGAGGGAGTGACCAGAACAGGACAATTATCCAGTGATCCAACCCCTATTGTCCAGTCCTGGTTTCTCACAGTCAGAGGGTTAGGGACATCCGGAGCATGGGGGTTGTGTGGCTGACACTCCTGGCTAGTAGCCAGTGATGAACCTGTCCTCCATGGAGTGATCTAGTTCTCTTTTGAATCCAGTTGTACTCTTGGCCTTCAGTACACCAACTAGTCATGGATTTCCAAGGGTGGCCGGGGCATGTTGTGACAAAATGCTTCCTGCTGTTTACTTTAAACCTGTTGCCGAAAATTCAGTTGGGAGACCCCCAGTTCTTGTGTTACGTGAAGGGGTAAATTTCACCATCTTATTCACTTTCTCCACACCCGTCACAACTGCATAAACTGCTGTCATATTCCCCTTTTACACGTCCCTTTTCCCAGCTGAAAAGTCCAAGCTTGCCTCATATGCCAGCTGTTCCCTAGCCCCAATCAGTTTTGTTGCCCTTTGCGGAAACTTTTCCAATTCTAATGTGTCTTTTTTGAGATGGGGGGACCAGAACTGCATGCGGTATTCAAGGGGTGAGCGTATCATGGACTTATTCAGTGGCATTATCGTATTTACTGTCTGTCCCTTTTCTAGTGGGTCCTAACACTCTATTCCGTTGGGGTTGGGTTTTTGATGTTGATTGAGTGGATGTTTTCAGAGCACTACCCACGATGACTCCAAGATCTCCTTCTCCAGTGGGGACAGCTCAGGTTCCATCAGTTTGCATGCATAGTTGGGATTTTCATTTCCAGGGTGCATTTATCGACACTGAACTGCATTTCCTATTGTGTTGCCCAATCATCCAGGTTTGTGAGATCCCTTTGTCCTCTGCTTTGGATTTAATTATCTTGAGAAGTTTTAGATCATCTACAAATGTTGCCACCTCACCGTTTTCCCTTTTTTCCAGATCTCTTATGAACAGCCCTGGTTCCAGTACAGATCCCAGGGGGACCCAACCATTTACTTCTCTCCAGTCTGAAAACTGACCATTTATTCCTACCCTTTGCTTATCGCCTTTTAACCAGTCCCTGAGAGGACTTTCCCTCTTATCCCAGGACATTTTACTTCGCTTAAGAATCTTTGGTTAGGGACCTAGTCAAAAGCTTT
Source organism: Pelodiscus sinensis (assembly GCF_049634645.1). Lineage (NCBI taxonomy): Eukaryota > Metazoa > Chordata > Testudines > Trionychidae > Pelodiscus > Pelodiscus sinensis. Next base: position 325,052,224 of record NC_134711.1, on the reverse strand, counting down.
CAGGTAGTCTAGGTACACTGGAGCAATTGGATCCCCCTTGTCCACACGTCTGTTGACTCCCTCAAAAATTTCTAATAGATTGATTGGTCAGACATGGTTTCCCTTTACAAAAGAGGTGTTGATTTGTCCCCAGCAAATCAAGTTAGTCTCTGACTCATCATTCTCTTCTTTATTATAGGTTCAACCAATTTTCCTGGTATGGAAGTTAGACTTACGAGCCTGTAATTGCCAGGATCGTCTCTGGAGCCTTTTAAAAATATTGGCATCACATTAACTATCCTCTAGTCATCTCTTACAGAGACTGATTAAGCAATAGTTTATCTACCAGTTAGCAGCTCTGCAGTTTCATATTTGAGTTCCCCCAGAGGAGTTGGGTGAATACTTCCTGGTCCTGTGGATTACACTAAAACTCTACTATTGACACCTCAATCTGGGACCATTCCTCAGATTTGTCATCTAAAGAGGATGGCTGAACTGTACAGCTAAACCCTCTGCTTGGCTTTGAAGATCTCTGTATTGGTCTTTTACTTAGCTGCAGGAAACATTCCCCAACACACCCTGCCCTAATAAAGTCTGAACATTCCCTAAAGGAGCGTCTGTGTTCTCCTTTTATGCAGTCACAGTCTAGAAGCCAGGAGGGAAATCCGAAGACTCTGCATCCCAACACAAAAAGGCCTTTATCCGGCAGGTGAATACAGAGGAGAAAAATTGGGCACATGACGCTCGCCTTCCAGGAGTGTCTGGCATAAAGCTGCTCTCTCATTTTGGCTCCAAACTGTTCCTGCTGGGATGGAACCGGCTCCATTCACCACCTCTTGTTGTTTAAATGACAAGAGCGAGGTCCCAGCGGAGAATGGAGTCCATTGTGCTAGGTGCTGCACAGAGAGAGAGTCCTAATAGACAAGACGTGCAAGGGGCAGGAGGGGAAAGAGCCGCAGAGACACGGCGAGGTGACTTCCTAACTCACTGGCAGAGCCAGGAATGGACACCAGACCTTCAACCGTGATGTGGTGGGGGCGCTGTCTGCTCTGTAACCCGGGGTTCCCCTGCGCTGTGATGTGCGATTCCCACTGACTCACCCACATGTGGATTGGCCCAGACACCTAGTCCCAGCCTGGGCAGTTAACAAAGCGCTTCCTAGGGGGAGACACAAAGGGAGGGAAATGGAGACGAACAGTTGGCTGGGGGGGCAGGGTCTGGAAGGGAGGCAGTTTCTGGCTGGAAACATGAAGAGAACAGACTGAGCTGAGTGCTGAGGGGGCGATGGACCCCCTAACCCAAGGGGTCCGAGGTTGCCTGGCCCTGACTCCTGTAGCCACATCACGTCTGTGCTGTGCTGTACCCTGGAGAAGCAATAAACCCCCTCTATTCTATTGGCTGGCAGAGTCTGCCAGCTGCTACAGGGGTGCAGGATTGGGGGAGGGGGTGTCCCCGACATGCCACCACAGCTGGATCCGGCCCACCACAATCCTCCAGGCCACCAATGTCCCACAGCCCAGCAGGACCTTGGGTGGGCTACCCGCCTGCCATGGCCAGATGCTGGGGCCATGTGTATCGTGGGAGGAGGGGGCTCTCTCTGTGCTGCCCCCACTCCCAGCACAATCCTCACAGCTCCCTTTGGCCAGAAACTGGCCAATGGGAGCTGCCTGGGCTGTGCTCGCAGGCTCTGGCAGCTTGCAGGCTCCCTCCCGCTTGTGGCACGTACTGCACAGCAGGGCATAGGCTGTCCGGGAGGCACCTACAGTACGTGTCTCCCAGAGAGAGCCTGCACCTGGCACCCTGCCCCCCCCCAACCTCCCTGTCCCAGGTCACAACCCAAACCCTCTGTGCCCCAGCTCCAGGCCACAATCCCCTTCTGCCCCACATCACCACAGAAACCCACTGTTTTAAATAGAGACAGGAAAGGAAAACCACCCTGGGACTGTGCCTTTTCTTGCTTTTCTTCTGATAGAAAGATTGGAAAGATCTTGGGGTTTTGTTGGTTCCCCTGAAAAACAAAAAAACCAACTCCCCACACCGGAAAAAACCTCCCACTTCTCTTATCAGTACAGTCAAGCCTCATCTGTCCTGGAAGACTGTCTAGATGGCTGGAGAAGTGGGAGTTTATAATATTTGAGGAGCCTGATGAGAGGGGTTGTGATTTGATTTGGGTTTTGTTCCTTCTGTTTCTGCTTCTCTTACTACCTGTTTACACACTGGGAAGCAGAGTTCTCTTTTGGGAAGGATCCTTTCTGCTGGCGTCTGAGAAAGCTCTCGAGCCCCATCCTCCACAGGGGCCTCCCATGGACACAGAGGTGATGTGACGTTTCTAAGCTACAACAGGGAGCAGGTGGAGACAATACTCTCTGGGGGTGGAGGGCTTCTTTATTCAGCACAAAGACACAACCAAAGCTCGGTCCCCCTTTGCCAGTTTGGTGATGTTCTCCCCATAACCTATCCACGGGGCTGGCTTTACAAAGGTCCCCTTCAGCTTGGGCTCACGTTCTGTGTCAAACCAGAACACTCCCGTCCGTCGGGATTTCAGCTTTGCCGTGCTAGCCTGGCAGGGGGGGTACCGCCCCATGCGATCTGCAGCTGAGGGCCCCTTGGGCTGCCTGGTGCCACCTGCACCGCAGTGCGTATCAGCTGGAGCTAACCAACACACTAGTTACAGCACTGTGAAAAAAATGTGTCCCCTGGGACTGGCGTGAAAAGGAAAGGAGCGGCTGTTTAGCAACTTGCATTCCTGGTGAGTGGGGCCATCATATGTATCCCTGGGGTGTGCTGCTAGAGAGCCATTACCATTGCAAAGGGGAAAACCCAGCCAGCCCTCCCACTTAATTGGGCCAGACCTTCCACTACCCAGCGGAGACAGGAATATCGGCCACTGACCACAATGCAAGTCACAGGGCTTATTGTCCTTCTCGCAGTTTCGTGTCGGTGATTGTACTTGTGGGGGTGTCTCGGACGAGTCAGGGTGAGCCCACTTCTGGGGGGGAGCGAGACAAGCTTGCTACACGGAGTTCTGCGTAAGCGCCCAGGCTGGTCTCACCCACAGAAGTTGGTCCACTGAAAAGAGACTGCCTCCCCCACCTTGTCTCGCTGCTGTCCTGGGAACGGCACTGCTCGTAGGGATGTAAAAAAGGTTTAAATAGCAGTAGCCGTGGAATGCTAAACATCCCAGCAGTTCGCTTTTTGGCTGGGTGGGACCAGAGGGAAGGATGCTAGAAGGGCAGCCCCAGAGCCTGCAATGCAGCCAACTCCGCTTGCTGGTGCGCATAGGCTGGCTCCCGGCCCTGCTCCTGGGGCTGCAGGCTCTGCAGTGTAAGTCTTCTACTGCAGAAGCTGCCATGCAGGCCAGCCCCTGGCTCCCTGGGAGCGGAGCTGGGAGCAGGGCAGAAGAGTTTAACCGTAACGGAAACCGATAAGCTCATGCTTACTGGTGCCCCGGTGAAATGCTTAGGTCCCTCATGGCTAGACTATCTCTGCATACGTCGCTACAATTTGCAAACCTCACCGCCAAAAGTTAGGCTCTTAAATCTGTGGAAGCCCTAAAGAGCAGCTGAACCATCAGGTGCAGTGAAGCCTGTAGAATGTGCCGGTTGTCACTGCTGAAACTCAAGTGGACTAAATATAGATTTAGGAGCCGCAGCAATGTGGAAAGTTTTGGAAGGGTGTGTGTGTGTAGTCACAAACGACTGCTCTGTTACTCACCTGTGGTAGGGTAATGCTTGCCCTAAGCAAATGAAAAAAATGGGTAGCAGGTTTAAAACTAATAAAAGAAAGTTCTTCTTCACACAGCATGTAGTCAACCTGTGGAACTCCTTGCCAGAGGAGGCTGTGAAGGCTAGGACTATAATAGAGTTTAAAGAGAAGCTAGATAATTTCCTGGAAGTTAGGTCCATAAAAGGCTATTAGCCAGGGGATAAAATGGTGTCCTTGGCCTCTGTTTGTCAGAGGCTGGAGAGAGATGGCAGGAGACAAATCGCTTGATCATTGTCTTCGGTCCACCCTCTCTGGGGCAGTTGGTGCTGGCCACTGTCGGCAGACAGGCTACTGGGCTAGATGGACCTTTGGTCTGACCCAGTACGGCCGTTCTTATGTTCTTATGTAAATGTGTCACTGCGCTGGAAGGATTCTGGTTAACTGCAGTGTGGATGGTGCTTGAAGTGTTAGAATAGTCTGGAGTCACCAGCAAGGCCGCCTGCCGGAGAAGGACGCGCTGGTTGTGCGACTGGGCCCACGCAGCGTAGCTGCAGTTTACATTTACATATCCGTACTATGCTGCAGTGATCATACAACTGCCTGGATCTGCTTCCTCCTTGTTTCCCAGATGCCCCAGAGTAAACACAATCTCACCAGCACTGCGACCGTTCTGCCGACTAAAGGTCAAAGGTGCCACATCGCTACACAATGCAGAGGCTAGCGGATTTTCACGCAGTAGATGCTTTTTTGGTGTTGCCTCCATGGGAGAGGAAATGTCTGTGTGTTCTGGATTCAGCCCCTTGTGCCATCCGTCACCCATGCATCCAATGAGACCTCTAAAAAACACCCGGGCTACGCCTACACTGGCATGATTTTCCGAAAATGCTTTTAACGGAAAACTTTTCCATTAAAAGCATTTTCGGAAAAGCACGTCTAGATTGGCAGGATGCTTTTCCGCAAAAGCACTTTGTGCAGAAAAGCGTCCGTGGCCAATCTAGACGCGCTTTTCTGCAAAAAAGCCCCGATTGCCATTTTCGCGATCGGGGCTTTTTTGCGGAAAACACTACTGTGCTGTCTACAGTGGCCCTTTTGCGCAAAAGTCTTTCGGAAAAAGACTTTTGCATGAATGGGAGCAGCATAGTATTTCTGGAAAAGCACTGACGATCTTACATGAGATCGTCAGTGCTTTTCCGGAAATTCAAGCGACCAGTGTAGACAGCTGGCAAGTTCTTCCGGAAAAGCGGCTGATTTTCCAGAAAAACTTGCCAGTCTAGACATAGCCCCGATGTTTGTAAGATAAGCCAAGCAGGGGAGACCCTCTCAGAACTACTTTGCCCCTCCTTAAGAAGCAAATAAGGTTACAACTCTGAATGGCTTTTCCTGGGTAGGTCGCCTTCAACGTTACTCCTGGGTCTTTCCCCTTTCCAGTGCTGGGGAATATTGCAGAGGCTGGTATGCAGGCGAGCCTGCAGCCCCAAGTAGACAAGACTGGGTTCCCTTGCAGATTTATCAACCTCTCCTAATTTTGGGCAGCTTGGCGTGGGAGATCGGATTGCTTGGGGTTGGCAGTACCATTGTTCATGCTTTAGAAACAGTCTGTCAAGAGCCCACGAAAATTCTACGAGCCCAGACAACAGGGGTGGGAGGGAACAAGCTGGCTCTGAGCTCCCACCTGAACCTGACGCAAAGGCACCTGGTGACCAGTCTGTTCCACTTGCGGCTTTTTCTTGCTGCCAGGACTCAAGGTCGGCAGCAGAGCCAATCCCTGAGCAACCTAACGACACAACTGGCCTGCAGTCGGCTGCCTGGTTGGGACAGCAGTCTGGCTCTTCAACCCAGCAGCGGAGAGGCCGAGCAAAGCATTCACTCTCAGCTCCTGCCTTATTCACGGCAGCCAACAGACTCCACCAGGCCCTGGGCAAGGGCGGGCAGTTCTGGGCCTCCAGACCCCTCACCAATCCCTCCTCCGCTGAAGGTGTGTAGCCACCAGGATCACATCCTGGCCCTTGGGCCCTTAGAGACTTTGTATGTTTAGCTGCCCGTACGCATCTCCTCCAAAATATTCTTGGGTGTAAAATGTTTTCTTCCTGCCCCATTGAGTCTCTCTTTTTCTTTAATTGCCTGCCCCTGGTGAGCCCCCTATGGAAAGCCCTGTGCCTCAGTGACGTCATCATGCTAATACAGTCTGCATACTCCAGGGCCTTTGAGTTTTGATTGTCTGGGAGCCTTCCCATCCCGAGGGGTCCTGTAGAAAGGATAAATCCTCCAGTGGTGTCTTTGCAGGGCTGGGACCCTTCTCCTACATCAAACATTTGGGTGGTGTGAGATCCCCTGCGTTTGTTCAAGCCAATGAGAATCTTGTTTCTGGTGCATGGTGGGGGAAGATGTGGCGTGCGGTCTCCCTAAGTATTGTGAAACTTCCCACCATAATGGCATGTGGGCACTGTCGTCTGGAATTGTAGGTCCTCGACTGAGTGGGGAGGGAGAACTAATAACATGACAAGACGATGGAGCTGTTCAATTCTGTTTTGCTTCAGTCTTCACTAAAAAGATGAATTGTGACCAGATAGTTAACATTAATTGCAGTAAGTAAGAGGAGAAAGGAACACAAGCCAAAATAGGGAAAGAACAGGTTAGAGAATATTTAGACCAGCTAGATGTAGCCAAGTTGGCAGGGCCGGATGAAACTCGTCCTACGGTACTTACGGAACTAGTTGAAGCGATCTCGGAAGTGTTCACAATTCTCTTTGAGAACTCTCAGAAGACAGGTGAGAGCCCGGAGCACTGGAGAAGGGTGAACCTAAGACCTATCTTTAAAAGGGGGATCTGGAGGATTATAGACCAATCAGCTTTAACGTCAATACTGGAATGATACTGGAACAAATTATTAAACCATCAGTGATAAGGAATAGCTAGCATGGATTTGTCAAGAACAAACCATGCCAAGCCAACCTGATTTCCTTCTTTGATAGAGTGACCCATCAAGTAGCTACAGGGGAAGCAGTAGATGGAATATACTTTGATTTTAGCAAGGCTTTTGATACTGTCCCACATGACATTTTCATAAGCAAACTTGGAGAATTTAAAATCTTCAGAGGGGGAGCTGAGTGAGTCTGTAACTGGAAAAACTTAAAAAACAACAAACAGTCTAGCAGCACCTTACAGACTAACAAAACATGTAGATGGTATCATGAGCTTTCTTGGGTTGTACCCACAAAAGCTCATGATAACATCTACATATTTTGTCAGGGAAATTTAGTTTGGATTAAATGATGAAAAGATGGGTGCACAATTGTCTGAAATATATTTCAATAGTAGTTATCAATGGCTTGCTGTCAAACTAGGGGGATATATGTAGCAGGGTCTGGCGCTAGTCCATATTTTCATTAATGACTTGGATAATAGATAGTTGGCTTATAAAATCTGCAGATGACACCAAGCTGGGAGGGGTTGCAAGCACTTCAGAGGACTGGTTTAGAATTCAAAAGGACCTTAACAAATTGGAGAATTTGTTTGAAATCAACAAGATGAAATTAAATCAATACAAATGCACAATCCTACTTTAGGAAGAAAAAAAATCAAATGCGTAAGTACACAATGGGGAACAACTGGCTAGGTGGTAGTACTGCTGAAAATGATAAGGGTGATAGAATCACAGAACTGGAAAGAACCTCAAGAAGTCCTCAAGTCCAGTCCCCTGAACTCATAGCAGGACCAAGCACCATCTAGTTATACCTGACAGATGTCTATCCAACGTTCTCTTAAATATCTCTTGTGATGGAGATTCCACAACCTCCCGAGGCAATTTATTCCAGTGTTTAACCACTCTGACAGGAAATTTGTCCAACCTAAACCCATTGCTTCTTGACCTATCCTTAGAGGTTAAGGAGAATAATTTTTCTCCCTCCTCCTTGTAACACCCTTTTATGTACTTGAAAACTTTGTTACGTCCCCACTCAGTCTTCTCTTCTCCAGACTAAATGCAACCAGTTTTTGAAATCTTACCTTATAGGTCATGTTTTCTAGACCCTTCATCATTTTTGTTGCTCTTCTCTGAGCTTTCTCAAATTTGCCCACATTTTTCCTGAAATGTGGCACCCACAACTGGACACAATATTCTAGCTGAGGCCAAATCAGTGTGGGAGTAGAGTCAAAGAATTACTTCTCCTGTTTTACTTCTCCTGTGATCGTGCTAATACATCGATCACAGGATCTTTCCCAGGGGATTTGGCTGGTTTCCTATAGCCTGGACTGGCCCTGAATTCTGATTCAGCTGCACATTTGAAATCAACCTAAACTGGAACCCATCACTTGGTGCTGCCTTCTGCCTCTCCTGCATCCCATAGCTACAGCACCTCTCAAGAATGGGGACACAGAAGTTTTGGCCTGTCTTAAATTCAATTTTTTAAGGTCCGGATCTATTCTGTTCCATGTTTTTATGTGGCCTCTATGACTTTGGTACCCAAGCACCTGTATTTATCCTCGCAACACCCCTGTGATGAAAGGAAGGGGGAATTACAGATAGGAAATCAAAGCATAGAGAGATTAAGGACCTAGCCCAAAGTCACTAAAGGGGTCTGTGGCAAAGCTGGGAATTGCATTCAACATTCTCAAGTCCCAATCCTTAACCACCGGACAATCTTTTTCCATTCAGAGTCTTATACTGCACCCGTCTCTGTGGTGCTATTTGTGACACCAGGTCTACTATTCCTTATGTGCCCAAGACTCCTGTTTAAATCATTTATTTGAAGGGCTTCCTCAGCTTTACTTTCATTTTATACGCAGAAGAACGACCTACCATTAAACAGCATCTTTCACTGGTAGCATCCCAAAGAGTTTTATAGACTGGAAATACCAGAAAGGGATCATTCATTCACCCATCACTGAAATGCAGCCGGATCGTAACAGCAACTGGTTTTAAGAGAGACATTGAAGAATGCTGTGTCCCATTGGATCCTGCAGCTAACCCCCAATACTTGCAAAAAGTGCAACAGGATCTTTTAGTGTACATGCCTGTTTTAGCTCTCCACTGAAGCAAGGAGAGTCCAGTGGGGCTCAGGCTATAGACACCAAACAAAATGACTGGGTTGACTTGAATGCACAGAGCTGAGAGTCTGTTAGGGGCACAGGGCAGGGCACTCAGCACGCAAAGGGTTCAGCTAGTGCAGGAATGGCGACATCTCTATCGAGTTAAACCTTCTGCAGAGGGAAGACCCTACAATCACTCAGGGAACAAATCCAATTTTTACTTGTAACAGACAATGCATCTTTCAATTTGTCTGGCCCGGGGAACTTTGCTCTAAGCTCTGACATTGCAGACAGCAAAGATGTTTACGTTAACCCTGAGATATTTAGTGTTTGCCAGCAAGCGGACCTGCAAAGCAGAGACCATCTAGCCAGCAGCGGAGAGACGGGAGCATGAGCAACAGCATCAGTGTTCAAGAATGGGGTTTACACCATGATCTCAGCAGGCCAGAAGCGAAAGACGGAAATGCGTCCCTTTTATTCACGGTTCCCGTTTGAAAGCAGGCGATGGAGGAGTTTCACAGACAGGTAAGTTACCACAGTCCACCATTATACTTGCTCCCGCTGTTCATAAGGGAGGGGACACCCCCATTCCCTCTGTACTGCTCTCGCTCGCTCCATCCTTGCTAGGAAACAGAGTGCTATGCGAGGGTTCTGATTGTATTGAATAAATTAAAGAATCTGGCTGCAGCCCGTGAGGTTGGGGAGGGCACACAGCTACATATCCGACATGGCTCCTCTCGGCTGCAGGGCCATCCTCACACATTCTGCAGTTTGCTGCGCATGCAACCTTATTCTCTCCAGAAACTGTTACCGGCGCCAGACTCGCTACAGCTGATCTGACTTGGACTCTGCCTGAACTTCCTCTTTGAAAGGCCCTGTGTGCTTCCTCTGCTGGGAACTTTCCACAAAGCAATATATCCACCCCGCTCCATGTCTTGCGCGTCACTGGGGGAGAGCCACAGTTCTAGCCTGTGATGCAGATGGAGGTTAAGGCCCCCGACTCAATGTGGACACAGGAGAGCTGACCTGGGCTCCTTCCTACCTCGGAGAGTCAATAACAAAACAAGGAGTGCTGCCTGCCAGAACCTCATTCTGCAGGTCTGGGGGCAGGAATCCAGCACCACTGTCCTTACTCACGGATGAGCCATTTTGCGAATTCCGTGTCTTGTAGTTATTTTATTGAGGACAGGACAATCAGACACGTCCAGCCAGCAGCCATGTGGCTGAGCGTGGTGTGCAAAGCGTCCCCGATGGCTACAACATAAAGGAGATTTCATCAGGGTTCAGGGGAGCCTGGATGTCCAGTTTTCGACTTTTGCTGTCCTTCTCGACTATCTCCAGCCGCAGCGTCGGGGCCTTCCTCTCCTCCTCCTCGGGGGACGTGCTGTCCTTGGTTTTCAGCAGCTGTTTGTCCGAATCGTCCACTGTGATGCGCAAGGTGCAGCCTCTGGGCAGAAGGTCCTGCTCATAGGCAGCAGCTAACTGGTTCACAACACGACGCTCCACCTGTGGGATGCAAAACACCTGCCCTTAACAAACCTTCTGTTCTCACCTATGGGTCGGGGCAACCTGGCATCTGCAGGTGACCTCTAATGGGCCACTGTCACCGCTAGCTGTCAGGATCGGGGCCAACCACGCTTGCCTGGGCTGGGGGGGGGGGAGCGAAGGAACACTGCTTTGTCAGGTAGATGCAGTACATGTAGAAAGCACCAAAAGGCTCCAGGTGCTTTTGAGCCCTATCTCCAGCAACCTTCAACGAACTACTCTCTCCATGACTTCCAGTGGTGTCAGAGCAGAAACAAACGCAAGGCCAAGAGAGAGTCTGGGTCTGAGAGCGTGTCTGTGTGTTTTCAGATATACCTGTCGTTATTTTCTCTCCCTCACACTCATGGCCACCGAGGGAGCTACTTGCTCTTAGGGGGGGAGGGGTAGCTCAGTGGTTTGGGCATTGGCCTGCTAAACCCAGGGTTTAGTTCAATCCTTGTGGAGGCCATTTAGGGATTTGGGGCAAAAAATTTGTCAGGGATGGTACTTGGTCCTGCTTTGAAGGCAGGGGACTGGACTCGATGATCTTTCAAGGTCCCTTCCGGAGATAGGCAATCTCCATTAATTTATTTAAATTTAGCTACGCTTCTGCTCTTCACAGGAAGGGTACAAAGAGTTTACTGACTCTCTCTAGCCTTTCCCAAGGTGGCCTGTGACACGCGAGGCCAGTCCAGAGGGCGGGCTGGTGTACGAGGGGAAGGCTGGGCTGATCGGTGCAGAAAGTGGTGGACAGGGCAAGGGAGCACCTCTTGTCATCGTGCCGTACCTCATGTTTAATGGAGCGGGCGCCATAGTGCAGGTTGTAGCCGTCTGCCAGCACATCCATCACCTCCCTGTCCCACAGCAGAGTGATGTTGTGTCTCACTTTGGCCTGCGGGATGAGAAAGGCACAGCATGCTACCGAACCCTTGCGTTGGCCACAGCTGAACTTCTGCTTCAGAGCATGATTATCTGGAGGCCGCGGCTGCACTGAGCAGGGCTCACCAGCATGGACGGACAGAGGTGGCCACCAAGCCAGAGCCCTGATGACACAAAACTGCACCTGTATACTATGGGCTGTAAGTCATGAGGGTCTGCCTGGCCTGGAGGGCCCAGCACCACACAAGTGTATAATGTCACTGCCCAGGTACCCTGCTCTCATGATGCATAATACACACACTCCATGCCCACCGCCCAAGACATTCCCCACCCACAATCCCAGCATGCTGCCCCCTCCATTCCCAAAAGCCTTGCTACTCAGAGCTACGGGCAAGGAGAGCAGCAAGTGACTCTGATAAGGTCCAGGAAGTGCATGGAGGAGAGAGGGGTAGCACCTGTGAACTAGTGCATTTTGGCACAAGAAGGGTATAGGACTAAAGCCTGCTTAGGGCCCCTGCTGTGTATGTATTAAAGGGAAGGTGAACCCCAAAGTAACAGTCTGGTTTTACCCTCTTGGCCCAAAAAGTCAACTCCTTGCTGACAAGCTGGATCAGCTCTGAATGACAAAAGGGGAGAAAATAAACAATCTCGTTGATCCTTCCCAGAAACTCGTCTCTTCGGAAGTGAGCCTGCAGATGACAAAGGGCAAAGGTCAGCAGCAGCAGGCGGGAAGTCTGAGCTAAAGGGCACTTTGGATAGCCACTGGCACTACAAGATCCCCAGGAGGCCAGGCTGACTCCAGGCAGCTCTTCACACCACCTCCCACAACACAACGCGCGGCTAACAACCATCGTGCCAAGCACATGCACCAGAAATGCCAGGTCTCCACTACGGAGAGCATCTCACACACCAAGGCTGGGGGTTCACCTGAGGAATTAACAGGTCTAGAAGTAGCACAGGAAGGGACTGAAAATTTCACACGTTTTAAGTCCAGCTCTGACACTCACTTGTATGACTGTGCAAGTCTCTTAGGGCCTCTGATTTGGGGTGCCTCTGTTTTTAAGGACCTGACCTGAGTCTCCTGCACTACACCTCCTGCTGACATCAGAGAACTGTGGCTGCTTTAAACATCAAGCTCTGAGCTGCTCAAGATGGGTGCCCAAAAAGGTGGGCACTTAAAATTAGAGGAGGCTTAAAAACATTGCCCCAAAGCTCTTCGGTCTCATTTTGCCCTGCTCCCGTGTGGGTTGTGAGGATACATCCAGGTGTGTACAGTGCTCTGAAGCGTAACACAGCGTGCCATTGCTAAGTGTTGTTATTAATAGAATGTGGCACAAGACTACGCATCTGCCTATGACAAGTGAAACTTCCAGTGTGCACATGGTGCTATGGAAATTGTCTCTATTGAAAAGCAGACAGAAGCACTGAAGAACATACTCTAGCCGCTCTAGTGGTACTCTCTGGGAATAGTGAAACGGACTCGATGCCAGAATAAATCTCTCATCTGTAACTTCTGATCTGATGCTACTTTGGTCGACAAGCGGTGATTTGATTCCAAGTCTACACAAGGAATGTGTCATCTGCAGTGAAGGTAAAGTGCCTTGTTTCTGTCGGAAGTACCAGTCCGGCAGCAAGCAGAGTTGCCTTAGAAACTTCTTAAGAAGCGTAAGAGGCAAGGAAGAGAAGCTAAGCTCCAGAATTTGTCATTCTGACACATTACATGTGGTTTATATATATATATTTGGAACATGTCAATTCCGTGCACGGCCCTTACGTTGGTGATTGAATACTGGGCTGTAATTCAATTGGGAGTTCTGCTGCCATCCATTAACCGGCTCGCATACATTCACTGCTCATGGCAGTAGCAGAACCTCCTCCGGTGAGTTAACCCCTCAGCACCAGGGGTGGTGTGTGCATGTGAGAGAGAGACTGTGCCTGGACAGGTGTGCGACGCTGTACGGCTGCAGGTAACGTTACTGCTGTGTTCTTCACAGCACTGGGCGTAGGCTCTGCTCCTCAATTTGGCCTTAGCCCTGTGTATGCTGGTTAGCTCGAGTGGGGTAGGAGAGTCCATTATCCACCTGATCAAGCGTGATCCAACTGATGCCATCTTTGGCAGAGGCCACCGTGAGTGAGCAGCTTCCCCAACTGGTGCCACACACGCAGCCCACGCTCACCCTCTCCCTGAGGTTTGGCTGTATTAAAACAGGGGTGAACAAGAAGATCCTCACCCCAGGCCTGGCGGCTCCGAGGGCTCCTGCCTCCCCTCTTCTCATTCCACACCCTAGATCCTGCTTCCTCCCAAGCCCTCCATCACAGCTCACCCCTGCTGCGATGTCAGAAGGAGCACGATTATTCAGGGCTGTTCCAGGAACCGGCACAGCCACTTAGGCAGCCCAGCCCTGTGTCAGCCCCACCCAGACTCTCCATGACATTATAAATTAAAATTAATGGAGATTACCTATCTCCAAGAACTGGAAGGGACCTTGAAAGGTCATTGAGTCCAGTCCCCTGCCTTCACAGCAGGACCAAGTACTATCCCTGACAAATTTTTGCCCCAAATCCCTAAATGGCCTCTGCAAAGATTGAACTGACAACCCTGGGTTTAGCAGGCCTATGCTCAAACCACTGACCTATCTCCCCCCCCCCCGCTATGGCAGCTTTATGCAGTGACTGCACTGGGGGAATTCTCCCCTGGCCTGTCCAGGGGCTTTTCTGGTCCCCTCCCTCTGCTGCAGCAGCCCAGAGGCCAGGCCAGGGTTGGGATGGGGGAGAGCCCTAAGTTATTATAACCCTCGTCCTTTCCCTCCCAGGCTGCCCACTAGACTGTAAGCTGTCAAGGCAGAGACTGCATGTCTAGCATGCTTCTGGGCGATCGAAAATAAATAGCAACAATGGCCCGGGGATGAATAAACCCCTCTGTACCTTTAAGATCGGGCGAATAACATTCTCCTTGAATTGCTTGGAGATGGTTATCTTGTCAGTTATCTGGACATCATCTGAAAGGAGACAAAGTCACAGTGTATAAATGTCTAAGGAGGGCAGAGCATGCGCCTTGTGTCTCACCGATTTCTGCAAGAGCAGATGGACACGGCACTTTGCACAGGAGTGAGGAACTGGGCAGGAATGGAAGACCGAGCTTTACAGGAGAGTCTGCAAAAGAGACCCAAGGAAGTTGTCATACAAGCACAGACATGCACTGCCCCGAGGGATGTACGGGTACTACCCTGCCGGCAGCTTTGTGCTTGCCAGGACCGTTACTTGTGATCAAAGCCCACTGGCTTCTCAAAGAATTAGTGGGGTACACATTCTTATATCCCCACTGATCTACTCCATGGGACCCACCAGGCCTGCTGAACACACGGAACCAACAGCCTCATTACACCAGGTGGCTCTGTTTGTTTCTGCACCAAGATCTTGGAGCCCATGCACCCACGGACCCAGCCTGCGCTAGCTGCATAAACCAGAGGAGACTTCAGCTCACTGTTGATACTTTGCATGGGACCCTCTGTACTTGCTCAGTACCTGCTCTCATAGCTCCAAGAGCTCTCAACTCACCTCTGAAAGGAGACCTCTTAGATAACAAAGGACCTGGCCTGGCCTCCACACATTATCTATGGATAGTGGATCAGATGTCATGACCGATGCTGATTACATGACACACAAAGTACCCTGCTGTCTAGTGCTGTTATGCTTACGGCTGTCACACCTTATCAGTCAGACGTATGCTATGCACTAGTTTCCCAGCCCCGCGTTTTTAAATCTCTTTAACAAACAGCAAAACTTGCACTTAGCAATCAGCTGTTTATGGCCTAAAACAATCCCTCTTCATTTCTCAATGAGTTAACTACATTAGTTAATGCAGCAACATTTTTTGAGCTATTGCTTGGGTGAGAGATGCTCAAGGGAAAATTTCTGAAAGCATCTTTTGAAAGTCCTATCGAATTTGGTCTAAGGGCCAGACCCTGAAAGCCTCACTCACCTGGGTAGCACCACCGGCATCCATTAGTCACATAAAGATGGGGCAGGCAAGGCCCTAAGGTGGCACTGTTCTGCTACTGGTGCCCAGGGACAACTGAAGTTGTTGGTTTTCAGCTGCAAATCTCCACATGGTGCAAGCTCTTCATGACCACCACTTTCCCCACATGATACCCACGGGCCACAGTGAGCTGAGGTACTGAAGCTAATCAAATCCTAGTTTAAATGGGAGGCCTTCTCTATGACACCCCCTGAATTCTGGAATGTGCTCTCTCCCCTCTTTTTATAGCAGAGCCCAAATGCGCTGATGCAGGTATTTTCCTGGCAGAGGGCTCGCTAAGCAGGAGAGGTGAGGAAGCTTGGGGAGAGAAAGCTGAGTGAGACGGGAAGGCCTTTAGATACAGACCCAGGACCACTGTGTACTTGTACACATTTTGTAGTAAGATGTGGTACATAAGCCTTGAGCTGGCAAGACAAGGGGGATTTTAACTACACAACAAATAATTTGGAATGGCATTTTTCCTTGGCGCAGGTCCTTGCCAGATAAAGGTTGAACAAAACAGAGCAAAGGGTACGTCAACACTACAACGTTAATTCGAACTAACTTAGTTCGAATTAGTTAATTCGAACTAAGCTAATTCGAACTAACGGATCCAGACTAAAAAACTAGTTCGAATTAGCGTTTTGCTAATTCGAACTAGCATGTCCACATTAAGTGGACCCTGAACCAGGCTTAAGGATGGCCGGAAGCAGTGCCGGCAGGGCATCAGAGGAGGACTTAGAGCGTGGAGATGCTGTGTCAGGCTAGCCGAGGGCTGTGCTTAAAGGGTCCCGACCCCCACCCCGGACAGACAGTTCTCAGGGGTGCCCTGCTTGCAAAGCAGTCCTGGCTTGGAGTGCCCGGAGTACCCATACTGGGCACATCACAGCACTCGGCCATCGGACCGGCTGCACTTGCCGCAGGCTGCCATCTGGGGAGAGGGGGCAATCGAGGGGCTGCAGGAGAGCTTCCACCCCCAGAAGCCCGCAGAGCCAGCCCAGTCCTCCCCATTAGGGGCGCGTACCCCATTCCTCCCTCACCTCCTTCCACTTACCCTTCCCTAGCCCCTCTTCTTGATGTACAAAATAAAGATAACATGTCTTCCAAAATGGAATCTGTCTTTATTGAACAAAACTGGGGGAGACTGGGAAAAGGAGGTGGGAGAGGGGAAGAGAAAAGCTGGGAGAGGGGAGGGCAACTAAAATGATCAGGGGTTGGGAACAGGTCCCATATGAAGAGAGGCTAAAGAGACTGGGACTTTTCAGCTTAGAAAAGAGGAGACGGAGGGGGGACAGGATAGAGGTCTCTAAAAGCAGGAGTTGGGTGGAGAGGGTGCATACAGAAAAGTTCTTCATTAGTTCCCATAAAGAAGGACTAGAGGACACCAAAGGAAAGGAATGGGTAGCAGGCTTCACACTAGTAACAGAAAGTTGTTCTTCACAAAGCAAAGAGTCAACTTGTGGAACTCCTTGCTGCAGGAGGCTGTGAAGGCTAGAACTAGAACAGAGTTTAAAGGGAAGTGAGATCAAGTCATGGAGGTTGGGTCCATGGAGTGGTATTAGCCAGGGGGTAGGAGTGGTGTCCCTGCCCAAGGTTTGTGGAAGGCTGGAGAGGGATGGCATGAGACAAATGGCTTGGTCACTGTCTTCGGTGCATCCCCTCCAGGGTCTGTAGGGTTGGCCGCTGTCGGCAGACAGGCTACTGGTCTAGATGGACCTTTGGTCTGACCCAGTATGGCCAAAGCTCAGGTCTCAGGGTCGGGGGTCTCAGTGGACCACCTTGATTTTCATGCACTCCTGCTCCTGGGTGGCCAGGCTGGCAGCTCTCCTGTCCTAGCCGGCCACTTTCCTGTGCCTAGTGCGGAGGTCGTGGACGAGGTCTAGTGGACTAGTAAGTTCGAACTAGGCTTAATCCTCGTAGAATAAGGATTACCTAGTTCGAACTAAGCGCTCCGTTAGTTCGAATTAAATTCGAACTAACAGAGCGCTAGTGTAGTGCCTATGAAAGTTAGTTCGAACTAACGTCTGTTAGTTCGAACTAACTTTGTAGTGTAGACATACCCAAAGGCGGTAACTTCCACGCACAGCTTCAGGAGTACCACCAGCTATTTTCACAGACAGAAGGAAAGACACTGGCATCATCACCACAATACTCAAGTAGCTCTCAAAGCTGAGAAGTCAGTCAATTACAGGGCGGCAGATTAAAATCTACTGCAGCCAGACTTCAGAGTCTAAAATACATTTTACAGCTCTCTTGCTTGTCATTCATTGTTGCTATCTCAGTAAACTGCACTAATCTCCCAGAAATTAAAATTCAATTCTTTCCTCATTTAGAAGGTGGCACTTGGCATTTTAAAATGTTATTCTTGAAAGTTCAGTTGCAAATGTGCCTTGTTTTTTACCTATTTTGACTGAAGATCAAAGGTTCTCTCTGAAGTGAGCTGTGCCAGCTCCCACTCAAGATAAAAAATGCATATGTATAAAAAGAGAGAAGCTGAGAAATATACATCGCCAGCACGAAGAATTAAAGTCGTTGGCTTCATGAATCTGAGTTTGGGGTGGTTAGTTCCACATCATATGTTTAGTAGATCACTCAGGACAAATTCTCAGGACATTTCCACTGAATTTCCTAGTTAGGAAAGCTCTCCCTGGAAAGACCACCTATGATGGTGCTGTATATGTGTGGCAAGAGCAAGTCACTTCTCCAAAAAGCTTAAGATAAAAAAGTTTAAAAAGTAGTTTAAAGTTTAGTTTAAAAAGAAACTAAACTTTTCTCAGACAGCTAAGCACTGAGAACAATTACCAGCCCACACTAAAGAGGACAGTCATTACAGCTGGTGTGCTGTGAGCAATACCTATCATTCTGCCCAATGCTGTTCCACTGTTTCCTTGTACTCCCCTGTCATTGTCTCTTATGATTACACTGTCAGATCTATGGAACTGGGACCGTCCCTTTGTTCTGTGCCTGGTACAGTGGGTTTCTGCTCTGTGACTGGCATTCCCAGGTGCTATGACCTTACAATATATTTTAGAAATATGCGTCTGTCTGACCATCCATGAGTCCATCTTCTCAAACAGTAAGAGCTAGGACCACCAAATTTGGCATGCAGCTTCCTTTTATCATAACTTAAAGCAATGTAAGGATTTGGTTGTGCCAGGACAATGGGATGTGCCTGGAATTCAAGAGTTTCTCATAAAATGAAAAAGGAGTAGGGAGGGACAGTTATACTGTTGAATGCCCACAGGAAGGCAGCAAAGAGACTCGGACAGCTATAATCCCATTGGGCCAGCAGGGGGCAGGGTAGAGAAAGGAACAGCTATCTACTATATATTTCAGAGAGATTGTGTGTGTGTGTGTGTCCCACAGCTGGGGCACATGTACCCCTCTCCCAGCTGTGCCTGCTGCAGCCATGGACTGTGACGTAGTGGGGGGTACCTTGCTGGTTGCCATGCTGGGCAGTGGGTTGTGAGTGACCTCCACTGGCTTCTGTCTGCAGCACGGCCCAGCAGGGCAGGGGATGAGTCATTATGCAAAGGGGGCTTCGAACCTGTCTGACCAGTTATCTCCCAGGGAGCGGAACAATGGGAAGAAGGGGAGTGGAGCCCTGGCTGGGGGCAGGGCTGGGGGCAGAGCTGGGAGTGAGTTAGTTTCTGTCTGGGATCATGGAGGAAGCAGCCTAGGCAATGGGCTGGGATTTAGGGGCCCAGGCTCCCCCGTCTCAAGGGGGGCTGAGGCATCCTAGGCCTGCCCTGTAACCAGATTACATCTGTGCTGTGCTGTATCCTGGGGAAGCAATAAACTCCCTCTATTCTACTGGCTGGTGGAGTCTGTCCGTGCCATTACGGAGGTGCAGGAGACGGGAAAACCCCAATACGTCGCCACACTGCTGCAGCTGCTGCAGCCATGGACAGGAGCTTCTTCCCTGACCCCAAGCTGCTGCGGTGAGAGGGGGCCTGGGTTGTTCTCTCTCTCCTGTGTAGCCTGCATATTGAACCTCTCATCTCCAGCTCTCACCACAGAACAATGGTTTGGGGTGGGAGTGGGGGAAGCAAATCGGCCGGCGGGGAGCGGGACTGAGTAACGCCGGGTAACTCCAGCTAGTTCTAAATAAAGTGCAGCCCCCTGAAGAGTTGGGTCCTCAGCCTTGGAGGGGAAACGGGTGGGTAGGTGAGAGGGAAACCTCTGAGATAATTTCCTTGTGGCAGAATTACAGGTCAGCCATTTCCCCTTTAAAGATTCCATCTGTACAAGAGCCTCAGTCTTGGAGAGAAAAGAATCTGAGGAATCCTATCTGGTGTTCACAATTCAAGAAGGATAAGAACATAAGAACGGCCGTACTGGGTCAGACTAAAGGTCCATCTAGCCCAGTATCCTGTCTACCGACAGTGGCCAGCACCAGATGCCCAAGAGAGGATGGACCGAAGACAATGATCAAGCGATTTGTCTCCTGCCATCCCTCTCCAGACTCTGACAAACAGAGGCCAAGGACACCATTTTATCCCCTGGCTAATAGCCTTTTATGGACCTAACCTCCATGAATTTATCCAGCTTCTCTTTAAACTCTATTATAGTCCTAGCCTTCACAGCCTCCTCTGGCAAGGAGTTCCACAGGTTGACTACACGCTGTGTGAAGAAGAACTTTCTTTTATTAGTTTTAAACCTGCTACCCATTAATTTCATTTGGTGTCCTCTAGTTCTTCTATTATGGGAACTAATAAATAACTTTTCTTTATCAGCCCTCTCCACACCACTCATGATTTTATAGACCTCTATCATATCCCCTCTCAGTCTCCTCTTTTCTAAACTGAAAAGTCCCAGTCGCTTTAACCTCTCCTCATATCGGACCCGTTCCAAACCCCTAATCATTTTAGTTGCCCTTTTCTGAACCCTTTCCAAGGCCAAAATATCTTTTTGAGGTGAGGAGACCACATCTGTACACAGTATTCAAGATGTGGGCGTACCTTAGTTTTATACAGGGGCAGTAAGATATTCTGGGTCTTATTTTCTATCCCTTTCCTAATAATTCCTAGCATCCTATTTGCCTTTTTGACCGCCGCTGCACTCTGTGTGGAAGTTTTCAGAGAACTGTCCACGATAACTCCAAGATCTCTTTCCTGATTTGTCGTAGCCAAATTAGCCCCCATCATACTGTACGTATAGTTGGGGTTATTTATCCCGATGTGCATTACTTTACACTTATCCACATTAAATTTTATTTGCCATTTTGTTGCCCAATCACTCAGTTTGGTGAGATCTTCTTGGAGTCCATCAGCAGGATGTTGATAAATTACAGAGGGTTCAGAAAAGAGTCACGAAAATGATTAAGGATTAGAAAGCCTGCCTTATTGTGACAGATACAAGGAGCTCAATCTATTTAACTAAACAAAGAGAAGGAGAAGGGGTAACTTGATTACAGTCTATACAGGGAACAAATATTTAACAAGGGCTTTTCAATTTAGCAGAGAAAGGTCTAACATGATCCAGTGGCTGAACACTTAGACAAATTCAGACTGCAAATAAGACATGAATTGTTAATGGTGCGATTAATTAGCCATTGGTAGAATTTACCAAGGGTAGTGGTGGATTCTTCATAACTGACAATTTTAAAAATCAAGATGGAATTTTTTTTCTAAAAGATCTGTCCTAGGAATTATTCTGGGGGAAGTTCTGTGGCCTGTTACACAGGAGGTCAGACTGAATGATCACAGTGATCCCCTATGGCCTGGGAATCTCTGAAGAGGTCTCAGTATAAAGAAACAAGGATAAGTCACAGAGGCTGGCAGTGTTGAGAAGAAAGGCAAATGCCCAACATGTGTGGAGTAGGGATAAAATACCTCCCTCTCCCAAAAAAAGGTGACTAAGAGTCATAGACAGCCAGAGCCTCAAGGATCTGACCTTCACTACACAGAATTTACAAAGCTGGTCAATTCAAATAACAGACATCAAACAAGAGTGAAGTCAGTGAGTGTGTGTAGCCACTTCTACCTCAATAACAGAATCGCTGAGAATGTGCTTCTCTAGAAGCCAAATTTAAGCAACAGAACCAGGTCCTGGACTGAGTGACCTAGGGGGCTCCTTCCAGTCCTTTGTTCCTAGCTTCACAAACGTACGTAGGGCAGCTCATGTGGCGGGCCTGTATGTCCTCTCCTGCCTGAGACTGGCAACCAAAGATGCTTTGCCTCAGACAGCACAATCAGAAGCATGTGCCAACTGCAGGCACACCAGCTCACCTCAGGAAGAACAAGGGACCTATTCAGAATTGCCCACTGAGTTGGTGCCAAAGGAAACAAACGACTTTCTAAGACCTTCAGTTTTCTCCAGGTAGAAACTCAAAGAGTTTTTAACAGCTTGGGCAGAAGAACTTCAATGCGATGAGCACACAGAAGTGGAAAAAATACTGGTGGAGAGATTGGTTCATGAAAGTAGAATTCCATCACCAACTTAGGAAGGAGGGTGGGAGGTGGCCACAGCACCACCTTAACTAGGGATGTTAAATTTAGATTAATTAACTAATCGAATAGTCGATGGGATTTCCATCGACTATTCAATTAGTCTATAAGGGTACCTCTGCCTTTGAACTGTAGCAAGAGCCTGGCAGGGCTCTTGTACATTTCAAAAGCGGAAGTCCCACAGAGAACAGGGGGCCAGCAGGGACTTCCCCGCTGGCCTCCTGCTCCCTGTGGGCCTGAGCCTTTGAAATGTACAAGAGCTCCAGCGGTGATCTTGTATATTTCAAAAGGAAGCCCGCCACATGGCTAAAGCAGAAGTGAGGTCACAACATTTACAAGTTCCAGCTGCGGTTTCTGCTGGGAATTCTTTGCCTGGCTTAGGAGGAGGAACTAGCTGGAAGGTCCAAGTGGTGACGGTAGCAGAAGTTGGTGATAGACAATTGACCAGCATTGGAAGGTTCCTGCCAATAAAGGCTCTGTGGCTTATGAGGCAAAGCACATGACTCCACATCATAGGATGTACAGAGGTAATTTGATGAAGACGGTTCCTTTGAGGATTGGATATCTAGGAGAGGTGGTTACCTAGGTTTTCGGCAAGCCTGTTCCTACTCATTTCCAGCGCCTCCTGTCTGAGCTGCAGGGCATGCTGGGCGATCTCATCACTTGCCACGTTGGAGGTCATGATGAAGATGGCATCCTTGCAGTCAATGGTCTTTCCCTTCCCATCCGTCAGCCTGCCCTTCAACAAGAACAAACACCAAAAACTGCATCAACAGGGCTGTTGTGCGGTGACACTGCAGAACGCTGCAAAAAGCATGGGGGAGATTTCAAACACATGAGTGCCAAACCCTTCTTCCCAAGATGGCGATAGTGCTTAAAGGAAGCCTGGACTAATGTCCTGCGTGGCTATGGGTGTCACTGAAATAACTCTGTGCTAGAGAGGTAGCATAGTACCCATGAACCCTTCACAGGGAGCGGGAGGACAGGGAGGGAGGGTTAATGGGAACTGGTATTTGCCAAGTGCTTTCATTGGGGGAAGGCATAATTTGGAGGAGCAAAATGTTATTATTATTATAATAGTCAGATGAAAACAAAAATAAATACTCGTGTAGGAGGGGACTAGCCACAGAGGGTTAGGAAACTGTCACCAGAAAACTGATAATGATTGTCATCACTCTAGAGCAGGGGTGGGCAATAATTTTTGATGGGGGCCAACTTCAGGATTTTGAAAGCAGTCAAGGGCTGCACTCTTCTATGGAAGGGTTATGGGGTCTGGGACGGAGGCTGGGTGCAGAACGGAGCTTGAGGTCGGGGACTGGAGTGCAGGAGGGTCTGAGAGGGAGTTTGGGTGAAGGAGGGAATTGTGACCTGAGACCCAGGATTGGGGTGTACAGCCCTGGAGGGGATATGGGTGCAGGAGAGGATTCTGGCCTGAGGGAGGGGTGTAGCAGAGGGTGTAGGGTCTGCGAGGGAGCGGTGACCTTGGGCGGGGGTAAGGGAGGCGGGTTTCAAACTTTTTTTCCTCATGACTCAGTTGAAGAAAATTGTTGACGTCTGCGACCCGACATCATGTGATTAGAGTGTGGGGCTTCCCTTGAGTGGCTCCTGGTTAGCAGTGCAGCCGGGGGGGCTAAGGCAGCTTCCTGTCTCTCCTGGCCCTGCAGACCAGGCTGCACCCCAGAAGCAGTCAGCAGCAGGCTCTCAGCCAGTGGGAGTGCGGAGCTAGTGCTCAGGGCAGGGGCAGAGCACGGAGCCTTGTGCGCTTTCCCTCCTCCCAGAAGTTGGGCCTGCTACTGGCTGCTTCTGCAGCACAGCACAGTCTACAGTGCCAGGACAGGCAGGAAACTGCCTTAGCCCACCCACTGGTCACCTGATCCCCATGCAGCAACGAGACCTAGCGCCCGACATTCCACAGCTCAGTACTGGGTCGCAACCCACAGTTCGAAAAACACTGGCCTAGGAAAGAGGGTGCAGAGGGTTTTGGTGGTGACCTGGGGCAAAGGACTGAGGTGCAGGGTCTGAGAGGGGGTATGGGTGCAGGAGAGGATTCCGGCCTGCGGGAAGGGTGCAGGAGGGAGCGCAGGGTTTGTGAGCGAGCTGTGACCTGGATGAGTGGAGGGTGAAGAAAGTTTGGGTGGTGACCTGGGGCAGGGAATTGGATGTGGGAGGGGGTAGAGAGCAGGCTCTGTCTAGTAGGTGCTTACCTAGGAGGCTTCTGGACAGGACCCTCAGGCAGGCTCCCTGCCTGCCGCAGCCCAAGGCTCAATGCGGCTGGCTGCTCTGTGTCTGAGAGTCCTGGTGGGGTGGGCCATGGGACTGACTGAAAGGCTTCTTCTGGCCCATATGCTGTATCTTACCCGCTCCTACTCTAGAATAAGGGTGTGGGCTGGGGGTTGTGTGTGTGGATGAGTTGTTAGACTGACAGTGCAACTTCACTAAGCTATAGAGAGCAATGTATGGTACAGCAGGATTGTGCCGACAGATCAGATGAGGGATCATAACTGCAGCTACTGTCCAATATCCACACGCAGTGCATTAACCAGAGGGGACAGCCGCAGGTGTGTGTGTCCTGCGCAGGGGGGCGATTGTTACGGTTGTGAGCACTGATCTCCTCTGGATCATTGTCAATCCTACGGTACTAAAAGAGGAACCTTTCAAAAATACTAATTTTCTTTAGTAATAACAAAAAAGAACAAGGTCTCAAGGCAGCCTCCCCACCCCCGCTATGTACACAAGAGCAGATACCCAGCACAATGACACAAATCCTCGTAGGGTGCTTGATATTAACGTTTAGGTTATTGCCCTGTCAAGCATGTGGTGCAGCAATTGATTTCACATTTAGCTGCTGCCGTGATGATCTATGCAAGAAAAAATTGTGTTATTAATCCTTAAAAGAAAAAAAGGGGGTTTGAAGTTTGTTTGCCTCTTAGGACAGATTGAAGCTTCAAAAACCTCCCACAATAAGGTTGTGCACTCAATCTACCATGCAGGAGTCATATAACACTTGTCTAGCTCCATTGCCAGGCACTAAGTTGCCTCACAGACACAGGGCGTTTATCTCTGTCCTCCCATCGGTTTATACAGATGCAACCATGCCGCCCAAAGGCAGACAATGAGCAGAGCCCTCCCTTGAAGAGCAAACAGTACACATGCCAGGCAAAATGGGAGTCTGTGATTCCTGCCAATACCCTCTCTTCTCAATATTACTAGGGCCAGATTAGTGTGCATGGCTAAGGGAGAACAGCCGCAGGACATGCTATCACAGACAGCCCGAGCAATCATAACCATAATCAGGCTGACTCAGAAAGCAGACAAGCCCTTAATAAGAAATAGCATTATACAATATCGATGGCGGTATCTGCCAGATTCAACAGGCTCCTGAGTCTCCTTTCAGTCCATAGCGTGTCTCTGCATGGTGCAGAGATACATCCATTTGCTCCTGCTAAAGAGAGGTTAGGTTGTCTGCCTTATGTTAAAGGGGTACAGTCTAACTCAGGAGCAAGGAACCTTTTTTCTATCTGGGGCCACTGACCCACAAGTAAAATCAGTTGTGGGCCACGCGCAGCCCTGCAGGGGTATGCAGAGGCCTGGGACTTCCCCTAGGCTCTGGGAGAGAGGAGGCAGAAATGAGGAGTACAGGAGGGGGCTCTGGATTGGGTCTGAAGGGTTTGGAGTCTGGGAGTGGACTCAGGGCTTGGCCAGAGGGCTGGGGTGCAAGTGCGGGATTTGGGAAGGAGTTAGGGTGCAGGACAGAGTCCTGACCTGGGGCAGGAGGTTCAGGAATGGGGGTGCGGGCTCTGGGATGGAGTTTGGCTGTGGGAGTGGGCTCATGGCAGGGATACAGAAGGGGACTCATGACTGAGGCAGAGTTTGGGGGTGGGGGTGCAGGCTTTGGGAGGGAGTACTGATTTTGGACAGGTTTTGGGGTGGGGGTGTGGACTCTGGGAGGGGTTTGGAGTGTTGGAGGGGGCTCAGGGCTGGGGTGTGGGAGTGGGCGAGTGGTGCCAGCACCGTTTACCTCAGATGGCTCCTGGGTGGTGATGCAGCAGGGCTAAGGCAGGCTCTCCCCCCCCCTCCCAGCTCCCAGAAGCTGCCATGATGCGGTCAGGTGGCTCTCTGTGGTGCACACTGCTCATGCCCGCTGGTTCTACCCCTGCAGCTCCCATTGGTCGTGGTTCCCAACCAATTGATGTTGAGGGGGCAGCTGCATGTGGACTCTGAGCTTCCCTGGTTGCCCATCCCTGTGACTAGGGGCTGCAGGAACAGCTGACTAGCCTGACCTTAGCTTTCTCCACAGCTGCATGAGCCAGTGCTCATGGTTTCAGCCCCGGCGGGGGAGCTACAGCTCAGGGCTTCCGGTCTGTGGTGCAGAATCTTGCCGCAAGCCGGATGAAATTAAGCAGGGCTCACAAGCTGGAGGTTCCCTACCCCTGGCTTAACTGCTCAGCATCTGCACAGGAAAACTATTTCACTCGGTGTTTTCTCCACTGTATGCCCACACCTGTACTGAGCGCAGTTCTGGTTGCCTCATCTCAAAAAGAGATACATTAAAACTGGGAACAGCGCAGAGAAAGGCAACAACATGAGGGGTATGAAACAGCTGCCATCCAAGGAGAGATTAAAAAGACTGGAACTATTCAGCTTGGGAAAGAGATGACTAAGGGGGGCTACGATAGAGGACTAGAAGATCACAACTGATGCAACGAAAATGAATAAGAAAGTGCTATTTGCCCCTTCACATAACACAAAAACCAGGGGGTCAACGAAGAAAATTAACAGGCAGTACGTTTAAAAGAAACATAAGGAAGCGCTTCTTCATACAACCCACAGTGAGCATGCTGAACTCGTTACCAGGGGGTGTGGTGAAGGCCAAAAGTATAAACAAGTTAAAAAAAAGAGCCAGGCAAGCTGATGGAGGACAGGTCCATCAGTGGCTGTTAGCCAGGATGCTCAGGGATGCAACCCCATGCTCTGGATGTCCCTAGGGCAAAGGGAGGCAAACTATGGCCTACAGGTCACATCCGGTCTGTGGGACCCTTCTGGTCCCCAAGTTCCTACCCAGCTCCTCTCCATCTGTCCTCCCTACCCCACAGCCTCAGCTCACTGTGCCATCAGCACCGATGCTCCAGGTGATGCAGCTGCGAGCTTCGACCAGTTGGCATAGCTGTAGCACCGCCAGCCATGGTGCTCTAGGCAGTGCGGTTAGGGAAGGGCAGGGGAATTGTATGGAGAGTGAGGGATCCCAGGAGATGGTCAGGGGGGCTGGACTGGGGGCTAGGAGTCCTGGGGGGAGGATGGCCAGGGGTAGTAGGTTCTAATGGAGAGGAAGGGGACCAGGAGTGGGGGTTGGATGGAGTGGGTTTACTAGGGGCAGAGGGGTTGGATGAGGTCAAAAGGTGAGTTGGAGTGGGGAACAGGAGGGGTTGGTTGGGACGGAGGTCTTGGGGGGCCAGTCAGGAGATGGGGAACAAAAGGGTTGGATGGGGGTGAGGGTCTTGGGGCACAGGCAAGGAGTCAGATAGGGGGTGGGGGCTGGGCCATTCCTGCCTGTTTGGGAGCCACAGCTAGCTTCCCTATCTGGCCCTCCATACAACTGCACAACCCTGATGTGGCCCTTCATGCCAAAAAGTTGCCCACCCCTGCCGTAGGGCCTAGGCTCTGACTGGAGGGTGCTGGGACTGGACAATGGGACGGATCAGTTCACGACTGCCCTGTTTTGTTCATTCCCTCTTGGACACCTGGCTCAGGCCACTGTTGGAAGGCAGGGTACTGAGCTAGCTGGACCATGGGTCTGACCCAGTGTGGTCACTGTTTCTGGAACACAAAGATGGGGGTTCAGACGTGTCTAGTGATTTGGGGTGCCTAGACTGAGACACCCAGGCGCTAGCTGTACCAGCCAGCCCCTGGTCTCCATCGCTCTCATGCTGCACACGCTCACACTCTGACGCTGAGACCCGACTTACTTCGTCAAATAGCTGCAGCATAATGGTGAGAACATCTGGATGGGCTTTGTCAACCTCGTCGAAGAGGACCACAGCATTTGGGCACTGCTTTAGCTTCTTGGTTAGCTGCCCGCCCTCTTCGTGGCCAACGTAGCCTGGTGGGGAGCCAATAAATTTGGCAACCTAAGAGGAAGAGATTGAAAACAAGGCATTGAAGAGGTGACGTGTGAATGCTTGGGAGGCGCTCCTCTGATTATATGGGAACTAATGACCACTAATTTTTTAACATAAGATATGTGTTATATCTCCACCAGGGCTGGCATCTTTCATTCTCCAAGTGCCCCACATGCACCTGGATAAGCAGTTAGATACATGCAACACAGCGACTGCTGAGCAATACATACTCGGTAATAGCTCATTCACAGCCTTGGACATTCGAACCTAAAGAAACGTCTATATGTACCAGTTAGCATGCAGCAAGGACGTAACTCTACAATGCTCTCGTTTGCTGTGCACTACCTGACCATGTGGACCCTGGCATGGAAATCGCAGTGAGTCTACATGGCCAGTAAGTGCTGATGCGTTGTAGATTTACACCTCAGTTTGCTGAGAACTAAATGGCTTTAAATTCAAACCATGAATAGGCTTTTTAAACAGAGAGATTGTGGCCAGATGACACTAGCTCATTTCTATTCTTGTCAAAAAAAAATACCGGGGGTTCTTTAATGATCATCTTCCTGGTCTCCTTTAATATCAGTTACAACACTTCCAGAGCAGGACAGGTGAGAAATGGGGACAGCTAGTTGCTTCAGTGGAAAATTGAAAGTGTGGAGAGGAAACAGAGACTTCAGATTGGTCAAGAATGTGAACAGGTTTCAGGGAGACGACGAAAGATGGAGCCTCTTCTCACTCCCAGCTGCGGGGACCAATTGGGAATCAGAGCATGGAAAAATACAAAGGAATTCTGCAAATAAAATACACTGAAAAAAATCATAACAAAAATATCTGCTCTTTCTACTTCAGTAATAAATGGAAGTATTTCTCTGATGCTAGGAGAAGACTATTCAGACACAGCTTTTGGTTACTCACTATAATGCCAGTATCTTGGCCAAGATTTTAAAAAGCACCTGGTGATTTTGGGTGCACAACTTAAGACACATTAAAGAAGCCTGACTTTCAGAGGGTGGGTGCTCAGATAACAAACCCTTAAAACATTTAGCTTGAGAAAGGGAAAACTCACAACTTCTTGTTCTGGAACAAGGAAATGGCCCAGCAGTATGAAAAATGTGTTGCAAACTAGCTTTGTGCTGGCGAATAACAGTTGTGTCCTTATGTTCATTTGCCCATGCTGCCACCTGACATAACTGCATTTACCAACCACAGTTCCCTTTCAGTATTCCTGCCTATCCAGGACAATACAGGAAATCTGGAGGAAAAAAGCCAACCTAGGTCCATCCTTTGAACTGACCACAGTACTTCCTCATACAGAGGCTGATGCCCGCTTTTTGCCAGTTGTAGAGTATTTTGCACAGACCCATCAGCCTCGGGAGAGCTTCGATCCTTACTTTCTGCTCCTCTTCCTGAGAAATGCACATCTTCTTCTGGCCCTTGATTGGCCCTCCCTTCCTGTTTTGAGAGTGCTACATTTTACCCCACAGGTGCGAGGCTCCCACTCAGCGGTCAGAATGTGGCTGAAGGCAGTCTAGTCATTCCGATTGTTTTAGCAGTGCCATCAACAGTGTCCGATTCCCCACGCTGTTCCTTAATGCTGTATTCTCCGGCACTGACCTCTTGATCTTTGTTTGCCTGAAAAACTTGTTCTTCCTTTGCCCTTCTCTGCCCTGACTTTTCTTTACAGAACTCTCTCAAATCTGTCTCTGAGCATTCTTCTGGTTTCCATCTCTAGATCTCTTTCTTTCCGATGCTTTCCAGTAAATAGCAGTATCCAGCCCATTTTCTAGCCCTCTTTTCTATGGATTTCAACATGCTTAGCAATCACACTGAGATTCACAATTGCCCTCTGTGATAGTTAAGCGTTGTTATTGTCCCTCCTCACAGTCTAGCAAAGGAGTTACATGATGTAACCAAGGGCGCTGCATATCAGAGTTCTTTCTCCACTCTGAGCACAAGATGGGAACGTGCACAGAAATAAATGCACAGAGCTGTTAGCATCCAAAACTGACAATCCCAACCTGGGGCTTTTCCTTTATTTTCTGGAACTTTCAATAGAGACCTTAGCTTTAGCAGGCTGTTCTATGAAAGGTTGTCTCTCAAATGTCGTAGGTGCCCTCTCGTGACCCACGGACCATCCTCTGCAGTTTGAGTTAATGAGACCCTTTTTGTTTTCCTTCCTTCTTGCACACTGTTTAAGGATGTAGCTGCTTCTGTTACTAGCCTCCTCTTTAGCCCTAACTCACACTCTTCAGGATCTCCCAGTACCTCACTCTATTTACCACCTATAAGGATCTGCAAGCCATCTACAGCTGTCAGGAGAAAGAAAGGGAGCCTATGTAAAACACTGTACACTCTTTATAGATTACTCTTTCCAGCCTGAAATTTTTAGTACCATCAGACCTTCTTGCTCTGTTTGCAACAGCTTTAAAAACCGTTTTAGCAGTGCTTCTCACAGGCACAACTCATTCCTAAAACCCTGCATTGGGTCACACAAATTATGCCTACACAGCAACAGCTGTGCACAAACTATCCATGCTGACTAGAATCCACCCAGTGTGCGTAACAATAGCTGTGTAGCTCTGGCTTCAGTGAGGAAAGTATAGATCCAGCATGGATCCTCAGCTTGCAAGTCAGCTCTGAATTCCACAATGCACTGCTGTCACTGGTACTATTCCCTGTTTTAGCTGTCTTCAGATTTTGTTGTGTAGACATACCCTGAGTCTCTGGGATCTGTTATTAACCCAGCTGGTCTGCTTCTCTTCCAAATGGTGGACATGGTATTTGTCCAAGATGCTACACAAGTTTGCTGGGATGCTGTATCATCTGTATACTAAAAATCTATTAGCACCTCTTCCTCAATTTAGTCAATCCCCTCTCATTCCTAGGGATGTATGAACCTTTCAGAGGATGCCCAGTCTCACCAAGTGCTCTTCTCAAGTAGGGGGTATTACTTACAACATGGCTGATCACATACATTTGGACAGGATTCTTTCCTGAACACAACTATTCCAATACTCTTGCTCTTGAGACCACTGGCACCAAAATATAGGATGCATGTAGTTAGTTATCAAGCTTTTCCTTTGACTTGGCTCTGCTCTGCCTTGGCACTTTACACTCCAGTGCAGTAGTGCCTAAACTTTTTCTCCCATGCCTCCCCCTTTCCCACACATGCTTGTCCACTGCCAAGAACAGAGTCATGGCTGGAGGCTGGGGCTGCAAGCTGAGGTGTGGCAGGGGGCCAATGCCAGGGGCCAAGCCACAGCTGGGAGCAGAGCCATGGCTGGGACCGCAGCTTTTGCTATTCTCCTGGCATCCCTATTTGCAATATTCACTTCTCAGTTCCTGGAGACCAGGAGCCTAATCCTGAAAGACGCTGAGCACACTCACCACTCCCCCGATTTCTCTCTCATGATTAGATCTCATGCTAAGGTACAAGACCTGTCAGGTGCTTGTTGCCTTCAATGGGAGCTAAGAAGGTGCTCAGCCTCTCACAGGGCAGTGATGGCAGGTGGAGGGAAGAGAGAGAGTTGCAATTGACATGATTTGTTTAAATTACTTATTAAACTAGAATTTCAGTCTCTGGGAATACAGATGGGCCATTTACTAACCTCATGCCTTTCCTGGAACTCTGACATGTCCAGTCTAATGAAACCCTGCAACAGAAATAAATAAGCAATGTTATTTTTGATTAATGCTCTACAAATTTTATTACATTTATTAATTTTATTATGTTTATTACATCTTTGGATCCAGCACAATAGCTGAGGTGGACTAACATGCTGAAGTGTTTGCTCCCAAAGATGCCTGTCAATGAAATGCTTAGATACATTTCTTGTAAAAGGCTGAGTCTCTGACTCTGAAAGAAGAGGGCAGAAATAAATCCCAGGTTTCTCAAGAGTATGTAAAATAGTCCCAAATCTGGCCACTCTTGGTTTGAACAAGTTCACTGAAGACGACCAGCTCTCATCACTACAGTGGGGGGGATGAAAATGGGACCTACAATTCGCTGCAGAAAATGGCCATTATTACTGTTCAATTGTTTAGAAATAAATCAATGGGAACGCATAATGCCTACTCTCTTTAAAAAAATCATAGTCGAGATAAATTAAGCACTTGGATGATCACAGCATTGAGATAATATTATCTCAGAATTTATAGGTTGCTACACAAAGCTCCTTTTATGTCGGAAAGGGCTGATAGTTCATTGCAGAAAATGAATTTCCCATGCTCGCAGCTATAACTTAGCTCATATTGCTATGAAAAGGCAAGCTTGAACTTTCCTAGCAGTGATAGCAGGGATGGGAGTACCTGACAACCAACCAGGTCTCCAAAGGCATTTCTTCTAGTCACAGCTCATACCTCTGTGACCCACATGCTGTGTGACATACATGACTCATCCTATAATTGTAGCAGCTGGAGAGCCACGGTGAGTGTTCTGTGGGTGCTAAAGTATCTTGGATGCCTTGTGCTCAATGCACAGCAAATATTACCGGCTGCCACTTCAGTGGCCTTTACCAACCCTCCTGAAATCCACGTTTCTCTATGCTTATAAGAAGCTAATTGACTCTTATCTTCTACTTATCTATATTACCCATCTTATTAGTGACGCACTCATTTGTGTGGAGGAACAGTAGCTGAAGTGGAACTGAAGAGCATATAGAAATGGGTGTGAAATTGGGCACTGTTTTGTGGCAAGATAGGGTGAATGGAAATCCATCTAAGAATAGACTTATGGTAGCAAAAATCAAATTAAGAAGGAGACATCTACCTACACTTTTCTAAACATCCCCTATCCACTGAGACACAATGGATACAGAAACACAGAAGAGTAGGGAAGACACAGACTGGAACTCTAAATAGTTCCCGAATAGTTAGCAGAGGGTAAAGGTGTAAAACTATAGTTTCAGAATACTGGCTATAATTGGGAATTCCCATTGGCTTTTGAATCCCAACAGTAGCTTCCTTCTCCCAGGGACTTAACACTAAAAGATGCTCGATTTAGCTCCCAAGGTATTGAGAGCTGGTGACTCCGGATCTCCCAAGAGGATCTGCTTTTAACACAAGTCCACAACACAAAGTAGAGACAAGCAAAATCAGTGCCACTCCTGAAAAGAGATCTCATGTACACTAGTGCAAATCAAGAGTATCCCTCCTGAGAGTCCAGTGAATTACTCTGGAGAGAGCAAAATTGACACCAGGCCCTAAGACGTTTCTCAACTCGCATTTGTGATCTAACCCCGCCTGTGTCAGCAAATCATCAGAGAGTTCATTGGACGTACAGCACATATTAAGGCAGGCCGTATAAGGATATGAGCATTTGTAATTAAATATTAACCTTTCTGTCAGTATGAAAATGAGACCATTACAAATGCTTCTTTCTTAATAAGCCAGTTCCTGCTAATAGCTGCATCCCCTATAACTGTCCATAAAGTTTATGACCCCTCTTCAGAGGGCTAATTACTGCAATGATTGCCAAACAGTCAAACTCTGATGTGTGCATGCTATTGAATTAACCCAGCATTCAATGTTCGGCTGATTTTTCTATTTGATGTTTAGCTGAAGCACTGACCAATCCCAGGTGCAGCAGCTCTGAGTTAAGATGCTTGTCCCCCAGGAAGTGGAATTTATTACATTTAAAAGGCAATTATAGATGGATGAGGAAAAGAAACCAGACCAGGCTGTTTTATGACCTGGTTTTACTTTTGATCCTTCTTTCAAAATGTGTCATTTCATCTGGTCTTTTCTCCACTTCTGGGAGAGGCAGATTTGACTTAACTCCAGTTTGCATGATGCTTTGGTGCGTCGTCTCTGCGTTTTCTTCTGTGACATCCAAAGGGCTGGTTTTTGAGGCTCATGCTAGTTTTACCCTGGCATATTTCCACTGACCTCAGTGGAAGCCGCTGGGGCTTCTGAGATGTAGGCAGGTCTTAAACATGGAGCCTAACTGTAGGCTCCCAATTTTTAAAATCTTGGTCCAGTTTTGATAAGGGGAAAAAAAAGATGTTCTGAAACCTAATACTACCTAAAAATGTTTCCTTAATATACCCTTTCAAAAATAAATCCCAAGAAAACAGCTATAACAATCCATGACCAACCACTCTGGCACTGAGAACCTGAAAATGGCGTCACTCGTTTTCACTGTCCAAGCTGACTGAAATGTAAAAACCAAACGTGTAGCACATAGAGAGGCATGTCAAGTGGACTTTCAGAATTCCTTCACTTCCAATGGTCTAAGGCTTTATTAGTGACACAGGCAAAAGAAATGTTTTTGTTCACAGCACATGATTTTCAAATTAACAGTAGCCTCATAAACACAGAAAACTGCTTTTGCTAAAATCTTTGAATTACACTGAAGTGTTATTAAAGCAGGGACAGAGGGTTTTTTTTTTTTTAAAGTTTGCTTTTAACCAACAGCTTCCCTTACTGATGCACAAAAACAAATCTGATGCTTCCTGTCAGCTGTTGAATAAAGTGCCACAGTGACCCAGATTGGACAGGTATGAGTGTGGCTCTCCACCACAGAAGGACTATGCAGTGAGGCATGCACTAATGAACAAAATTACGTTGCTATTTAAACCGCAGCGGACGAGAGAGTACAACTAAAACAGGGGTTACCTTCTTGGCATCTTTGTGCATGTACTTGGCTGTCTGTTTAGCCAGTTCTGTTTTACCTAGTCAGAAAATATTAAGAAAAAAATTGTGTTAAAACAATCAGAATGTGTGTTCCATGTACCACAAATAATTACAAGAGTCACATGTCTAATTCTATACAACACGTGCTCAATACAGGACTTTAACTCAGTTCAGACACTAGAGGCAGTCCATAGATGGAGATTTTCTCTGTAACAATATTCCATGTTCAGCAGCTGTATTAATATAGAATACTATAAATGAAACTTTCCACAAAAATTCACTCAGGATACTGTCTTTTCATAAGGTTAGAGCATGAATCAAAACATGGTTCTTAAAGAATATTGATTGCAACCACAGGAGGCTGTTATGACTCTGTGGGTTTTGCCCACGAAAGCTCATGATACTACATACCTATTTTTGTTAGTCTCTAAGGTACTACAGCACTACTTGTTTCTGTATAAGATAAGCCAGGAATTTCAAAAGCGAGTAGTGGCTTTAGGTAGGGATGTATAAGGGTAACTGGTTAACTGGTTACAGGGTGAGCACTGCCTTACTGGCATGCTTCCTGGAGTAACCGGCTAAGTGGCGTCTGCCTGGGGTGGAGCAGCCCCACTCCTGCAGTGAGTTGCAGCAGGCCCTGCCCGGACAGGCTGGAGGTCTGCAGCGCAGGGAGCTCTGCCCGGCCCCAGCAGCCCAGCTGGGCCCATCACAGGGGGCTGCGCCAGCAGGCCAGTTAACTAATTAAATGTATAATTTAACTGGTTATCATTTGAAATTGGATTTTACATCCCTAATTTTAGGCAGCTCAGATTTTGGGTACCCAGCTTGCGACACCTCAAAGAGGCCTGATTTGCAGAAGGCAGGAGCTCAGCTCTTTCTGAGCAGCAGGTCGCTTTAAGACACCGCCAGGCAGAAATGGCAAAATGGAGTCACCCACAGATAACAGTGAGTTTTAAAAATCTTGGTTTCCCATTTAGAACAAATAATTTTAATGCATCTTTTAATAGCAGCTATTATTTATTATGTGCATTGCAGCAGCCTTTAGGAGCCCTGTCACGGAACAGGCAGCTGATGTGCTAGGTGCTGAACAAACACTCAGCAGAAGGAAAGTGCCTGCCCCAAAGGCTTGCAATCTAAATATAAGACAAGTCACATCAAATACCTACTAGGGATGTTAACATTTTCAGCTCCCGCCAAGGAAACTGCCCCCACCCCTGCGCTGCTGCCTCTGATACAGAAGCAGCATTGTAGAAGGGGAAGGGGGGACAAGCAAACACCGTCTCCCACCTCCGCCACTGTGTGTAAACACGGACCCGCTGATCATTTCTGCAGTTACAGATTTACAAAAATACACACATTTTAACATCCCTAGTAGGTATATGATGTGGCTACCCAAATTTTTTACATGTGGAGGGAGGGAGGGAGCCAGTGCTCACTGGGAGTGCTTCCCGAGAGCACCAGCTCCCACTTGTCCCTCCTTCCTCCCCACATTGCTGCCTCTATATCAGAGGCAGCAGGGAAGAAGGGAGGGGGACAATCAGCTGTGCAGGATCCGGTATGCATGAGGAGCTGGTTTGAAAGCTGGCTCCCCGCATGTACCAGCTCCTGCCTGCCCCCCCCCATTCCATGCTGCTGCTTCTGTGAGAGGCAGCAGTGCAGGGAGGGGAGAGGTGGCTCCACAGGAGTCAGCATGCATGGGGCTTTAAAGCTGTCTCCCCACACATACTGGCTCCCGCCTGCCCCCCGTGCGGCTGCCTCTGATACAACAGAGGGGAGCGAGAGGTCATGTATAACCGTGAAGGTTAGGCCATGTGTAACCACCCAGGCTCATCGGTTAACCATAGACATGAGTACACATTCACATCCCTAGTACCTATACAAAGACAGCGTTAGGGAGCACAAGGAAACAATGAGACAATATTAGTTAGCATGGTGTGCACTGGTGTCGGCACACCCTAGGGTTGCCAGCTTTCTAATCACACAAAGCCTAACACCCTTGCCATGTTCCTTGCTTCACCCTTCCCCTGAGGTCCTTTCCCCGTTCTGAGGCCGCCACTCACTCCATCCTTCCACCTTCTATTGCTTGCTCTCCCCCACCTTCACTCACTCATTCATTTTCAGGGGGCTGAGGCAGGGGTTTGGGGTGCAGGAGGGAATGAGGGCTCTGGGCTGGGCTTGTGGACTCTGAGGCTGGGCCAGAAATGAGGGGTTTGGACTGTGGGAGGAGGCCTTCGACTGAGAGCTGTGGTGTGAGAGGGGGTGCAGGCTCCTGCTGGTGATGCAAGATCTGGGATGGAGATGGGGGCATGTTGTCACTTCTGGGGGGTCACACGGAACTCGGTACAGAGCCTGCCAGCCCCATGCCAGCTAGACTTTTAACAGCCTGGTCAGCATTGCTGACCAGAATCCACCAGGTCCCATTTCAACCAGGTGTTTCAGTCAGAACCCTGACACCTGGCAACCCTGGCACACCAGCAGCCTTACTGTTAACAACAATTTTCTGAAGACATCAAGGAGAGTTTTAAGGAGGGATCCAAAGGAGGAAAATGAGCGTTTTAAGGAGAGATTTGAAGGACAATAATAAGGTAGCTTCTCTCACGTTTACAGGGAGCTTCTCCCAAGCATGAGGCGCAAAGGGTAAAAAGCACAAAGGTGCTTTTTGAAAATTTAACAAATGGACAATGAAGACTGCATCATGGGCTGAGCACAAGGGGATCCTCAGCTCAACATTTAATAGGTTTATTCTTGAATGGAGATACAGTGACATTCTAATTCTTTTGACAAAAACGATGCACAGTTGGATCCGATTTTTGTTACATTTATGCCAGACATCCCAGGGTTTTACTTTGCAGATGAGAAGTGAATTTGCTGGGAAACGTGATATTCTTTATTTATTTGATTTATCCAAGGAGTCTATCATAAAAACTCTAGGCACATGAACAATCAATAATTCAAAACATATATTACAGGATAAATCTACGTTGACACTGTATCAACAAACAGACTGGCTCAAGAAAACCGAGACCCTCGTCTCTCTGGATAGTCAGAAAGAGCCTGGGCAAACAGACAGGCTCTGGAGGGTACTATGCCGAGGGGGTGGGCAGGCCTGCAGATGGGTTTGGTGCAGCGGTTGGGAATATGTCTGGGCTGGGGCTCGTCTCTAGGCAGGAGGGGTATGTCTAGGCTAGGGGGCATGGCTGGGCTCTGGGGGTAGATGGCGTGAGTGTCTGTTCTCGGGGGGGAGAGACTGTGGCTGGATTCTAGGCAGGCTGTGGAATCTCCATCATTGGAGGTTTTGAAGAGCAGGTTGGACAAACACTTGTCAGGGATGGTCTAGACCAGTGGTCACCAACATGTAGATCAGGATCTGCTGGTAGAACCTGAAGCCTCTGACAGGTGAGCCTGGCTGGCTTGGCCAGAAGACTATTAAGTGCTGGCACTTCAGCTGCCTCTCCCCCTCTGCCCTGCTGCTCCTGTCCTCTGCCTCGGACCTGCCCTTTGGGAGCTCCTTTCTTGAAATGCAGGATAGGAGAGGTGGAGGGGGGGGTGCTGATTTCAGGGTGTCCCCCTCCTCTCATCCCCGTACTCCATCTCCACAGAGTGAGCAGGGCACAGCTTCAGAGAATGGGGGAGGGGGGGGAAGGGTATTTGGGTTTGAGGTAGATCCTGGATTGACTTAAATTTGGAAAGCAATCTTGTGCTTAAAAAGGTTGAAACCCACGTGTTCAGATGGTGCTCGGTCTTGCCATGAGAGCAGGGGACTGGACTTGGTGGCTCCTTGCGGTTCCTTTCAGTTCTCTGATTCGGGGGAAGGGTTGTGAGCATCTTGGCTGAGGCTCGGGGAGGGGAGGAAGTAGGGAGATGTAAATGTCTGGAATGGGGGAGCTGTGGTGGGAAGAAGTGAGAGTATCTGGGCTCAGGAAGTCCCCACAGCTGGTCTCTGCGCAGGGACTGGGTGTGAGTGTCTGGGCTGCAGGAGGGAGATGGGGGACTTCAGCAGGGTTGGAGGGGTGAGAGTATCTGGGCTAGGGAGGGCTCCAAGGCTGGGATCTGGGGGACGGGGTGTGAATGTCTGTCCTCCCCAACCTGTTCTCTGAGGGGGAGGGGGCAAAGAAACAAGTGGATTTTCATAGGGGTTTCTTTAACATTAACACTATTCTCCTAAGGAATGTGTGTGTGTGTGTTTATATTGTTACAGACATACTTGCTGACAGATTTTGAAATAAATTACCAAAATAATTCACACTGGCACAATTATATAATGTTATTTTGACAAATCTGCGGAAATTTTCAAAATATTGTTTGCACAATTTTTATCTTTCTGGTGCAGAATTCCCTCAAGAATAGATGCTTATTTCTTTCATATAGTTACACAGAAACTCATTTAGAGTAAATATGTTGGCAAGTATGGCTCAGACAGGACTCTGTAATGACAATAATGGCTACGTATGCCCAGTATCCTTAACCCATAAAACTAGAGCATCTTCCAGCCAACCAAGTCAATGCAGTGAGGGCATGTACAGTACAATGTCCATCGTCTTTCAAATGCCACATTTGGCTATTTTAACCTTTTTAACAGAGTACAAGTGATTCTATTTCACAAATCAACCAATGTTCATATTTCATGTTATTTTAAGTGATCAGGAAAAATATTATTAGTGCCAATAGCGTGCTAGGTGCTTTATAGACAAACAAGGTCTTTGCCCTGAAGTGCTGACATTCTAAAAGCCATCTCTGAAATTACTACATTTGTTATTTTGCATACCCATGCACGGATTTTTCTTTTGAAAGGTCCAATCTGTTAAAAGCAATATTTTTAGAATGAAAAATGTTCGTCTTAGGTTGAGACTCGAAGGCCCAGATTCTCAACTGCTGTAAATCAGTTTAGCTTCACTTGCATGAGCTGGAGATCTGGCCATACATTTGAATTTAAGCCTGAAGCAATTTTATTTACCCGGACAAAACACAGGAGGATGGGATAGACTGAGGATCCATTGGTGATCCCTTCCTAGCCACAGGAGCCGATGACATGCTTTACAAGTGAGTTCTAATTCCTTGAAAACAGGGTTTTGTGTGTGAGCTGACAGACCCTGAAGTACAGCTGGGGAAGAGGGCAAGTTGCTGTAACCCCTCCTCTTTCTCCCTTCTCCACACATGCTGTTGACATGAATGTCTAGATAGAACACATCACAAAATGATGCCTACATTAGGCCCCATCAGCTGTGCTCTCCCCCATGACAAATGACAACCCAGATGTTACCTATTCCTGATGATCCCAGGAACAGAAAAACCAGGGGATGTTCTTCATCGTACCAGCCATTTTCTTTTCTCCGAATTGCTGAGTTTAAACACAACAAAAATAAAAGGAGGAAGAAGAAAAAAAAGAGGCATATAAATCAATGACACAAAAGCAAGTATAATTATCACTAAGTATACACTATGTTTTACTGCTCTCTGCCCACTCAAAGTCTTCACTACCATTAGTGCTACCTAATTTGATTAGCTGGCAAGGCCTCCAGAGACACCTAATCAGGTTAGCATGGATTTGGAAAGCTGCCCAGAGCAGATTTCGGATAAAGTTTTCCAGGATGTGCACTCAATGTTGCCAGGGAAACAGAAAGGAGGGTGGACATTGAATGAATGAAGAAAGGGTGGTAGGGAGAGAATTCAAGAGGCGTGTTAGCTTTCCAGCTTGTAAGTGCAACCTTTATGTAAAGGGCTGGTTTGGAGAAGTTTGTCACTTCTTTCTCTTATGCAAATTGAAAGGAGGGGGGGCGGTTTGGATTCAAGGTCATGGCAGCCTTGAACTGATGTACATGCCACCGTAAGGGCTATTTAAAAACACTGGAAATGGGGATGGGTTGCAGATATCAATGAATGTCTGCAAAGGGATCTGAGCCTGTGTTATGGATCAGTGTCATAAATGGAAACCTCTACCCCACAGGCAGGGGTGGTTTAGAAAACAAAGTCCAATGATCAGTTACAAAATCCTGAAGGTCACACCAATCCTCCTGCTTCCGGGCACAGACTGATTTGCCTGCAGGGGTCAGGACTGAGTTCTCTCACCCAAAATGGGCTTCTGCAAATGCTAAAAGGCTGGATTCTGCCACCCGCAGCCTACCAGAGCAGTACCTGCCAACTGGAGCAGCCTCACCAAAACAAGGAAATCACTGGGACTATGTGGAGGGAGGGAAAGCAAAGTATAGCACAAAATGTGAACTAGGGTGGCACAACGGGACCCTAACAGTTTTGGCCTTTCAAGCATCTGGCAGCGGCTACTTCTAGATGCTGAATTCAGAACTAGTTGGGACTGTTCCAACACGTCATAAAGCTGCTTTAGTTCACATGGGAGATTGAGGGGGATCATGCAGCCATTTCTGGGTTTTGTTCTGCATGAGCTTTGATCTCCCCTGAATTTCACACAGTTTCAGACTCTAGCACCTCCAGAAATACAAAGCATAGCCGAGTCATATCTGTCTAGCTTTTGTACTAGAATCTTAAAACTGGCTTGGTTCCCCCTAAGTGGTTTGCAATGGGCCTGGGCTAAGTGTCTTTGGAGTATGCAGCAAAGTCTGAACCAGGGAATGGCTCCCAGATCTAGTCTAAGTACAGAATTGGAGTTAACTAGAAATGGGCCCCAACCAACCCCCAGATCAGATCTGGAATCTGAGAATGAGGAGAGTAATGTTTACCCAGCCTTGCAAACTGCTTTGATTTCTCGGAGTGAAAAACAAGTATTATTACACATGTAGGCGCATCCCTTAACAAAGGCATTTCCCAGAAAATATGGTCCAACGAGAAGGTCCCTCAGACCAAGATGAAGCATTGCAGCTGGGACCTAAGCTCACAGCAGGCTCCTTCTCAATTAAATAGGATTGTCTAATGATCTAGGATGGGGGGAGGGGGCATGGTTGGGGAAAAACGCGGGCACTTTGCTGTATTAGAGACAAAACACACAACATGTAGCAGCAAAGAGACAATTGTATCAGGTCAGAGGATTCTCACAATCATGTCTGAAGAATAAAGGATGTTGAATATTCAGCTTACAGGGGGTCTTGTAGTTCAGAAGAGACAGATTCATGTCTTAGACCACTGAGTCTCCGTGATTTATTTGCATTATTTAAAACAAACGCCCTTCTATTATAGCTCTTAAAAAAAGTTATTCTTGCCGTATTGATCGGCAGGTGCTGTAAAGCATTTTGTGACATTTTGTAGGAAGGAAGCTACAGACATATAAGTGGTATTGTATTGTAAATTGTGCTCCTAAGAACTTACCTGTAGCTGCTTTTTAAAATTCTACACAGACCGGTGTCTTAGCAGTTGCCAGAGGTCAATGAGACCAAAGATGCAGCATATCATGTTTGATATAAGTACTGCATAAACAGGCTAAATGCCAAGCTTTCAGGAATTACAGCCTAAAATACTTTAAAGATCGCAGAGGAGAATAACGGTAGCAGAGGTAAAGGCAGGCAGGATGAAAAATGGAAAGAAAATGAGCTTTGGGCTCTACAATGCTTTTCAAGTGAAATTCTGCTTTCAGAATGGAATTTCACTACTCAAGTGGCACTGTGAGGCTCCATGTTATTGTCTTTCAATGGTTTCCATACCAAATATACTCAGTTTTATTACTTTTGACTGCCACTCCACTAAATACAACCTGGGATCTGAGAGGCGAGCTGGGCTCTTTCCCTCTTATCTGTCCATCTCTCTTAGGAACTTAATAAAAGTTCTGTGGGTCAAATTCTGCTCCCAGCAACCCCAATGCAGCACCTTTGCCTCCAGATATAACTGAGAGAAACTCTGTAAGCAATGCTAGAAAGAAGTGACTCTAGCTCCTTTCCTAGAACTTGATTGTCTTTACACTAGAGAATGAAGTGCTAGCATGATGAAGTAGATACCAATAAATAAAGAGTTATGAAATGCAGATAACTGATAAAAGAAGCTAAGGGCATCACCAAAAAATGTATGGCTAGTTTAGTTAAGGACAATAAGAAGGAATTTTTAAAATGTATCAGGAATAAAAGCCATCCTAGCCATGGTTCAGAAGAGGACTTTCTAGGGGATAGGGGTAGAAAACTGTCAATCTTGATACAGAAAAGCCAAAATGTTCAATAACTATTTCTATTCTAGATTTGATTAGAAGCTGGATGATTTATTCATAACTTACAGCACTAATGAAAACCTTTCTATTCCAACAGTAACTAGGAAGTGTGTAAAAAGCACTGCTAAAGTTAAGTATTTTAAATTGGCAAGACTGGATCATTTCCACCAAAGATCTTAAAAAGAATTGGCTGAGGAACATTCTGAGCCATTAATGTTGATATTTGACAAACCTCTGCACACTTGGGAAACTTCTAAAGGTTGGGGGGAAAGCTAATGTTGCGCCTATATTTAAAGATGTAAGAAGGAGAACCCAAATAACTAGAGGCTGGTTAGCCAGACACTGATCCCAGGAAAAAATCATGGTAATGGCAAAGTGGGTTGCATTCAGTAAAGCCTTAAAGGATGGGCGCATAATGAATGTAAATAAACATGGATTTGTGGAAAATAGGTCTTATGAAACAAATCTGATATTTTGTTGATGAGATTACAAGGCTGGTTGATAAAGGTGACTGCTGGCATACTAGAGAGTTTGGCTGAGAAAGTTTGGTTGACACAATAGACTTCTATAAGGCATTTAACTTGGTGCTACATGGCATTCTGATTTACAGTATTATCCGTCTACAAAATCAAGGCAGCGCATATGAAATCGGTTAAAAACCAGCTAACAGATTGAAAGAAGTAATTATGAATGGGGAATTATCTAATGAGGAGTGTTTCTAGTGGGGTCCCTCTTGGCATTTTAGTACCTTTATCAATGATCTGGAGAAAACAAAATAATCACTGGTGAAGTTTATAGGCGTCATGACAATAGGTGGAGAAATAAAATAATGATGAGAGGTCAGATTTATAGAGTCATTGGGTTCACATGGAAAACTGAGTTCACTGTACAAATATCTTAATATAAGGTCATATGCCTAAGCACCAAGAATGCAAGTCACACTTACAAGATGGGGTCTATTCTGGAAAGCAATGACTTGGAGAAGACTTGCGGGCGGGGGGGCTAACCAACTGAACAAGAGCGGTCACTAAGAACAAATGCTATTCTTGAGTGTATATGAAGCAGGACTAGGCAAGTGGGTTAACATCTGCATATGGCATTAGTGAGACGACTCCAGGACACTGTGTAGTTCTGATGTCCATGCTTCTGAGTGGATGCTGACAAGCAAGGGCTCAGAAAAAAGCTGCAAGAATGATTTGAAATCTGGAAAACCTCCCTTACAGTGAAAGACTTAAGAAGCTAAATCTATTTATCTTAACAAAGAGAAGGTTCAGAGGTGATTTGATCAGCCTCTAAGGGTGTGTCTACACTGCACCATTATTTCGAAAGAACTAGTGTTATGTGAGTGTCTACACAGCACTTCTGTTATTTTGAAATAATACTGAAATAATGGGTGGTGTATTCTGACTTCTGTAAACCTCTTCTGAAACAGCTATTTCAAAATAGCTGCACTGTGGCTGCACCACTGCTGTTATTTCAAAATAGCTCCTCACCAGGGCTATTCTAAATAATTTCTCCCCAGTGCTTCCTGGGGCTCTAAATCGAGATAGCGCATACACTTTAGGGGAGCCTGCCTCGGACTAATTTC
Source organism: Pelodiscus sinensis (assembly GCF_049634645.1). Classification (NCBI taxonomy): domain Eukaryota; kingdom Metazoa; phylum Chordata; order Testudines; family Trionychidae; genus Pelodiscus; species Pelodiscus sinensis. The sequence goes on along the minus strand of NC_134711.1, from coordinate 325,008,204 downwards.
AAGGTTTCCTTGTAGTGTGGATGCTCTATTTTGAAATAAACTATTTCGGAATATATCCTCCGGAATAGTTTATTTTGAAATAAGCATGCAGTGTAAATGTACCCTAAATGCCTACATGAGGAAACGCATGTTTAATCTGCCAGGCAAAGGCTTAATAAGATCCAATGGCTGAAGTTAGACAAATTCAGACTAGAAGTAAGATAAATAGTTTTTAACCGTGAGGGTAATAAATCATTGGAACAAATAGGAATGTGGTGGGCCCTCTTCTCATCTGGAGTCTTTAAATCAAGACAGGACATCTTTCTAACAGATATTTGAGTTCAAGCAAAAGCTATGGGTTTGATACAAGAATGATGAAGTGAGATTCTCTGGCCTGTGCGATGCAGGATGTTGCTAATCATAATGGGTCCATCTGATCTTGAAATCTATTAATCTGTGACTGCCACACTGCCTGGCCACTGCACACTGTGCACTGGGCACAATCTGGTTTTGTGTGCATGTGTATTTGAGAGAGAGAGAAAGAGACACAGAGAGAAAGTGCAAGCAGAGAACTGAGCAAAAGTGGACGGGGGATAAATGTCATTGTAGGAAGCATGTGCTCTGACTGCCATGGACTTCAACAGTAGCCACAAGTGAGTGTACGAGAGGACAGAATTTGGTCTGTGCTGAACATCCAAGAGTCTGAACATTATAGCAAGATGAGGAGCAAGGCGAAAGAAACCACGCATACAAAGACTTTTTAACCCTATACTTGTGCAACACTGAGCAGAAGTCTGAGGTAGGGGTTTCCAAATGCTCGGAAATGTCAACGCCAACAGCAAAACTCAACAGATATATAACGCTGCCCTCCAGCTCCTCAGATCTAAGTAAAACAGCCATGATAAAGGGCGAGGTATGGTGCGAATAAGCTTGTTCTAATCCTACTGGGTAGTGCTGACTGAAAGAGAAACAGTCATGTTGAGGGCCTTTGCATAACAGCAGATGCACAATCCGCAACGACCTCAGGCTCTTTTGAGAATATTATAAGACACTTGCATTTCTCAGGTGGCTGAATGAACCAGGTCTTCCCTTGGCCTTTATCATTCACGTAAGAAATAAGAACAGCCATATTGGGTCAGACACCATTGTCTGTTATGCTTTCTTCCAACAGCAGCCAATGCCAGATCTTTCAGAGGGAATGAACAGAACAGGTAACCTTATGTGATATATCCCCTGCTACCCATTTCCAGCTTCTGGCAAACAGAGGCTAGGGACACTTCAAAACCTAGTTTGTGTCCCTGCTCCTCCTGGCTAATAGTCATTGATGGGCCTGTCCTCCAAGAACGTATCTAGTTCTTTTCTGAATCCTCTTATAGTCTTGGCTTTCAGCCCATCCTCTGGCAAAGAGTTCTGCAGAATGACTGTGTATTGTGTGAACAAATACTTCCTTTTGCTTGTTTTAATGGTGCTGACTATTAATTTCATTTGGTGACCCCTAGTACTTGCGTTATGAGAAGGAATAAATGACACTTCTCTATTTACTTTTTCTGCATCAGTCATGATTTTATAGACTGCTATCATGTCCCCCTTCAGTCGTCTCTTTTCCAAGCAGTAAAGTTTCAATGTTATTAATATTTTCTCTTCTGGAAACTGTTCTGTACCTTTAATCATTTTTCTTGACCTTTTCTGTACTTTTTCCAATTCAAACAAATTTTTTTGAGATGGGGCAACTATATCTGCATGCAGTATTCAAGAAGCGGGCACACCATGGATTTATATAGAAGCAATATGATATTTTCTGTCTTCTTATCTATCCATTTTCTAATGATTCCCAACCTGGTTAGTTTGATTGCCACTGAGTGGATGTTTTCAGAGAATTTATCCACGATGACTTTAAGATCTCTTTCTTGAGGAGTAACAGCTAATATAGATCCCAGCATTTTATATGTATAGTTAGAATGATGTTTTCCAGTGTGCATTGTGTTGCCTTTATCAACATTGCCATTTTGTTGCTCTGTCACCCATTTTAGTGAGATCCCTTTGTAACTCTTTGCAGTCTGCTTTGGACTTAGCTATTTTGAGTCATTTTCTATCATCTGCAAACTGCTTGCCCCCTTTTTCCAGCTCATTTGCGAATATGTACACAAGAGATCAAGTAATGAGGGTGGATTTAAAAGAAACAAATCCAAAAAACGGATGGAGAATATTATGACCACCACCACCACTTGCAGCAATGCCAGTTAAGATAATAAGAGTAATAAACTCTTGCTTCAGAGCATTACATGATTATTCTCAGAGGTCAGCATATACAACACTGCAGAGACAGTTGGGTTCACTGAGAGTTCGTGTTTTCACTTCTCTTTGCAGCAAGTTCGTAGATTAGATGGAAGACTGCCTATCATAAAATGAGGGATGATGACTCTAGACTGACGTTCTTGTTAGAAAGCTAGAAAGAGTTCTCAGTCATTGCTGTGAAGAAACATGGCTCTTGTTGATTATTTAGAACAACTGAGAGTGGCATGGTGTCAAAATGGTTTTGTATACAGCCTTAAAATAATGATCCTAGTCCAACTAAACAACCTAGCTGCACAAATCTAACAACAACGATTCAAGTCAACCAGAAAGAGAGAATTCAACAAGCAAGCCATCACTCTAAGCAGCTGTCCACCTCCACTCTAGCTAGTGCTGGCTGCTACACTGCTTAGCTATGACAAAAGGAACAATGAGATCATTTTAGGATGGAGTGATCCTGAAGCACCCATTAATGCAGGGATGGGAAGATTAAACTTCAGTGGCAGGCTCAGAGAGTAACACCCTGGCTTGACAGTGTGTTTCAGGTGTCCAAGCCGTACGATGCATTTGCCAGCACATTATGAATTTTTCATCAACATTCATGCAGGAAATCCATATTCCGGGTGGAGCTGCCTCCTTTGATGCTGAGGGTGTGAAGAAAATCTGGAGTAATGCTGCTTTACTGAACTCTCATGAAGAAATTCAAATCTACTGTAATGCGAAGGATGAAGATGATGTCTGTGCCTTCTTTTTGGAGCCATTTCCAGCGTCACTGCAGAGTTCTTACTTAATTTCGTACCTCTGGAACAGTATAACCGTGCTGCTATGTCTCTGAGAGGCCCTTCAGCTCGCTATTGAACTGATAAATTCACTGTATTACTTTACACAGATCAATACCCCAGCAGTTATCAGGGGTTGATGTGACCGAAATTGGTTTCAGCCAATTTGTGAGTGTAATAAATGTCCATTTATCAAATCAATTCATTCAGTGGTGCTTCTTAGACGCCCACGTTCATGGGACCACAAGGGTGACTCTCTTCTGGCATGTGCCAACTGCAGGATCACCTTCTACCTGGTGAGCTTCTGAATCTATTACAAGAGTATTCAAGAGCCCTCTTTCTACCTCAGATTTTGTCAACCTACAAGTTTACTGCAGGATCAAGATGGATAGGAATCTGAACTGAGTCACCGGGTGAGCACAACATTGCTAACTGTGCCACACTGTACAGAAGTTCTGAGATATGGAGGAAAAGGAATCCCTTTTACAGGATCCCAGGTCTTCCACTTGTCTTGATTGGCTGGGAGCAGTTCTGAGGACGACAGCGCTCAGTGGACACTTAAAATAGTTGTGCATGTGCAATAAATTCCCCCACATGTGGTCTGACCCTTCACAAGACAGGTACTAAGCATGCTCAGGTATGGGATTTGCAATTTGTCTGTAACAAAGTCATTTTCCTTGGGATCAAGGCCAGATGCTGCTCCTATTCATTCTTTATTGGATGGCAGCTCTCAACCCTTCGATATCTCAGCTGTAGGGCTGTTCAGAAAGGTCACTGTGTTATTTTATAATATGAACAGTGGATTTTTTTTCTCACTGTCCTTTAATTCAAAATGGCTGAACAGTACTTGCTCAAGCTTAAACAAAACCCAGACAAAACAGACAATTCTTCTCTGGGCAGAACCAAAGGATGGGAAGATTCAGAAAAATCAACAACTGACAGTACTGCCAACCTTAACTATAAATGATTGCTAATCAGACAGCCAATGTACTACTACTACTATTGTATACACACACAAGCATTTATGTCTTGTCTTCAGGGAGACTGCGGAGACATGAAATAGAAAATACGTATTTTTTAAAGAAAGCTCGTCCTTTGCTATACTCTGAGAAGATCTCCCTTCCTGGGAATCACCAGAGCATGCCCCTGTCTCTATAGGTTCATGTGCAAGGACAAACAAGAGTTGACCAGAGCCAGGAGGAGTGCGGTGATTTATTAAAGTGCCCTGGAAACATAATCATAAACCAGTTAGCTGTTCATTTGCATGAGTGCTTGAGGCATGTAGGCCTTTGTCAATTTCTAACATTACAAAGGAGACCTGCTTGTTTTCTTCTTGGACGTATCAGTGCTACCTGAAATACTCCACTTTGCATTAAATATACCATAGAAAACAGTGAATATTCACATCTGTACAGTGAAGAGCATCGGTTAACTACATTTATGCTTCTTTCCTTGCACAGGGATAAACTGATCAGCAACTTGGAAGACAGGAAGGAATTTTCCCACCCAGAGAATTGATAGGAACAGACAACACTGAGGGTTTCCCTCCTTGCCCTGGAGCCGTGAACAAAGATCATCAGTTAGGACCAGATAGCTGTAATCCCACACTATCACAGTCCTGTCCTGGAACAGGAGAGACCATGAAGATGTAGGACTGAGACACAATTCTATGGAGGAACAAAGGAATACTACTTCCCCCTTTCATGATGATATGGTGAACCAGATAATGTAGCTAAAAATATGAGTGGTCCTTTTCCTCTGAAGAAGTAGGTTGTGCCCACGAAAGCTCATGATACTAGACAGATATTTTTGTTAGTCTCTAAGGTGCTGTAGGACCACTCTTTTTTGAAACACGGCAACCCCTTTGAGACTACTGTACCTCTGTTAGGTCTATTGGAAGTTCAAATACTATGTATGTGATAATCATGAAGCTGTAAAAAGCAAACCAAATCAACTTCCTTCACTCTCATGTTAATTGTTTTTCCTACTCCACCCACCTCTTCCAGCTTCTTGGCGCGTAAACTACACCAGCCCCCCAATCTAGGTTCCTTTAGCTTAATTTCAGAAGTGCTGTGTTAGGTGATGTAAGTGACACATCAGCAAGAGGGTGAGTGTCTAGGAGAGTCCACTGGAGTTTTTTATTCCAAATGAGAAGGCTCCCACACAGAGACTGGCACTGAAATAGCAAGAAGCACTAATAAAAACAGATTTGAGTCATTTTAGTGGAAGCTTCTGAGTACACAAATCAAGCTTGTGCCTAAATAAATCTGCTACTCTTTTAGGTGCCATTGGACTCCTCATTGTTTGTACACAAGTCTGTGTAACTTGCATGCTTAGCACAGCCGCAGAAAGTGCAAGATTCAGCATCTTCACTTCACTGCTATCCACCCATCTGGATGCTTATAGCATGCTCATTGCCACAGAACCTAGGCACCACTACGTCTGAAACTGGCTCCCAGACCTGTGCTCCTAACCCCATTCTCTTTTTCATTTTGGGAGGGGAGTCTCTGTATCATACAAGAGGCACTGAATCAAGTCAGATTATTAAATTAAGGAAGAGGTTATAAATTAAAATCTGAACATATCAGCTCCATTTAGTGTATTTTAGGAGCCATAGCATAGCCTGTCTCCTAGCCAAACACCAGCATGCGTTGTATCAGTAGTGGAAAGGGTACACTGATTCCGTAAAGTGGCTACAGAAATAACTCAGCAGTGAGAGCTCAGAAAGATAACCTTTGTCTAAATTCACCGCTATTGAAACAAAACAAAAAGGGGGCAGCGGGGATAGCAGTCTGATATCCCGAGGCTGCTGGGGTATCTAGTGCATTCCTGATAATCCAATAAGAGAAGCCTCCATAAAGGCAACAGCTTTAATGTGCACAAACACCACCTGTGTCAGAAACAGGCACTACCCATTAATCAAACCTTCCCAATTAGCCCGTGCTGCTGCCTCCAGGCACAGCCGTAACCATCCTCAAAACAGGGAAGGTGTCTGTTGTGTTAGCAGTGGGAGAGGCAGCTCTTCCGTGGGCCTGTCTTTGTTAACAATATTGGTATGGTTGTGTATTTATGATCATCAGCCTGTGTTCTGACCTTAGCTCTGTCTCACCTTATTGTCCTATTTCCAGACACTGAATCTGGGTGAAGGGATCGTTCAGGGAACTATAAACAGGATATGGAGGCTTTCGGGTCTGGGTCAACGAATCAAATCCAGCCCAGGTTGCTAGTAACTGAAAGTCATTATTGCTTGCCAGCTTTTCAGGCAGCCTGTGCGAAGTGAATTGCTTGTGGTCAAACTGTTAAATACTCTGGGAGGTCGTAATGCAACCTTGGGGTGCCAAATGAGATGCCACTTGCAGTGCCAAATGAGATGCCACTTGCAGTGCAATTGTCCTAATCTGCTTTGATTAGCAGTGAAATAATTATTGTTACACATTCAAATTTTGTAGGATGGGTTTCAGAGTTACCACTCCTTTAAATGAATATGGGCTCTATACATGTCTCAGAGCTACTGTTTATGTTGTCTGCAGACTCAGGCAGATATCACTGGCTTCACAACCACACAGGCCAGAATCCTATGTAGGGTGTTTTGTTTTATTTTTATTTAAACAATAAAAAGCTAAGATTCTGGCACACAAGACGTATCCACAAGGGGAAAGTACCAGCTTTCTGATTTGCCACAAACTGGCCTAAATTCAACCCCTAGTGCTGGAGGGTTTGTGTCATACTCTCAGTGTGACCATTACAAGTTATGAAAACAGAGTTACACACATAGGTAAAACTTTTCAGTGCATGTCACCCTGGGAGTCTCTGCATGAACATGTGGAACTCTTTCAGCTCCAGAGCTATAAGTCACTGGGCTCAGCATGAGGCATCTCACACTGCATAAGTCCTGGTGCACAGGCAGCTTCTGGTGCTGCAGTGTTTGTTATAAGAGGGATGTGAAAATAAAATACATGAAAAATTAATAACATGAACTATGTGGTAACAATGACAACAGAGTCCCTCTCATCAACATTAAAAAGTCTCCAGGACTGTCTGTGGAGGCTCTGTGAAACAAGGAACAAGGTGGACAATTTTCTTTTTGGTAAATATTCATTACTTACAGAAATGGGCAAAAGAAAAAAAGCCAAAACAAGGGAAGCTTCAGGAACCCCCATCCACGAAATAAGTTTGGTATCAGAAATCACTTAGTGCTCCTCTAAAATGGCTGGTTATATTCCCTTCTTAAGCCAACACATCTGTCACGTGTCATCTCTTCTCTCATCCTGTCTCCAAGGGGAAAGCATGTGGAGTGTCTTGTTTTGGTAGGGTTTTATTTGATTTTTAAAAATCAGAATACACGCTACTATATGTTAATGTTAGAGTAGGCAAGGTCAAATACATCTTGGCCTTGGAAAGGGAGGTGGCGAGCTTTGTGATGGCTCCTGGGGGGTTCATTCCATAGTTCATTCCCTAAACAATTGTAGACAGTTTTCACCTCAGCCTGAAATCCTGTTGAATCTAACAAATTTAACAGAGTCAACCATGAATGGTCCCTTGCAATATGTGTTAGCTACATAGGCTAAGCAATCTGTTCCATCTTGTATTTAGCTGTGACACTCTGATTAAGTTTCCCAGTCGGGAAGAAGAGCTCTGTGCAGCTTGGAAGCTTGTCTCTCTCCTGAACAGAAATTGATCCAATAAAAAAATATTCCCTCCTCTATCTTGTTTCTTTAATATCCCGGAACTGACAGAGCTACAACAACACTGCATACAACCTTGATGGGAGGCATTCAAGGAACTGCAGACACTAGAGCCGACAGAGACTTCTTAAGGTTATGGCTATACAGACACTTCGGTTGCTAACATTTTTGTTGATCAAAAGTGTGAAACCCCTGTCCCCGAACAACAAAAGTTTTAGCAACAAAAAGAGCAGGGGTGGACAACGCTTCTTTGGCAGGACATATACTCCTGTTGATTAAGTCACTGCCCCTCAGCAAAGGTGGTTTTATTTCGTCACTGGAAAAGCTCTCACCCAGTACTAAAGAGCAGCCACAAGGCATGTCTTACAATGGTGTGGCAGCAGCAGCAGCAGCGCAGCAGCAGCACAGCCGTGCCCTTGTAAGATGCGCTATGTACACGCCATAGTCACTTTGTCCAGTCCTGGCTTGTGCAGGACTGTTCCCCACAATATGTTTTCTGGTGCTTTGTCCAATCTAGTTTTAACCACGAAGTGAGATTTCTACCACTTTCTTTGGGAGACTATGCCACAGCCTTACTGATTTTATCATCAGACTGTTTTCTGGTGCTTAGTCTATATTTTCTCTTTCTTAAGTTTGCCCAAATACTCCTGGGGATGAGGAAGAAGAATACCAACAACTATCCCCACCGCAAAGCTAAATAAATGAACTAAATCCTCAGTGTTAGCAGCCTTAGATATTTGTAGACAGTGCAGTAGGAAAGAAGGGTTCTGAAATTTTTCTCCTTCCTATTGGTATTCAGTCAATTCCCCACTGAGGGATAAGAGTCAGTGGCACTGCATGGTCTTTTGGATGAGAAGAAAATCATGGTGCTGTGCACTTGTTACCATTACATATCTCATGGCATCTTCCTCTTCCTTGTGCCAACACAAGGTAGCAATGCCTGAGAAAAACATATGCCCACAAGTGCAAGACGACGACCATTTCCAGAGAAGACCCAAGTAACACTTACCTTTTCTAGCTCAAGTACAAATTAATACAGGACTGCAGAAGATTGCAGATTGCTGGCCAAAGGACTTTTAGTGAATCCAAGTGGGGAACACTAAAAAGCTAAGCAATCCTGCCTGCACAATCTATTGATACATATACAAACAAAATCCCAACCTGATTTATTAGCTATGGGGCACAGTCATTCAGTCTTGCTTTCCAACTAGTGAAGACCAAAACCAGACAAGCAAATGTCAATTAAGATGCTTTCCTTTAGTGTCTCAAGCTAGTTTCCTTTGTTTTGTCTCTATCTGTTTTGACAGAGATTGCTGTCTCTATCAGGGGGCAGGGCGGGAGCGGGGAGGCAAGGGAGGCTGGAGTAAAGCAGCCTCTATCTGTGGTGGCCTGGGCTCACGGTGGACAGAGGCTGCTCCGTGGCAGCAGCCTGTGTGTGTGTGGGGGGAGTCCGGGGGGGAGAGTCCGAGATCCATGCAGACAGAGGCTGCTCCAGTATCTTACGGAGCAGCTGTCGTCCATGGCGAGCCTTAGCCCCTGCGTGGGAAGCCGGTTTTTAAACAGATACCAAGGCAGTAGTGTGGAGTGGCAGAGGGCTGCTTGGTAGTGGGGCCGGGAGTGCACTGGCTGCTGGCCCCGTCCTTGGGGACTATCGAATAGTCACATAACTTATAAAATTTGATGCAGTTACATGACTATTCAATTACACGCTATCTAACATCCCTAAAATGAACAATAACATCACTGTTAGCATGTAAAATTCTTAGGTATAAATATCTTACAGGAAACACATTCAACCTGCCCATTTCATCCCAATGCGTATGAAGTCAGCTCAAAGTACCCAGCATGACTCTTATAGAAGTAGTTAAACCTTCAAATCTTCACTGCTGTTTAGGAAGAAATGATCCTGGACATAAGGGATGGGTATCTCCAACGTGTGAGAAAAAAGCGCCTGGCAAATTATCTACAGTAGGCACCCTGCCCACTTTTCCGTTGCCTACCATTCCAGCCTCGCTGTGCAAGAGCCCTTCCTGTGATACCCCCATGCGCTCAATGCATTGTGACGCTTCACTGAGACTGTAACAAATGATGGGCTGTAAAAAGAGCATCACTTTATGCTCAAGGAAATGAGACACTTGCGCTGGGGTCAGCAGTGGAGTAATCAAACAGGAAGCCCTACTAACAAACCAGCCAACAAGAGCACATAGAAAATCTTGCTTTGTCCTTTTGCACAGAGAGGTGGGAAGACCCTCTATCCCTGACAATTCCCCTCTCAAATTTGCTCCTGTGTAAAAACTCCTTTTTGAGGTTGCAGCCCAGAATCATGAGACTTCTGATTCAGAAAGACTAGATATTGCTCCACATTTCAGTGCCAGTTAATGTCACTCCTACATCGGCCAGATGAGTCAATGTCCCTACCACAGCCACACAAGAATATGAGAACAGCCATGCTGGATCAGACCCAATGATCCATCTAGCCTGGTATCCTGTCTTCTAATAGTGACCAGTGCCAGATGCTCCAGAGGGAATGAACTGAACAGGGAAATTTTGAACAACCACAAAAATCACAGAACATTAGAACTGGAAGGCGCCTCGAGAGGTCATCAAGGCTAATCCCCTGGCCTCATGGCCGGATCCATCCCCTGTCATTCAGTCTCAGCTTCTGGCAACTGGAGGTTTAGGGACACCTGGAGCATGAGGTTGCATGTCTGACAATCTTGGCTAATAGCCACTGATGGATTGATCTCCATGAACTTACTAATTCTGTTTTTGAAACCAGTTATATTTTTGACACTCTCAACATCCCCTGTTAAGGAGTTCCACAGGTCGATTGTGCATTGTGTTAAGAAGTACTTCCTTTTGTTTGTTTTAAACCCGTTGCCTAGTAATCAGATGACGCCTAGTTCTTGAGTAGCGTGTGTCTCTGATATGTTACATGAATCCCAGTCTCTTCCAGCGAATAAGCATGAACCTCCTGCAACAATGAAAAACCTACTGGGCTTCATTGTGAATTAGGCACTCACCCCATCTCCACACATCAGTTCAGTACACCAATCTGGTTGGAACTAGTTCAGGACCACAGATTTAGGAAATACTATACTCTTATGTAGAATGTAGAACTGATTAACAGTCATGGATCTTACCAGCTCCCACTGTTACTATGGCATTCTCTTGCCCAATGATGTGCTCTTTTAGCCGCTGCTCCAATGGAAATCTGCGTCGTTCTTCCAACTCTCTTTTACGCTGCTCCTCCTGGAACTGTGGAAAGGAAACAAATACTCTGAGCAAAATATTTGCTCATCAAAGAACAGCTAGTGTCTTTATAGCGCCTTTCATGCAAAGAGTCCCAAAATGCTTTGCAAGCACATATATGAACAGTACACAGGGATCACTTCACTTAATCACTTAAAAGCAGCCAAATGAGGGGTGGGCCATGGCAGTTGTTTAACAGCACCCAGCACTGTAGAAATGTAGGAAAGAAAATGAGAAATATTGGATCTGGGAGAAAATGAAGGGGGAATTAAAGGGGCCGAATGTAATTATCCAAGCTGGATTTTACTTGGGCGGGGGGTCTTTAATGACTGGGAGTGATTAGAAACTTAATTGTGCAGCTCATTTGAAAGATGGCACCAATAGACAGCACTTTGGTAGGCCAGGGGCTTAGCACTAGCTGAGTCAGAAGAGCGCTGCTTAGTGAGTGGCCCAGCCATGCAATAACAAAAGTTTGTTTTTCTCGCTATATAAAAATACTAATTGATAATAATCTTTGACTCTTTCTTAGCATCTTCCATTGAAGAGACTCAGAACACTCTACATTCAGTAATTAATCAGGCCTTGCATCAACCTGTGAAGTGCGGAGGAACCATTACTAAAGCTATTTCATAACTGGGAAGTGAGGCACAGACTGGCTGAACTCCAAAGAGCCCAAAGGGCTTTGCGCACACACACACACACATCGTGTACAAAGGGGTCACGGAGGGAAGTTTGTTTACTTTGAGTATTTGCCTTTTTTCAGCTTCAGTTCACAAGGAAATCAGTCCTGCTCCTCTCTCATGAGGAGCTGGCCCCAGTAATCCATGCAGTTGTCCTCTCTGGACTCTTGTTATGGAAATGCGCTCTCTGTGAAGCTAAAAATAATATCCAGAGTCCATCCGGTGCAATGTGCTGCTTCCCATCTCCTTCATGAGACTGTCAAGCCTGTACTTTAGTCCTTCCAGCAGCTCCCAGTCCACGTCCTTATGATCAAATCCAGTCTCAGCTACATCAGACATTGCACTTCCATCTCTGTACCACCAAGACAGGGGCTCTCCTCTGGAACAAGGCCCATCACAAAGCCCAGAGTGAGCCATGGAATGGATTTCCAGGAGATTAGCTTCAGGCCCATATGCGAGTGAGAGTGTGTGCGCAAAGGGTGCCAATGCAACCCCCCCCCCTCCCGCTACCCCCAAGTAAGCGTAAGGGGGCTCTGTTACGGCAGTGGCGTCCCACGGCCACCTTCCAGGGAGGCGGAGAGGGAGCTCTTCTTCTCCATGAGCTGTATCATGCAGCGAGACTCAGTGCTTTCTTCCATGCCCCCCCAGCGGGAAGCTGATGCAGGTGCTGCAGTCTCAGCCACCCCCACCTCCATGAGGTTGGAGTGCCAGTGTTGGCTTCCTGATGGGGAGGCAGGGAAGAAAGCCCTGAGCCTCGCTGCACAATCAAGCTTGCAGGGAAGAAGCACCCTGCTTCTCCCTCCCACAGCTGGGGGAACAGCAGTGTGTGGATGCACTGCCTGGAGGCTTTCCCCACTGCTCCCATTGGCTGGAATCCAGCCAATGGGAGCAGCAGGCAGCGGTGCCTGGAACTAGCATCAGGAGAGAAGGCAAGAAAGTGCTCCCCCAACCTCTCATGTGCAGACCCTGCACCCTCCCACACACACCCTGCTGAGACCCCGCACCCCCAGACCGCTCCTGCATCCTCCCCCGGCCAGATACCTTACCCCCATAGCCTGCTCCTGCACACTCCCCTGCTGCTGTACTCTCCCCATTGACCAGAAACCCTGTCTCCAGTCCGCTCCGGCACCCTCCCGCCGGCCAGACACCCAACCCCCAGCCCACTCCTGCACCCACCCTTGCTCCTGCATCCTCTCTCCTGGCAACACACAGCACTTTCCCTTGCTCTTGCCCCCTCCTCCTGGCCAGACACCTTACTTCCAGCCTGTTCCTGCACTCTACCTCCCATCCAGATCCTGAACCCCCATTCCTCTCGATGGCAGCCCTGTCCCACACACTAACCCCATTTTTGCCTCAACCCCCGAGTCTACGGGGTCCACAAAATCTACTAACTCTGGAACCCCCGAAGAGTAAATCTGGCCTATGGGAAGCCCTGTCCCTCAGTTCCCCCTGTCCTTTCCCTTCCCCCAGAGGGGTTGGAGTGCCAGAGGAGTGAAGTGTCTTAGTTGGGTGCCACATCAGTGAGTACTGGGGGTTTTTGGAGGGGTTTATTTTTGCTTCTCACTTGTGTGGTCCCCAACTGATTTTCTGTGGGCCAGTGGCCCCTGACCCAAAAAGGTTCCTTCCTCTGCCATAAATAGAGAAAATATGGGAACCTTTTGCACTGCACATAAATTAACATTTTACTTTATTTAAACTGAAGGTTAATAAATGAACACGTTCTCCCTAGCTGCTTTACTATAAAAATGGCTTGGGCATAATTATGTAATTAACGGGGAGTTTCTATTAGCAACTGGTGGTCCACGGAAAGGTTTGCATTAAGCCAAGTGGGCCACAGGCCAAAAAGTTTGAGAACCACTGTGTTAGGAGGTTGGGGGAGTGCTGTGTTGCGGGGGGAAGGATGGGAGAACGGCGCCCTCCACCTGCAAGAAGCGGCACGCTGGGCCCAGCCACGCTGGCTGGAAGCCATAATAATAATAAATAATAATATATATATATATATATATATACACACACACCATCTCATAGAACTGGAAGGGACCTTGAGAGATCATTGAGTCCAGTCTCCTGCCTTCACAGCAGAACCAAGTACCATCCCTGACAGATTTGCCCCAGATCCCTAAATGACCCCCTCAAAGATTGTACTCTCAACCCTGGGTTTAGCAGGCCAATGCTCAAACCACTGAGCTATTTCCCTCTCCTACCTGGTGCTGGCCTTGCCGAGCAGGTAAAGCAGCAGCAGGCAGAGGTGGCCGAAGGAGCGGGAGGTCATGGCAGCTGTGCTGCCTGCTTTGATCCCAGAAGGTAACTTCTATAAAATTTTTATTACTATATAAATGTTTAGTATGTTATAACAAAATCATTTTACCAATCACTGTTTCCACTCAATGTTTTCATTAACTTCTCTTATGCACACTCACTGCATGACTATTTCAAACTCCTTTATATTTAAGAAAAATTACGGCCCACATTTACAACTCCCCTCCTTCCAAAATTCCTGTGTACCAGCCTGAGATGAATACAGGGTCTTACCACCTTTAGGAACTGCTGCAAACTTTCTATGTTGATTAAGCCTTTCCCACCATAACCAGAATAACATTCTCTGCAGCAACTATCCCTCCTTCCTCAACTCAGAACTGAAAAAAATCTTACTCTGAGCATAGGTTTCTCCAACTTGACAAAGAGAAAATTCAAAGATTGCATGAAGTTCACTAGGGATTCTCTACTGCATTCACATTTTACACAGAAAGTGCCCAGATACCGTGGTGATGGGTGGCAGCAAGTCTACGATGGATTAATCAATAGGGTCTTTTCAGCAAGAGAGAAGCTGACAAACATATACGTACACGCAAAGGACCAATCTTAGAGCAATGTTTTAAAAGGCATTTTGCAAAGGTGCAGGATGTCCAATTTAAAGGAGGTTCTGTTAGAAGCCAGGAATTAGTCGACTTTGAGTAATTGGAGCAGATAGCTCCCTCTTAAAATCCCTATGCTACATTTCACAAATGTAGGCCCTGGTCTCCAGGTCAAGAACCTTGAGTACACTGCAGAAGATTGAAAGAGTCTGCCTTTCCAGTGAGCTTGCACTGGGGGAAGCTGTGACAATTAGAAATGAGAACAATGGAGCAATGAGGCTTTGACTGGGCCCCTGGTTGTGCCTGAGTATCCAGGCGGCTTTGGCACCCAGCAACGAGTGCAGGCCAAACATTGTCTAATTTCTGTTTTCAACATTCTGCTTGTCTGACCCTCCATCTCCTCTGCAGAGCACCATAGGGGGCCATTGGAACATCCCTCTGCATGTGACTTAACTAAGGTCAACAGATGAGTCAGTGGGACCGAACCCGGCCTTCTAGCTAAGGCTCCTGTGCTCTAACCACTAGACGATTAGGCCTTGGTGCACTGAAAATACAGCACCTTAAGGGAACACCTGGGATTCCTATTAGTGTACAATGGACTTAGACTGCCTCCTGAACTCACAACAAAAGCAGGACTATACTGCGAAAGCTGCAGCAGCCAGAGTGGATAAAACACATCAACCAGTTTGCCAGTGTTTTCCTGTTACGGTAGTGACCCTGACAGAAGTTAAAAAAAATAAATAGCAAACAATCCAATTTTGGCTGCTGTGATCAGTCTACTGTATAACTGAGAGATCCCATCAGTCCTGATGTTTCATATGGAGCAATAACTTCACTGCTGATCCCAGTGGAATGACACATGGAGGATAGAATCCAGTGTGTCAACTGTGTATCTCCCTCAGGCTTCGTATATATCACCAGGCTCAAACTACTGCAGCTCCTTCTATATATCTATGTCTTTCTGTATAGCTGGACAAATACCTTATTTTTTTTAAAGCGGCATGAGGAATATAAGCTGTGCTTGTAGAATACATATGAACAATTCTGGTTTAGATGTAAAAGGACGGGGGTGCGCAACAGGACTGTAGCGCTCGTCTCTTTGGGAAACGTCTCCCTCTGAAAAACAAGCCCCAAAGCACTTAGGACACTGGAATTTAAAATGCGATTTCGGGGAAGAAAGTCAGTGTATTCAGTTCACAGATAATTTGCATTTTAACCTCACCATGAGTAAAAATATGAGAAGAAAACTGTAAGAAGGAAATAGCGACTAGAATAGCGAACGCAAGGGCGAGTTTGAGGGCGATGGATAAGATCTGGAAAAGTAAAGCATTAGCTTAGGAACAAAGCTAAACGTCTTGAAAATGTGTATATTTAGCAACATGTGAATGTGAGACATGGGTGATAACGAAAGATTCAAAGAGAAGAATATTGGCATTCGAGAGGAGTTGTTATAGAAAGATTCTGAGAATAGGATGGATGCAGAAAGTCACCAACGAGGAATTATATAGGAAGATACAGCCAAAAGAGAACCTACTGCAGAAAGTTCTACAATGGAAGTTACAGCTATTTGGGCCTATCTGTAGAATGAATGACAAGAGAAAAGTTAAGACCCTGGTATTTGGCATAATGGATGGTCTGAATAGGAGAGGCAGACCCCACAGAGAATGGGTGGATGATCTAGTAGATTGGTGTGGAGCTAGTCTACAGAAACTAAGCCACTTCGCACTGGACCGGGAAAGATGGAAGGAAATAGTGAGGGAGGCATTGGACACCAACAGGCGTTGAGCCCATGGTTGTTTGATGATGATGATGATGAGTAAAAATAAGCCAGTGCTTTGCAGAGTCCCTCCCACTGCCTCTGCCTGAGCACTTCTTTTGGGCAGGCCATGCTAAAGAGGCATCAGCATGTTGAGTGAAAGCACGCTTGAACTAAATTCTGCCCTATGTTGTTGTTTTATGCACTCCCTTGTCCTATGATTGCAGCAGTGTTTGAAACAGGAAAACACTTTGGATAAACAGGTCACTCAGGTGCCCGAGTTACAATGCTTAATGCAGTGCTGATGGGCCCATTGGGAAATGGATATGAAAAGGGCCCTATCAAATTCATGGTCATGAAAAATGTGTCACAGACCATGAAATCTGGTCTCCTCCATGAAATGTTGCTATCGTAGGGGGGCTGCCATACTGCCTTCCTTATTTCAGGGCTGCTGGTGGTGATGCTGCATTCAGAGCTGGATGCCTGGCCCAGCTTTAAAGGTAGCAGCACAAAAGGGTGGCATGGTATGGTACTGCTGTCCTTACTTCTGTGCTGCTGCTGGCAGCGGCACTGCCTTTTAAAATGGGCACCAGGCCAACAGCCACCACTCTCCGGCCACCCAGCTCTGAAGGCAGCACAGAAATAAGGATGTGTAATCTGCAAGTATTCTGCAACCCCTCCTACAATATCATTGTGACCCCACCCAGGACCCTCTTTTGGGTCTGGGCCCCCACAATTACTACTCTGAAATTTAAGATTGAATTATCTGAAACCATGTTGCTCTAGTACAGGGGTGGGGAACCTCAGGCCCCTGGCTTGTCTGGTGTTCCAGGCCACCCCTCATGGAACATGGCTGGAGCACACAAAATCTACTAGCTTGGGCTCCCCTAGTCTCTGGCATGCGAGGGGAATGTGGGGAGTGTCCTTCTCCTTGTCAGACAGGAGTCACATCAGTGAGGGTTTGTTCGTTTTGCCTCTCACTTGTGTATGGTCCCCGACTAATTTTTTTGTGGGTCAGTGGCCCACGACCTAAAAAAGGTTCCCTGCCCTTGCTCTAGTAGCTTTCCAGGCATCGAAGTAAAGGTGACTGTCTATTGTTCCTTCTTTCCCCCTTTTTTAAAGTGGGGCACTGTGTTAGTCTTTTTACAATCTTCTGGGACCTCTCCTGACATCCAGGAGTTTGTAAATATTATTGCTAGTGGCTCCTAGATTTCTTAAGCTAATACCTTCAGTACTCTTGGGTGAATAGCATTGGGTGAACAGCATCTCGCCCTCTTGACTGAATTCATTCATATTGGTCAGATGATATCTGATGTATTCTTTACTTATCCTGATTGGCATCCTTTCTTCTTTATTTTCTGTGGAAGCTCAGCTAGTTATCTGGTCATCTTCTGTTACCAGCTCACCTTCTCCACTGAACAGCAGACCTGCCACCCTTGATCTTTCTTTTTTCTCTGACACATTTGAAGAACTCCTTCTGGTTGTCCCTTGCATTCCTTGCCTGCTGTAATTCATTCTTTCCCTCAGCTTCCTGATTCTGTCCCTATACACACGTGCTATTCCATACAGCAGTGTTTCCCAATTGGTGCGCCGGGGAACCCTGGGGATCCGCAAAGCAAAAGCAAGGGTTCCGCGAAGAGCTGGCACTCCCCCGCCCCCTGTTAAAGAGACAGAGCCATGGCGAGGGTTTTTTTTTCCCCTCAACGAAACACGACAGGGGCCTTTTTTTTTTTTAAGGCAACTCTAGGGGTTCTGTGGCCAAATAAAATTGGGAAACTGACATATAGAATTCCTTGGTGACATGCCCCTTCTTCCATCTACTGTATGTATATGCCTTTTGGATTTTAAATAGCTCAACAACTCCTTGTGCAGCATTTGGGCCTTACATGGCTCTTCTTATCCTTCCTCTGCATTGGAATAGCTTGATACTGAGCCACCAGCATTATATCTTTTAGGAAATGACAGCCCCCTTTAACTCGTATCCTTCTTAATTAGTCTTTCCATGGGACCTTGCATACTATTTCTCCGAGTAGGTTGAAATCCACCTTTCTGAAATCCAGTATCCTTATTTTTCTGTTCCCCTGTCATAATTTCCACAGGATCTTGAATTCTGTCAGATCACGATCACTTCCTTTCCAGTTCCTGATCATCTGCGCATGCTCAAACAATTCACTCCTCTAGATCAAAACCAGATTAAAAATGGACAACCCTCTAGTTGATTCCTCAACCTTCTGAATCAGAAAGTCGTCCCCTCTGCACACTAAGAATTTGCAGGACATACTATGTTTTGCTGTGATAGTCTTCCAACAGATCTCAGAGAAGTCTCCCATTAGTACCAGCTCACGTGTGCTGGCTAATCTTGTTACCTGCATGTGGAATGACTCATTTGTTACCTCTTCTTGATTTGGTGGTTTATAACAGACCCCCACCATAAGGTCACAACTGATCTTTTCTCTTTTTATTGTCACCCAGAGACTCTCAGCAGGACTTTCACTCAGTTGTTCTTGGGCTGCAAAGCAAATGTATAAATTCTTGACATACAGTGCAACAAAGGGGAATAAGAACAACCCAGGAAACTACAGACCGGTCAGTTTAACGTCTGTCCCAGGGAAGATAATAGAGCAGGTAATTAAGGAAATCATATGCAAACACTTGGAAGGTAATAAAGTGATAGGGAATAGCCAGCATGGGTTTGTGAAGAACAAGTCATGCCAAACTAATCTGATAGCTTTCTTTGATAAGATAACGAGCCTTGTGGATAAGGGAGAAGCGGTGGATGTCATATACCTAGACTTTAGTAAGGCATTTAATACGGTCTCGCATGATATTCTTATTGATAAACTAGAAAAATATAACTTAGATAGGGCCACGATAAGGTGGGTGCATAATTGGCTGGATAACCGTAGTCAGAGAGTTGTTGTTAACGGTTCTAAATCCTGCTGGAAAGGGATAACAAGTGGAGTTCCTCAAGGGTCTGTTTTGGGACCCGTACTGTTCAATATCTTCATCAATGATGTAGATACTGGGATAGAGAGTACGCTTATTAAGTTTGCAGATGATACCAAACTGGGTGGGGTTGCAACTTCTTTGGAGGATAGGGACATAATTCAAAATGACCTTAGAAAGTTAGAGAAATGGTCAGAGGTAAACAGGATGAGGCTTAATAAAGAGAAATGCAAAGTGCTCCACTTAGGAAGGAACAATCAGTTCCATACATACAAGATGGGAAGCGACTGTCTAGGAAGGAGCATGGCGGAAAGGGATCTAGGGGTCATAGTGGACCACAAGTTGAATATGAGTCAACAGTTTGATGCTGTTGCAAAAAAAGCAAATATAATTCTAGGTTGTATCAACAGGTGTGTTGTAAGCAAAACTCGTGAAGTCATTCTGCCGCTCTACTCTGCGCTAGTTAGGCCTCAGCTGGAGTACTGTGTCCAGTTCTGGGCGCCACATTTCAAGAAAGATGTGGAGAAATTGGAAAGGGTACAGAGAAGAGCGACAAGAATGATTAAAGGTTTAGAGAACATGACCTATGAAGCCAGGCTTCATGAACTGGGCTTGTTTAGTTTGGAAAAAATAAGATTAAGGGGGGACATGATAACGGTTTTCAAATATCTAAAAGGGTGTCACAAGGAGGAAGGAGAAAATTTGTTCCTCTTGGTTTCTGAGGACAGGACAAGGAGTAATGGGCTTAAAGTGCAGCAGGGGAGGTTTAGATTGGACATTAGGAAAAAATTCCTAACTGTCAGGGTGGTCAAATATTGGAATAAATTGCCAAGGGAGGTGGTGGAATCTCCCTCTCTGGAGATATTTAAGAACAGGTTGGATAGACATCTGTCAGGGATGGTGTAGACGGAGCTTGGTCCTGCCTTGAGGGTGGGGGGCTGGACTCGATGACCTCTTGAGGTCCCTTCCAGTCCTATTATTCTATGATTCTATGATTCTATGACTTCCTCCTTTCCCTCCATGCCTATGCTTTCAGAACAAGCTATACAGGCAGTCCCCGGGTTACGTACAAGATAGGGACTGTAGGTTTGTTCTTAAGTTGAATCTGTATGTAAGTCGGAACTGGCGTCCAGATTCAGACACTGCTGAAACTGACCGCCAGTTCTGACTTACATACAGAATCAACTTAAGAACCCCAGGCGTCCCCAAGTCAGCTGCTGCTGAAACTGATCAGCAGCTGATTCCAGGAAGCCCGGGGCAGAGCAACTCTGCCTCGGGCTTCCTGTAGTCAGCGCTGGTCAGTTTCAGCAGAAGCTGACTTGGGGACGCCTGGGGCAGAGCAGCTGGGGTGCTACTGGACCAACCCAGCAGCACCCCATCTGCTCTACCCCAGACGTCCTGATTCAGCCGCTGCTGAAACTGACCAGCAGCGGCTGAATCAGGACCTGGGGCAGAGCAGCTGGGGTGCTGCCGGGTTGGTCCAGTAGTGCCCACGGGCGCTGCAGGACCAATCGGCAGCGCCCCAGCTGCTCTGCCCCAGAGTCCAAAACAAAAGCCTGGTCTGCTGGGGGGGGGGGGGGGAGCACACTAGCTGCGCCCCCCCCCCAGCAGACCAGGGACACGGGGAGCAGAGCCGCAGCGGCAGCGGGGTGCCGCGCCTCTGAGGCTTTGCTCTGGCAAAGCCTCAGAGGCAGGGACCCCGCCACGGCTGCGGCTTCAGTCTGGGTGCCTGTGGTCTGCTGGGGATGGCCCCCAGCAGACCACAGGCACCCGGACTGAAGCCGCAGCCGCGGGGGGGTCCCGCGCCTCTGAGGCTTTGCCAGAGCAAAGCCTCAGAGGCGCGGGACCCCCCCGCGGCTGCGGCTTCAGTCCGGGTGCCTGTGGTCTGCTGGGGACAGTCCCCAGCAGAGCACAGGCACCCAGACTGGAGCGGCAGCAGCGGCGGTTCCCCGCGCCTCTGAGGCTTTGCTCTGGCAAAGCCTCAGAGGCGCGGGACCCCCCGCGGCTGCGGCTTCAGTCCTGGTGCCTGTGGTCTGCTGGGGACCGTCCCCAGCAGACCACAGGCACCGGGTCTCAAGGGGCAGCAGCAGCGGTTCCCGCGCTTCTGAGGCTTTGCTCTGGCAAAGCCTCAGAAGCGCGGGAACCCGCCCGGTGCCCCTGGTCTGCTGGAGACGGTCTCCAGCAGACCAGGGGCACCGGAGCAGCTTACGAACGGGGCTTTCTCGCCCCGACTTCCGGGGCGAGAAAGCTCCGTTCGTAAGTGCGGATCTGACGTAAGTCGGGGACTGCCTGTATTCCTCAATGCTGGTGGTACTTCAGTCATGGGAGTTGTCCCACAAAGTCTCTAATGCCCAATTAAATCATGATTTTCTTCATATACTGTGACTTCTGGTTTATCCTGCTTGTTCCCCATATTCCTTGCATTTGTATACAACCATCATCATTTTGCAGACTGCCTTGTTGTTTTTCCACTTCTCTCTTTAAATGCCGCAGTGATTTCTAGTCCCTTCTCCAGAAATGAGCCCCTTCCTCTTGTTGTCATTACTGGAGCCTAGATGCGCATGGGCCAGATTTTTGTCACTTCTGTAGCACCTAGTTTAAAGCTATTCTTATCAAGATCGCCAGATGATGTCCAAAGATGCTCTTCCCAATATTTGACAGAGGGAGCCCATCTCAACACAGTAATCCTCTTTAGGCAAATCCCTCTTGCCAATATCATCTGTGTAGTCACACATTTACTTCCACGATTTGACAGTTCCTTCCCGGACCTTTTCTTTCAACAGGGAAGATGGATGAGAACACCATTTGCTCCCTGAACTCTTTTATCCTTCTGCCCAGAGCCACACAGTCTGCAGTGATCCATTCAGGGTCATTTTTGGCAGTATCATGTGGATAAGTAGGAAGGGATAGTCGTCTAGGCAGACTGTCACATCCTGAATTCCAGCTCCAAGAAAGAAGCATGCATCTCAAAATTCCCTATTTGGACAGCAAATAGATGATTTTGTTCCCTTTAGGAGAGAGTCCCCAACCATCCCATCCTTCTCCTCCTTTGGAAAAGTGGCAGTCATGGAACACCCATCCTTAGGACAGCGCATCCCAAACCTTCTGGTCGATAGGGTCTCCTTCTGCTCTTTTCCCTCAGATGACTCTTCCAAGACATTCTCAGCAGTATCTGTGCAGAGAGCCTGAAGGCAGTTGCTTACTTCTAAACTGGTAAGTTGGTTCTTCTCCTCCTCCTCTCTCTCACACACTGCCAACCTTTTGCATTGTTTTTCAGTCCCCTCTCTACTGTCCTCTCTGATTATTCAGCATGCTGTCCCTAGCTTGCACTTTGTGTGGACTAGGTCACTTTTATTCTCCAGGAGAAAGAAAAACATGACACAACTTGTTCAAGTCACAACTGCTGATCCCTCACTATCCCTATTTTTTACCTTGCAATGTATCAAGAGCCTCTGGAGATGATATATTTACTGCTCATCTAAGCCTAAAGCAGAAACTCTTGTTGGCCTTCCTGCAGGCAAACTCCCTCTGTTGGCTTTTCCTCTCTTCACTGCTTCCTAAGACCTCAGCACACTTAGACTTCTGTAAGGCATTTAATTTGGTATTGCATGACATTGATTAAAAAACGAAAATGATACAATTAACATGGCGCACGAGGTAACCTGATGACAGTCTATGTATTTGCACGAGAAACAAATATTTAGTAATGAGCTCTTTAATGTAGCAGAGAAGGGTCTAACACAATCCAGTGACTGGAAGTTGAAGCGAGATAAAAATCAGACTGGAAATAAGGCATGAATTTTAACACTGAGCAGAGTTTACCACTGGAACAATTTACCATGAGTCGTTGCGCATGCGTCATCTCCAACAATTTTTAAACCGAGAGTGGATATTTTTCTAAGAGTTCTGCTCTAGGAATTAGTTTGGAAAGTTCTTTGGCCTGTCTCAGATTTCATTATGACAATGGACCCTTCTGGCCTTAAAATCTATGAATTGCAAGGGGCGGGGTGTTATGGGTTTTTTTGTTTTGTTTTTAATTTAACACACTGAAGCCTCAAATTTGGGAGCAGAAACAAAACGCTTGCTCCAAATACCTGCAACGTGGTGGAGCCTGTGCCATCCTCCTGCACCCCAGACTAACTGAATGAAGCGCAGCACTTCTTAGAAAATGACTCCTGCTTTTTTAGGCACCAGGGTGACTGCAGAGGGTTGCAGAGACAGTGATGTAGCTGAGGACAGCAACCTGACTGAGTGTGAGATGAGGGACCGAAATGCTGGGACCCGCCTTTGATAGCTTTTAGTGTGACTCTGTGCTGTGTCTTTAAGATGTACCTCAGAGACGTTACAACCCAGGAGGATGTGCGGTGAAAGGGCTTTAAGCCAACTTTCTGCCCTCCACCTTCTTAGCTGTTCCAGGGCTGGAGAGGCCGCTGGTGTAACTCAGCCCTAGGCTTCAATATGGATTGCAGCACTGCCCTGAATCTCTGTAGGATCCCAGCCCTGTCACACCAGTGAGGGAGTCCTCAGGACCCAGTCTCACACTTGTCTCATCAGAGTCTAGGGTTTTTAGAGCCCATTGGCCCTCCTACAGCCCTTTTACCCATAAAAAAGCAGGAGTGGGGGACAGGGTCTCACTCTGTTTAGTGGCAAGACAAAACTTTCACTGATTTTTTACACCAACCATTTTTCTCCCTGTGCATGACTGCGCAAGGCTCCTTACAATGCCATCACAATTGCTCCTTAATCTGCACCACTTACCTCCTTCCTGTCACCCTCAGACCAAGGCATTGCCACGTAGCACTGGCTGGAGCAGGCAGTGCTGCATTGGCAATACGAAAGAGGAAACCAAAAAGAGAGCCTGACCTTGTCAAATGTTCTCTGGGCAGGGGACCAGCCACCTGTGAAAGTGACACCCCATTACATGGCGCAAAGGGCTATGAATGGGGACTGCTTTCCCCCTCGGATAATTGATCTCTAGTCCTTATGATTAAACTTTTATGGAACATTATTGCCATATAAGTGGATTACACCAGTGTTACGTGCTCTGAAAGAGATGTGGGGACTGATGTTCTGTTCTTCTTGTGCTAGGCAGGAGGCAACAAAGCTTCTAGGTTCACCTGGGCTAAGAGATTCTTGTGACATGGTGCCAAATGAAAAGGAGGAGAACCCATCTTTTTAATAAGAGATGCACTCTATTAGCCTTATCTGGCCTCACCTTGAGAGAGCAATCTCTGGCTCCCAGTTGCTAATATGAGTGTGGTAATTGTGATCACTGGCTTTTATTATTCTTTATCCTGTATGGCACCCCTCCCAGCCATGATTTCATTTACGGGAAAATATTCAAAGAACAGAGGTTCAAAAGCACAGCTGTTAGTGGGGCTGCGAGAACCTGGGCATGTGTAGGACACAACAACTTTTACATTACAGGAAAAGGAATTAAAAAGATTAAATAAACCAGGATTATGTATTTGTTTTCAGCTGGAAAACGTGTCAGGGATACGAACTAAGCTATTTAAGTAATGCCAGTCTTTAGAGATTTTCGGTGGCAGTTCATTCACGTCAAGGGGCAAATCTACTCCTGGAGTAACTCTGTTACAGCAAGGATTAATTTGGCTCAAGATCGTGTTCCTTATGAGGTTATTGGGATCCTTCTCGTGTATTTTAAAACATACAAGTATATCCTTGTGTAACTCTATGGAGGGACACTCTGAATAGTATGGATGTCTAAAACAGGAAGGGCATATAGCCTGAGAGAAAGCCTGCAAGAATGTGGGTGCCTAGTGATTTTAGATGTCTGGGATACAGGAAATCTACACTCTTATTCTTGCTGTGACAGGGATATGGAGCTTTTGGCAATCCGGAGGTCACCAGAACTATTGGTCTCTACTGGTTTTCCTACTGGTAGTCTCAACAGAGAGGTCAAGAACAGAACAGGCACTGTGACTAACTCAGAGCTGAGGCACATCATCTAGCTGGGGAAGCTGACTGCATTGCTTCTATTCTGGGGACAAAGCTAAGGACTTCAGTCTTCTGGGTTGTTAACTGGCCACCTTTCATCAGCAATACAACTCTCACAAGGTTAAACTTGGCCTCTTTACTACCCTACTTTGGCACATTCCTTTACGCTTAGCCCTGTCTGTGTGGCAACACCTTCAGGGTTCATTAACTTTGTTTAACAATGTGAATCAGCTGGCCTATACATAAAACAAGATTATAATAACACAGCAGAAGTATGCACAGAATTATTTTAAAATAAATTTAAAAATACATATGAAAACTCCTTGTTACTCTGTCACCATGATATGTAAATAAAATATATGTGATATGTCTATCTGGTGAATAGCCCCGCCAATTCATTCTCCAACTGTGATTAAAATGAGAAATAAATTCTCAAAGGGTCTCAGTGGAATGAATATGCAGGAGTGGGAAGGCAACCCTGATACCATCATATCCCCCTCAGCAGAATATTCATCATAAACCAGCTACACAGACTTATGTTTTATATACACCCTGAATCATTTTCATCAGCAACATCCACATATATTTATTTCCCCTCTCTCCTCCATCTACTCACTCGCTGACGCTGGACTCCAGAGGCCATTTAACCAAGAGATGACTTTTTTTTTCTCCTCTCAATGATTTAAGAAGTTTCTCTCAACATTTCTGTTTTAAAACTTTTACAGAGCAGCCCTGACTGTTACAGCTCACTCTGAGCAATGCCCCAAGATGAGAAGCATCTATGTTCTATGGAGAACTGCTCCATTCCAGCTCTTCCTTCTTGTAACAGCAGTGCACGGTAAGAAGACATGGCATTAGTCTGGAGGTTAGCGCAGGGAACTGCCTTCTCTCTTAGCTCTACCAAAGACTTCCTGTGTGACCTTTTGGCCAAGACTCTCGGTCTAACCAGTTAATGTGTTTTTACTTTGTCTGCACTAGACACTAGGCTTTTCTTAAAATCATGCTAATTGGCAGCTAACTAACATAGCTTAACACACCTCTCATTTTCCCAGCTTAGACAAGTTTTTAGGCCCACATTCTCAAGAGAGCAAATTCAATGTTTAAAGTTGGGAAAGCAAAAACAGGCACCCAAATTTAGAGGCCCCTTCTGAAAACATGGGCCGTAACCTTTATGGGCCTCAGCTTCCCTATCTGTAAAATGGGGACCCTGATACTTACCCACTTTGTAGGAAAGTTGTGAGGCTTAATGCACTGGGTAACTTGAGATTCTTAGAAGAACAGCACTCCAGATGTGTAAATCACCCTTGTTACCCCCCATAACAATGTCATTATTATTTTAATAAATACTTGTACTTAATAACTTTTAATGCTGCCTAACACTGGCATCAGTTCTACCTGTCTAATGCCCAGGAGCTTTATAATTACAAGGAAGAGAGGAGAATGTTCAATCTGAGTTCAGTTCTCTGCTCTGCCAGACTTATATTGGTGACCCTGGGCAAGTCACTTATCCCCTCTGTTCCTCTGTTTTCTGCGTAAGGAAATAGTGGCATTACAAATTTTCCCTGCTCCAGACCTATTCACTCCCTGTGCTCTTTACTGCAACTGCTGATCTCAATTCCTCCAATTGCTTTGTTTTTTTCTCCCCTTTGCAAACACATCCTTGTGGAGTAGGTAAGTCTTAATGTATCAAGGGAGCAAAGGAGTCTTAGAGAGGTTAGGTGAATGATCCAAAGCCATTCCAGAAACTACCCCTGGTGCTCAGGAGTTCCTGGATTCCAGTCCTGTGACTCAGCCAGTGGGTGAGATCTCAGACTAGTATCTGTCTTAAACCCACAAAACCCAGGCGTTTCAGAAGAGAAGACGGAGACAGCGCTTTGATGTTACTGTACTCTGCTTGGAGGCTACATGGGCAAGGGGACAACAAGTAATCTTATATTTGGTATGCATCACAACAGTGAGCCACAAAAAGCAACACAAAGGGCAGAACAGTTGGCACGGACATATCCGAAGATAATTCTAACATTTTTGAGTTCTATATCATATATATCAAGCGGGGTGCCCCAAGGGCTGGATCTAGAGCTGGTTTTATTCAACATCCTTATTAATGACTTGAATGAGGGGATGGGTTGCCCAGCAAGTTTGCAGATGACACTAAGTTAGGGGGAGAGGTAGATACACTGGAGAGTAGCGATCAAGGCTGGCCTACAACATTTTGGAACCTGAGGCGGGGAGCTCAAATGATGCCCCCATTCCCTCTCGCTTGGGCCAAAACTTTGAAAGGTCTCAATTCTCTGGGTCCTAATGGTACCCCTCCCCACAGTCTGGCACCTGAGGCAGCCGCCCCAGTTTGCCCCATGGTAAGGCCAGCCTTGGTAGTGATAGGGTCCGGAGTGACCTCGACAAATTGGAGGATTGCGCCAAAAGAAATCTGATGAGGTTCAACAAGGACAAGTGCAGAGTCCTGCACGTGGGACAGAAGAATCCCTAGCATTGTTAAAGGTTGGGACCAACTGGCTAAGTAGCAGTTTGGCAGAAAAAGACTTGAGGATTACAGTGGAGAAGCTGGATATGAGTCAACAGGGTGCTAATGGCATATTAGGGTGCATTAGGAGGAGCATTTCCAGCAGATCAAGGGAAGAGATTGTCCCCCTTTATTCAGCACCAGTGAGGCCACATCTGGAGTACTGTGTCCAAGTATGGGCCCCCCACGACAGAAAGGATGTGGATGAATTGGAGAGACTCCAGCGGAGAGCAGTGAAAATGATTAGGGGGCTGGAGCACATGATTTACAAGGATAGGCTGAAGGATTTGGGCTTTTTAGTCCACAGACAAGAAGAGAGGGGGGATTTGATAGCAGCCTTCAACTTCCTGAAGGGGGGGTTTCAAAAAGGATGGAGAGAGACTGTTCTCAATGGTGATAGATGACAGAACTAGGAGCAAGCTGCAGTGGGGGAGGTCTAGGTTGGATATTAGGAAAAACAATTTCACTAGGAGGGTGGTGAAGCACTGGAATGGGTTACCTAGGGAGGGGGTGGAACTGCCATCCCTAGATGTTTTTATGTCCCAGCTTGACAAAGCTCTGGCTGGGATGATTTATTTGGAGTTGGTCCAGCTTTGGGCAGGGGGCTGGACCCAACGACTCCTGAGGTCTCTTCCAACACTATGATTCTATGATCTTTAAGACAGATCTGAAGATACTCTGCATGGCGTTCCAGAGACACTGAAAGGATCAGAGATGTAACCATGCAAAGCTATCTTTCTAAAAGGTGTAGGGGCTAGAACAGTGATAGAAATGTAGCCGTGTTAGTCTGGGGTAGTTGAAGCAAAATGCAGGACAATGTAGCACTTTAAAGACTAACAAGATGGTTTATTAGATGATGAGCTTTCGTGGGCCAGACCCACTTCCTCAGATCAAATAGTGGAAGAAAGTAGTCACAACCATATATACCAAAGGATACAATTAAAAAAAATGAACAAATATGAAAAGGACAAATCACATTGCAGAACAGGAGGGGGATGCGGGGGGGGGGGGGGGGGGGGGGGGGGGGGGAGGAAGGAAGGTAAGTGTCTGTGAATTGATGATATTAGAGGTAGGGAGAGTGGGATGTTTGTGAGTTAATGGTATTAGAGGTGATAATTGGGGAAACTGTCTTGGTAATGGGTGAGAAAGTTCAAAGTCACAGGCCCTCTCCTTTGAAGTCTTGTCTTTGTAGTCGGAAAGAAAATAGTAAGTCACCTGAATCTTTAGCAGACTTACCTTTGTTTCTGATGCTTTCAGAAGTTTCATGACCTCCCCGTCACGGGCATAATCCAGTGGTGTGTGCCCCATTTCATTTCTCTGCAGGGGGCTGGCACCTGATTGCAAGGGGGAAAGGAGAGATCAGAGTTCAAACCTGGGGCACAATAAACAAGAAGCACACCTTGTGTCTCCCCACGCTCCCCAGTGTTCTCTTCTAGCCTTTGCTTTAAGGGATATTCAGATCACAAAGGGACAGTGGACAACCAGCACCTGGAAGGATGTCAGGAGAATAACAAAAGAAGAATGTCACTGGTGACAAAGCACATGGAGTGCCTGAAACAAAACACAGCAACTGGGCCAATGGCAGCTCCATGGAACTACTTCAGTTGCAACTGAATGCGGTATTCTTCTTCGCCTCTGATCAGAACTGTTGTCTAGGACTGCTGTGGCCTGTTAAACTGCTGCTGCCTTCTGCCGCAGAGGTGGCTGCATTTCAGAAGTGGTTCTTCTTCCAAGAGGCAACTAATCTCTTTGTGGGTTACAAAAACAGTCAGAGACACCTTCACAGACACCCTTAAGAGAGCCATGTACTAACACTGAGAACGCATCCCAACAACTCACCACCACCCGAACCAGACTGAACTCGGCAAAGCAAAGAGCAAATCAATTGACTCCAGGTGCCTTGGCAAAAGATAGGGCAAAATATGGTGCAATGGCTATTTGGTCCGAGATTAAGATTGGTAGATGTAATAAGGATGCCAGGGAAGTAGTCAAGGATACAAGAGACCTCACTGGATGAGACTCAGGGTATCCTAGCATTTCATGATATACCTGCAAAGGCAGAGATGCATCTTAACACCCATACCACATGAATAGTAGCCTGCTGTCTCCAACCAGAAAATGAGGGCTATGAAATATCCAATCTGTGGGTAACCCAACACGCTGAGGTTTTAACCAGCAAACTTGCATTAATTAGCCAGTCAGTATCTTCTAAAGTGACAGTGGTCTGAGAAACCTTGAGAAGCAGCGACGTTCTGTGGACAAAGCACAAGACTTGGAGCAAGGGATTCCAGGGTTCTGCTTAATGGTTCTGACACTGACTCTGTCTGCCCATCAGTAAAATGGGGATAACATTTACAAGAGTACCTGGGAGAGGATAGTGAACATCTGTACAGTGCTCAGAAAAAACGTAACTCACCAAAGTACTATTATGCTGTTCCTTCAACTAAACCAAGTTATTATAAATAAATTCTTTCCTATTAGTCTACATGGGATATTTGGAAGAGCAAACTCAGTTGCTCTAATTAACATAGACTGATGAGGCTGTATTTTTGCCTCTCAAATGTAGTCTGCCCCACAAAGCACACTATCAACACTAACAGTGAACAGCAATCATATTAAACCTAAGAGCTGTCACTGAAAGGGCTCTTTGCTATCACGAACTGAAGAGATTAGCCACTTTTAAGCGCTGGCATCGGGGATCTATATTTGCTTACAGAATGAAAAATGTGCTCCATAAACATTCGACACAGAGTAATTTCTATTGCAAGCCTTGTCATTGCAAATAAAGAATATGATGAGGACAGGTGAGATTGTATACTGCCTGGGCTGGCCACTCAATATATTTTAAAGAGACAGAGGCCCCAAAACGTACCCACAGTCCTGATGTTTTCAAAAACACCTTCAGTTTGTGCTAGTATGAGTAGGGAGCAAGGAAAAGTTTTCTGGGCTCTTCGGATGAAGATATCCTGGAGGCCAGGTCTGGTTTCATTTCAGGATGGCCGAGGGTTTCTTTTTGCCCTGGATCTATCAATAATGTCTATCCAATATTGGCCTAATCCCCTTGTTAATAATGGCTTTGACGACTTGACTAATTGCTGCAATAATTGATAGAACCTGACTCATACAACTGGTCGATTTCACCTCAATAAAATATTACGCTTTAATAAATAACAGTGTCACTCCGTGTGCTAATAGAACACAAAAGTGGCTACTAGTTCATAAGAGCCCTGTCCTGACCTTCCTTCGCCATCCCCCCACCCCCATGTCTTCCCCACAAGCCAGGCAGCTGGTCCAGAGAGCAGAGCCTTTTGGACAGAGCAGTCTTGGCAATCTATTGTGTGCACACTCAGAGGGCTCCAACCTTTAGATCCTTAATAGTAGGCAATTTGTCACCTCCCACTAGCTGTCTCTAGCGGGGGATCAACACCTGGGCAACACCCCAGGCTGTGCAAGGCACCCACGTCCCCCTTGCTCATATTAGTAGGCTCTGGCTTATAATATTTGATAAATAGCATGCTAGTTCACTTCTAGCATCAGTGCAGCAATGTGGAACTGGAGCAGCTGCATAAGGTCACTCATTGGGGAAATATGTTTCTGTCAGTGGTATTGAAAAAAGTTTAGTGGAGTGACAGGTCTCAATTTTTCAAATTTTATTAACTCCATCCGCTTAACAATTTGTCATGAATTCCTTCAGATTCCAGATAACTGTCAATAGGGCTCAGGATGGGTGGGTGCTGGCGCAGCACAGATTTATGCTGCTTTATTCGGTGGCAAGTTTTTAATAGCTCCTAGTGGGGGGAGGGGAGAGGAGAACAGCACATGAAAAGGACAACCCTATGCACAGAATGTAGGAGAGACTGAAGCTTTCTCAAGCCTCCTGCAATGATGGGGGCAGGGGAGAGAAGGATCCTTAGTGGCGATTTTGTTCTGACTTTCTTGTTTAAAAGTTACAAGCTACTGAGATGGGAACCAGTAAAGGTATCAATGCTTGGGGCCCATTCCCAGCTCTGCCATGAATGACCTTTGGGCAAGTCACTTTCCGTTTCTCTCTCAATAATTTAGTTTCTTCTGTACAATGGGGATAATACTTCCTACCACACAATGGGTATTATGAGGGGCACAAACAACACTGATGGGGCTGTAAGAACATAAGGCAATTACTTTTCTCTAAGAGGTGGATAGAGAAGAAAATTGCATTAGTTGCAACACAGCACACAGTATAGTCGGGCGTTATGCAAACTATGGTACAGACTGTAGTTCCACCAAAGTACTTAGTCCAGTCCTCCTGTCACCAAGTCTAGAGCTGACTCTCTTTCGCAGGTCACCATTCTTTGGTGTCCATGCCACAGACATAACTATGTCTGCTGGGAATGGCCATGAGACCATTCGTGTCCTGGTGCTGTCAAAGAAAGCTGCAGTTTGCAAAAAAAAAAACCTGAGCAAAATGACACCCACATCCCATACTAAATCTCCTTTCCTTTGTTCATGCACTGAAGAAACCACAGAAGGATAATGATAACAACATTGTATTCTTACAGCACAGCAACCCATACAACTATCAGCAGAGCTACTCTGGTACAAACATAACAATTATCTTCGCTGGCTGACAAAAGCTTTTAATTTTTATTTGTATAACCTATACTCCCAAGGAGTAAAGTTTCAGAGGAGTAGCCATGTTAGTCTGTATCTGCAAAAACCATGAGGAGTCCTGTGGCACCTTAGGTACCAAGTACTCCACTTAGGAAGGAACAATCAGTGTCACACATACAGAATGGAAGTGACTGTCCAGGAAGGAGTACTGCTGAAAGGGATCTAGGAATTATAGTGGACCAGAAGCTAAATATGAGACAACAGTGTGACACTGTTGCAAAAAAAAGCAAACATGATTCTGGGCTGCATTAATAGGAGTGTTGTGAGCAAGACACAAGAAGTCATTCTTCCTCTCCACTCTGCACTGATTAGGCCTCAGTTGGAGTATTGCATCCAGTGCTGGGCACCACATTTCAAGAAAGATGTGGCGAAATTGGAGAAGGTCCAGAGAAGAGCAACAAGAATGATTAAAGGTCTAGAAACATGAGCTATGAGGGAAGACTGAAAGAACTGGGCGTGTTTAGTTTGCAAAAGAGAAGACTGAGAGGGGACATGATAGCGGTTTTCAAGTTATCTAAAAGGAGGAGGGAGTAAAATTGATCTCCTTGGCATCTCTGATAATAGAAGCAGCAATGGGCTTAAACTGCAGCAAGGGAGATTTAGGTTGGACCTTAGGAAAAACTTCCTGTCAGGGTGGTTAAACACTGGAATAAATTGCCTAGGGCGGTTGTGGAATCTCCATCACTGGAGATATTTAAGAGCAGGCTGGCTGATCAGGGAGGTTCTAGACGGTGCTTGGTCCTGCTGAGAGGGGACTTGATTTCTCAAGGTCCCTTCCAGTTCTAGTAGTCTATGATTCTACGACATGCTCTCTGGAATTGGGCAGGGAGAGTTAGCTTCACCAGGAATGGCTAGGCATGCAGTTGAGAGCACACTGCCCTGTCTGTATGGCTGGTGCAGGTCTCAGCTTGGTGGCTTTCTAGCTGAATTCCTTCTAGGGGGCCAGCCCACAGCACAGCTTGCAGGCACTGCATCCCAGCATGCTTGATGGAATTCAGGGCAGAATTCTGCTCTAAGAGAGCAAGGCTTTGCAGGGACAGGCTCTCAGTTTCCCTAGAGCAAACACAATTCTCTTTTTTAAACAGAAGATAATGCCACACTGAGCTGGAGGAAACCTAAACTTATGAAGATTTATGCTGTTGGGGATGCTCCAGAAAGACACACTGAAAGCCAGTGCCTCTTTCTAGTCCTACAGCAGCTCCTCAGACCTGTCAGGCACTGAAACTAATTACATGCACTGCCCACACACTCAGGTGTGTTAAAAGCAATTTGCTGCTATAGTTACTTCTCTCCACGGCCTTGTTTCAAGCACCAAAATAGCCAAGGATTCACCAGGAGATAGCAGCCCATATGACTTGCTGGGGATTACACAATGTCATCAGCCATCAGCTTTGACAAGCAGTGACATTATTATTGCTTACATGGCTAGTTAAAGTAATATACAAAGACTTCTGTCCTCCCGAGTCCTCTGTGATTGAATTAGCATGATCACCCTTTTTTCAGTAAAATAAACCTATTTTTAAATCAATATGGCATAAATATTTCACAGGTATCTTTTAACATATAGTATTAACATTAAACAGCTTTTGCTGCCCTAAAGGAGCCACTGTAGACCTGTAATCCTACCGAATGTGGGGTGTTTTGTGGGTGTTTGGGGGTTTTTTATTGAAAGATAAAAGGAACACATCAGGGCCAGATCCTCAGCTGGAGTAAATTGCTGTAGCTCTATTTATTTATTCCTGCTGAGAGTCCGGCCTTCTTTCTTCAAATGATGCTTCCTGCAAGCTTGGATTTCACTGGGTGCACCTCCTACCCCCGGAGAAAGTGTTCCAATCCCATCAACGGAAGAGCTGGGGGAAATTTTTCAAGAGCATGAAAGTGATTTAGGACCCTTAGGAATGTTTGAATATTACACCCTAGACCTTTTAAAACCCATCACTGCTTGTCCTTTACGTAGGCAAAACTCTCGCTTATGTTCACAGGAATTTTTCCCCAGTTAGGATTCACAGGATTGATCTCTTTCAGCGTACTTACCTATCGAGACAAATTTAGTCCTCAGTTGCATCTGTGAAAACACCAATGTCTATGGGATTGCACACAAACGTAGACTCAAAGACCAGCATCTTCTCTCCCCTACACTTTGTTTTGGCTGTTTCTTCATAAACCAATTCCAAACCAAATTCTGATTTGACAAGAAGGGCTTGATCCTGCAGATGTTACTCAAGAATAAATCGTCCACTGAAGTCAGCAGATGCTCACCAAGTAAGGGATGAAGCAGAAAATCCGAAGTCTCCAACATGACCTATATACATATCCTTATGTCAAGGCACGAGATAAACCCTGACATTTCTCTTAATACATCTTTCCAAAGACCTTCCAAGAAAGCAAGAACCAGAGAAGATGGAAATACTGGAGATGAATCATTGGCTGTCCAACTAGTATCAAGCTGAAGGTTTTGGGCCCCAGTGCAGTGGAAGAGGGATTTGAATAAACAGAAAGGCCTGAATCTCATAGGTAGAGAACTCAATTTCTCATCTGGAGATTAGCTGGAGCAGTCCGGAAGGTGTTAAACTAGAAATGCAAGAGGAGAGTGCTAAGGCGGCAAATGCAGTACTAATTCAAATTTAGCCATGCCATGAACAAACTGAATCAATGTAAGAAAGAATGTGAAGAGAAGGATTTTTTCAATGATGCCTGGAGTCTGGGTAGTGAGCAAGAGGAATTAGAAATTCTCACTGATGGGAAGAAATTTGATATAATTGGCCATACTAAAATCTGGTGGGACAATCTTCATGATTGAAATGTTACACTCACTAGTTATAATCTGTTCAGGGAGGATAGAGTGGATAAAAGGGGAACAATGGAACTCCACATTAAAGACATGAATATCTGTTTTGGAGTTATTGATAACTCAGAAGTGCAGTGTGATGAATGCATATGGATCGATGAGCTAAGGAGGGAGAGAGTACTGCTGAAGGTCTATTATAGATCACTGAATCAAACCAGTATGAGTTACTCTTCTATACTTGTTTGATTTGTGTGGAAAACAAAACTGTGTAGTTATGATGGACTTTAATGTGGGAAAAAAATATGCTGCAGTTCTCATGCATTTTAGATCTTCTACGAATTATACACAACAACTTTCTAATGCAAAGGGAATTGTACCAAACACAAAATAACTGTTTTAGACCTTAGTATGATGGAGATATATGGATTCATCACTGGACTGAAAGTTGGTAGTTACAGATGGTCCAGTGATCATGATCTGATTACTTTTCAAATGGGCTAACAGAGGACAGGCCCAACCAGAAATACAAATTACCTGGATAATTGAGTATTTGGATAAGTGAGGTGGCAACATTTCCTACCAATGATATAGGCCCATCCCTACATAGACATAGTAAAACTTAATAATGATGCAGAAAAGGGAGAAGTTTTCAATAAACGCCTTTCCTCTGTATTTGAAAAGAAGCAGGATGATGTAGTTGTAGCACAGAAAGATAATGAAGTATCTTTCAGTCCATTAGTAACTGAGGAGGATTTTAGACAACATCTACTAGGGATAAATATTTTTAAGTCAGCACGTTTGGATAACTTGCACCCAGAAGTCTTAATAGAGGAAGTTGGGGAGATCTCTGTTCCACTGATGATAGCATGTAATACATTGTAGACTATCAGGGAAAGTCTAGAAGATTCTAACGTTATGTTAATATTAAAAAAAATGGCGAGCCAGATGACCAGGATAATAATAGGCAGGTGAACATAAGAATAAGAAAAGGGTATCACATGGAGGAGAGAGAAAAAATATTCTCCTTAACCTCTGAGGATAGGACAAGAAGCAATGGGCTTATATTGCAGCGAGGGAGGTTTAGGTTGAACATTAAGAAAAACTTCCTGTCAGGGTGATTAAGCACTGGAATAAATTGCCTAGATTGCTGAGGCATGATTTTCCTTTAGAAAATCCATGCTGACTCCTCCCAAACATAACATGTTTATCTATGTATCTGATCATTCTGTTCTTTACTATAAATTCAACCAAGATGACTGGTACTGAAATTAGGCTTATTGGCCTGTAGCCGTCAGGATCACCTCAGAAGCATTTCTGAAAAGTCAACTAGGGGGCTGCACTCCCTGCTAGCTACCCCCGGGAGGTAGGCAGCTCCGGCCCTCCCCCACTGCCACTGGACAGGGCGATGCCATAGCACCCCTAGCTCTCCACCATCTGTTGGGTGGGAGGGGTGGTGCCTCGCCAGCCCTGGCTCTCTCCCCTCTGGAGAGAAGGGTGGGGCTACTCCAAGGCCTCATTAGGCCCCGTGCTCTCCCCCGGTCACTGGGTGAGGAAGGGGGGGGCTCACCAGCCCTGACTCTTTCCCCCCCAGCCGCCAGGGGTGGCTGGGCCGAGGCCAGGCTAGCCCCAGCTCTCCCCACACCGCCTGCGGCCATCGAGCAGGGCCGAGGCCGCACCAACCCTGGCTCTACCTCTCCCACTGCCCCCCTCTGCTGAGCAGGGCCAAGGTCACGCCAGCCCCAGCTCTCTTCCCCTGGCAGGTAGCTGCTCTGAGGCCTCGCCAAGCCCTGCGCTCTCCCCCTGGCCGCTGGAGGGGAGCCACTCCAAGGCCTCATCAGGCCCCGCGCTCTCCTCCCGGCCGCTGAGCACCGGGCAGGAGGGAGGCTGCAGTGCAGCAACCGAGCACTGGGGAAAGGGGAGGGGTGAGAGAGGGAGGAGGAAGGTGGGACACCAGAGTCATGCGGGTTTTTTTTATATATAGAAAGAGATATAACAAGGTACTGATAGTCCCCGACTTACGAATAAGTTACGTACCAAACACTTGGTCGTAACTCGATCTATTTGTAAGTCAGACCCCATTAATTTAAATGGGGCTGTGCTGTTTGTAAGCGCGGATCGCACATTCGTATCTCGGGGACCGGCTGTAATGTGCTTAATGGCAGGTTGGTCTTAAGTGCGGATGGTCTTATGTCGATGTGTTTGTAAGTCAAGGACCACCTGTATCCTACAGTCATCTGGTACACAGACCGATTAAGCAATAGTTTACATACCACAGTTAGGCCAAGTCTACACTAGGAAACTATTTCAAAATAACTAAATTTGATTTAATAACTCCCGATTTTACAAAATTGAAACAGCATGTCCCACTACAGGGAAGCCTCGAAATTAGTCCGAGGCAGGCTCCGTTAATGTGGAAGTGCTGGGGAATAATTAGTTCAAAATAGCACCAGATAGTCCACACTAACTTTGTTTCTAAATAACTATTTTGAAATTAGCGTTATTCCCCAAAGAAAACAGGAGTTCACATTTCAAAATAAGTAACCCCTTATTTTGAAATAATGGGTATGGTAGTGTGGATGCTCAGCATATAAATTCGACCTAAAGGGGGTTATTTCAAAATAAAGCCCTAGTGTAGACCAGTGCTTAGTAGTTCTACCGTGTCATATCTGGGTTCCCTCAGAACACTTGGGAAAATACCATTGGGTCCTGATGATTTATTGCTGTTTAACGTATCAGTTTGTTCCAGATGGCATAACTGGCACCTAACCATTGCATGAATCTTGTACTCATCTCCTGCACAGGACTTTTTTCTCAGAGTACCTCAGAGAAACATTTGGTCCTATAGTAATATTTATACTTGTATCAGTAGTGCCAGAGAAAGAGCAAAATCTTCCAACTCCTCTCTCAAGGGCTTGTCTTCACTCTGGGCTAAATTGCTGCTGCAATCAACGGAGGGGTGTAGAATTAGTGGGCCTGGTGAAGAGGAGACAAATCGATGGGTGAGCACTCTCCCATTCACTTCTGTACTTCACCTCAGTGAGAGGCAGAAGCTATGCTGGCAAGAGACGCGCTCCCATTTTGACACCATGTTAAGTCAATATTAACTATATCAACTTAAGTTACAGAAGTTATGTAACTCAAGCTGCATATCTTACATTGATTTAACACTCTAGTGTAGACAAGGCCTTTGCTTGTTACTATGCTCATTACTGATCACTGTCTTAACTACTGCTTGGCCTTTCTGCATCTGTTATCACGGACCAGCCGTCAAAGGAACAGGCTTTGCATCTCAAGCTAGTCCTTCCTCCTGTTTTTTTTTCACTTTATTTTTTCAAATATAGACATGCTGGACTAAGGATGCAAAGGTTTAACCAGTTAACCAGCAAGCATTGCCTTACCAGCGTGCTTACCCAGATAACTGGTACGGATGTTAAAATTCATTCATTCAAGTATACATGTAATCGCTAAACTTTCCCAGTGGTTACAGTTATATGCCAGGGCAGTTGGTCCTAAACCTATTATTTAACCGGTTAACAATTTATACAGGATTTTACATCTCTAAGCTGGACTCGTGTCTATATATTTTCACTATAACTTATAAAAACATTTTTGTTTTACCAAAATATAAATTAAATACCAGGTTCTGCTCTCAGTTATGCTGGTGTAAACTGAGAGATTAATTTGCCTTTGATGACGTTACTATTAGTTTACACTTTACAGCATTATAACTCAGAATTTTAGGTGTTGGATCATCTGTCAAGAATTCTCACAATGGACAAACTCTATAAGTGGGTTAGCAAGTAAGAAAAAAACCACAACCTAATCACAGTGCAATATTTTGGAACCTCCTCTCTCATAGAATTGAAGACAAATCATATTCAAATGGTGCCAGTATTAAATGGTTAAGTAAGCTCGTAATTTACACACACCGATCAAGCAATAAGCATGCATGGAGCTCATTACAGAGTACGTCTATCAAATATGAAGCACACATGTAGTCAGTTCCTGATATTATTTAGGCAGTGGGCACAGAAGAAAAACTCAAGACACAGTATATGGTACTGAACTTGTGCCTCAACGTTACCAACCCCTTAAATGTTTAACTGATTTGGGGTTGCCACATTTGCTCCCAGGGATGCACAAGAAGGGAGAACTGTAGTTACCCCATGATGAACCATTATAATCCTGGTTTTGTATTTTTAGCTTGGAAAAGTCTTCACTGCTTATATCTTGGTGCTTCAGGAGTGTTTGCTCATTCACATTTCTCACACTGATTTAATTCCATTAACACCTCTCTATTCATATTGTTTTATAGCTGCCTCATTTCTAGGGGGAACAAAACCACTTTTAACTATGTTCTTACGAGATCAACGTGAAAAGCGATACTAAAGAATAATACTCTCTCTCTCTTCGTATATTCTCTCTCTCTTCATATATATGTGTAGCTATTAAATGCCTTACAAATGGTTATGTCAGTGCAAAGCTTTGTGCCCAGAAAGACTTCAAAGGGGATCTATTTGTTCCCCATCCTGTGGGGAAACTATTCTTAAAAGCTTCGACATGGACATAAACGTGCTTGGGCTCACACACTTATTACACTCGCCACGGCGGGACATTAGAATCCTCAGCGCAGTGATATGATTGGATTTTAAATCCCAGTCTCTGAGGGTTTTAATTACTGGTCTGGGGCTGCTGGGAATGGAACTCACTGCCTTTGGACAGAGGGGGTCGATACACTGGCCCACAACATATTGAGCCATGACGCCTGCAGACACTATTGTGCTATTTAATCATCTTTTGCAAAATTTACAGTGTAACAGAAGGAATCAATACTGAATTTATCACATTCTCTTGTAAATATGAGCAGAGAGAGGGAGAGAGAGTTTAAGACACTCTTATGAGAGCAAAAGGCCTGGGACAAACGTGCCTGAACAGTACAATGACATCCCTGCTTTTTAAAGGGGTGGAGTAACACAAAAAGCTGGGTTGCCCAGGTTGGCATGTGCGGGGCTCTCAAGAACCTGGTCTTGATCCTCCCCCTGCCACTCTGGAGTCTGGTGGGGCTCAGAAGGCTGTAGAAGAAGTGAACTCATTCCTGGAGAGGAGTTGGGTGGGTATCGCCAGAAGTGCTCAACAGCGCTGCCTTCGGGTAATGATGGGCTGGGCTCAAGGACCTGTAACAGTAATATCCCTCCTCCACAGCTGGGAGGAGGGTGTGTGTGTATACACACGCACAGCAACTGGCACAATGGGAGGCCTTTAAGTGCTACTGTGATACAAATTAAAAGATTTCTTGCACACTGTACTAAAATACAGCCTTGTCCAACTAGGGGGAAAAAGTGTGTTCACATCTCAAGTATGAGGGAAAGCCCTAGTGAAAAAGCTTGAAGTTTTCACACAAATCAGCAGGTGTAGTTAAAAACTATGGATGAGGCAATGACAAGGCCCAGCCATTTCTAGCTCCCTTTAGCAGATCCAGACACGTACACATTTGTGGCAGGAATTTCTAAAATGAAAGGCATGGAAGAAGCTAACCTGGCTCACAGGCAGCTCGCTGTCTGTTTGCCATTATTGTA
Organism: Pelodiscus sinensis; assembly: GCF_049634645.1. Taxonomy (NCBI): domain Eukaryota; kingdom Metazoa; phylum Chordata; order Testudines; family Trionychidae; genus Pelodiscus; species Pelodiscus sinensis. Next base: position 324,967,487 of record NC_134711.1, on the reverse strand, counting down.
GACACAAATGTCAGCTCGCTTCCTCAGAATCTTGACTGAGCTCAAGTCATATGAACAAAAACTGCTGTGGCTGTGTTAAGAGGGGAGGTGGAAAACACTGCCACAGCAGCTACAAAGAAATCCCACAAATAATTTCTGAGGAGGGTGTTCTTGAAACAAACCACCTACCAGCTGGAGTTTCTGTGGCTCTCCCATCTCTTAACTCCCTCCTTAAAGTATTTTAAAACAATGGGCCTGGTTTGACACTCACTTATCCTGTGGTAACTCCATTGATTGAAGTATCTCTCCTTTTCTGATTTATACCAGACTACCAAGATCTGAATCTTGTGGCTGCATATTCCCTTACGGCTACTGTATTAATGGGGATGTGCTCATCATCTCCAGCAAGAGTCCACTGCTGTCAACAGTGCCTCCCTCTAGGACAGAACTCTTGGCAAAATTTTTGGTCAAGATTAAGATATGATCACAGTTTATCAGTATAATACCTAGATGGGGAACAAATGATTTGATAATGGGCTCTTCAATCAAACAAAGGCAGAACATGGCCTAATGGCTGGAAGTTGGAGCTACACAAATTCAGTATGGAACTAAAACTCCAATTTGCAAGTGTGTGGACATTTTAGAGAGGAGTCAGACAAGATGATCATAGCAGTCCCTTCTGACTTTATAATCTAGGAATCTTCATATTAAGCAGATTTCAGATGTAGGAAAACAGATATAATTATATCCTGGAATTTTTCTGATAATACCACAAGCCATTCTGGCTTTATGATGTCAAAAGTCCCATTCCATGTAACTGAATCCCTGTAATTCACTTACCTATCATTTATTCTATAGCCAATATTAGTAATTATAATGTACCGAGCAAGTAAATGTCAAGTACTACCAACAAATGTACTGTTCTAAATTTACTGCATACTGGGTTCAGCGGTCTAAGTTCTTGTCTCACTATAATGTACTTTTTTATATTTTCTAGATTACAGATGTGTATGTATTACCAAGATTACAGTTTAAGCATGGTGTGTAGGGAATCAGGCACCAAATCTGTAACTGTGACCGTTACTGCCAACAATCATTCAAAGAGGTAACACGTCAGAGGAAGTAGGGGTAGAGCAGCACTCTGTTTATAGCAAGGGACTGACTTGAGAAACCTGAGTCCTAGTCCCATCTCTGCCTGTGATGTGACGTGCTGGCGTAGGGCCAGGTCTTCAGCTTCTCTGTCCCTTGGAGATTTTTAATCCCAGTCTTACTGATTTTAACACTGGTCTGAAATGGAGACCAATACCAGAGATCAGAGTCCGTGCGATGCACATATTAGTGATTGTGAACAGAAGTCAAACGGCACACAAAATCCATATAAATGCTAGGGCAGGTGTCAATAATTGTGAATGGCATGCAGAGAACTGGTGTAAATTGTTGTTTACTGTCAAATATCTCCTGTGTGGAAATTACAGAATTGTAGGTCTGAATGGGATCTCCAGTCCAGTTCCCTGCACTGAACGCAGCACTAAGTATTATTTAGACCATCCCTGACATGAGTTTATCTAATCTGCTCTTAAAAATCTCCAGTGATGGAGTTTCCACAACCTCCCTAGGCAATTTATTCCCATACGTAACCACCCTGCCACTTAAGTTTTTCCTAACGTTCAACCTAAATCTCTCTCTCTGCTATTTAAGCCCATTGCTTCTTGTATTATCCTTGGAGGTAAAGGAGAACAATTTTTCTCTCTCCTCCTTGTAACAACCTTTTATGTACTTGAAAACTGCTATCATATCCCTTCTCAGTCTTCTCTTTTCCAGGTTAAACAAATCAAATCCTTTCAATCTTCCCTAATAGGTCATGTTTTCTAGGCCTTTAATTATTGTTGCTCTTCTCTGGACTTTCTCCAGTTTCTCCACTGGTGCCCAGAACTTGGCACAATACTCCAGCTGAGACTTAATCAGCACAGAGTATAGCAGAAGAATTACTTCTCATGTCTTGCTTACAACACATCTACAAATACACCCCACAATGATGTTTGTTACACTGTTATCTCTATGGCCCTCAAATCCTTTTCTTCAGTACCCTTTCCTGGGCATTGTATGTGTACAACTGTTCCTTCCTACGGCAGAGTACACTGCATGAGTCCCCACTGGATTTCATCCTATTTCCTTCAGACCATTTCTCCAGTTTGTCCAGATCACTTTGAATTTTAATCCTATCCACCACACAGCACTTGCAACATTCCCCCTCTGAGCTTAGTATCACTCGCAAACTTCATAAGCGTACTTTCTATGCTATTACCTAAATCATTGATCAAGATACTGAACAGAACTGGAACCAGAACTGATCTCTTTGGGACTCCGCCTGATAAAGCCTTCCAGCTGATTGTGGAACACTGATAATTACTCTCTGGGTATGTTCTTTCAACAAACTAAGCATCCACCTCATAGTAGCTCCATCTAGGTTGTATTTCCCTAGTTTATGAGAAGGTCATGTGAAACAGTATCTAAAGTCTTACTAATGTCTAGATATACACATTTACCACTTCCTTCCTATCCGCAAAACTTGTTACTTCGAAAAAGAAAGCAATTACATTGGTTTGGCATGATTTATTCTTGACTCATCCATGTTGACTTTACTTATCTTATTATCTTCTAGGACTACTTAAATATTTGCTCCATTATCTTTCTGCATACTGAAGTTATATATTTGTCCTTTTCCAGTCTTTTGGAATCTCTTCCATGCCTTTTCAAATAATATCATCTAATGGCTCAATATCTCCTTAGCTCTTTGAATAGCATCCTAGAATACAAGGATGTATTTCATCCAGCCCTGAACTTAAAGAAGCATCTAACTTGTGTAAATAATTTTTAACTTGTTCTTTCCCTATTCTAGCCTCTGATACTACCTCATTTACTGACATTAGTTACTTTAGACATCCAATCACTATTAACCTTTTTGGTGAAAATGAAAATAAAAAAGTCATTTAGCACTTCTGCTATTTCCACATTTTCCATTTTTTTGTTCCTCATTGAGTAACGTTCTTACCCTCTCCTTTGTCTTCCTCTTGCTTCTATCTAATATGTTTGCAGAATGTTTTCTTGTTACTCTGTATGTCTCTATCTAAATTAACTTTAAAAAAAGAAATAATCTTGCAGCACCTTAGAGACTAACAAAACGTAGATGGTATCCTGAGCTTCGCAGGCACAACCCACTTCTTCAGATGAATGGAGTTAAATTGAATCTTGTTTTGTGCCTTGGCCTTTCTAATTGTATCCAACTATACTTGTATTGTTTATAGTCATTGTGACGACGCGTTGGGGTCCCCCGTCTCCTGCACCCCCAAAATGGCACGAACAGACTCCACCAGCCAGTAGAATAGAGGTGGTTTATTGCTTCTCCAAGATACAGCGCAGCACAGATGTCATCAGGTTACAGGGCAGGCCTAGGATGCCTCAGCCCCCCTTGATACCGGGGGGGGGGGGTGTCTCGGCTTCTAAACCTCCCAGCCTGTTGCTGAGGCTGCTTCCTCCATGATCCCAGCCAGCAACTAACTAACTCTCCTCCAGCCCTGCCCCCCAGCCAGGGCAGCATCCACCTTCCTTTGTTTCTCCCCATGGGGGGTGGCTGGTCAGACAGGTTGAGACACCCTTTGCATAATGACTCATCCTGTTTTGCTGGGCCGTGGTACCAACTGTAGCCAGTGGGGGTTACCCCAGAGCCAGCAGCATAGAAACCAGCCAGGTACCCCCCACTACGTCACAGTCATCCTTTGTAATATGACCTAGTTCCCTCTTTTTGCAGGACTCTCTTTTGAGTTTCTGATAATTGACAATCTCCTGGTTAAGCCAGGATGGTCTCTTGCCATACTTCCTAGAATCTAAATAGACTGCATACTGGCATCTATTATGGCACTTGGCCTCAGGAAGAAGCAGGGGACACATGGGTTTCTAAAGCTACAGAGCGGTAATAAGTTTTTCAATGAGGTAGGAAGGGTTAGGGAGAATGTCATAATCAACTGAAGTTGATAAGGCACAGGAAGGAGATGGTCTGGGTCCGGCATCAGGGATGGGGGCTGGAAGTTTGTCACTCCATCAGGGATGGGAATGGAGAGTGAAGAAGTGTTAGCAGCCGGACGGTGATCAATTTGGGGAAGAGGGGACACCTATTACTTTTACATAAAGACATTAAATACAACTCCATCTATTTTAGTGCACTGTTAGAATGACGTACTTAAACACACAAAAGTTATAAGCAATTCAGCCAAACTGCATACATTTACTAAATAAAAACATACATTTAGCAGCCTGAAGCGTAATCCAATCTACTACAGATGTCATATATGCCATTCAGCTGAACAAACTTTGTTACAGGAACCTTAGCTTCTGGATTTCTTGACTTCTGTGCATTTACACTCTCAGCCTTAACTTAGTATATGGGGTGGGGGGAGGCAGGAGGTGTTGTACTATCTTATATTTAATGTGTTCAAGCATTGAAATAAAGAAATTAGAGACAGACAAGACCAAGTAGGTGCCATCTAAGCCAACCCTTCAGGCCAGTGCAGTGTCATCCCCTCAATATATTCTCCCCTCGTTTGTCCAAGTCCAGTTTTAAATTACGATAAGCGTATCACAGCCAGCAACATTCCTCACAATTAAAAACCCGTGAAAAGAAAATAGTAGCTAAAAGAGCTGCTAATAGAAAATAGTAACTGAAAGGGTTTGCAGCATGGTGATGCTATGCCAGCCCTAAAGAGCAAATGGTCTAGCACAGCTGCTGTAACAGGCAGCAGAAAGGTCATGCGGGATACCACAGAAGAGCATTGAGAAAAGGCCTTCCAGGAAGCTGGCTACTCACACAGAAGGTTGCTTTAAATCTTGAAAGGCAAATTCAAATTGGATCAAGCCAAGGGCTGGGTAATAAATAAAACTCACTAGATTTCTGTAGCCGCTTTCAGCTAAGTAACTCATAGCCCTGTGCACACCCTTTGTAGATTAGATAAAGCCCAGCTCCCCTGCTAGGCAGGTATTGTTATACCCATCACACAGCTGGGTAATCTGAAGCACAGAGAAGTCACTCAGGAGTAGAACCTGACTGATGTCAGTGGAATTGCACAGGTAGAATCATTTGATCCCTCCAGTCGGATAGGTTCCATGCCGTCATGCACAGGTTGAAGAACAGGCTCAGCATTCGATGTCCAACCTGAACCCCTGTTCTACTCTCCCAGACTGCTATGCTTCGATGATGATTAAGATGACAAGGGACTCATGAGAGGCCAGGCTATGATGTGTTTCTGTTTTATAAAGGAAACGAATGTGGGTCGTCTCTAGAACCCAGGAGGAAAAGAGGGGAGGAAACTGCATTTCAAGGACCCAGATTTTCTCACTACATTGCTCAAGAGGGAGCACGCCCTCTGGGATTACAGTCAGAGAAACCCTGACTTGCTCTGCTGTCCTTGGAATTCAGACTAGCCACCACTCTGACATCGAACCACAGCTCTCTCTCTAGGTCCTTACCTGACTCTCTCATCACTGTAGTCTGAGCGCCCTTTCTAGCTTCCCTCAAAATTGCCTCCCAATGTTGATCCCTTCCAGAACACAGCCTGCTCTTATTCATTCCTCCATCTTGTAGCAGGTAGCTTTTAATTGCAGTCCTCACCACACATTAGCCCAATAACATAACTCCAAGGTACACGGTCAACTTGTGCCTAGATCTTGGACTTTATTTATTCTTCTATCATAAGCCCCCTGGCTCTGTATGTCAAATGGTGCTTAAATTTAAAAAAACAAACACAAGAAAACCAGACAGTAAAAAATGAAAAAACCCTCATATTTCCTGTTGTAGCCTCTATTAGCTTCTATCAGCTATACTGTGCTTGTCTGAAAAAGAGTAATTTTATTGGTTCAGGGACACCATCTACCTCCCACTCACCTAGGGCACTATATAAATAAGATAGGCAAAGGATTAGTTAGAGTTTACAGCAAGGAGCCTTGAAGCATAAACAAATACAGCACTTTGCTGGGAGTCTGAAGATCTGCACTCTTCCCAGCACTGACTCACAGTAGGCACTTGGGCAAGTCACTCAACCTTTCCGCAGCTCAGTTTCTCCAACTGTAAAAAGGGGACAAGACCTACCTGAGGGGCAGGCTGGGAAGCTTGACCAGGTTTGTAACACGCTTTGGAAGGGAAGGTGCTACAGGCGAGCAATGTGTTGTCATACTACGGATGGCCTAAAAACCTGCAGAGAGGTATGATCTTTGAATAAGGCCTTAGTACTATCATTCAGTACTATCATTCAGTAGATCAAAATGTAAATGTATTAAATCACCCCTAAAATCCAGTGACCAACATATGATACTGATTGCTGGTCTATCCTTCCTTCCGACCAATCAAACCCCAAACTCCTCCAAATCAGTCCAGCATTGAGTGAACGGAAAAGCAAATAGCTCGGAGGCTCCCACCCACTCCTTTAGAAAAACACTGCTTACGATGTCAGCTCGGGTCAGGAGACTGTGAAATGTCACCAACAACTGCCCAAAAGTATAACAGAACAGTGACTTAGTCTCGCGGTCTGCTGGGCACGCACACATGCTGACCACAAGGGGAGAAGGTCCTGGAAGGGTCAAGAGAGCCAGTGAATAGGCCACAAAAGGCCAAAGAGGTGGGGTGAGGGGGAGGTTGCCTGTAGCCAAGCACATGGAAGCTCCCCCTACAAAGCCCTGAAGAACGGGTAGTTGTTTAAGCCCAGAGAAGGGAGAGAAGCCGTGGTGGTAAATGGCTTTGGCCCTGAGGGCAGGACGGCAAGTGGAGGAAGTGTCGAGAGAGTAAATGGACACTTAGTAAAAAGGCAGGTGTAGGGAAGTATAAAGAAGGGAGTGAAGGGAGTCTGTTCCATGTCAGCAAACAGGAAACACCCCACTCTCAGATGTCAATGGCAGGCCACATGGTGAAATTATCCTCACAAAGGGCCTGCGGCAGGCACACTTTTAAAGGTGTTCGATCCCTACTTCTGAGGCCTTCAGACTCTCAGCTACATATTCATCTTGGATAATACTCGCAAGAATGTCCGAACCGCTGCTTTGTTAATGCACAGAGGGGGAGGGAGACCGTGGAGGCAATGCAATGAAAACCTCATGTCCCATACTAATCATGAACCAATACAATGAGAAATCTAACTTCAATGCACAAAATGTGTAAGATCAAAGGAAAGAGTTTGGAGAGACTTTGTAACAACCTCAGCCTGGCAGAATTCTGCTTCCCAAAGGAGACGTCATTTTATTTTGACTGGCAAGTAAAACACAATTAACGTTTCTCATAACCATGATGGCAAAGACACACATATGCTTTAGCTTTACTCACTGGGAATAGTCTCACTGACATCAGGGGAGGATAATGAAGTAGTGTTGTTGATGTTTTTGGGGAACTCCTCTTAAGCCTGTGTGGGCAGCATAGGGTTTCACTGTTCAAGCCTTGAAAGTGACCATAAGTGGCTAATGTTCAATGAGGCATTGGAGGGATAGGGAGCCAGGGGAAGAGAAGGGAAATGTGGTCAATGTGACAGGATAGGAAAATGATCTTCGCAGCACCGTTCTGACTAACGAGCATTGCAGCTGGATGGACAGAAAAAGCTGCATCTTAAGGAACGTCTACGCTTGGGGTGGCTTATAGAGAACAGACACGGCATACCCAGTGTAACAAAGCTCCTATGAAAACTTGGTGGGTCCTGTGCTTCCTGGCGGATTTGCTTGTTTCAGAGGCTCACAGCAGCCCACAATTTTAGGCACCACACCCAGGGCTTTACTTTGCAGTTTGCTAAGCTCTTTTCATCATTGGCTGACATATGGTAAAACGGAGAATAAACTCCACAGTCCTTTTCCCCAAGTGGAAATGGGGAGTGGGTGTTGGGAGGAACCCAGGCCCACCCTCTACTCCGTGATCCAGCCCAGGACCCTGTGACAGTAGCCGCTCATGTGAACCTGCAACAGCTGCTAGAATACAGCTCCAAGACCCACGGACTACTTCCCAACACCTTCCTTCTGTCCGGTTCGTTGTCCTAGCTGTGATCTCCTTTCTTCCTACTGCTGGCAGTGCTCTCCTCCTTCCTCCCAGATGCACCTACCCTGCCACTGCAGGCAAGCCTCTTTTATAGTCAGTCTGAACTGGTTTCTTAATTACCCCCAAGTGTCTTAATTGGGCTAGGCTGGCCTGACTCTGCAGGGCTGGCCAATTGGCCCCAGGTATTCCACTGCCCCGATTGCCTCTGCTGGTTCTAAACCAGCCCTTCCCCGTTACTCTGGCAGCAGGGATCTCCTCCGACTGAGGTTTATTTGTCGCCCCTCCACTATGTTTTTATAGCCCTCTGTTCTGACCCTGTCACACCAGCTATCGCAGATATAGACAGTAAGGCATGACCTAAGCGAGTAGAAGCCCTACACTCCTGAACCTGCTGTTTTTCCCAGTGTCATGTGGTGCTGCCCCTCGCCACCGGAGCCTTTCTCTGTGGCATGTAGCCATCCACCTCAGTGATCAGCTTAAAGGCAAGCTGCCTTTCATTGCAGCATGTAGCTACATTTGTCAATCCTGTAGTCTACATGCTGTTTTAAGGGCAGATATAGCTCGAAAGAAGTTATGCAGAAAGAATCTGCAAGATGGAGCCATAGGCCGTGTCTACACTTACCGGGAGATTGGTGCTGCGGGGATCAATCTTCTAGGGGTCGATTTAGTGGGTCTAATAAAGACCTGCTATATCAACCGCTGAGGGCGTTCCTGTCAACTCCAGTACGCCACTAGGTCAAGAAGAGTAAAGGGAGTCAACAGGAGAGTTTCTCCTGTCAACCCCCTGCAGTGGGAACACAGGTAGGTGGACCCCAGCTACGCTGTTCACATAGCTGGAATTATGTATCTTAGTTTGACATTGTCCTCTTGAGGTGAGGGCCTTGAGAGAAGTGCAAGCTGAAGATGGTGCCCAGGTTACTGGCCTGAGTGACTGGCAGGATGGTGGTGTTCAGAGTAATTGAGACAGAAGGTGACCAGGTGACCTGGGGGGAGGGGATCTGTTTTAGCTTTACTGAGCTTGAACTGGCAACTAGCCATCATTGAGGAGATGTCAGAGAGACAGGCCAGGCCCAGCTTTTACTCGGTATCTAGTGCCTTTGAAAATCTCCCCAATATGTGCAAGGTGCTGGAATGCCTCTGCGGGGAGTTAGAATTCTGCAGTATAAGCTCAGAGATGCTTTAACCTGCAAATCACATGGGGAAGGGAGTGAGTATGCAGAAGCGAGGCCAGTCTTTGAAAATTTAGGTCATAATGTATCTCACACATTGCAAATAGCTCTCCATTTCATCAACAGATCTGGCCCTTGCTATGGCACTATATGAGTGCTGTTATCCAATTTGGTTCCAGGCCCAAGAGGGTCTGTTTCTTGTTTTATTCTAACTCTGTTTCTACTGCCTGTTTGTTTTGGAGTTGATATCTCTGTGAATGAACTCTTCTGAAGTCAGGTCTGATCGCAGACTTCTGCTCGTGTCAGACTGGCACACTGGGGGTTGTTTCACTTAACTTTAAGACATTGTGGAAAAAATAATTACACTGAGTTCAAGTAAAAGATCCACATGTAATCTGCCGAAGCACTGGAATTCAAAGGCCCAATTGACATTCTGCCCTTTTAATGTGACCCACTGGAATTATTCTAAATATAAATTCAAGGCAGCATGTGAGAAGAACACGTTTCCAAAAGAAAGCTCTGATCCCGCACAGATGTGAGCACATGCCTAAAAGTACAGTTCCTCAAATCCATCCTCCAAACTCTCCTTTGCTGCAAGACCTACAGAAAAACTGATAATGACCAAGCTGCTGCTATGCTGAGACCACTGCTCCTCTCTCTCCATCAAGATTGGATGTCTTTCTAATAGATCTGCTCTGGGAATTATTTTGGGGGAAATTCTCTGGTCTGTGCTACGCAGGCAGCCAGACTAGATCATCACCATGGTCTCTTCTGACTTTGGAATCTATGAACCTCAGGACTGCAAGCTCTTTGGAGCAGGGACTTATAGTTTTGTATTTGTACAGGGCCTAGTACAAAGGAGCCCTGGTCTACAACTGGGGCTCCTGGGTGCTAAAGTAATACAAACAAACTCCACACTTTTCAACACTATAATTCACTGGCCCTACCTTTGAGGACCCCTTTGTGAAGCTACATTACCTGTTTTTTTTCCCCTTGTACCCTTTAAAATTCCCAGTAAGCACTTCAATCTGAGACACCAGGGCTGCGCAACCCGTGGGTGTCTTCCTGGGCGGTTGCAGTGCTGGGCCAGCTGCCATTTTGTTTTCCTGGCTCAGCATCCAACAAGCACGCAGCAGGGGTGGGAGAAGTGGCAGGGGAACGCTTGAAATTAAAGGGGCCGCAACAAAATGTTCCGTCCGGATTTTTTTTTTGCTCAACCAAAATTTTCCCGGCCATAGGGGTCACAAATTAAAAAAGGTAGAGCACCACTGTGATACACCACAGTTAAGGAGACTTTTGGGTTTCCCAAGCAGCAGTAATTCTCAGCATTCTCTGGGATATCTAGTGACATTGTTGTGGCATCTATCACAGCACCTGGAAAGCAGCATATCCCCTTCTGTTTCCTTTGTCTGGGCTCCTAAGGCCTCAGCCCACATTTCTCACTTTGAAGTCGCTAGGTATGTTTATTTGCACCACCTTTTCTTTTGGTGGCTCCCTGTCAGTGCTTCTCTCATGCTCAACAATGTATTTCTGGATGAGCGGTGGGCTCCCTGAGTGAAATTCTAACTTTCGGAAACAAAAGACATGACTATGCAATGAGCTTTTGCCATTCAGCAGGGCCAGGATCTTATCCTTAATTTTTCCCTTCTCTGTCTCGTTAATGGTTGAGTAAAGCTATTCACTGTGGTCACAAGGGTCTATCAATTTTCCTCCCAGCTCCTCCTAGGTTTAGTCTTCTCTGATGCCACATTCCTCTATCTTTCTCAATATGTCTGTACTGCACCGGCACCCAATATGTCTGTACTGCACCTTGTACAATGGGGTCCTGCCTTGTAGTCATAATCGCAACAGAAAAGTTAAAGGATTATAACAATTTATTGCTTATTAATTGTACAGGGAGAAATAAGAGTCCCAATAAATATCATAGAATCACAGAACACTAGAACTGGAAGGGACCTCGAGAGATCATCGAGTCCAGTTCCCTACCCTCACGGCAGGACCCAGCACTGTTTAGATCATTCCTGGCAGGTGTCTGTCTAACCTGCTCTTAAATATCTCCAGTGATGGAGATTCCACAACCTCCCTATGCAACTTGTTCCACTGTTTAACCACCCTGACAGTTAGGAAGTTTTTCCTAATGTCTAACCTAAACCTCCCTTGCTGCAGTTTAAGCCCATTGCTGCTTATCCTGTTCTTAGAGGCTAAGGAGAACAATTTTTCTCCCTCCTTGTGACACCCTTTTAGATACTTTAAAACAGCTATCATGTCCCCTCTCAGTCTTCTCTATAATTAGAAGGGAAAAGGGGAAAGATATAGAACTGGTGGCAGGGTGACATGAGTCTCTCTTACTAGACTGGTTAGTAAAATACTTGCCAAGGATGATCTAGATCAGGGCTACTCAACACGTGGTGGCTTGCAGCCTCATTGTTTGCAGCCCGCCGTGAGGTGTGGGTTTATGCGGGGCTCAACATGTGGCCCGTGGCTGTGAGCCAAAACAAAAAAGTAGTCAATATAATGGTCTTCTATTGATATGCATTTTAGTAGTTAAATTCCTGGACTACTGTTTCTCATTAAAAGTGCTGTCATACAGGTGGAAATGGCGTAAAAGTTGCATTTTATTAGTATCAGCAGAACTGACTTAAATGGGCTTGTGTGTTGTATAGTCTTGTCTTAATCTTTGTATTCATGCCTGACAGTGTGAAAAGTTATTTGCATATAAATTTGCATGTATATGCTACCACACTTAAGTTGCGGCCCTCGGCATGTGCTGTGAGCATCATTGTGGCCCCCAGGGCTTCCAAAGTTGAGTACCCCGATCTAGATTCTACCTAGTACTGAGAGAGGGGACTGGACTAGATGGTCTCTTCAGGTCCCTTCCAGTTCTATGATTCCATAAATGGAAATTTTTAAAAGTAGTGGAAATAAATTAATTATTACTAAGTCATTTATCAAGCACCATAGAGAAAAAAATAATAATAAAGCATGGCCCGTGTCCCTAGCCCATGAGTAAAATACTGCACATTGCTCAGGAAGGATGGTCTTGTGGTTTCTGTACTGGAGTGGGACTCAGATCAGGATTCCACTCCTGGTGCTGGCGGAGACTCCCTGGGTGACCCTGGTCCTCAGTTCTTCCTGTATAAAAGGGTGCGATGGGGTTTGCTCTGCACAGACTGTAAGCTCTTCAGGGCAGAGACTGTAATTTCATATAAGTATTTACAGCACCCAGCACAGAGACTCACCACCCAGCTAAAGCCTCTCGCTGTGTGTGCCTGATGTACAAATAAGCAATAATGGCCATGACATGGCAAGGGTGGGGGGATGGGGAGGAAGAGGATTATCCAAAAAGGGGTGAGGGAGAGATCAGAGGGGGCATTCTTCTTTCACTCCTGTCGTTCACTAAGGAGTTGCTCTCCTTGAGTTATCTTGCAATCTACATGACATGAACAGGGAGAGCCATGGCACTGGCAGCAGCTCAGCAAAGATTTGCTGCTAAGAGCAAACTGGAAAAGAACAAGTTGTCAGGAGAGATTCACAGATTTTAAGGCCAGAAGGGATCATAAAATCAACTCATCTGACTTCTTGTATAACACGGGCAGAGCCTTCCTGTCTATAGGCCGGTTTGGGGAGGGCGCCTGGGCCTCGAGTTCAGGGAGGCGTGCCCGGGGTTCCCCAAATTAAGGTTAGCTGCAGGGCCCAAGGGGATTACTTGGAGGGCCTGATGCAAGACAGCAGTAGGGGTCAAGCCCCCCTGCACTCACCACGGAAGCGAAGAGACCAGAGTTAGGGGAGGGGTTGCCCCAGAACCAGCACTCTCCTAGGGATGGCCCTGAACACAGGGCAGAGAATCTCAACTACTTATGCCTCACATTGAGTCCGGTACCTTGTGTTTGGCTACAACAACATTGCTCTGAAACCCTCCAGGCACGATATGAAGACACCAAGAGATGGGGAATATGGCCCTTTGCTTTACATGGTCATTTGTTCCCGGGTTCGCAGATACATCCAACATTGCAGTAAATCATAGTGAATACTATAAGGAGTGTATGCAGCCATGATCCCAATCCTGCAACTCCGACAAGCCATGGCTCTTACCTCCGTCTAGCAGCAATTTGACGGTCCCATAATCGTCAGCGAGCACAGCGTAATGCAGAGCCGTGCATCCCTTGAAACTGGCTCGGTTGTTCAGGCGGTTGTTGAAATCATCCTCCCGGGTTACCAGAACTGCAGAAGGAAAGGAGTGAACACGCAGTTCAATAAAATGAGGCAAAGTAAAGAGCCAATTGGGTTGAAAACTACCTGACTTTTCACAGGGTGAAATGACGCAGACTGACAAAATAAGCTACTTGGGAAGCAGTTAACACCCCCAGATGTCGTTCCTGAAGGATGAGAAGGCAAAGCCTCTGGTCACTCAGTCCCAACCCCCACACTACTCCTTCTGCAAAAGAACGATGGGAAGAAAGGGCAGTTTCATTCTTTCCCTCTCATTCTCCATCCAACTAGGTTTACCGGGCAGCCACAGACAAAAGAGGACAGCAGAAACTGCATAAAAATCCACTCTAGAGGCCAAACAGGCCATTGAAGAAACTGTTCTGAGACCAGAGTGAGGCCATGAGATCAGAAAGCCAGAAGATTTAGAGACAGCACTGACTGACCAACATCCAATAACCCGCAGCACAACCCTCTCATCTGTTAGGGGGCTCAGGCTCCTGCTCTGACCCCCTGCCTTAGACAACACCCTTTGCTGTATTCTTGACTGTTTTATTCTGTGGTTGTTGGTTTTGGTTGACGTTGCGTTTTAACGGCCTTTGATTTTCAAAGAAAGGGATGCTATAACACCAGCCATAGAACACTGACCCCTGCCATGTGACACGCGACCCCTGCCATGTACCTTTCATAACCCTGACCCATGTCACTCTTTCGTTACATTGCCCTCTCCCCCACGCTGTCAATCCTCAGAAGTGCAGCTACAGCAGCCTCTCTCCTGACTTGCCCTAGCCTAGCTGGAGTTATTTGGAAGGGCAGAGCCCCCTGGGGGAGGCAGCCTCTCTTGTAAAGCCCCACCATGGGGCATAAGTGACAGGAAGGGCCTTGCACATGCTGTGTCTGAGAGAATGTCACCGACGCGGCAGGCCACTTTCCGCTCTTGGATGCATAATGCTTAACTCCTATTGACTTCAGCGGGAGTTCATGTGCACAGCCAAAGACAGAACAGGCCCTCTGCCTGTACACTCCTGTGGGCAAGGACTTTGCAGTGAGGATCTTGTACAGCTCCGAGCACAGAACAATTGGTGACAGTAATAACAACAGACACAGAACTTGACGTGCCTATATTGCCTTCCCATAACTACCGTCCGAATTCAAAAATGCCTAAAAGTTGCAATAAAACCCAAATACAATATTGTAAGAGCCAAGCCCATTCCAGCCCTGCATCGCTGCTAATAAAACTCAGCACCTGCAAACAGAGCAATTAACATGACACTCCCCTCTTTCTGTGGGCATTTTCTATAAGCATACATGGTGCGTATGTATATTTATTTATTTTTCTTCATTTCCTATCCAGGGAGGGGCAGGATAATGAACTGCGTGCGTCAGGGAAGATGAATCTGAGATACTAGGGAGCAGTGCAGTAAAAAGATTAAAGTGTTATTATTGTTGGGTTTTTTCCCCCATGGTCCGTTGTGACAGCTCGGCCGTCATCTGTAAAAAATGTCTCAGCAAGAGATAATCATCGGAAACTCAATAAAGCGTCAGGGGAAGCCTCGTCTGCCATCAATCACTGGGTGCCTGGAAATTTTCAGGCCTCTGTCTCCCTTCCTGCCATCCATATAAATGTCTGCAATATATTTTGTGCAGTGCATGTGGCGTGCATCCCCCTGATTTGGAAGTTTTTATGAAAAAATATTTATACACGAAATATGCAAATCGGTTAAAAAAAGAGGCAGTTTCATTCTCTCCCTCTCTCTTTCTCTTTTTAAAAATGCAACTGAATTTATTCTTTTTAATAAAACATGTCAACCAAAGAATTAATACAACTTCTAACTGAATGGACTTATTTCTCCCCATCCCCCAAAATAAAATATATTAGTTTAGAGGACAGTATGCAGACAAAAATAATTAACTTTATTGGCTGATATACTTTGTCTTAAATAAAGTCTATGCACATGCATTATGTATTGGCACTCCATTGTCCATTTTTTTAATGTTGTTTCATGCATTTTGCATTTGCTACTACACCAGCCTGATGCATGTGTGTTTGCAGCTCCCCTTGAGGAGAGGGTTGGTAGAACTAATACGCTGCAGCGAGAGATGAGAGCAAGGAGCTTTTAAAAATAAAATAACATCCTGTCAAAATTGCTCTAGAGTTGATCCATCTTCTGAACGTGCATTTTATCCATGGCAAACGCTGAAAGATTACACCTTCATTTAACTTTATCTCACTTTGCGCTCCCAGCAATGAGGAAAACATGCTGTACTAAACCAATGGACAATCTCATCACATAGTTCTGTCTTTGCTACCAGACTAATTAGCACTATTTTATGCTGCATACAATGCAGGAGAAGCACTATTGGCCTCTGATAATGTAATTGGGTTTCCTACATTTACTCCACACAATAAGCAGGAAATGCTTAATTTCGGAGCCAAAGGTCACAGTGTAGAAGCTGTAGTTAATTTAGTTACAAGTGCCAGGAAAGGTTGAAGTTCTGGTAGCTGCACAAGTTGCGGGGAGGTGACTAGCAAACGGGAGCAGAAAGATACTGCTTAAACATGACTTCCTCAGGGAAGCCAGGCTGAATGTTTGGCACCTTGGACTCATCAGTTCTCACAAACTACGGCTTGTTTGCTGTGTAGATGGATGAGACAACTCGAAAGAGGCAAAGAAAGCAGTACTGGTGACTCAGTAGTTGATGCCCTTTCACCTGGTCAGGACTAAACCTACACCCCAATTTTGAGAGAACTGCTGTGCTGGAGCTTGTTTCAGTTCAGATGTGAAACAGAGATGCTGACCACAAAAGATTATAAAAGATCCAACTGCATTCAGAGCAGAGGCTAGCATGAATACCCTTGACAAATGCCAAAGAGGTGCAATCCATCTGTACACAGACCATTCCCCTGCAGTTTTGACTGGAGAAGTTGTTCAGGGTTTTACATCCACTTTCTAAAACTTGTGCAGTGTTGCTGGTGCAAGAGCCTCTTTATTTCACCCCAGAGGTGGCTGC
This sequence comes from Pelodiscus sinensis, assembly GCF_049634645.1. NCBI lineage: Eukaryota > Metazoa > Chordata > Testudines > Trionychidae > Pelodiscus > Pelodiscus sinensis. Next base: position 324,951,062 of record NC_134711.1, on the reverse strand, counting down.
ATTTGAGCAGACGATGTGAATTTTCTATTTACAATTTTGCATAACATATTAGAATCTCTTCAGATAAGAGTGGCTATCTATCTATTTTTTTAGAGGGCTGAGGGTCTGTCTGTGAGTCTGTTTGCTCAAGAACTCCTTCTAAGCAGTGAGAGCTAGGACCACCAAATCTGGTAGGCACCTTCCTCTTATCCTAACTTAAAGCAAGGTCAGAAATGGCTGTGCCAGGAAAATGGGACGTGCCTGGAATTTGACTGTTTTCCATTACACGGAAAGGGAGGGGGGGAGAGGAGGTACACCTTCCTCACAGTCACTACTGGGGGCAGCTGCACCATTAAAGACTGGCCAGCTTAGAGATGTGAAAGGTTAACTAGTGGGAGCTGAAGAAGCTCCTTGCCTGCTGTGGGCAGGGGGCTGCTCCAGTTCTGCAGGAGACCCGTCACGGACAGGGGCAGCTCCAGTCCTCGTGAGGAGTAAGGGAAGTCAACAGGAGTGTTTGTCCCACTGACTTTCTGCTGTGGAGATAGCACCAAGCTCGGCTTAAGGTATGTCGACTCCCGCTACGTTATTTACATAATTGGAGCTGCGTACCTTAAGCCGACCTTGGATGTAGCATAGACCTGGACTTACACAAACCTTCCATCTCCATCCCTTCGATTAGACTGCATTTAAACTGAACATGAAGCAGTTTCTGAAGTGAGGCAACATTTCCAGTTTGAGCCCAGGAAACACAATTTTAGGATGCAGAATCCCCAGCAGGTCTCCAATGTACCATACTTGCATTTGAGGTTGGTAATGGGCAATCCAACCACCAGTCCCATAAAAACACTATGTAATAGTTTATCTTACAAAATGATACACATATATTAATTTACTCATTCAAAAACACCGAGCATTTTTAAAAGAACATAAGCTCCTGTGGCCAGCATCGCTCTGCTTTACAGTATTACAAGGAATATGTATCTCTCACACAAAACTATGTTAACAGAACATTACTGAAGCTGCAAAGCCAAACATACTTTTCATGGAGATTTGCTGATAGCATGGTGAGACTCAGGGTTCTAGGTTCCATTTCAGGCTCTGAAGGGAGAGTGTGCTTTTGTCACATTATTGGATTTTAATGTGAGCAGACAGGCCACTACTGCACCCACTGGTGTGTTTTTGCTCCAAATTCTGTGCAAAGTGGGCCATGTGAGGTGTCAAATGAAAGCTTATGCTTTGCTGATTCTATGTATGCTACTCATATGCTTGTATGATTTTTCTATGTACAGTAATGGAGATAGGCTCTGTACTTCTATTTAAGTGTTCTCTGTCTGAGAGGGAGCAATGCATCTGATGAAGTGGGTCTTTGCCCACGAAAGCTTATGCTCCAATAAATTTGTTAGTCTATAAGGTGCCACAGGACTTCTCGTTGTTACTGCAGAGGAGTTATCACAGCAGGGTGTTCCCAAGGCTCAGGGTATCGTCCTAGACTTTTGGAACTGCCACAAGTTTATATTTTTGAAGGCATGACATAACAGAACCATACCTAAAGAATGTAACAAATAGCATCTATCCAAGGGAAAGTAAAAAGTTCATGAGTGGATCAGAATTATCCAAAGACCTAAGTGAACTCTGTGCATACAGTGAACTCTGAGCATCTAGAGGTAACATGAACAAAAGGTTTAAGTTTTTTATTACCTTCCAATGAATGGAGTCCCTTTTCTTTGGCAGTCTCATACACACTGTTGAATTCGTCTCCAAGGTTTGGGTCAGCACCAGCTGCAAGCAGGATCTTTATCACGCTATTATAAAACATAATGAGAACATGATCATCAGGGACGTTTCTCAGAGAGATCTGATGGAACATCAGTAACTAGAGTCCTTTAGAGTCTGCAAAGGAAAAAATTATTAAGGCACATAAGGCTGGAGAGTACTGAGCAAAAATTTGCTGCCAGCAAAGAAGAATTAAAAAATATCACTGCTTAACAATATTAACAATCATAAGACAGCTGGACTGAGGAGGCATTTGGAGTAATGGGCGGCTCTGAAGAGCCAGGTCTTGTGAAATATATCTATGTTCACCACAGGTCAAGCCAAAACATCTGCACAGAAGTACCTGTGCACTGTATAGGATTGTGCAGGACAGCCAACCCGTAATTCACACTTAATGGTTGAAAATGCAGACAAGACACATCTAGCACACACTGTCTGATGTCAGACTAGCGAGACCCCTGCAAAAGACGGTTCCTCACAGTAGCCTCTACATTAAGGAAAGCAAAATGGAGTTATGTTGTTTTTACATATTTCGAAGGTGCTAGTCACCACATCTAAGTTCCATCAGACCAAAAGTGAGTGGGATGCCAATACCAAGCATGACAGAAGCTCAGTTAGGAAGCTGTGAGGTGGCCTATATATTATCTAGATTTCCACCCTTTGATACGATGCCTTCACTTGAGACTTGCACTCTGCATGGACACAAGCCAACGAGTCTGTCCTTGAAATGGGAGCACTCCTGCATTCAAGGTCAGACATGAAAAGCACAGCTCAGTCCTTAGCCCCTTTTCTGCCATCACAAGAGAAGGTGCATTCAAAATAAAACATTTAACAACTAACGGAGGCAACGCCATAGGAGCATTTTCCTGGAGACCCAACAACTGATGTGAAACAACCTGTGGAAAGAATCCAGAGCATGGAATGCAGCTGGAAGGATTCAGGAGACTAGTTGCTGTTTAAAATGAATACAGATGAAGAACATTCAGGGAAGTTTCCAGGAAGAAAGAGAGAAGGAAGAGAAAATGATGACGATGAAGAAGAAGCAGAAGGAGAAGGAAGCATGGAATGAGACTATGAGCCGAGGTGTGGTTTTGTTTGCAGACTGTCACTGAACTGAATGTGGTGATCACAACTGGCCAATGTCCATATCACAAAAATCATGGCTGTAAGTAACAATACTTGTCACCTTTAGCGACAGTCCTAGGGTGTGGCATACTGGTAGGGCAGTGAAGAGGGTTGAGGAATCTCCGTCTGTTTCTGCTCAAGCTCGTCTTCACCCCAAACCAAGACTGTCTCCAGAGCTGACCAATCTGTCACTATTCCCCATCATGACTATTCAGCACAAAAAGAGAGACAGGCTTGGTTTGGGGCGGAAAGATTCTGTGTTTCTGAATACAATCATCATCAGGCAAGAATTAGATTTCTTACTATTTCTGAAAGCAGCTTGAAGCCAGGCATTCTTTTTCCTGCGTACAGGCCTTCCACAAGAGCTAGCCAGTAAAATATTATATAGCATTCATCACCGGTGAAATCGCTTATGGAATGGCAGAAGTTCTTGGCTATATGCACCAGAAACTGACTGAAATGCATCTCCAGGCTGCATCTTGTCACTTTTAAAATCTACCTTAAATTCCCCCTCCCCCCCCTCCACCTCTTACGCTTTTATAGGAAATACAATTAGCAGAATGGAAGGCAGCTATTTTCTTTTTTAAATAAGATACATTAGCAGAGATGTATGTCTTGCCTTCCATAGTTCAAGTCTCAATTGTGTATAAAGTCCAATCTAGTGTACTGAGCACAAAGTGAGACTGTAGGGAATTCACATATGTCCACATCTTCAGGAGTTGCCTCAGATTTCAAAAGGTACCCAGCTGTTGGCATTTGACTCTTCTGAAATCCACACTCCCATTTTGCTCAAATTGAGCTCGCAAGATCAGAATAGTCTCTAGAATAAAAAACCTGCCCTTTGCATTATTTACCACACTCCCAATTATAGTGTCATATGCAAACTTTAACTCTGATGATGTTATATTTTCTTCCATGTCATTGATAAAAACATTAAACTGCCAAGAACCGATCCCTGTGGGATCCCACTGGAAACACTTCCATTCTATGACGATTCCCCATTCACAACATTTTGAGATCTACCAGTTAGCCAGATTTTAATCCATTGTGTGTGTGACAATGACATTTTTAATCAAAATGTTGCACAGTACCAGGACAAACCTCTTAGAGAAGTCTCTGTATAGTTATCAAACTTGTAATTTCATAAAAATCAAGTTAGTTTGGCAGAATATATTTTCCATAAGCCCAAGCTGATTTGCATTAATTCCATAACCCTCATTTGAAAGTATTAATTGAATCCTGTATTAGCTACTCCATTATCTCATGCAGGTTCAATGTCAGGCAGACAGTTCCATATTTACTAGAGCTATCCCATTTTTCCCTTTTAAAATATTGGCACAATATTAGCTTTCTTCCTTGTTCTGGAAATTCTCCAGTGTCCCAAGACTTATCTAAAAATCAATGTTAACAGTCTAATCAGCTCACAGGCCAACTCTTTTGAAATTCTTGGATGCACATCATCTCAACCATTGATTTTAAAAAGGTCTGTCTTTAGGAGCTGCTGTTAAACATCCTCCTTAGAGAATACTGAAATGGAAAAAGTGTCAGCATCATCATAAAATGAGACTATATCTGTTCTTTTTCCCAAACCCCAGAGCAGGAACATTCATTGAATACTTGTGGCTTTTTCAGCATTATTTTTGATTAGCTCTAACATTTCTATCTAGTACTGGACCAATTCCTTTGTTAGGATTCCTTTTGTTCATCCTATACTTTAAAAACTTCTTATTGTCCTTAACTCCGCTAGCCATAGATTTCTTATGTATCTTTACTTCCCACATCAATTTCCTACAATTCCTAGCCTCCAATTTATATTCACTACTATCAATTTCCCCCTTTCTTCCATTTGTTTGACCAGTACAGCCTTCCTCCTCAGCTGTGGGACAGCAGCTTTTGGGGCATTGAGTAAAGTGTTCTTAAATAATTCCCAATATCATTCACATTTTTCATAAATCCTTCTTCCCAGCTGATCTGGCTCATTGCTGTTTTTAGCTTTGTGCAATCAGCCCTTTTAAAACACCGAGGATATATATTATTGATTTGGACTTTATTCTGATGGAACACTGTAAATGTGACCGAGAAGTCATGATCACTGGTGCCATTTTTAATTATGTGATCAGTTTCTTCTCTGTCAAGATGAGGTCTAATATGCAATTCCCTGAGGTTGGAAGCAATACCTTCTGAGTTAGAAAATTGCCATCTGTAGTATCATGCATTTTGCTGGGTTGGATGACCACAGTGGCCCCTTCTGGCCCTTAACATGAACTCATGAATCGTCTCTAAACGCAGATTGCCTTAAGTGCACTGATGATACACGAGTGTGTCTTTATTATCCTGTGGATTCTACATTGGAAGGACTGTTTGGAGGAGATGTACAGCTGGATGCATTCCTGTTACCTCATTCTCTATCATCAGTAAACAGGTGCCAGAAAGGAGTCAGGGATACCAGGGAGCTCCTTCCCCTTTCGGGTCCCCTGTTCAAAGGTAACAAACCAGGTTAATGATACTGGCATCATCTTCAACCACACCCTTACCATGGAAAACCCCACATCTGAGACACAGGTACAAAATCTGTGATGGCGGGAAATTTTATTTGTGCAATTTGTACTAATGAAGTCCTTAATTATTCTGTCACAGACACACACAGCCAGAACTCTGACATTTACAGCTTGTCCAGATGCTCCAAGTTGGTATTGTTGCAATGTAAAACTCTTAACAATGAACGTTCTGACTACATTCAAGTTCTCCTCTTCAGCCTGGTCCTGAAGAATATCTGCACTGAAATATTGCCTGGATTTTTAAAGATCCCACAATTTCAGTTAAATTGACAGGCTATGACATATAATAGGGTCCATCCTCTCCAACTTAAGAATAAAGAAATCCCTCACTTTAAGAAGAATGAATCCACGTTCCAACATGAGACTTGAACCCACAACCTTTTGGCCAGGAGCTGAGACACAGTCAACAAATGAATCATAAACAATGACTCCTCTTCCTCGGCAACCCCATCCATCAGTTTTTCCCTTCATCCTGACAGTCTGTTGAGCATTCTTTCCAGGTCTTTATCCACCTCCATGCTCTCAGCAACTCTTAGGAAGGCTCTTTCTCTTCATCCAGAACTCAGACTGTGAAAGTTTCCTTGAGAATGTTTTGATTTCATAAAAACTTTGAAGAGCTACATAGAAGCAGTGTTGACTACTGGTGAGGGCAAGAGGACATGGAGACAGAACTCCCAGGTTTTGTTCTGTACAACTGTCTGCTTCATTTTCCCCATCTGTAAAATGGATATAACTACACTTCTCTAACTTATAAAGCTGTTGGGAGGTTTAATGTCAAAAAGCAGTGGCACAATCCATGCCTGAGACTCTAACCATAACTCTGAAAGTTGTAGTACAGAATCCTGTCCCAAGAAGACAGCTCTGATACAGTGTGTCACACATTCCAAACCAATTCCCATCAAACCACCATAAAAAGGAAATGAAAAGAGCTTGCCGGTCTAAACTCAAAAGGACAATTGTCTGTTGCATGATTAGCCTCTCTATCCAATCATCCTTCAAGCTAACTTCCTCCTTCAGTGACATGCGGTCCCCTCCAGGCAGCTAATGTCACTGAATTTTTCTTCAAAGAACCAGCCAGACATTTCTGGAATTACAAGTATTGACTGCACCTGCCCAATTTGCAGGTAATAAGACATTCAAGCAAATTAGCCTTTGCTAATAATGCAGTGATAATGCAATAGAAATACAGCCGTCGTCATACTCATCAATAAAGTGCATGAACATAATCAGAGGGAATAAGGCAGCTTGAAAAAATATCATATATAAAAACAAGGATGAAGTATGGTCTAGTGGTCAAAGCAAAGGACTGAGGTCCGGAGTCCTGGGTTCTGTTGCCAGCTGTCACGGAGTCATTGTGTGACAATGAGCAAGACACCACCTCTAAGGTCCTCAGTTTCCATATCTGTAAAATGGGGCTAATTCTTTCTTACCTCCCAGGGCAGTTATGAGGCTTAATTAAGCTTTATAACCCACATTACAATCCACTGATAACAGTGAACTGCAGAGGGGAAAGTATATTACAACATTATTTGTGTCCCAATCTTTCTTCTACAAGAACTCACAATTACTGCTAGAGAGCCTATGCTAAGGCTGTGCTCCCCTCCCTGCCCCCCATCCTATGATGTCCTTCCCGTTTATTCCCTCCATCAGGCTGCTGGGTATCTTTGGGAGAGTAATACTCACCGATCAGCAAGATGGCATGCTAGGAAAGAGGCCTGCAGCGTAAAGCCTGAGCTGTGAAGGCAGTTTCCTTCCATAACTCACCTGTGCTCAATAGCCTCATCAAGTCCTGGGTTTAATTTGCTGATCGAGTTTTAATTTGATCAGAGACAGAGGCTGCTCATGTGTGCAAATATAAATCTACATTGAGCCTGCTGATGACTCAGAGGGCAATGCTTAACTAAAGTTCACCGGGCAGTCTAATCGATTGCAGTAAGTGCTTTCTGCTTTGAGAGGCTGGGCCAGCGTATTGTTCACAGAAAAAGAGCAAGGCACCTGGGGTGAGAGAGCTGGGCTTGGCTGGGTCTGCAGCGCAAACCTACCAACACTTAGGCAGCTGGAGCTGGTGAACCAAGAAGGGCAGTGATCGTAGTGACCGGGAGTTACCGAACACAATGCAAGGGCTTTGAGGAGGGGCAGAGCTGGGCTTGTGGAAGCTACGAGTCCTGCTGGACACAAAGAGGATCCCTAGAATAGTTATATCTTAACTTCTGTAGAACTCAGCATGGGAGAGGAGAGGCGGAAGGAGCAGTTACTTACCTTCCCGTAACTCTGATTCTGCAAGATGCTGTTATCCATGTGAAGCCCAAACTAGATGCACACGTACCCTATGCATGCAAGATCAAAATCTTTGGACTAGCAGAGTTCACAGAGCTGCACCTGGACCATGTATGCCTTCTCTCCCCAATAGGGTGCAAATGGCAGAGCAGCTGCAACCGTCCCTCGTTCCCTTGCTAATGCAGGATCCCAGCCAAGGAGGACTCCAAAAAGCAGGAATGGAGGGTGGGTCAGGGGAGTCAAATGGACAACATGACTTCAAAGAGCCAGGGTTATTGTGCCCATGGCATACAGGTACTTTGCTAAAAGTCCTCTGGACTGTAATACTTTGTTTCATTTCAGTTGCCGGGTTTAGCGGGCAGGTGCTGGATGATTTTGGTGGCTTGTGATATACATGAGGTCCAATTAGATTCGTCGTTCTCAAACTTTTTTTTCACAACCCAGGTGAAGAAAACTGTTGATGACTGTGAGCCAACATCATTATATTTTGACTAGAGTGGGGGTTCTAGGACGGGGCCAGGAATGAGGGGTTGGAGTGCAGGAGGCTGATGCTCAAGGTTTGGGTGCAGGCCCACCTCCGACAGCTCCTGGTCAGTGGCACAGCAAGGGTACTAAGGCAGGTTTCCTGCCTGACCTGGCACTGCAGACCGCGCTGCAATGCAGAAGCAGCCAGCAGCAGGTTCAGCTTGTAGGTAGAGGCACACAAGCGTCTTTGTGCGCTGTTCTCGTCCATGAGCACCAGCCCCCATGGCCCTCCCATCTAGGAGCCGGACCTGCTGCTGGCCGCTTCCAGGGTGCAGTCTGGTGCATGGTGCCTGGACAGGCAGGTAGCTGCCTTAGGACACCCCACTGATCACCTGGTCACCCTATAGCAAGGCGACCCAGTGCCTGACATTCCATGACCCAGTACAGGGCAGCAACCCAGCATTTGAAAGCCACTGGACTAGATGAAGGGGTGGTTCTTTCTGGCTTTAAAACCCATGGCAGCAGGGTACGTAACCATTCTCTCTTCTCTGTATGCGTGTGTCCCACTCCAGGCCACGGATAAGCTGTGCCCCAACCGGAAGGTGGGGTTGAGGTGGTGTGACTGTCACTAACTAAACAGTGATGGGAACGCTGCCCTACCAACTCTGGCCTCTGACCCTGGACCTATGTCAAGGGTTTAGTTTAATAAGAGCCAGGGAGTTCTTCCATGTAGCTGCCTATTTGGGGCCAAAGGCTCCGACTCTGCAGGTGCTCTGGGGCTAGAGCACCCATGGGGAAAAATTAACAGGTGCTCAGTACCCACCAGCTGCCAAGTTGCCCTCTCTGTCCCTTCTCCCCAGCGCCTACCACCCACTGCTTGCCCCACTGACTAACTCCTCCTCCTCCCTGCCAGTCACCGCAGATAAGCTGTTTTGCAACATTCAGAGCTCCAGAAGGAGGAGGGAGAAGTGAGGATACAGCACACCCGGGGAGGCAGTGGAAAGAGATGGGAGGTTGGGGGAAGGGGTAGAGTGGGTGTCACGTTACTGGATTTTAAGGGGAGCAGCCAGATCACTGCTGCACCCATGGGGGGGCTGCCCCAAAGTCTGTACAAAGGGGGCCGTGTGAGGTGTCAAATGAAAGCTTATGTTCTATAGATTTTATGTACGCTATTCATGTACTTGTGCGATGTCTGTATGTGGAGTTATGAATATGGACTCTGTGCTTATACTGTGGATGTTCTCTGCGTGCTCTAAGGATGGAAGGTCTAATGAATGACTATGCAAATTAACACAGTGCCAAAGGGCAATGGCTCTCAAAATGCCCAATACACATCTGAGGAATTTGTCTGGGAACATGCAAAACAGCCAGGGCAAAATGGCTGCTGACATATGAAACAGAGATAGGTCACTCGACCATATGACCTGCTCCACTTGAAAGGTACCAGGGAGATAAAAAAATGCCATGAGGTGGTCTCCATCTTGTCTTCAATTCTGTCACTGATTCCAGATGCAGCCTTGCAAGGGACAGCGAGCCGGGAAGGATTGGCGACCCTTCCGGACATAGGATGTACACCAGAGACTTTTAAGAAAGCAGTGTGTAACATCTCTGCTGAGAGCCTGCATTGAGAATTTGGTGATTGGTGCATGTAATGTATTTTCTTTAATAACCTTACTCTCCACCTTTTCTTCTTTTATTAATAAACCTTTAGATTTTGGATTCTAAAGGACAGGCCCAGCGTGATCTTGTGGGTAAGATCCAGAGTGTAAATTGATCCAGAGTGTAAACTGACTGGGAACTGAGGCTGGTCTTTTGGGACCGGGAGAACCCATTCGGGGTAGGGGAGACTGGGTTCTGTAACCCCTCACCTGTGTGTTAGGCCCAGGGCTGATTGTGGCACAGGGAGAGCTCGGGTGTCTGAGGGGTTTTGCTCGTGAGGCTTCCTGCTGGCCGGATTGGGTGCTCAGTGTCACTGGTTTGTGGCCTGTTTGGGAAAGGTCTCCAGTCAGGGGCTGTAAAGAGCCCTGATTTTTCACCCTGAGCGGACGGCCTCAGCGGTGCCCAGACCCAGCTTGGTCCATCACAGTGGGGGCAAGCTTGGGGCAGAGCGGGGGAGTCATGCACTACCCCATCTACAGTGAAGTCGGCCCCTATGCTTGTGGCTATTCCACCCTTTATGCCCTTGAGTGAAGGCACAAGGACATAACTTGTTCAGACATGGCCTTACGACACTGCTTCTGAAAAGATTTCAGTCTTGTGTGCATGGGGTGTATATGTCCCAAGCAGGGATGTAAAATGTTCCCCAGTAAGCATTAAGCTTACCAGAATGCTTCCTGGGTAACCGGTTAACCAGACTCTAAGCCATATTGAGCCAGCGGTGGGAACCAGGCCAACTCAGAGCAGCAGGTGGGGCTGCATAGCAAGCAGGAGGGATCCCGGCAGAGGCAGGCAGGGCCCCAGCAACCGTGACAGGGACAGGTGGGACCCCAGCCCTGGGCACCTTTGCAGCAGCCCCTGCAGGGTGAGGCAGGACCCTGGCTGCACCGCAGCAGCCTTGCCATGTGGAGGCAGGGCTCCAGCCACAGTGGCCCCATCACACCTACTCACAGCCCTGGTGAAACCATTGCCCTGTGCTGGCCCACCAACGGTTAACCAGTTAAATGATACAATGTTAATTGTTTAACTGTTTTGAATGATATTTACATCCCGAATCCCAAGCATTGGATCCCCTCAGGCTCGGCCTCGAATACTATACAGCAACATCCAGAGCACCATGTCCAAGGATTGCCATTAAAGCCTCCTCTCCAACTGGCTCTATGCAAAGGCAGATCAGCCCATATCCACCCAGCTAGCACATTATGCATTCAAGTCAACATGCCAACAAAGCACTCGTCTCTAGAAGCTTCAAGATATTTATCCCAGCTGCCTACCTCTGCTTCAGAGACCTCCGAATTATATGCCCAAAGTGGAAAGCCTGAAAGAGAGGCCATGAAGCAGACATATGTACCTAATATAGGTACTAGACTGGGCCAGTTAATCATATTATTGCCTATAGACACAGACAAGTCACACTCCTTAGAATGTACCCACTGATCTATACCATGCATGATATACTAACAGTACTAACAAAAACCGTACACAGCACATTAGAGGTACAAAGTGCTCTTCTCTTAGAGGTGCGATATATTCCCTAACCGCGAACAGCTTACAACTGAAACCAGGCGAGATGCGGGGGGGGGGGGGGGGGGGGGAAGAGGGCTTAGGGAGCATGAGAAGCAGGGAAGACTTGCTCTGATACCGAATCATTCTGTAGTCTTGGTCTAGTCATTTAATCTTTGTGTCTTTATTTTCCTCCACATCCATGAAACACAGCACGCCAACTAGTCAAAGTGTTACCTACTATGCAAAAGCCCTGGTACAAGTAGGCATCAAGAGGCAGTCTAGCTGGATGAGAACCAAAGATCTCTTCCCCTGCAACCTGCTGGAATGCAAGCAGCCTGCTAAATTCAAGAATAATCTTCCTAGTCCTCCCCACAACCTTCCAACCAGCTCTGAGCACAATGGTGCCATCATGATGGACAGGAGCTGGCAATTTACGGAGGCTGCAAGTGCAAACCAGTTTGCAGATCTATCCCAGAATGCTCAGTGCAGCCCTGCCTGTAAAGTCTTTTCACTGCTTTGTGCCTCTGTTTCCCCACATATCCAATGGGGTTAATAATAATATTTACCTCTCACACAGCAGGTTGTGAGGAAGTTAATTCAAGATTTTAAGCCATTCACTTTACTCCCTCTGGGGTAGCATAACTAAAATGTTCTGTCTGCAGTCCATGTCTCCTTCAGGGTCCCACTTACAGGGCAATGCTGCAATGTTTAAGGCGCCCATGCTACAAGGCAAATTCAAATATAAGAAAAATAAAAAATATATTTCTCTCAACATCAGTTTTTAAAAAATCTAAACGATGCTGATGGTGTGTTTTTACACTCAGCCTAACCTAAACGACCTGGCAGTTTCCCTTTATTTTTATTACAATATTGCAGTAATGTGGAGAGGCCCATCATGAGGTCAGCGCCCTTTTCTGCTAGGCGCTGTACATGCACATAGTGAGAGACAGTCTCTGCCTGCAGCTGAAATAGACAAACAACCCTGACCTAAGAGGAAAGGTGAAAAAAAACCTGGGTACGTTTAGTTTACAGAAAAAAAAGCTTCAGATATGTTGAGGACTGTTATAAAAAAAGATGGGAGTCAACTGCTCTCCATGGCCACTGAAGGTGGGATAAAAAAAATAAAGAGTTTAATTTGCGGCAAGAGAGATTTCAGTTAGGTATTAGGACAAGCCCTTTTAACTATACAAGTAGTTAGGAACAGGCTTCCAAAGGAGTTCTATGGAATTCTTATCATAGGAGGATTTTAAAATCAGTTTATACAAACACCTGTCAAGTATGGCCTAGGGATGATCCTGCCTCAGCACAGGAAACTGAACTAGATGACTTTCCAGAGCTCTTCTAGCCCTACGTTTCTATGATTCTAAGGCACACGAGAGGAGAAACTGAGAGAGAGTGAGCAAGCGAGCGAGGATATGACTCACCCAAAGTCACTGGTTACAGCAAAGCTGGGAATATAACACTGATCACCAGACACCACTCTAGTGCCCTACCACCTGGACCACACTGCCTTCATTCTATTCTTTGATGAAATACCCATTTCTAATATAACAGTGCTGTCAACAATGACTGAGTCCAAGCATAAACATCAAAGCTGAATCCACAAGTTTCTGACACTAAAATTAACAGGGCCATATCAGGATGCTACAAATGCATATCAGGATGCATGTCACATAAGGGGAAGTTACTCACCAGGTGTAGTAACGATCGTTCTTCGAGATGTGTCCCCGTGGGTGCTCCACTCTAGGTGTCGGGCTCGTCCCGGCGCCGCTGATCGGAGGCTTTTCGTAGCCGTAACTGGCCGGACCGCGCATGCGCGGCAGGCTTCGCGCGGTTTCCTCAGTCACGCGGTCCGGCCCCCCCGCCAGTTCCTGTCACCGTCCGGAATCTGCAATGAAACAAAAAACAGACCCGGAGCGGGGAGGAGGGCGGGACGTGGAGCACCCACGGGGACACATCTCGAAGAACGATCGTTACTACACCTGGTGAGTAACTTCCCCTTCTTCTTCGAGTGGTCCCCGTGGGTGCTCCACTCTAGGTGAGTACCAAGCAGTAACCTCCATGCGCACCGGGTCAGTGTTCCTCCGTAGAGGCTAGAACTGCGGACGCTACTGCTGCGTCCGAGGACCAACGTCGCACAATCGCATAATGATGAACAAAGGAGGTGCTAGAGGACCAGGTGGCTGCTCGGCAGATGTCGCTGAGAGGCACACCTCTAGCAAATGCAGTGGAGGTGGCCATTGCCCTAGTGGAATGCGCAGCAGGCTGAGAAGCGAGAGGTTTTCCCTTCAGTGAATGACAGGTTGTAATGCAAGCGGTAATCAACCTAGCTATGCGTTGACTGGAAAGAGGGTTGCCTTTAGAGCGCTGTGCTATGGACACAAGTAGTCTGTCCGTGCGTCTCCATGAGCGTGTTCTGTCTATATAAAACGCGAGTGCTCGTCGCACATCGAGCATGTGCAGCAAAGTTTCTGACGAAGAAGCATGCGGTCTAGGGTAGAAGGCAGTTAGAACTATGGGCTCATTAATATGAAAGGAAGTGTTGACCTTGGGGATGAACGCTGGGTGTAGACGTAAGGTCACTGTGGTCTTTGAAAAGGAAGTGTAGGGTGGACTCGCCATCAACGCCCCTAACTCGCTCACTCTTCGTGCGGAAGTGATAGCCAATAGGAATACTACCTTCATCGATAACATTCGAAGTGGTATTGATGCCAGCGGTTCGAAGGGGGGATGCATAATTGCCCGTAGGACCAAATCGAGGTTCCAGGTTGGTGGAGGGGGCCTGTGGGGCGGATGCAGGTTCACTAGGCCTTTTAGAAACCTTTTAGTAATTTGGTGGGAAAAAATCGAAGTACCCTGCAGAGGTTCATGAAAGGCACTGATCGCTGCTAAATGAACTCTCAATGTAGCCATGGCCAGACCCAAGTCATGGAGGTGGAGGATATAGTCCAGGATGTGTTGTAGAGGGGAAGTAATAGGTTGTACGTTTATAGCTTGACACCATTGCTGGAACCTGTGCCATTTTGCCAGGTAAGATCTCCGAGTAGAAGTCTTTCTGCTACTCATAAGAATTGTTTTAACTCGCTGTGAACAAAGGTGCTCGTCTTGTCTGAGCCAGCTATGAACCACGCTGTGAGGTGAAGCGACTCGAGTCTGGGATGCAAGAGGGCTCCCTTCTGCTGGGACAACAAGTCTGGGTGAAGGGGGAGTGTCCACGGTGGGCGTATCGACAGCCTGTGCAACAGCGGATACCACGGCTGTCTCGGCCATGCCGGAGCTATTAAGATGACCGTCGCTCGCTCGAGCATTATCTTCTCGAGAGCTCGCGGTATTAGGACCGTCGGGGGAAACGCGTAGAGGAGGGGTCCCGTCCAAGTCATTAGGAGAGCATCGCCCAGAGACCCTCTTCCGATCCCCCCTCTGGAACAGAACTGGGGACACTTGGCATTCTGCGTCGTGGCAAACAGGTCTAGTTTCGGAGTTCCCCATTTGCGAAAGATGTGTCGAAGAACGTCTGCCCTCATTTCCCACTCGTGATCTACTGGGAATTGTCTGCTTAACGAGTCCGCAATAACATTGCTGATGCCAGGTAAGTACGATGCCATGATGGTTACATCGTTCCTTATGCACCAGTTCCACAACCGCACTGCCTCCGCACAAAGGGAACGAGATTTGGCACCCCCTTGCCGGTTTATGTAGTACATCGCCGCTACATTGTCTGTGAGTATCCTGACCGCGGCATGCCTTATGCGTGGAAGAAAATGCTTGCATGCCAGGAAAATGGCCCGCAACTCTAGGAGATTGATATGGTATGTGCTCTCTATGGTGGACCATTTGCCCTGAACGCGGTCGCTGTCCATGTGCGCTCCCCAGCCTATGAGAGATGCATCTGTTGTTATGAGCATAGAAGGCTGAGGACGACGGAACGGAACTCCGGAGAGGAGCGTCTCCGTGCGTTTCCACCAGCGTAGAGAGTCGTGAACGTGAGGCGGTGGAATAACTGCCTTGCGGATGCTGTCTTTCTGAGGCAAGTATACCTTCCGTAACCAGTGCTGAAGGTCCCTGAAGTGGAGTCTGGCGTGAGGAACCACGAAAGTGGTGGAAGCCATGTGGCCCAGGAGGCGGAGGCATGTATGCACAGACACGGTCGGAGCGATATCCAGGACTCTTATCAGATTCTGTATGGCCTGAAATCTGTCTAAAGGTAAGTATGCCCTTTCCGTGACCGAGTCTAGTACTGCGCCTATGAACTTTATAGTTTGCGTCGGGACAGTGGTCGACTTCTGCTCGTTTAATATCAGGCCGAGCGAATCGAACGTGTTTCTGGCCAACGAAACCATTTGTACGGTCTCCTGGTGCGTTGGGGCCTTTATGAGGCAGTCGTCCAAGTAGGGGAATATAAGGACGTGCTGCCGTCGTAGGTATGCTGCAACTACCGCCAGCGTTTTCGAGAAGACTCTGGGAGCTGCCGCTAGACCGAAGGGAAGAACTCTGTATTGGAAATGGTCGTTGAGCATTGCAAAGCGTAGAAAGCGTCTGTGTGCCGGGTGTATTGTAATGTGAAAATATGCGTCCTGCAAGTCGAGGGCCGCAAACCAATCGCCGCGAGTCAGAGACGGAATTATTGTTGCTAATGTCACCATCTTGAAACGCATTTTTCTCAGATAACGATTGAGAAGTCGCAAGTCGAGAATCGGTCTCCATCCTCCTGACTTCTTTTCTGTCAGAAAGTAACGGGAATAAAACCCTTTCCCCCAGAACTCTTTCGGGACTCTTTCTATGGCTCCTATGGCGAGCAAGCGTAGGACCTCCTGTCGCAAAAGAGTTTCGTGAGAGGGGTCCCTGAAAAGGGACGGGGTTGGTGGGTGGGAAGGGGGAATTGAAGTAAAGGGAATGGTGAAACCCGATTTCACTATGTCCAATACCCATTTGTCGGTGGTTATCGCGGCCCAACGATGATAATAGGGCCGAAGACGATGATGGAAGATGGGAGAGGTATTGGTAGTAATTGCGGTCGCGATTGGTACGATTGCGCCCTCGACAGACCCGTCAAACCTGTTGTTTGGTCTGCGGATGATTGTTCGCCCTGGAAGGTTGCGGTCGCCGGCGTTGTGGCCTCTGTTTGGATCGGGTGTGGTCAAACGGGCGGGGTTGTTGCCTCTGAAATTGGAAATCGTATCGCCTCTGGTATGGGAAGAATCTCCGACGGCGGAACGGTGGGACGTACATGCCCAGCATACGAAGGGTCGTCCGGGAGTCCTTCCCGGTGTGAAGTAGTTCGTCCGTTTTGTCCGCAAACAATTTTAATTTGTCGAACGGGAGGTCTTCAACTTTCGCCTGAAGGTCTCTCGGAGCACCCGCCGCCGCCAGCCATGAAGCTCTACGCATGGATATTGCGGTGGCTATAGATCTCGCAGCCGTGTCCGCAACATCCATGGCTATCTGGAGACTGGCACGAGAGCAAGCGTATCCTTCCTGCACCACCGCGCGCAGAATGGCTTTATCCTCCTCGGAGGCATTCTGGGCCAGACCCGATAGCTTGGCTATGTTGTCAAACCCATGATTGGACAGTAGCGCTGCATAATTGGCAATGCGAAGAAGAAGGGTAGAGGATGAGTAGACCTTTCTACCAAATATGTCCAATTTCTTCGCTTCTTTCTCCGCTGTCGCATTCCTCGCCTGCGGGTTCTTAGCTCGATTCAGGGCTGCGTCCACTATCAATGAGTTCGGTTGGGGATGAGTAAAAAGAAACTCTAAGCCCTTAGAAGGTACAAAATATCTCTTCTCTACCCGTTTGGATGTGGGCGGGACAGAGGCCGGGGTGTGCCATATCTCTGAGGCTGGTTCAAGGATCGCCTCGTCAATCGGGAGCGCTGCTCTGGACTGTTGTTTGGGATGCAGGTTTTTAAGCAATTTGTAGTGCTTCATCTGAACGTCAGTCGCATGAACGTTCTGCGTGTCAGCTACCCGCTTAAACAGATCTTGGAACTCTCGACTGTCGTCCGGGGGTGAATCGTTCCCTTGAAACACCGCTTCGTCCGGAGAGGATGAGGCCACGTCCTGTGGAGATATCGCGTGTGAGGGGGCATCCTCATCTGAAATCTGGCCCTCCTCGGGATCAGATATCTGAGGAGGCGGCGAGGGAGCAGCCGCCCGAATTTTTGGGGTTTGAACCGAGCGTTGCGGGGAACCCACTGGTGACTGGTGCTCGTGCTGCGAGGTACGGCAGCGACAGGAATGAGGTGACCGAGACCTTGAGTAGGCATATGGGGAATAGTCCGGCTCTCGACGATGATAAGAGTAATCGGGAGACGGTCTCCTAGATGAATAGGGAACGCTGTACCTGCTTCCATATGACCTCGAAGGTGAGCGGGATGGTGAGCGAGATATAGGAGATCGCATCCCGAAGTGTGGAATGGGATGTCTGTAAACATGCGTGTAATGCGGCCTCGAGTAGTGGTATGGAGAACGCGAGGCGTGATAGTACCGCGATTCCCTTGGCACATGATATCGCGGGGGGGAGGGAGACGGTGCCGGCGAGAACTTTGGAGATGGCGAAGGAGACGATCTTCGAGGAAGCGACTTTCTTTGAGCCTTCGTCGGTACCGGACCTTTATCAGGAGAGCGTCTGGAGACGCGATCGTCATCGTCTGAGAGTAGTATAGGAGAATGCGGTACCGACACTGATGGGGAGGGAAGCTGACTCTCCGGTGCCTTAGGGGAAACCGGGGTACTACGGACCGCCGGTTCCGTGACCCCTTTCTTAAGCGCATGCGGTGCCGCCCCCGACACCGAGGCATGGCTGTCGCTCGGCACCGCGTCAGGTGCCGCAGGCGTTAGGCGCGTCGGTGCCGTCTGGTTTGTCGGTGCCGATGGTTGAGCCGGTGCCGACTGCGGCGCCGTGGCATGTTTCCGCACCGGTGGTGCCGAGGTCTTATGGTCGGCCGGGTCTATAGGGTGCCGTTCTCGACTCATCGGTGCCGATTGCTGCCTGGTAGAGCTGGCGACAGTGGACGGTGCCGGCGCTGAAGACGACCGCCCCACTGATTTCCCTCTGTCCCGCTTGTGTTTCGCGGGTTTATACCCCACTCCAGAGGTACCCGGTTGGTCACCCTCGCTGATTCTAGATCGAGGGGCCGCGGCCAGAGAGCGCGCTGGGGAGACTCGCTTAGACTTCTTTTGAGTCGACCCCAGGCATGGTGGAGACGTCTTCTCAAGAGTTCGGGAAGACTCCCGTTGAGGCGCTTCAGAGGGCTGTAAAGCCTTATCAAACAAGATAAGCTTCAGCCTCATGTCTCTGTCTTTACGTGCCCTAGCCGTTAACTTCGAGCAATGGGCACATTTTCCCGGCACATGGGACTCTCCCAAGCAGCGTATGCACGCGTCGTGGCCATCTGACGCTGGCATGGGGTCCTTGCATCGAACACATTTCTTAAACCCCGGAGAGCCGGGCATGATATATATATATATATTTACAACAATAACGAATAATAGAGAAAAAAACCCGTAACTAACTATCTACTGAACTTCGAAATTTTTTTTTTTTTTTTTTTTTTTTTTTTTTTTTTTTTAAACGAACAAACGACTAACTAACTAACTAATTAACAATAAACTGTGGAAAACTTGTAATAA
This sequence comes from Pelodiscus sinensis, assembly GCF_049634645.1. Lineage (NCBI taxonomy): Eukaryota > Metazoa > Chordata > Testudines > Trionychidae > Pelodiscus > Pelodiscus sinensis. The sequence continues at coordinate 324,932,091 of NC_134711.1, read as the reverse complement.
TTTTAACGTTTATCTCTTAAGGATCTGTCTCTGAGGAGAGAATCTGAAGTCCGTCAGCAACCTAGGACGGTTGAAAGGAACTGGCGGGGGGGCCGGACCGCGTGACTGAGGAAACCGCGCGAAGCCTGCCGCGCATGCGCGGTCCGGCCAGTTACGGCTACGAAAAGCCTCCGATCAGCGGCGCCGGGACGAGCCCGACACCTAGAGTGGAGCACCCACGGGGACCACTCGAAGAAGAACGCATGCATCTCCATGTGACAAATATCTGTCAGAAGCAAGAGCTCTCAACTGAGTGTGAGATGAGCAGGGTACTCAAAGTTTTGAACCCCAAATGATTTTGTTTCCCATTAGATAAGTTATCTATTGAATCTGTCCAGCTTTTTATTTGCAGCATCTGTCAGGAGAGGGAAAAGAAAGCTTTCCCTTCCTGGTTCCAACTTCTCTGCTGTTCAAACCACTGTTCCAAAAGCAGTCAGGTCTCCATTATGGGTTAGATTCACAATGGGATAGGAAGGAGCTGGCACTGGCTGGAATAGCTGTCTAGTACTCATCTGTGGAGTGGTTTTATACAGATAAGAGGCTACAAAACGCGTCCACAGTGCAGTAAAGACTCCGTGTGCATGCACTCCAAAAAGGGACTTTGTGAAGATGGCATTGTGGGGCTTATGCCTCTTTTCTTTCAGTGACTCCAGACTGAACATGCTCAGTCAGACTTCCAGCATGTGATTTCTCATACTGCTGAGCTATGAAGGGCCACAAAGAGTAAAAACTTAGTTTGGTCAGTAACACCTGCTGCTGGCGCAGGATTATTAAGGAAGGAGGGCCTGTATTTACACAGTTACTCATCAGAGTAGACACACACTTTAAAAAATTGAGCACCCTACATCAGTAAGCATAAGTCAGACAATGCCATTAACTTAGCCCCACAGGTACCAGAAAGCACGTTCCTAGTTCAATGTTTCACATGTGTATGGTGTGGTTGGCCAGCACGGAGGGGCTGACATCTGTAACTTGTTTCGGCAGTGTTATTCCCACCCAGCACAAGTGGAGCTTTACATGAAAGAAAAAGAAAAGGATTACAATATGTCCCGAAAAACAAGACACACCTTGTAATGGAAAAGATTTGTATAAATATCTCAGACTCTATGAGCAAATCCATGTCACTGAACCAAAACCATCAACTCCTAGTGGTGTTTTAGCACCATTTCCATAATGCCTTAGCACCAGTGATATTTAATACTAGGGCCAGGTTCTGTAGTTGAACTATATCTACGAATGGACAACTTGGGGGGAATTTCAAACATCTTTTACGTCATTCTTCAGCTCAGTACATTTCCTGGCCTACGATGAAACCCCACTGGGTACATTGTAAAGTTAGAAATAACAGCAGAGACCAAGTTCACGCCTGATGTTACCCCAGTGATGTCAATGAAGTAGTTATGATAGGGATGCGTTTGGCCCTAGTTTATGCTTGCTTCCAGAGGAGGTGAAATATCTAATTAACCTTTCATTGCATTTACAGATGAGTTAAATTGATTTTCAGATATTCAAGGCCTTTGTTTTTAATTATAGGCAATAATCATCCACAACGTGTGGAAAATAAACCTGGTTTGCCCAACGTGGCCCAAGCTTCAGTCTTTTTGCCAAACACCCAAATAAGAGACCCAGTTTTTAGTCTCATGCATACAAGATTATACTGAGTCCTGAAGGTCTAAATGTTTTTGTCCCCATTTCTACCTGATTTTAGGTTATGTATCTTAAAGAATAAGAAGGGTAATCCATCTGGGGTAATTATTGTACCATGAACAGCCATTCTCCTCATCTCCCTTCTAGATTTGCACCTCCCAAGTCCTGTTCTGGTCCACCAGTCACTTGGAATGGTCAACAATCGTCACACTCCATCGCTGACCATTGTCCATCAGCAAAGGTGGGAGGCTCCAAATTCATCCCTCTGCGGACATGCAAACAACGAGGCCCGTTGCTGCTCGGACATCAAAGTTAAACAAACAGACCCAAGCCTCCGCCTCTGCCCATCCTAAGGAGCTCCCCGAGGAGGTCACGACTTTCAGCTTGTCATAGCACACATCAAAGTTTGCACCACACACGAACTCGGCACACGGATTCGAATCATGTCGCCCGAGAGCGGATATTCAGCTTTTGTGTCCTGCTTTAATCCTGTGTTTTCCCAAGTAATTAAGCCTTTTTGCTTATGAACTTGTGACTAAGTAAAGCATCTCTGAGAGGTTGTAACATCAAAGCTCATTCTACCGTCTGTCCCACGTTTTCTAAAATTGGATTTCTCTTTCTCTTTTTTAAAATAAAAACTAATTGAATTTAGTTGTAGACTGAATATATTTAAGGGTGACTTTAAAGGTTACCAGAAGCCACAGTGCTCATCCTGGGAACTAAAGAGGTCGGACACAGAGTCAGCCTTTTGGTTCATGAAGAAATAGCATGAAAGCCACAGCACTCACCTCACAAGCTAGAAGAGAAGCAACAAATCTTATAGCAGCAACTTGAGACTTTAGATGAGTTACTGCCACAGCACAACATGTACCATACCACCACAAGGCTACCATCTCATCAGATCTCAAGATAAATAGGCTGGATCAGTACTCAGACGGGTGTCCTCTCAAGAAAACAAGAATATGTTGCAAGGAAATAGTGCAGATGATTCAATGCATAAAGCTCTCCTCGTTCAGTCAGTACTCCAGTTGGGATTCCAGGTTGTCATATTGTACATAAGTAAATGAAGAGTATAAATATATGGTCTCATATTTAACTAGCAACAACCTCCCACAATTACACAAGAGGGATACTCCACATTCAGGTTGTTTAGATAGAATCCATGTGAGTTTATCAAAAGGAGAAAGCAACATACCAACCTACCCATTATGGTAATAAACTACATTGAGAAAAACTTACCTAGAATTTCTGTTTATAGCTGCTACCATGAGGGCTGTCCAGCCAAGCTTGTGCCTGGAATTCGCATCAGTGCCTTCCAACAACAACCTAAACAAAACAGAGTGAGACGGCTTCATAAGATTTTGTTTTTCCCTCATAAACATAGGCAAGGTGCTGAATAGATCAGGGAGCTGGTAAACAAAATACAGAATCTTTCATCTCAAGGTCACTGATTCCAGTACAGACCTGGACAATAAGGACTGGAAGCTGTTACGATCTGACAGCTCTTCAGCAGCCAATAAGAAGAGAATTGGTGGGTCTCAATCCAGTTCCTAGTAGACAGGAACTTCATTACTAGCAGCCTGAATCCTTTTAAGATTGTTCACATGGATTTTAACAACTCATCCATATACTGGAGGAGGGGAAATTAGCTGACATACATACTGATGAACTATTAGAATTTTTATGCTGTGTAATAGCCATAAAGGAATCAACTCTGGGTATCACGAGAGGGTCAGCAGATCTCAAAATGCTACATACTAACATGGCACTATTTGGAGTATTCTTGCATGGCAGCAAAAGCCTTATAGAGGCATCAAATTCACTCCACTCCTTTTGGACCGCATTCCTAACATAAACATCCACTAGCAAACTAGATCTTTATTTGGCTATTGCTGGCTTTGTTTTGTAATCTCCTCCACTTCCAGAGTCCCCTCAGGATTTGGTCCTCTGTCCCTGGCTCTAATCCTATACCTCTAGTATTATCATTTTTAGACTCCATTTACAACTGATCCCAAGCAGAATCCCAGAAAGGTATATTTCTGTTATTCATACTCTTTGTTATAGTGTTGAGTAAGTTTGAATTCTGTTTTAACTTTTACATTATAAATTCATGGTATGTCCACATTTTGAATACTATGCACAAATCTGGGTGCCCCTTCTCAAAAAAGGAATATTGGAATCGTAAAAGGTACAGAACAGGACAACAAAAATGATTATGGATATGGAACACTTCCATCTGAGGAGAAATTAGTAAGACTGGGACTTTTCAGCTTAGAAAAGAGATGAGCCTAAAGGGGGATATGGTAGAGGTCTATAAAATCATGAATGGTGTAGAGAAAGTAAATATGGAAGAGATATTTACTCCTCAAAACACAAGAATGAAGGGTCACCAAATGAATTTAATAGACAGCAAGTTTAAAACAAACAAAAGGAAGGATTTCTTCACACAATGCCCAGTCAACCTGTGGAACTCTCTGCCAGAGAATGCTGTGAAGACCAAGACTATAACAGGGTTCAAAAAAGAATTTGATAAGTTTATGGAGGATAGGCCCATTAATAGCTAGTAGCCAGGATGGGCAGGGATGCAAAAGCACAGGCCAAAGTTTACAAATGCAGACACCTAATTCCCTATTCCAAGGACCTGAAAAGGCAGCCATTTTCAAAGACATGCTCAGCACCTGGAAGTCACAATGGCATCAACAGCAGCTGTGGCTGCCCAGCACCTCTGAAAATCAACCCACTATTTAGGCATCAAAAGAATTTCATAATGTCAGATGATTCCAAGGCCAGAAGGAACCACTGTAATCATCTAGTCTGACCTACTTTTTGGAGAAGCCACTCCTAAGTGGAGCATATGGTCTGGTCCAAGAGGTGGATACAGGTGAACTGCCCAGTAACAGTGTCTGTCTGTCTGTCACACACACAGACTTTTAAAGAGGATAAAAATGCTACAGTTAAACAATAAAGTAAAATAGGTGGTTAGAGGCAAAAAATCACCCTTTAAATAGTGGAAGTCAAACCTTATTGAGGAAAATAAGCTCTGGCAAGTCAAGTGTAAAAGTGCAATAGTTAAATCCAAAGCAGACTGTGAAGAGTTACAAAAGGATTGGAAAGAATTGAGCAACAAAATGGCAAATGAAATTCTATGTTGATAAATGCAAAGTAATGCATATTAGAAAACATTCTCAACTACACACACAAAACGAGTGGGTCTAAATGAGCTGTTCCCAATCAGGAAGGCGGTCTTGGAGTCACCGTGGATAATTAACTTAAAACCTCGGTTCGATGTACAGCGGTGGTCAAAAAAGCTAACAATGTTAGGAAGCATTAAGAAAGGGTTAGATAAGACGACAGAAAATACCATACCACTATATAAATCAATGTACACTCATACCTTGAATACTGCACACAGTTCTGGTCACCCCGTATCAAAAAGATATATTAGAATTGAAAAAGGTACAAAGAAGGACAACAAAAATAATTAAGGGTATGGAACAGCTTCCATATAAGTAGAGATTAAAAAGACTGACTTTTCACTTGGAAAAGAGATCACTAACAGGGGATATTATAGAGGTTTATAAAATCATGACCGGTGTGGAGAAAGTGAATAAGGAAGGGTACGTCTACACTACAGCATTAATTCAAGTTAACTTAATTCGAAATAGTTAATTCGAATTAAGCTAATTAGAATTAACGCATCTACACACAAAACCTATTTCGAAATAGCGCATCCACACTGAGTGGACCCTGAACCGAAGTTAAGGCTGGCTGGAACCAGTGCCAGCAGGGCATCTGGTTAGGACTTAGTGTGTGAGGCTGCTGCCTGAAGCTAACTGAGCTCCGTGCTTAAAGGGACCCTATCCCCTCCCTGGACAGACAGTTCTCAGGGTTGCCCGCTTGCTTGTCTACCTCGATGAGGGACAGCAAAGCAGTCCTGTCTTGGAGTGCTCTGAGTGCCCGCACTCGGGACACCACAGCACTCGGCCACAAGGAGCCAGAGCTGCCCCTGGGCATGCCGGTGTGTCTCGTGGGGTCGTTGCCATCAGCCCGGCTGCACTTGTTGCAGGCTGCCATCCAGAGGGTCCATCAGGGGGCTGTCATGATCCAAGAGGCCCTGCGGGAGAGCGTCCACCCTGAGGAGCTCTCAGAGCCACCCTGATCCTCCCCACCGGGGGCTCATGCCCCATTCCTCCCTCACGTTCTTCCACTTACCCCTCCCTAGCCCCCCTTCCTCATGTCACACAAAAGACATGTATGTTCAAAAACAGAAACTGGGTTTATTGAACAAAATTGGGGGAGGGATGAACCTCTGGGGAGACTGGGGAAAGGAGGTAGGAGAGGGGAAGAGAAGGGGTGGGAGAGGGGAGGGGGAAACCTGGGAGGAGGGAGCTGGAAGGGAGAAACAAGGGGAAGCTCAAGGCTCAGGGTTGGGGTCTCGCCAGACCAACTTGATTTTCATGCAAACCTGCTCCTGGGTTCGCATGTGGCCTTTGGTGGCCAGGCTGGCAGCTATCCTGCTATAGACGGCCATGTTCCTCCAACTAGTGCGGAGATCATGGACGTTGGGGGCATCCCCCCAAACCTGAATAAGGTCCATGATCTACACCATGGACCAGGAAGGCACCCGCCTTCTCCAGCCCCTGTCAGACTCCTGGGAGCTGGCAGACTGCTCCTGGGGAGCGGTGGAGGGCTGGCTGCCAGTGGCTTGCTGGCTCATGTTTTGGGGACACTGGGTCAGGGGCCTTGGTGGCCACTGCTGGCTCTGGGTTGGCAGGCTTGGAGCTGGCACAGGCACTGTGGCCAGGGTCTACCTCTTTAATGATTCCAGGGCTGGGGGAGAAGAGAGTAAGTTTTCTTGGTTGTGCCCAGAGTGGCCACCAGGGCTCTCTGGGAAGGGCTGGAGGCCCCCTATTTCGAATTAAGTGTCTACACAGCACTTAATTCAAAGTAGCTATTTCAAATTTGGCATTACTCCTCGTAGAATGAGGTTTACCAAATTCGAATTAAGCGCTCTGCTATTTCAAATTAATTTTGAAATAGCAGTTTGCATGTATAGACGCTATGAAAGTTAATTCAAAATAACGGCTGTTATTTTCAATTAACTTTGCAGTGTAGACATACCCGAAGCGTTACTTACTTTCACATAACACAAGAACCAGGAGTCACAACCCAATGAAATTAACCAGCAGCAGGTTTAAAACAAAAGGAAGTACATTTTCATGCAATGCACATTCAACGTGTGGAACTTGTTGCTGAGGATGATGTGAAGGCCAAAAGTATAGCAGGGTTCAAAACATGACTCGATGCATTCATGGAGGTTAGATCTACCAAGAGCTATTTGCCAAGATGGTAAGAGATACAATCCGGGGCTCTGAATGTCCCTAGCCTCTGATTGCCAGAAGCAGGAGTGGATGATGGGACAGATCATTCGAGAATTGCTTGTTTTGTTCATTCCTTCTGAAACATTTGTCATTGGCCACTGTCGGAAAATAGGGTATTGGCCTAGATGGACAATGGTCTACCCCCATATGGCTGTTCTTAATTAGGCAGCCTAAAAAGAAATTGAAGAGCTACTAGAAAAAGATTCTGTAATTAAGAGCAAAAACTTTCTAAGATCATCAGAAGCAGGGAGTCTGCCAAATTATGTGGGACTACTGGGCTAAAAGGGGGCACACAAAATTTAAAAAGAATAGTCCATTACAGAGAAACTAAATTAAATCTTTGGATCTGTCTTCACTGCAGTGGAAGAGACAGACCCTTATACTGGAGCCATTCTTTTTAGGTGACAAATCAGAGGAACTGTCCCAGATTGAGATGTTAGTAGAGGAAATTGTGTAACAAACTAATAAATTAAATTTATTGATAAGTCACTAGGTAGTAAGTCACTAGGACCAGATGGTATTCACCCAAGAGCTCTAAAGGAACTCAAATATGAAACTACAGAACTCTTAACGATGATATGCAACCTATGACTTAAATCAGCTTCTGTACCCCGTGCCTGGAGAATAGTTAATGTGACACCAGTTTTTAAAAAAGGTTCCAGAGGTGATCCAGGCAATTACAGGCTGGTAAGCCTAACTTCAGAAACAGGCAAAGTGGTTGAAACTAAAGAACAGAATTATCAGATACATAGAGGAGCATGATTTGTTGGGAAGAGTCAATCTGACTTTTGTAAAGGGAAATCATGCCTCAGCAATCTATTAGACTTCTTTGGCGAGGTGGGGGTGTCAACAAACATGTAGACAAGGATGAGCCAGTGGATATAGTATACCTGGACTTTCAGAAAGTCTTTGACAAAGTCATCAGCGGCTGTTAAGCAAAGCATGGATTAGTAAGTGGTTTAAGTGGCACAGCAGATGGGAGGAGGGGGTGTCTCCTACTAGTATAAGTAATCCAGTAATCCATCCCCACCTCAAAATAATTCTTGTCAATGTGGTACTATGACTTCAATCAGACTCACAATGCCACTTGACTTAAGCAGTTAACTTAACCCAATCTAATTTTGTAGCATAGACCAGGCCTTAGTTTTACCCCTTAAGACTGCTGCATGTCTGCAAATGCCAGAAGCTTTCAGCCATCATTGCCCACAAACTCTGTGCATGCGGTGGGCATGGATAGTGAGCAGGTTAAATCTTCTGGCTAATGACTTCTTGCATAGCTATTTTCAACAGTTAGTGATGTTGAAATTGACCAAGATCACTATATGGATAGTAAGCACTATGGGTATCTTAAGATGGGAACAGGGACAGGAACAATTGTACAGGCCAACATATTTATCAGATGAACAGACTTGAAAGCAAACATTTACTAGATTTCTATCACAGGCTCACTGTAAAGTTACGAATCCTGCCGATTTTAGTAACTGCATTGAAAAATCGCTCTGCCTCTCTAATTCTGATCTGTTCCAATCAATCTGTCTTTGCTCATCCTAAGGATACATCTTTATCCCCCCCCCCCCCATGTTGAATCACTGAAAACAGGCAACAGAACTTTAAGTACATCCTTGTCATCTGAAGAACTCTCTGACTTAGGCTGGTAAAAAGAACCTCTCTGCCTATTCAGAATGCTCTCTGTCCCTGTGTAAGGCACAGGAAGTGCTGGGGGCACATGAGCCATGGTAGCCTGTGCACAGTGCAGATTGCTATCTTCAGTGAGCAGCTGCTCATAAGGGCTGTGTTTACAGTAATAACAGAGACATGCTGGGCTGGGCTGTCTCAGACCCAAGGCCACTGCTGGCACCATGGTTAAGTGACTCGCTTGAAGTGGCATTGCCTGCAGCATGAATCCACACCGCTGCTCCATCTGTAATTTCACTGTGCGCGGTCCCTTTGGACAGAAATGGGGTGTCAATAACCCCAACAAAGGCTCTCTCAGAAGGATCTTTGTGTAATACTCTCTCAGAGTTTTAATGCCAAGCTGCATGTTTCAGATAGTTCCAGCTCACTGCATCCCCAGGGGTCAAATTTAACCCTGACTTCCAGTGAAGTCAATGCAGCCACTCCAAACAGAGCTGAACCTGGCCCCAAATCAACAGGAGCCAGTGATCTCTCCCTCTGGTGCTTGGCTGGCTGGTTCTTGCTCATGTGCTAAGGGTATACTGATTGCTGCGTGTTGTGGGGTAGGAAAGGAATTTTCTCCCAGGTCAGATTGCCAGAGACCCTGGGGGCTTTTCTCCTGCCTCTGCAGCACATGGGTGCAGACCACTTGACGAGATTATCTGGGTGTGTCTCATTAAATCATTTCCCTGCCATTGCAGGGGTCTCAAGCACTGATGCATCTCAGGCCCTCCTATTCTCTACCTATGGAAAACAACAGTCTGGTCATTGGTGAGACTAGTTTTCTTTGGTCTCATTTCAGCTTTTGGGTTTAATGTGAGGGTGCTGGATGGGGTTGGTGGCCTGTGATAAACACAAGGTCAGACCAAATGACTTGGTGGTTCCATCTGGCCTCTAATTTAAGGGATCTGAGGCCATAATTCCTTAATGACTCACAGGAAAGAGTGCAACCAAACCAACTCACCTTTACACTTTGTTGATTTTGACCATTTGAAAGCACTTTGTGCAGTCAGTTCCACCGTTTCCCTTGTATAGTCAATTAATTTCCTCTGTTGTTTGGGTAGATCCGTCACACAGCCACAGGGCAATAAAACACTTTTTTTACATGGGAAAATATCATTATAATCCTAGAAAACTGACAGAATTCAGGAATGGGCAGGCCTGGCATGTGAAACGACTTGTGTTAAATGCTTGACTTTTATCTAGTATCTTTCATCAGAGGCACTCAGAATAGTTCCCAAGAAATTGCCCCATTTAGGTTAACTGAGGCCCAGGAAGGTTAATTGGCTTTCCCAGTCAGTGACAGAATCATGAACAAGATTTCCCAATTCCCCTACATTAGCAACAAGAGCACTATGACTCCCTGAAAAGAATTCAGGTGTTTGCTTTTACATCTCACGCAACCTGCTGCACAAGAGCTTTGTAAGTGCCTGCTCTCTCCAGAATTCAAGCAGGAGCTGAACCTTCTGAACCCTACTTCTCATCACCAGCGTGGCGCACCTCCAACTAGGAAGGCCATGTGCAAAGGAACCGCTTCCACTTCAGACAGGTCCACACTAGACCTGGAAGGTTGGGTTAAGGTATGCAACTCCAGCTATGTATTTAACGTAGCTACAGCTGGATTACCTTAAACTGAGCTTGGCGCCGTCTTCACAGAGGAGAGGCTAATGGGAGAAAACGCTCCTATCAGCTTCCCTTATTCCTTGAAACTGTGAGGAGTACCAGCACTGACTAGAGCAGCCCTCAGCATTTGATTTGTTGGGTCTTATCTAGACCTGCCAAATCGAATGCCAGAAGATCAATCTCTGGCATGGCAAGTGGGGACGTGACCTTAGGAAGCATTCAGTTATGGAAATTGTGAAATCTGTTTTTTCTAAAAAACGCTCTGGAAATTCATTTATCAATATACACTATATCCATTCTTATTAGATAATCACTGATAGCCCTGATCCCTCAATCATTTGAAAGGCCCCAGCTGATTACAGGATTAAGGCCTAAGGTTTGGGAATTAACCACGCAGTTTTCCATTTAGGAATCAAACGTAAGCAAATCTTAAGCATGTGGAATGCCAAATTATCAAACCCAGTATGAAGAATTACTTAGAGTCGTCATGTAGCATAATATGCACTGACATTTCATTTAGGAGCATTTTTTTAAATCACTGCAAGATGCTGAGCAACTCAACAGATTTGCTAGACAACTGAACTTTATGTTCAGGATGCCTGAGTCTATCATTAATATTTTCTCAGCCTGATTTAATGGTATGACAATCGATAAAGTGAAGACCACTGTTCAGATCCTAGACAGCCAAATGTTTTTTACCAGGCAGGACACATTTTTTAATTAAATAAAATCCTGTGATCAATGGCTAGAATGTCTATCGACATTTTAACCAAATAAGATCCAGTGTGCTCACTATTAACAATTTAACACACAGGCACTTCCAACAGTATGAATATCATCATCACATTTTTTTCATGAGACAAACACACCCTGTGCTGCTGGACACATGGGAATCAGTGTCAATAAGTAAACATCTGGGTGTGATCTGAAAGCTCTGATGAAAGGCTGAGCTTCTTAAAGAGATTCAAAAGAATCTCAGGATTATCAAAGTTTGGGCTCAGTTTGCTTTGGAGTCAAAGAGTTCGGATGTTTCTCTAAGCCAAGCTGGACAGTTCACGAGGGCAGATTTTCTTGTGAGATTTTCTCTCATGGTATTTCAGCCCTTCTGGTTCCAATCCTACATGAAAACCTCGCTTTGCCTAGATGGTAACAATGCAAAGATCCACCAATATTTCTGTACCAGGCAACATCTCCTAAATGTTTATATAAGAGGAGGGTTTGAAGTGACTCAATGATATGGCCAGAAAAGTATCGTGAGGTGCTTTGTAATTTTCTTGAAAGGGCTTGAGATGGTGCAAGGGAAGAGTGACACAGATTGCTTTTGGCGTAGACACTATTTTGCCTTGCCTTAAACAGGACCTAAAACGATGACACTTTGATCCACCCAGAAAAGAGATAAAGGCCCCAACTTTCCTGTCACTGGGTATCTCCTGTTGCAATGCAGCCACTTTCCTTCTCCCCCTGACTGCCCCTAGACAGATGTGGTTTCTATTCATCTCTCCTATCCCATGAGTTCTGGGTGAGTAACTCAGTGACACTGCTGCTTAGAGCCAAAGCCCAGAGGGCATGTTTGAGTTTGTGCTCAGCGCCTGGGAGCATGCCCAGCTCACCCTCCTGACAGGTGGAGGAAACTTGAACTTTTGCAACAACAATAGCTTCTGTTTCTCTCAATCGCTTCAACATTTCTTTCCTTCCACCCCAATATGTTGCCGTTTAATTGCAAGGGTGGCTCACTCCCCTGGGACTTGCCCTCAGATTTGCAACTTTAACTGCAAGAAAAAACAGTGTCTTTTAACATTACAGCACAAGCTTCTCTTCTAAACCCTGGTCAATGAGTCTGTCCATCCAGGAGAACTACTTAAACTACTGCAAAAACTTTTGATCAAGATCTTGGTCTTCCTAGAGGTAGGCGCTCTAAAAATTAAATTTGCTTCTGAGTCCTTTAGCGATCTCCTGAGGACCAATAATTAATGCTTTGGTATATTACACATTTTTATATAGAAACCAATCAAAAACATAAGGAATCAACACAGACAGTTAAACTAAAACCATGAAAAGAGAATGCAAGAAGTACAGGCAAAGCAGAAGATGAATATGTTCAACTGAGGTCTAAAATGAGATGGAGGAAGACAGATAAGCTGCTCCCACCAAGAAGAGTTGCAGAAAAGGCAGCTCTTACACCAAGGCTGTGTCTACATTGGCGCAATCTTGCGCCAAAGCGGCCGCTTTTGCGCAAAAACATGCTGCCTGTCCACACTGGTGGGGAGTTCTTACGCAAGAACACTGATGTTCTAATGAGTGAAATCAGTGCCTCTTGCGCAAGAATTATGATGCTCCTGCTCAGGAATAAGCCCTCTTGCGCAACTGTTCTTGCACAAGAGGTCAGTGTAGACAGGCAACATGAATTTCTTGCGCAAGAAAGTCCGCTGGTTAAAATGGCCATTGGAGCTTTCTTGCGCAAGAGAGCGTCTACACTGGCACGGATGCTCTTACGCAAAAGCACATCTCTTGCACAAAGGCACACGCCAGTGAAGACGCTCTCTAGCATAAATACGTTAACACAAGAACTCTTGCGGTAAAGAGTATTTGCACAAGATCGTGCCAATGTAGACACAGCCCAAGTGCGATGAGACTGTCTGAAGGGATAAAGAGGGGGCTCTTGCTACATTAGCAGAGGTGATGAGCAGGAAGTAAAGAGAGCTGGTCAAGGAAGAATGCTGGGGTAAATTCAGAGGGCTTTGGGGAACAGAAAGGGAAAGAGGAGGATAATTCTGAACTGTACCCAGAAGCAAACAGGAAGCCAGCAGAGCTGTTTAAGGAGCTGAGTGGTAGCTGAGTAATAACCCATTGCTTAATGGAGAGAGACAATCAGGAGTCACAGAAACCTTACTTTTCATGTCTTAATACACGTGGTATGAAAACACCAAGCCATGGTGACAGATGAGAGATTTGAAATACGTATGATTTAGGAGATAGCTGACATGTTCCATCAGGTGAGGAAAAAAGGAGAAAGAAGCAAAACCTCACACATGACAAGCTACAGCCTGGTGCAATGGGGTGCTGGTTCAATAATGTCACTGCTGGAAGATGTTCAAATGTTGCAGCACTGAGCAGAGTCACAGAGCCAAATGCTCTCATGAAACTAAATCCCTCTGAAAAGGTTACAATGTGCACCTCACCTAGTGCCATCTGCTACTTACCAGCAGTGCTATGCAAATGCAGAAGTTGTTACACACCAAACATCTTCACATACAAATATCACTTCAGAGATTAGAACCTCAAGCCGACCATGATGGCTAGTAGTCCTAGTGGGACCTAGCTTCCAGGAACTTACTTAATTCTTTTGTTATACTTTTGGCCTTCACCACATTCCCTGGAAATGGGTTCCACAGATGTACTGTGCATTGTGTGAACAAGTACTTCCTTATGTTTGTTTTAAACCTTTTAACAATTAATTTCATTAGGTAACCTCTAGTTCTTGTGTTGTGTGAAGGGGTAAATAACACTGTCCTAGTAACTACCTCCTCACCACGCCTGAATTTATCTCTATTATAACCCCCCTTACTCATCTCTTTTGTAAGAGGAAGAGTCCTAGCCTTCCTACTCTCATACAGAAGCTATTCCTTCCCCCTAATAACTTTTGTTGCCCTTCTCTGCACCTTTTCTAGTTAATACATCATTTTTTAGATGGGGCAACCAGAATCGCATGCAGTACTCAAGGTGTGGGCATATCTTGGATATAGTTAGTGGCATTATGATATTTTCTGTTTTATCGTCTATCCCTTTCCCAATGGTTTCTACTGTTCTGTTAACTTTTTTGAGCACACTGAGCAGATGTTTTCAAAGAACTCCAAGATCTCTTTCTTGAAGTGGTAGCAGCTATTTTATACCCCATTATTTTGCATGCATATGTTGGATTACGTTTTCTGATGCGTATTACTTTGCATTTATCAATACTGAGTTTTATCTGCCATTTCTTTGCCCAAATAGTTTAGTGAGATTCCTTTGTAACTTTTTGCAGTCTGCTTGGGACTTAACTATCCTGAATAATTTAGTATCATCTTCAAATTTTGCCACTCCACTGTACATCCTTTTCCAGACCAATTAAGGACATGTTCAACAACACTGGTCCCAATACAGATCCTTGGAGAACCTTGCTCTATTTCCTTCTCGCCACTGTGGAAGCTGACTATTTATATTTCTAACCTTTGTTTCTTACATTTTAATCAGTTACTGGCCCATAAGAGAACCTTCCTTCTTATCCCATGACTGTGGAGTTTGCTTAAGAGCCTTTGGTGAGAGTGTTTGTTAAAGGCTTTCTGGAAATCCAAGTACACCATATTCACTGGATAGCCCTGACTCACAAGCCCAGGGGATTATACCTTGAGATGGGAAATGAAGAGGCAGAGTGGATGAATTCCTAAGGATGAATTCCAAAGATGCAGTTTTCATGCAAAACTCCTTGACTGTAAAAAGCAAAGGGGAGAGAAAGGCAGGAAACAGCAGCAAAATTATTTCTAACTAGAAACAGCCTAAAGATTTCTTGTGGTATCAGTGAGTCTTTAAAAGGTTAACTCAGCTCATCCTGGTTATTTAAATCAAAGATAGCCAAAGGCGGCCAGTGCATCCCATAGCCACATCACACAAGTCCAGAAGGTATATCCAAAAGGAAAAAAAAACCATGGCGGCAAGTCTGGTCCTTCTGAGTATTATATAGACTTGAATATCATATCAATGCCTGCTTTAAACAGTTAACTGTTTGGGGCAGGGACTCCCTGAGTCTGTACAGTGCTAAGCACACTGTCAGCACTCAAATATATTCATCTTTATGAAAGCAGTACTTCCTTTGGAGACTATAGTTGTCAGCACACAGAGCTCTACCTGCATCTGATTAGAGGCACTGCTTGCTGGGATCTGTAGTCAATAAAGGACACCACGATATCTAATAGGGATGTAAAAAGCGGTTTAAAAAGTAACCATATAACTGTTAAAAATCCTTGCAGTTCATATGCTGAGGGCTCACAGTATAAGGCTTATACTGTGGAGCCTGCAGCACGGCCGGTTCTCTGGGACCAGGGCCAGGAGTCAACACAAGGAGGCGAAGAATGTAACCATAACTGAAACTGATAAGCATCATCTTATCCGTTAACCATCTAAACAGTGACACTCTTGCATCCCTAGTATCTAAGAGGATGGCATCTGCAGTCTCTTCCCTTTATTATAAATTAGGTACAGCCCTGTGGCTCTTTGAGAGCTTGACTGGGCAGAGCTGGATATACTTGCCTTAAATGATTTTCATACATTCACAGATTATAAGGCCAGAATGGACACACCAGACCACCTAGTCTGATCTTCCACACTTCACAGGCCACTAACCCTACCCAGTTAACCCTATATTGAACACAAGAACGTGAAGAGAATCCCAGCCTTCAGGAGACACAGCTATTATGGTGCCAGCAGCTGACAAGGAGCACCATGGCCCAGACATTTTCTGTCTGTTTTGGAACTATTATGTATTGTTTGTATTGCACGAGTGCCTGGAATCCCAAATCCCGCAGCAGGCCAATGTTGTGCTCGGTGCTGCACACACACGGAATAAAGAGGTGGCCCCTGCTCCAAGCAGCTGATAGTCTGTGACAACAGAGTTAAAAGGTGGATACAAACAGACGAGGGAGGACAAAGAACCAAGGAGACTACACGAGACATGCACAGCTCAACTGAAACACTCTCAACTGAATTGCTTGACACCAGATAGGCATGATCAAGTCGGCAAATTTCTCAGTGGGTTTTACAGAGTCCAGTTAAAATTAATCCAAAGAGTGGAACAATCTTGACCGATGGAAATGGAACCTTTTAAAAGGGAATGTCGAGGTTCTTGACGCTTCCTTTTGCTGAAGGAAAAATAACTCTGTGCCAATCTCCTGGCCTGCTGAACGTTTTAACATGCAGATTCCAGCTACTGCCTGTGGTTACAAATGGCCCTGATAACAGTGCATTGACACAAGTGCTTTGTTTCTGTGAGCCATAACCACACAGCACTTATTAGAATACTGTTCCATCATATATATTTGGCTAAGGAACTCTTCTGCGAGCCCATATTTTTATAGGTGGTTTATTAAAAAATAAGAGTGAAACATTGAGAATCAATATTAATACTGTAGATAAAGACAGGAGGGAAGGAGGTGGTATTTCTTCATGGTTTTGTTTCTTGCTTCCCCTGCCTCTTTCCTCCACACACACAGATCAACAGAGGTTGGGGAAACTAAAATACTGAGAATAATAACACAAAAAATTTAATGGCGATTAAAACATTGTGATTAATCACACTGTTCAACAATGGAAGACCAACTGAAATGTATTAATTATTTTTGGTGTTTTTTTCTACATCTACTGCGCGCGCGCGCGCACGCACACACACACACGCACACACACGTAAGACACTTTGTGTGTCCATCTATCTGAGAATCCATTTGTTCACGAACTCCTAATAAACAGTAAGAGCTAGGACCATCAAATTTGTTATGTAGCTTCCTCTTATCATAACTTAAAGCAAGATAAGGATTTGGTTGTGCCAGGACAACGGGATGTGCCAGGAATTCGATATTTTCTCATAAAATGGAAACGGAGGGGTCATAGGAGGAACAATTATACTGTATAATGACCATAGGCAGACAGCAAGGGGCCAGAGGTGGGAACCAGGACAGCTATAATCCCACTCGGCAATCAGGAGATAGGGGGTGGAGAAAGGGACAACTATGTACTATATAGAATCATAGAATACTAGAACTGGAAGGGACCTCGAGAGGTCACCAAGTCCAGTCCCCTGCCTCCATGGCAGGACCAATCACCTATCTAACCTGCTCTTAAATATCGCCAGTGATGGAGATTCCACAGCCTCCCTGGGAAATTTATTCCAGTGTTTAGACAGTTAGGAAGTTTTTCCTAATGTCCAACCTCAACCTGCTGCAATTTAAGCCAATTGCTTCCTGTCCTATCATCAGAGGCCAAGGAGAACAATTTTTCTCCCTCCTCCTTGTAACATCCTTCTAGATTCTTGAAAACCACTATCACAGGGGTGGGCAAAAGGTCCTCCGTGAACCAGATCCAGCCCGCCAAGTGAGTCGATCCAGCCTGTGGAGGCCCTGTCACTCGCCCTGCCCCCAGGCCAATCAGGGCCTGGGTGTGGGGGGGCAGCGGGAGAACACACACAGTCTCCTCCTGCCCTGCCCCTATCCTACAAGGAGTGCCCAACACTTAGAAGTGCCACACACTCCTGGCAGGATAAGGGGAGACTTTGTGGGCTTCTCTCCACCCCGAGACCAGAGTCTGAGGTCAGGGAAGTACGGAAGTGTCCTGGCCCCACCCCTTCTGGAGTGGCCCCTGGTCAAAAATTATTGCCCACCCCCGTGCTAACATGTCCCCTTTCAGTCTTCTCTTTTCTAAACTACACAAGCCCAATGCTTTCAGTCTTTCCTCATAAGTCATGTTTTCTAGATCTTTAATTTTTGTTGCTCTTCTCTGGACCTTCTTCAATTTCTTCACATCTTTCTTGAAATATGGTGCCCAGCACTGGACAAAATACTCCAACTGAGGCCTAATCAGCACAGAGTAGAGCAGAAGAATGACTTTTCGTGTGTTGCTCACAACACTCCTGTTAATGCATCCCAGAGTCAAGCTTGGTTTTTTTGCAACAGTGTCACACTGTTGACTCATGTTTAACTTGTGGTCCACTACGACCCATAGATCCCTTCCTAGATTGTCACTTCCCATTCTGTGTGTGTGAAACTGATTGCTCCTTCCTTAGTGGAGCACTTTGCATTTGTCCCTATTGAACTTCAGACAATTTCTCCAGGGTGTCCAGAAAGTTTGTCTGTTTGTGTGTCTGTCTGTCCCCCAACCAGAGGACATGAACTCCTCCCTTGGCTGTGCTTGCTGCAGTGGCCACTGACAGGCACTTCTGACCTGGTCCCAAGTAGGGATGCCAGTGAGTAGTCGGTTATATGATTAACCAATGAGCCTAGACCTGGGAAAGCCTGGGGGGCACTTTGGGCACTGGGGCTTTGGGCAGCCTGGTAGTATTTTATATGCATGTTTGAATATTCATTATTTGCATAACATTATGCATATAAAATGCTACCAGTCTGCCAAAAGTTTGTGAATGGGTTTGCCAGTCCACTGTATAAAAAAGGCTGGGAACCACTCACAATCCACAAGTATCCTCTGTGTATATATAAAACTCACTGGCCTGCCACCAGGGGGCTCCCTGTCACTAATCTGCTCTTCTCTGGCCACAGCTGATGCTAATGCTAACACCTGACAACAGTAATGAATCAGAGAGAATTGTTTTCCTCTATCACTGAACAAGGAGCTCTGTCGGAATAAAGAACACAGTGTTATCCTAAAGCTCCTCTCCTCTCTTTCTCTGCCTCACTGTACAGCTGCTGCCTAGGTCCTCCTCCTGTCCCCAATGCCTGGCTTCCTCCAGCAGTTTTACTGAAACAACTCACGCCCTCACAACTGCCTTCTCTGCTGCTCATGAATCTAGAACAGCTCATCTGTATCCCTCTGCCTCGCGGACTCTCCAGCTCATGTCAAACAACAACTGAAAAAACGTATCTCTCCTTTGCCAATTCCTGTTAACTTCTCTCTCCTTGCTAATCATGTTGGTAGTTGCTTTGTTTGACCCTGTAAAATGCTTTGAGGTACAGTCTGCATGGAAAACACTACAAAAAGTTATCCTGTGTTACTAACTTGCAAAAGGAAGAAAACTGGTCATCCCAAATCAAGCAATGAGCAAAAATGCAACCAGCAGATGAAGACAGTGAGCTAGAGAGCCTGGTCTAGTCATAAACATCTGGTGGCTTCTCTCACAGCACATTAGCTATTAAGATTGAGAGCTGACTTATACCAGCAGTCGTTCTATAATCCAGGCAATGACAGCTCTCTGTTCAGTGTTACTGGCCCTGCTTAATGAGACAAGGGATGATATGGTACAGAACACGTGTCCTGAGTTTTCTATGATGTCAACTGCAGGGATATGCAAGGCATGGCCTGCAATGGCTTAACCGACTGTACTGATTGGGTTTTCGGTGCATTTCAATAACTATAATATAGTGCTGTTAGGCCAGGGGATAAATTAAGACTTAATCAAGTCTGAAATTAAATTTTAAACCCCTAAAGCAGTCTGCCTCATTATCTGGCTTGCCACGAAGGCTGGGGTTCAGAGTAGTTTGAGTTCTCTTGTAAAATGAAGGGCGGGGAGCAAGAATCCATATATACCTATATCCCTTACGGATATACTGTATACACACATGCTACTGTGAGGAACTGGGATGTGTCTATGAATAGCACTGCCCTCTACTGTGCAGAATCAGAACTGCTCAGCCATGAGTCACAAGCACTATTACTAACTAAAGACAATTCAACTTTGCTCCAAGGGAAGAGGCTTGTGCTTCTGGAGCATGAGAGCAGCTCATGTCTTCATCATCAACATGCAGTACAGCAAAAACCATCAAGCTTTTGGATGGCTGCAGGTTGGCTGGAGAGGGCAGGGGCAGTTTTTACTTTTACAGTCTACGTGTCCCGTGGCTGTCACTGGGGGTATATTTACACTCCTCAGTTAGCCTGGGGATGGCCTCTGGGACTGTGTGCTCATGTTAGCCCAAGTATGAGCGTTCCTTCCCATGTACTCTGTCCTCATTGTTTGTGCACTGGCCTGCATGTCTGAGGGCATGTCCCAGGGTTCTTTGTGCTCAGACGCTCTGGGATTCTCTCCCAGTCAATTGCAGGGCATTGTGGGAAGAGTGCTCCAGGACTGTCAACGTAAATGATCTGGCCTACATCCTCAATGCAAAGCAGGTAGGATCCTGTGGGAGTTAAAAAACCCACAGACTGGGCTTCAGCACATTCCCCCAGCCATGCCCACTAGCACAGCTTCAAAGCACAAAGAAGCACTTGAGGACTGTGTGTTGGAAGCGAGGATAGGTGGGGGGGATGAGAAGGCTGGGAAACACCACAAGTAGGAACGTGGGCTATGACTACCAAAGGGTTGGGGGAGCAAAGAACTGGACATGGTGAGGCAGGTCGCTTGGCGCACTAGGAGAGGCATAGGGAGCATCGTGGAAGGAAGACAAGTGAGAGGGAGAAAAGGAGCAGACAGAGGGCAACTTGGAAGGAGCACAAGCAATAGAAATGGAGGGGCAGAGGGAATGAAATCATAGGCAGGGGCAGTGAATGTGCATTACACAGCTGCATAAAGTGCAGCAGAAGTCTATACAGACACCAGCATAAACATGGGAAAGAGAGAGAGAGAGCACGGAGCACAGCTCCACCACTCATTGCCCTGCCATACTCGCAAATCACACAGATATCACCAAGGAGCAGCTTCCTGCAATTACCACCAGCAGAACACATGTGCCAATTAGCCACATACCAATATCCTACACAAACCTTGATTTAGGCCAGATCCACAGGTGCACCAGAACAAGGCTGCTTCCTGTGAGAGCCCACGAAGATTGGAAGGGAGCACCTCTTGGCTGGGGCAGTGACTAAGGACCATATGGGTCCCAGAGAGCGGAAACAGAAGCAGCAGCTGACAAGAGACCTCCAAGGAAATCAGCAGGCCAGACGGAAGAGGCTAAGTGAAATGAAAGGTTCCTGCGATAGAGGATGAGGCCACATGGTCTGTGGTCCGGTGAGGGGTACAGATTGTTTCTCTTGGGCATCAGATGGCTTTTAGTTGTGACACCCCCTTTCCTTCCCTGTATTTTTTGGCAGGAAGGAAACATATGACTGGTAAGTTATTCCCCTCCGCATAGGTCTGTAGTGCTGCCCTGCCAGTGGCCAGTTTCAGTTAACGTAGGCAATTGTCACACGAGAAGCGTCTCGGGACCCACGTCCATTCATGTTTCAGTAGGAAGCTGCTGTCCAGATCCACAGCCAAGGGAAGAGCTGTGTGACAGCGTGCCCATGAACAAGTACTGTGTACACATACAGCGCCCAGCAAGGGTGCTATGGACACAGGAAATGCATTCATCTGCTAATATTCAGGGGAATTTACAGTGTCAGACTGACGTCCCCAGGTGTCCTCAGAGCAGTACAACAGAAGCATTGTCAGCCTGTCGCCCAGTCCACTCAGGAGACCTAGCCTGCAGGAGTGAGGGGGCACTCCGTGTGCACATTCCCAGTTGGAACTATCAACAGGAGCACTAGGTCCAAGGGCATTTGAGATATGGAGACACCTACCCACGAGGGAGTAGACGGAGGCCACCAGCTGGCTTGCCACCATCCCCCAGACAGGAGCAGCTCTCAGCCACTACTGGACGCAGGCAGGTCTGAAGCAGTGAGCTAAGCACCCACCACTCCCATGACTGACCCGGCCAGTCTCTTTTCTCTGCACCAGACCAAGCAGCCACATTACTAGACACATCTGTGGAATCAAAACAAGCGCCTTGGAGGAAAACAGGAGCCATGTGACACCAGAGGTCTCTAGGCAGACTCCCACCTGGGCAGCGATGTGAACATGCAGAGACAGTACCTGAACAGTCACTCACCTGTCAACCTCTGAAACGTTGTTGATCCTGGCGGCTTCCAGCAGGGCATCTTCTAAGAGAGACAAAGAACAGAAACCCCAGTAAGCAGCTGGCAAGAGGCTGCACCCCAAACACAAACACACACATAACCTGGATATGGTATGCATAAACAACATCCCTGTGGTCACGTTATTCCAGTCCTGTCTAGGGAAGTTAAAGAGCATGGCTGTTTCTCTAAACATGAAATCTGTGAATTTTTCAGCAGTTACACGTTTACACATGGCCGGGGGACGGGGGGAGGCTCCGTGGGAGGTGATGTTCATGGGGAGCTGGCTTTTAAGCACCGACTCCCACAGAGCTGCCTACTCTCCCCACTTCCCCACACTGCTGCCTCTGATACAGAGGCGGCAGCATGGGGGGGCAGGTGAGAGATGGCAGGCAGGAGCTGGTGCTCATGGGGAGCTGGCTGCCTGCCCTCCCTTCCCCGCACTACTGCCTCTCATGGACCCACTGCCCCCTCCTCCCTGCGTTGCTTCCAGAGGCAGCAGCACAGGTGGGAGGTCAGGGCCAGCTCCCGCACATACTGGCTCCCACCTGTCCCCTCCTCCTGCTGCTATGTCTGATACAGAGGCAGCACTGTCGGGGAGAAGACCCTTGCGTGTAACCATGAAGGTTAACCAAAGAGTCCAGGCTCATTGGTTAACAGTTTACCCGTGTAGCCTAACACATCCCTAGTCCTGTCCATTAGGGGATTTAGGGAAACTTCCTCTAAAGCAGCAGGTGTTGGTCCTGCTAGATAATCCAGTATGATCAAATGCGTCAATTCCTATATTACCTCATTTTAAAAACAGAGGACTGGCCTGCAAATGACAGTTCCCAGGGTGCAATGCTTCATGTTAGCCACTGCCATTTGACTCGGGATGACACACCGTTGGCAGGAGTACATAGCTCAGCAAGTTTAGATTTTAAGAGAGGGGTGCTGCACAACACATTGCTGTAAACTCCTCGGGATGGGTATCGGCACTCTTTGAATACCTGCACAATCCCTAGCACAGTCTGGGTGGCACGATACACAAATAATGACTCCTCCAGCTTGCCATAACAGACACTTGGGTTCTGGAGGCTAATGCTGAACTGGAGAGAAGGCAAAGTACAAGGATGGATGCAGAGGGATTAGGAGATAAAAAGTCAAAGAAATATTCTGGGAGCTGAGAGCAAGTCACTCCAGACGCGGCATCTCTCAATGGAGTGGTAAGGCAGAAAACAGGGAGCTTGCTATGGTGAGGGAGGAAGCAAGGACTTTTCCTGTCTATAGCACTAAAAAGCAAACTGACACCTCGGGCTACAGTGCCTAGTGCGCATTACTGGGATCACTAGAACTGTGATCCATAACCATTCCATTTTAGAGCCAAACCCTTCAGTCTGAACGCAACAGCCAAAATGAGAGCAAATATTGCCAGCAGATTAAGAGCACCACTTTCTGGCTCGACCAAGCAACTACGTAGCCCTTAGTTTTAACACACGTGGATCAGCCTTCCTGCTGAGCATCACAATGGACATTACAGAGGACGCCACTCCTAGACGGAAAAGAAAGAGGCTTTTAGGGGAGATTTAACCAGAGGAAGTCACTTAGTGTCTGGGAGGGAGAGCAGCTATTCTGAGTGCAAAGCCATGTGTCCTGTGGATGTGACACGGAACAAGGGACAGTGCTGCATTGCTGTGTACAAAACTCACCAATACAAGGTGACTCTGCCTTCTGGCAGATGAGCAGAGCAGCTCTACCAAGCTGCGTTCAGCTGTTTCAAGAGTCCCGTCCAGAAGACAAGGCATCAGAAGCAAAATCTTCTGAGTATGAACTAGATCTGATAAACAGGCTCCTTCCAGTCTTACATTCAACCCTGAACTGTCTTCCCTCTACACAAAGGGTTTTAGATTCAAAGCTTCTCACTCTGGCCAATCTCTTGGATGAGAGCCTTCCACCTGCCCAAACAGTTCTGATTTGCAAAGTATAAAAGCTAGAGAAGCATTCTGGATATTGACATGCCGACAAATACAGTTTAAATGGAGCTGATCAGGAATTTTCTGATGCAAAATGCCAATCTGTCAAAACCAAAAGCATTCAAAGAAAAGGACTGATTTGGATGAATCTCCCAATTCAAAGATGTTGTAAAAGACAGTTTCTAAACTGTCAAAATATCCCATTTTGACATTTTCAAAGTGAAGTTTTGTTTTGCTGTTCCAAACGAATTTGCGTTTCCAAATTTTAGTTAATTTATACTAAAAACGAGTTACAAACAAAATAATGTCAGAACCAGAATGAAACATTCTGATTGACCCAATGAAAAAAAATATCAGCTTAACGTTTCATGAACATTCTCAAAACTTCGACTCTTCGGAATGGGAAAAATTTCAAAACCTCAAAACTTTTGCAGAATGGGAATACTTTCTCCTGCTTCATTCTACTCTAAAAGCAACAGACCACCTCTCTTGCTATCTACAGGAGGATTCCCAGAGAGCCCACTAACCTAAGTCACGGATAGTGAGTCCATCTGCAAATCCCTATTGTCTCCATATTCAGCATTGCTACAAGTGGCTGTTTTTTTTACAGGGTACCACGCTGGTTAGTTTACATCTGAAATAGGGATTTCAGGAAAGAGAGATGTATTACAACATCGGAGAGAGAAATATTTGCATGCTCGTTGTTTAAAATGAGGACATGGAGGGGTGCTGGTTTTTATTCACAGATTCAGTACCGCAGCACTGTGCACAAGAACCAGAAAATGAAAGTGACTAGCCTCAAGAGAAACTGATCAGCATCCCGCACTTTAAATGTTTTAACAAAGTAAAAGCAGCAAACGGCATTAAGAGAGACAAATACAGCAGAGTTTAAAAACTCTTTCTGTTCTACTTATCACTGGTATCTTTAACATTGCAGACACTCGTGGGACTTATTTTTAAAATTATGATTTTATCTAGACAGTGACCTTTCAAATGGATTTTGCTCAGGCCAAGGGGGTCACAGTACAATTATGTCTCAGCCAGTTAATGCTCAGCGTGCTGGAAAGGGCACAGTGTAAAAATTAGCAAACAAATTCCATACTCAGAGTGAGGGCCGGGGAAAAACACTTGGAAGCCCTTGCTCTGCCACACAGGACAGAGAACGTCACAATCAAGCAAAGGTGAAGAGCTCCCTGGGAGATCCACAGAGCACAGCAATAGCTGCTAGTGTGTGAACAGCAATCACATGTCAGCTACACATCCCCTGCAATGAGGTTATCATGCCTGTGCATCACTGCCCTCTCCTGGACAGAATCAGAATTGCTCTGCTCCCTGCTCTAAGCCAGCGTTTCTCAGGTCTGGCCCACGAAAGCTCATCATCTAATAAACCATCTTGTTAGTCTTTAAAGTGCTACATTGTCCTGCATTTTTTTATAAGGTACCCCTTTAAAAAAAATTAGAAATACCCCCAGTACCTACCCAGTTTTCAGACACACAATTTTTTCTATCATTGCAACACATTTGTTTAAACAACTTAATCGTAGCCAGGCAGGTGATGAAATTTTTAGGTGTAAAAAGTACAAAAATAATAAAGCGTTGTAAAAAGTAATACAAAAATTCAGTTTTCTCCAAATTTCAGTTGTGTTGAAGTACCCCCCAGACTTTTCTTGAGTACCTCTAAGGATACTCGTACCACTGGTTGAGAAACACTGGTCTAAGCTGCCTGCAGCTAGAGGAGAGTTAGCTAGTTCGGGGCCTGTGACTTTGGAGGAGAAAAGTCTGTATTATACCCTCACCAACACTATTAAGAGCAAAGCCATGAAACATTGTGACAACTACAGTCATGGGTGGTGCCAGATGTGTGGCATTCCAATGAATTTAGAAACTGCTCTCAGGTTCCTCAGCTCCTGTGAAAAAAGGCTGGGAGGTTCAGCTACTTCTCAGGAGACGTAGAAACAAATGCAGTAAATATCTAGCATTTATATAGGGCCTTTCATCCTCAACAGTCATCACAGGGTTAAGCACATATTACAAGTGGTGAAACCAAGGCATGGGGCATGATTTAACCAAAGTCACAGAACAAGTCAGTAGAGGAGCCGGGAGAAGAGCTCAGGACCTTTCATTTCCCAGTCCCACACTCATTCCAAATGGCGCAAGTCATTAACATACAAAGCATTAATGACAGCCTATATTAATGTATACAGGAGGGCAAAGGAAAGGGATGGGCCTTTTATCCCAGCAACTGAAGCTAATTCCAAGTCTCTGAACAATCCTGCATCCCATCCCAATGCACAGCTTTTGTATAAGAGCTGCACACCAGACAGTGGATAGTTTGAAAGTGATCACAGGCCCTTTGCTGTTCTATAACAGGGGTGGGGAATCTCAAGCCCAGGGGCCAGATGCGGCCCCTGGCTTGTCTGAATCCTGCCTCCAAGGCTCAGGGATCCCCGCTGCATTGGGGAGCTTGTGCTGGTACTCCAGTCCACCTGCCACCCACCCACAGGGCTGAAGGGGAGTGTCTTTTTCCTTCTCACTATTCACTTGTGTGCATCCCCAGATTCATTTTTCTATGGATCAGCAGCTCCTGCCTCAAAAAAGGTTCCTCACTTCTGCTCTATAAGATAGCAGAGATAGCAGGAGCAGCAAGCAGAACAGATTACAGAGCTGAGCTTTTACTTCTAGCTCCTGCAGTGACTAGCTCAGTGACTTCAGGAAGACCACAAATAAACCATGCCTCAGTTTCCGTCTGGTGAATTGATTTGCTTAGTCAATGACTGGGAAGCCTAATTCATTAACGTTTGCCAAATGCTTTGAAACTGAAAACGCTCTGAAGTGCCAAGCATGAGAACCCAAACGTGCAAGCATTTACATACATGTGGCACTTGGAATAAGTGAGTAAAGGGACTATTCCACAGGCCTAAAGGCTAATGCATAAATAAGCATTTGGGTGATCTGAGAACCTGAGGGGCTGCCACCAGTTAATTACCATGGAAGATACACATTGCTTAGATAACAGCCTGCCTCTTGGCCTTAACAAGTGCATACATATCCCTTCCAACCCACCTGAGGCAAAATTGTCAGCAACAGCGAACTGCCCTGAATGAAAGTATCAGTGCAACTCTAGCACTGTGCATGTGAGGTCCCTGTGTACAGTGCATACTCCTTGTAGAACCATTGTACCCCATCATCTACTGCTGGCCAAGCCTCCCATAGCTCTCATCCTAAAAAAATCTGAAAGCACAGGCTCTTCCAACACACAGACAAAAGCAATGAATAAATATAAACCTCAAGTTGGCACATCCCCCAGAATAGTGGGCGTGCATTGCACAGCCTGCCAGCCACAGGCTGTAGATGCCTTCTACTCTATACAGATGGGTGGTCCATGGACACACAACAGCCAGCTATGCAGTACTCCACAACGAGGAAGGCAAATTCTTCAGGGTTGCATTCTGGGAACTTGTATCTCACAGTCTCTGCCCCAAAGAGTGCACATGAGTCCTGGCATCTCCCAAGGCAGCTCCCCTCTATGAAAAGATTAATGAATTTGCACCGGAGTCACCCCCCAGAGACCAGGCAAAGTTGGGACTCCACTAAAGACAACAACATGTCTCTCCTCTATATGAAGAGCATTCCCCATTGGGAGTGTTAGGATATGTCTAAGCGCAGCTTTTAGCAACAAGGCAGTGTCGACACTGCCTCACTGCTAATCGTCAGCGTGGGTAAATACTGTTTGTTGGCACTTTTCTGGACAAAATTCTTCCACCCCTAATGAGGGATTTCACTTTGTCCGCAGCAGAGCACTCTTGAAGACAAAGCAGCATTGCAGTACGGGCCATAGCAAAACTTTGTTAGTTCATGGGGAGCACCTGTGAATGATAAAAGTTTTGTTGCTCATGTGCAAGTGTAGACATTCTCTTAGGCTTTAACACAGCACAAGTACACAGAGGTCAGTAATAGTCACCCTTGGATGTGTGGCCCCTGCTGTAGCAATACACCAACGCAGCAGCACACGCAGGAAGCACGGCCTGGAGAGTCCTGCTCCCCCTCTTCCGATGCCCCGCAGGGTTTGGTCGGAGACGAAGGCGCCACTCCGTAGCCGCTCCTGGGCACCGAAGCTCTAGCTCCCTCCTGGATGCAACTAAGAACGGCAGCTCTGGCGCTCTGTGCCCTGTGGGGCATGGATCCACGTCCTGCAGCCCTGGCGCCCTGCCCTCGCCGGTGCCTGTACCCAGCTCCTGAAGCCCTAGCGCCCTGGCGGCTCCCATGCCCAGCTCCTGCAGCCCTGGCCCCCTGGCCCCAGCAGCTCCCATGCCCAGCTCTTGCAGCCCTCGCACCCTGCCCCCTCCTCTGCCCGGCTCCCGCAGTCCCAGCAGCCTGTCCAGCTCGCTGCGCCCCCTGGCGGCTGCCCCCAGACACTGCAGCCCCTGCGCTCTGTTGCCCGCGCGCTGGTAGTGCCGCGGCGCCTCTTCGCGCCCCCTAGCGGCCGCTCCCGGGTACTGCGGCTCCCGGCGCCCCCGAGCGGCCCCGCCTTCGCCCGCCAGGTCTGCCCGCGCCGAGGCGCCACCGGGGGGCCGCGAGGGCGGCGGCCGGGCGCTCAAGAGCCGGGCGAGGCCCGGAGGCGGAGGCCTGGAGAGCAGCGAGGCCAGCATCGTTCCCCCAGCCCGGCCTCGCTCGGGCCCCTCCGCGGCGCCGGCAAAGGAGGAAAACAAAGATGGCGGCCCCCGAGAAAATGCTTCAGAGGGGACGCGGCGTAGGGGCGCCGCCGCGGCGCGAACTGCCTGTCGGGAGTTGTAGTCTGTTCGTGGGCAAAGCTCTCGATTGAGGCGGGGCGAAGGACCGCAACTCCCATGAGACCGCGGGAGATACGCAAACAATACTCCCCGCCCTCCTCACACGGGGCGCTCAGCGGCGGGCCGAGGAGCATGCTGGGCCGCGCTCACCCTGAGGCATGCTGGGGGATGTAGTTTTGGTAGCAGGTGTTGGGTGCACAGCTGTCACATGGGCTGGCCTTACAGGGTAGCGTGGCCTAGCGATCAGCGCGTGGGGACCTGGGCTCTAGGCCGGAGAGCGGGTAGTAGGAAAGTCTAAGGAGGGAGGGGCTAAAGGCAGAGCACCTGGGTGGGACTCCAGGCTCTGGTAAGGCAGTGTAGGCTAGTGGTTAGAGCAGGGACCGCCCCAAGCTGCTGAGGGTCTGTTCTAAGTCTTGGCAGAAGAGCGGCGTCCAGTCCAGCCCAGCCCAGCCCAGCTTCTCAAGTTACCTGTTTGGTGCTGCAATGTGGAGAACCACTGCTGTCAGCTCAGGAGTGTCCACCCTTTGTGGTAAAGGAGCAGGGTGTGATGAGGGTTGCCAGGTGTCTGGTTTTGAACTGGATAGTCCAGTATTTGAGCGTTCAGTGCAGGAAACGAATTGAGAAAATAGAAATGTCCGGTATTTCCTAAATAAGATGTAATGTAGATTGTGATGTAATATCAAGTGTGTCTGGTATTTTTGTTGAAAGCATCTGGCAAACCTGCCTTCGATCCTTATCTGGTCTATGGTCTTTGTGGGCTCTCTTGGGGTCTGCTGTGGAGACTAAGTGCACAAGTCAGCACGGCACACATCAATGAACACACATGCAAGGAGCCTTCTGGTTATCATCAATGGAGCCAGAGACCTGTGAGGACACCTCAGCAGTAAATCCTGACCACCTCCTGAAAAACTGCACAGAGTAGGGGCAGAGCAGGGACACACAGAGGCTTCAGGGACGTGATGGCAGACACTTGTGAAGTGGGTTGGCAGGAAGCCGCCTCATCCCCACTGTGCTGCCAGTCTCAGTGGTCAGGCCTTTTAAATTGGCCAGGGCAGCAGGCAGGCTGGAGGATGCATTGTGGGAGGCACGTGGGAGCAGCAGATGGGGCATGAGGAGAGACCCGGCTCCAAACTTCAGTGGAGCCAGGCCCCTGGGCCAAGAATATTCTTGGAGCCCAGGCACTACAGGCCCACATAACTTGCTGCCTCTGACTCCGGCTGCTGTACCACTCCCAGCCCTGTTCTCCTATGGGGCTGTGCTGCGCAGATGGAGCCGGACAAGAGGCAACTCTGGAAGAGTTGGGGGCATGTGGTATCTTTCGGCTACACGGTAAGAGCTATAAATACCTGGTATGGTATGCTGGACCTTGCTGGCTACTTCCATGCCAGTACAGTGTAACTGGTCATACTGGCTTATTTTCATCTCTGAGTCTGACCAGCAGCTAGCTCCACCACGGCTAGCCTCCAAGGGGCTAACCCCTCTGGCCAGTGGCATCCATGGACTGCAGGGCTGAGCCTAGAAGTCAGAGCTCTTTTAGCTCACCCTCTGGATTGCTGTGTTGTCAGCTTCTCTTGTAGGAAGAGCTTTTCCCCGGGGGCTGTGATTCCCGTCAGGCCAGGAACTAAGGCAGTGAAACAACCCTACTCACACCCTGGTTGCTATGGTTTAAGAACCCCATTAAATTCCTGTGCAGTGCCTCAGGGTTGGGAGGGGGAGTGACTGTTCTTGCTACACCAGGCAGGGGTGTGGGAGGAAGTGGGGTGACATTTCCTATTCTCATCTGAGACCAAGATGGGGTTAGCAGGGATGCAGAAACCCCCACTCCCTTTCCTGCCTCACCTATCAGGGAAGGTCTAGATTGGTGGTTCTCAACCAGGGGCATGTGTATCCCTGGGGGTTCACAAAGGTCTTCCATGGGGCACATCAACTCATCTAGAGATTTGCCTCGTTTTTGCAACAGGCTGCAGCAAAGTCAGTACACACTAAAATGTCATGCAGGCAATGACTTGTTTATATTGCTCTCTAGATGATCCCCTGGCAGGTAAGTACAACAGTTATATTCCCATTGATTTATTGAAATAATTATATGGTAACACTGAGAAGACAATGTTTCAGAGCCAGCGCTCTGTGACAGTTGTATTTCTCTCCCGATGTTGTAAGCCAGTAGTGTTTCAGTGAGGTGAAACTTGAGGGGCAAATCAGACTCCTGAAAGGTGACTTGTAGTCCCAGACGGTTGAGAGCCCCTGAGCTACTTAGCCCTATTCCCTTGAGTGCAGGGGACTGACCTCTCGAGGTCCCTTCTTTGATGCTGCTGTGATTCCCCCCTCGGCTCTGTATGCGGAGGGCTGAGTCCTGGTGTGCAAACAGTAATGTACAGCACAGGCGGACAGTGACTCAGCCCAGACAGTCAGGGTGTTGGGAGACAGCAAGTCTTCACCTGAATCTTAAACAGAGGCAATTGTTCAGCTACCTGCCCCCACCCCCACTCGTAGCCCCACATCTGTCTTGTTCCAGCCAGAGCCTCAGCAATAGAGTTTCATGTTACTTTGCATCAGGTCCCCCCTTCCCCTCCTCTTCCTGTTTATAATTATCCTCCCTGCTCATTAGCGTGTGCTGTTCCCTGGCTTCAGTCCCTCCCTCGGGGTGGCTGGGAGAGCAGGTTGGTGCAAGGCAGGAGATCCACTGCCACAGCTGGGTCAGGGTCTGGAGGACAGTAACTGCCTCTCCCCCTGGGCTGCTTTGTGGTGCAGGGTGACAGGCTCGGACCATGCAGTGCTGAAGGGTGATGATATTACAGCAGAAGTAAATCCATCCCAGCAGCTTACTGACCCCAGCCCATGTGATTGCCCCCCAGCTGCCCCTTGCAACTTAATGCTCATCTTCAATCCTGACCCCCGCACTCTATCTGCCCTGTAAAAGCACCTCTGTCCTGAGCTGTGCTCTGCTTCAGAAGGAAGAGTCAGTTGCACACATACAAAAGGTGGAAAAGGATCTAGGGGTCATAGTGGATCACAAGCTACATCTGAGTCAACAGGGTGACACAGTTGCAAAAAAGCAAACATCATTTTGGGCTGTATTAGCAGGAGTGTTGTGAGCAAGACACGAGGGCCACGTTTACACTACACAGGAGAGCGACACTACAGCAATCGATCTTCCGGGGTTTGATGTAGCAGGTCTAGTGTAGATCTGCTAAATCAAACTCAGAGGGTGCTCCCATCAGGGTCAATACTCCTGTCCCTCACAAGGAGTAAGGGAAGTCGATGGGAATATTTGCTCCTGTCGACCTCCTGCTATGTGGATGGTGAGGAAACACGGTTTAAGATATCTTGATTCCAGCTGCGTAATTAACATAGCTGGAGTTGCGTAACTTCAGTCAACCTTCTGCTGAAGTTCAGACTAGGTCGAGAAGTCATTCTTCTGCTCTACTTTGTGCTGATTAGGCCTCACCTGGAGTACTGTGTCCAGTTCCAGGTACCACGTTTCAGGAAAGATGTGGACATATTGGAGAAGGTCCAGAGAAGAGCAACAAAAATGATGAAAGGGCTAGAAAACGTGAGCTATGAGGGAAGACTGAAAGAATGAGGGCAAATGGACAAAACTGGGTTTGTTTAGTCTGGAGAAGAGAAGACCAGGGGCGGTAAGAATCACAGGTAGTTCAAGACACAGCCTTCCCAAACTGCCAGCCTGCCCCCCCCTTTCCCATCCCCAGAACGCCTACCGTAGGTGTATTGGGGGCGGAGTGTTGCTGCCTCTGAGCTCCCACCCTCCCCAGGCTTCAGGGCTGGGGAGGGTGAGGCCATGTGCCCTCCTCCCTCCCTGTGCTCTGGGGCAGGAAGCCTAGGGCAGTGGGCTGCCTGCCCTCCCCTTGGTGCTGGGGAGGAGGAAGCTGTGGCCTCTTGTTGCCCCACCTTGTCAATTGCTTTCAACCCCCACCAAATTCGCCCCTACGTGTAGGAGGCGCTCCCCTCCAACCCTGCATCAATTCAGAACGCCTCTCATGTGCTACGGACCCTCCGACGCCGTCCCTTGTTCCTGATCCACCCACGTGCGCGTCTGTCTGTGCTCCATCATGTCTTACAAGGGGGCTGCCGTGCAGCTGATCTGCAGAAGTGACATAACGCGAGAAGGAGCTGCTTGCCTGGCGGAGGAGCTGCTGTCATTCAGCTGCTCACACCATTCCGCATGCGGTGGGTGTAATAATGATCTGTCAGAGCTGAGCGGCTACAGGCAAGGGGCGGGCAGCCTGCCAGCTGGAGGGCAGCTTCTTCCAGCTGACAGGTGTCCGTCATGGGAGCTGCCTGAACCCTCCCTCCCCCTACCCGAGAGGCCCTGCATCCCTTGGGGAAAGAAATGGTTTGCTTTCAAAACCACTGCCTGGCTTTCGCAAGGGCCGCCTTCGGAAACCTCTGAGATGCAAAAATAGTCACCCCTGGCAGCTCTCTCGCAGG
This sequence comes from Pelodiscus sinensis, assembly GCF_049634645.1. NCBI lineage: Eukaryota > Metazoa > Chordata > Testudines > Trionychidae > Pelodiscus > Pelodiscus sinensis. Next base: position 324,898,959 of record NC_134711.1, on the reverse strand, counting down.
ATCTGCTGAGACATCGCTTGCAACCCTCTGCGCCCAACAACTCCCTGCTAAAGGACCAGCAAGAGGCAATGCCCCTGCATCACACCTCGTTCACAATAGGAAACGGCTGTGTGGCCCGGGGCAGGATGCCCCTTCAGCTCCCTGCCAACGAGGTGTTCCCATTCAGGGGTTTGTTACTCCAGCCCCTTCAGCAGGGCGAAGGGGATCCTAACCCAGGCCTGTTCTGTGCCCTGGTGCAGGGTCACGCAGTGGCTTGGGGCAGTCCTTTGTGTGCAGGGAATGGGATTGCCCCCTGCTGTGTCCGCTCTTTCCAGGAGCTCCTTAAATCAAGACATGGATACTGGAGAGTGAGGCACGTAACTGAGAGCTGTGTCGATCGCCTCTGCCCTGCAGGGGCATTGCCACGTCTGGTCAAACTCCCACAGCCTGTGGCCCAGCATGCACTGGTCTCTGGGTAAAAACCTGAGCTGGAAGGAATCCTTCCAGGGTGTCAGATTTGATTAGGAGGATGCTTCCCACGGGACATGAGCTCCATTCTCACCTTCCTTCCAGAGTGTATGTTGCCGTGACTAAATGGCACCGTGCAAGCTGCTCTCCGCACTGCCAGCTGGGCAAGAGTCTGGAGTCTCATGCAGTGGCTGCTGGCCCTAAAGGGACGGTGCCGGCTTATCCCCATCCTGATGGAACCCGCTGCTGTGTTCTGGGCAGCGGTCACAGGCCCCGGGTGCTGTGCATCTGCTGCTAAGGCAGTTCATATAAACCACATCCGTCCACCCAGCTCTTAAAAAACCCCCACGGGAGGATGCTGTGAAGCCAGCTGTGCCCAGAAGTGTCAGATCTCAGCGAGCCGGCCTCATACAAGCTATCCCAGTTGGTGACTCCAACAAAGCCATCGGGGCTTGATCCATTCAAGGCAAGAATGGTTTGTCTCAACTCCCGGCACGGCCTCCAGCAGTGACATGAACATCAACCTGCTCTCCTCCTCGCCGCCCCAGCCCACAGTGGATACAGAGCCTACCCTGGGAACCCAGTGCTCTTAGTGAGCCAGGAGAGCTCCCCCATCTCCACCTGGACTCCACAAGGCTGGCAGCACCAAAAGCAACTCAAAGACACACAGGGTAGGAGTTTGCCAAGCAAAATGGATCCTGGTCACTTTCCCGTTTGCGCTCACAGCAGGGAGGATATTAGCAAAGGGGGATAGTGGGTGGGGGGAGGAATATTAGCGAAGTTGCTTTCACTCAGGCAGACATCTCCCCGTGGGAGCCGGTGCCTTGGAGAGCGGGTCTGGTATTTCTTTCTCCATCTGTCTGTGTTTATAGGAACGTGTGAAAATCCAGAGACTGTTTCTGCCTTCCCCACCCCCAGCCACGCTAGCTAAACAAATAATGTACAACAGGGCGCCCGCTGAGCAGGCACTGTGCCGCTATTGAGCAACCTGACTGTCCTGCGACCCGGAAAGGCCGGCCGGCGGTCCTAGCATCCCTTTGGAAGTGGCGCTGGCACCCTTTGGGGCACAGGAAGGAGGCAGAGCGCGGTGGGGGACCCAGGGAAGAGGCAAGGAGGGGAGACTGCTGGAATGGGCTAACTTCTGAACCCCTCTGCAGCCTGATCCCGAGGCGGTGCTGGAGCAGAACGGAAGAGCCTCGTTACCCTGTGCCTCTCTAAAGCAATGTAAGGGGAGAGGGAGCGGAGCCCTGATTTAAGGCAGTGTTGTCTAATGAGTAGGGCACAGGATGGGCACTCAGCAGACCTGGTGCTGCTACTGACTTCCTGTGTGACCTTGTGTGATGGCGCGTTGGGGTTTTCCCGTCTCCTGCATCCCTGCAATGGCACGGACAGACTCCACCAGCCAGTAGAATAGAGGGAGTTTATTGCTTCTCCATAATACAGCACAGCACAGATGTAATCTGGTTACAGGGCAGGCCTAGGATGCCTCAGCCCCCCTTGAGATGGGGGAGCCTGGGCCCCTAAATCCCAGCCCGTTGCCTAGGCTGCTTCCTCCATGATACCAGCCAGAAACCCCACTCCCTCACTTCCAGCTCTGCCCCCAGCCAGGGCTCCACTCCCCTTCTTCCCATTATTCTGCTTGCTGGGAGATAACTGGTCAGACAGGTTCGGAGCCCCCTTGCATAATGACTCATCCCCTGCCCTGCTGGGCCCTGCTGCAGACAGCAGCCAGTGGAGGTCACTCACAACGCACTGCCCAGCATAGCAACCAGCAAGGTACCCCCCACTACGTCACACCTTGGGTGAGTCACTTCCCCTCTGCTTCCCTTCCCATTCTTTGTCCTGTCAATCTGTGAGCGGTCTGGGGGAGGGAAGGGCCCCTCCTCTTTCTCTCTCTCTCTGATTGGCTGGACATCTCTTTTGCCACTGCAACATATGAGATAAGCAGCAGGATCAGGCAGCATGGAAGCATCCCCCACCTGATCCAAGGTGATAGAGACTCACTATCAACCCCCATCTCCCAGCCCAACTGCCCAGCCAACAAAGGTTTTGTTTGGTTTTTTTAATTGAACTGTTTAGCTGAAACCCAGTAACAACCTGAAGCGGTACAGAGATGCCAGTGCCTAAACATATGCATTAGTGACTGGATCCAGATCCTCCTCTTTTAAAGGCTAGATACCTGTCAATTGAACTCAAGGAGAATCTTCATTAAATGTCAGCAGTCTAGGGCCTGACACACAGATGTGAGCAGTACTGATTCCACCCAGGAGAGGGCAGCAGTGGCACATATGTATTTAGCCAGCTCAGTGCACTATACACAGCAGGGTGAGAACCTGTGCAGTGAAATAATTTGGCAAGAATTACTTTGTTGTCAGCCCTGTGTCTTTTCTATTGATCTGTCTCCTGATAGTGAAATCTTGGCCCCATTCGTGGCCACATTCCCAATGATTTCAGTGGGGCCAGCCAGGATTACAGGGACACCGCTGATATCGCGGTAGGGTTGGGGTGTAGATGGGGGGGGGGCAATTGAGACACCCAGGCCAATTAACTGGCCAGTAGAGGGCACAACAATGCCACACAAACTGGACCTAAAACTAATATGTCGGGCCATGCAGATCACAACTCAGACATGGGCAGCCCAGGCTAGTGAGCAGGCCCACTTTATCTCAGTGGGACGCAGGACTGTCGTGACTAAGACGATTTCCCGGGATCGGCTCGTTTTGCTGACTGCGCTTGCGTATTAGAATCTGTAGGCTTTGCCAATTGAACCGTGGCAGCGCTGTGATTGGCTGCAGAGGGAGTGCCCGGCTCTCACAATGCTGTGTGCGATCAGCCCCCGCCTCATTTCACATGCCCTGGCTTTACGTGCGTGTCACTTTAGTAACACTGGTAGGAAAAAACCCTCCGAGGCCGGGAAAGCAGCAGAATGTGGCACCACGGCACATGGGCAGCGGTAAACAGAATGTCTCGTGGGCCTCACTGAGAACCCCAATGAGCTGCATGCGGCCCTCCGGCCACACGTTGCCCACCGTCATAACAGCTTGCAATGTCATTATCCACTCAGCACTGACATGCAGCTCACTCTGGGGTGGAACACGGCACCCGCTTCGCCAGCGCAGGGCAGTGCTACCTGGTGGTTAGGACTGGAAAGGAAAAAGAAAACTTCATCCTGTCTGAAACTACAATCTGGGGAAATTTTGGTGGGGCAAAAAGTGGAACACGACTGTGGGTTTGGTGCCGCTGGCTCTAGGCAAGCTCTAGATATTGGGCTCCGTATAAAAGCGGCTGGTGAAATGCGAGGGCCTGAGATAGACAGGAGGCCAGACTCAATAGTCCAGTGGCCTCTGATAATCTCTGGCCTTGAATTTGGGCAAGTCACTCTACCTCTTTGTGCCTCAGTTCCTCACCTGTGAAATGGAGCCAGTGACACCAGCCCACCCCAGCTCACAGGGTGCTGTGGGATCCCAGGCTGCACCCCGGGGCCTTTGTGCTTTAACCACTAGCCCATTCTCCCTGCCTCAGAGGCACACCCATGGCAAAGGGGCTGCTTCTGCTGCCATCTCTCTGCCTATTCGCCACTCGCCTCAAACCCTGAGTGAGATGCTGGCTGCTCACTGCCACAGACCCCGGTCCCCATTCCTGGGCCAGATCCTTGTCAGACGTCAGACAGGGCCGCCCCTTTGAAGTCAAAGCTTTACCCCCTCTGTGGTTCTGGGCCTGCACGCAGTGAGGGAGCTGCACTGAGAACAGCTGTGCCTGCCTGACCGCCCCTGCCACCCCCACCTCCGCCCACAGGACACCGCACCTGCCTGCCCCGCACGGCATGCGCCCTGCTCCTGCGTGGTTCCAAGCACTGCCAACGAGAGAGCGAGAGCCCCCAGCCCCTCAGCAGCCAGCATGAGCAGAGGCTGCTTGGTGCCTTGCACCCACGATACACCCTGTTTGAGTGCTGCCCATCAGGGAAACTGCTGACAGCTACCGCTCAGGGGGAGGGAGGAAGGCAGCTGCCTGACTCCTAGATCGTTCCTCATCCTGGCACCTAAGCAGCTGGCATAGCAGGTGTGCCCAGAGTGGTAGCTCCCAGCTGGCCCGACGCCCTGCCATGGGGCTACGGTTTAGCGATGGCACGTGTCCCTTGCCTCTCGCAGCTGGCCTGGCCATAGGCATTGTCAGGCAGGTGTATGGACCCTGGGGAATCTCCCTTGGCACAGAGTCCTTGGGCCTGCTGCTGAGTTGGCTCTCTGTGGCCATTTGCTCCCCTGCAAAGCCCTGGCAGTGCTGATGGACCCTCCGAATCCCTGCACAGGGGAGGTGGAAACCACCCTCGCACTGGGACCAGTCTGCTCCAGTCTCACTCCGTGCCTCAGTTTCCCCACCTTGTAACATGGGGATAACAGCCCTGCCTTTCAGTCTTGTCTCTTCGGTGTGTAGCTGTCCAGGGCTGGGGCTCTGTGTGGGTGCAGCGCCCAGCACATCGGGGGCCCGATCTCTATGGGGTCTCTGAGGGTATGGTATCTTGACGGTATCCTGAAATAGCTACCCCACATCTTTTCAATACGCCCATTATTTCGAAATATTTTTCAAAATAACGGGCACACTGTTCTGGTATCCCTATAACCCTCATTCCACGAGGGTTAAGGGATGTCTCAAAATAGCACACTATTTTGAAATTTGGCACTGTGTAGACATGCCGGATTTTGAAATAAACTATTTGAAATAAACTATTTCAAAATACACTCAAAATAAGATACACAATTCGTGTAGTGCAAATTGCGCATCTTATTTCGATTTTAGGGCGCTATGTAGACGCACCCTGAGAGCCCTCGCAAAACACCGAGTAATAAATAACATTTCTGCCTGCGGACACTGTCCCCCAGGGTCTGGCCTACAGCCCCGCCCTGCCTGGGCTTCTGGCCCTGTTGTATTTACCCCCGTCCAAAGCACAAGTCTCCTTGCTAGGTTGTTTCCCATAGCAGTTACCTTCACCCGGCCCCAGCAAGCTCCACTTTGTGGGTACAGCCCAGGGGTATCTCGCTGTCACCCCAGTGTCTGATCCCAGCCCCTGTGGGAACCAGAAAGTCTCTGCTGACAGAGAAGCAAACTTAATTACTAGGTGCATGACAGTCGCAGCTAGAGATTTCAACTGAGACCACAGTCCTGTTGTGTTAGGTGTCCTAACACACAGTGAGAGACACTCCTCGCCCAGGGAACTGAGGAATCAAACACACCAGGCTGACAACTGACCGGAGAGGAAGCAGAGGAGAAACAACTGTCCCATAGTTACCAGCAGACCCAGGGACAGAAGCTAGAACCAGGTCTTCTGACTCCCAAGTGAATGCTCTAGTGACTGGTCCATGCGGTCTCTCTGTATCAAACCGCAGCTGTTGGAATGCTAGCCGTGATGACACGTTTACATGGGATGGAGCACCTCATTCCAGAAGGGCCAAATGTATTTCCACAGGGCAGAAGCACCTCAGCAGGACATAGCTGGTGCGAGACCTGTCCAGGAAAATAAAAGCAATAAATACAACACACTTAACATCACTGAAATGCAACCCCTCTGGGGAGGAGGCCAGCGACCAGCCTCCTAACACAGACTGGATGGAACAGATTAGACACGGACAGAGGGTCAATTCTGTAGTCCCATGGAAAACACCATGGGATCTTTAATCTTCCATGTTTATGGGGGCCTTATGTTTACCATCCTTCAGAGACTCCAGATCCAATATCCTCCCGTTGCAAGTGGAAAGATTTTTTTCCCAGGGTGCCAGCACTGTGAATTCCCTCTAGGATCTGAGAGCCAACCTGCTTCTTTCTGGCTAGTGCTTGGTCTTGAGGAAAAAAGATTCTTCAGTGCCAATGGTACCCTTCGTGGTGACCGTGCAGCGCCCACGGTATTCAGATCTGCCTTTTGTTACACCGTCTCTGCCTTACTGGCTCCAAACTGGGGCCAGGTGGGTGAAATGCAAATGGGATTGGGCTCTGCAATTGGAAATTTAGGCCCAGACCTCAGAGGTGCCTAACTCCCTTTGGTTTCTAGGAGGATCTGGGCCTTAGTTTACAATGATATAAATGAAGTATGAGCCACAGTAGACTCTAGCTCAGTGGTTCCCAAACTTTTTGGCATCCCACCCCCCTTTTTGATTTTTGAAAAACCCACATGCCCCCCGCCCCCCAAATAGCAGCAAAAAAAAAAAAAAAAAAAGAAAGAAAGAAAGAAAGAAAAAAGAAAAAAGGAACTGAACAGGGCAGCAAAACTTGATGCCCCCCCTGGAATTTCTTCACGCCCCCCAGTTTGGGAACCCATGCTCTAGCTCTTTCCTTTGCTCTGACTTTTTAAGGGTGACCACTAGATGGGGGCTCTGCCTGGCTGAAGTCAGCTGCTCTGACTTCAATACACCCAGCAGGGAGCAGAAGGAGGATACAATTTTCACAGCCGCTTTTCAGATCTGGGCTTTATGCAATAAGAGCAACCTTTGGCACATGGTGTTTCCTAGGGAGTGACGACCAGGAGGGAGGAGCTTGGGTTATACAGGATCGTAAATGCCCCGGAAATGCCCCTCAAACTGAAATTAGCGCAGTGTCGGCAACAGATCGGTAGAAAACCATTGTCCTGTGCATTAACCATTCTGCCTAGCATGAATCATCCCTCCACCTCCCATTCAGCTCAGAAATGACAATTACACACTGGTCCAATTTTGCATGCTGGTAAGACATAGGGAGAATTGTCAGGAGTATCAGATAAACCAATTATGCCTCTAAACACTGTTATTAGCTGAACTGACATCTGAATAGCAAATAAATACACAAACAGATAAGCACATAAGTTTGATTCTCATTTCAGATTCCCATCTCTTTGACACACGCATCGAGCTATGATACAAAACACCAGATGTGTTGCTGTATCAACCATATTAACTGCCTTTTGGGAGGCTACCCGGATTGTAATGAGACGTTAGTGCTTGCAAAGTGAGCACTGGTCTCTTATAAAAAGCTTGGCAACATTTAATTTTTTATGTTGTCATAATTTTGACAAATTATGTTAATATCTGGGTTTTTTCACAACTGTGGGGAATTACGAGGCATCGGACAACTGAAGGTGCTAAGATTCAAGCAGTTAATGCTTTATACATTGTACTTATTTTTACTATTCCTTCCTCGGTTCGTATGTAACAAGCCTCCTTCAAAAGTCTAAATCGCTGGGTTTTGGACTTGAAGAAGTTCTCAAGCAGTATTTTTCTTACCTTGCCTGTCAGTAAAGGTCAATTATTATCAATGGAAATATTTTTGGTCAGTTTATGTGTATGGTGAAATTGACATTTAGCCACATGTCCTCATAAAAATGTAATCCTGCCATGCCTAGTTAATGCTGCTGATGCATGGTATTAACCTGAATGCCTAGCTGAAGGTTTTAAAGAGATGATGTAGTGCTTGATTATAACGGGACTCTATTCCAAGCACTCTATTGCAAAGACTCGAGTCCTTCCATCCCCTGCTTTGGGTTCTACGCCTAGTTCTTCTGCAGTCACGACTCAAATGCATTTAAATTAATGATCAACTAGAAATGAGGTTCATAAGCTTTTCCATTCTAATCCCGTTTTCGGTTTCTTGGACTAAAACTTTTACTTTTCTGGATGAAATTCTCCAGGTTTTTTTCCCAGCTCTAAAGCAAAATCAATTTGGCCTTTTTTTTTTTTTTTTGAGTTGGAGGAAGTGAGGCAAAATGACCATTTCCTCATGAGTAAAAAGGAAATAGCGTCTTTGGGTTTTTAAAACAGCTGTAGCGTGGAAATGGTTGGAGGTGAGAAGCTGCAATTTAGTAGGAAAATATTCCTTGCTAAGGTCAAGAACTCAGGAACATTGGAGAAGAAACAGATTTGTTTCCAATGGAGTCAAATCGCATGATTTGCATATATGGTAAGAATCACAAGTGTCTCCCTGTTCATGTGGCAAAGTGTGCAGCTAAAGCTGACAGCGTGAATGTGATTCCACGGCTCATTTAGCAATAAATTGAGGCCCAGTCCTTGAAATCAATGGATGGTAGGAACCTAAACACTTTTGAGGATCTGGACCAGAACCACCTGCCATGCACTTAAAGACCATCAGGCATAGGGAGGACAAAGGGACAGAGATGAAGTTAACTAAGTTCTGGTTATTGTGGCATTGCCTGGTGCTGGAGTGCTTAGTCTTGGCTCTGTGTCATCTGTGTGACGTGGAGAGGGTTTTGCATTAAACATCCCGAGTCCAGTGAAGGCGATGAAATTATTTCTGTTGGCAGCAGTGGGTTTGGCTTGTGCTCTGTGAACCTCAATTTACCACTGCCTGGCCCCCCATGCAAAGCAGCTGCCAAAGGATGCCATTCCCAGTTTCAAACATGAGAGCCCAGGATGCGGAGTCCGACAAGCAGTACTGGACCGAGCCGTACTCGTGCCCCGGGCAGCGGGCGCACGGTGCATGTGTGGCCCCGCCCCCGGGCGCGCAGCGCCTCTTACCACTTCAATCAGGCATCCCCCATAGGTTGGCGCCCCAGGCAGCTGCCCGGCTAGCCCCCCTCTTAATCCGGCCCTGCTGACAACTCAGCCCTCAAACGCACTTAGGCTCCTCACTTCTGCTGATTACACTAGAACAGAGGTCCCCAGACTGTGGGGCGAGCCGTCCCTAAGACGGTGTGCAGGAACATTCAGGAAAGGGGGGGCAGCAGGGCCAGGCAGGGGGTGTTGGGGGAGAGGACGCACCATCCAGCCCTGCTCTGCTCCCAGCTCCACTTTGGCCCAGCCCTGGCCTCATCCCCAGCTCCTGACAGCCAGTTTGGCTGCAGCTCCCAGCTGTGGCCTGATCCAGCCACTCCCATGCCTCTGGCCACGGCTGTGGTTCTGCCTCAGCTCCAGCTCCAGCCCCAGCCATAGGTCCAGCCCTGGCTTCAGGCCCTGCTCCTGACCACAGCTCCCGGAGGGCGTGGGCAGATTACATTAGGGGCAGCGAGATCAAAAGTTTGGGGATCACTGTTATAGAAGTTAGGAGCATAAATACCATTTGGGAATCTTGGTCTGCTGGATAGAGAACTGAGGCACAGAGAGGCTAACTTACTGGACCAAGGAGTCTGCAGCAGAGCCAGATACTGAATGGGGGTCTTCTGAGCCCCTCAGTTGCTGCTCTAACCACTGCACCATCCTCCCCTTCAAAGCCCCCCACCCAAACTATGCTTAAGAGAGATTTTTTTATTGTTCAGAATTTAATTTTTTCCCTCTTCTGGGGATAGATGCTCTGGCCAGATTCTGCTGCCATTGAAACCATGGGCAAAATCCCCCTGGACTTCAGCAGGCACAAGCCCTTAGAGAGGTTACAGACCGAGCCCAAGCACTGACGTGCCGAGAGCTGGCATGGAGTTTTGCTCTGAGCCCCAATGATTAGGGAAGGGGGGCATTTACATGCCTGCCTTGGCCCACTCTCCTCATCTAGGCTCCGAACCTGCACAGACTGATCGGCAAGGCCAAGTCTGAACTGAGCTGGCTTGGTGTGTACTCCACTCCAGTGACCCAACAGACTCCGCTTCTGCAAGTGGAGGGCCCCACGGGTTGGAAATGGGCATCTTTCCCCTCTATCCATGGAGAGGAAGAAATCCTAAAGTGGCAGGGTTTTGAGACAAGACCCAACCTTTCCAACAAACGCCCATCAGCCAGCTCCCCACTTGACACAGGCAATGTCTCCCCCTCCCACTTTCTGGCAAACCAAGCTGATCTATTTGTTCTATCTATATAAATATTGCACCAGCTGCGCCTTTATCTGTGCGCACCCGGCATGTCTGCTCTGCACAAATATGGAGGGATGCCCTCTGCAGCTTTGCTTCACTTGCCAAGACTCGGTCGTCTTCTCCATTTCTGGTCATTTCCAAAGGAATGTGTTGCAATGGGAGGAGGATCATAAAGTTTTATTATTTACATAACGTATTAAGGGAAGATCTTATGGTTAAGGGACTAAAGCAGGACTCAAGGGACTTAGGCTTGATTCCCAGCTCTGACACAGACTCACTTTGTGAGCTTGGGAAAGTCACTTTGTCTTGGTTTCAGGTTCCCACCTGCCATATTGTACAAGCCCTCCTCTCCGATTTGTCTGCCTGATTGCACACTCTTCAGAGCAGGAACTATGTGCCTGTATGGCCCCCGCACAATGAGGACCTGACCTCAGCTGGAGCACTAGAAATAAAAATCATAGCTGGACAGCTAGAATCCCAGATCCTACAAACACAGAGGCTACGTCTACACTGGCATGATTTTCCGGAAATGCTTTTAACGGAAAAGTTTTCCATTAAAAGCATTTTCGGAAAAGAGCATCTAGATTGGCAGGATGCTTTTCTGCAAAAGCACTTTTTGCAGAAAAGTGTCCATGGCCAATCTAGATGCGGTTTTCCGCAAAAAAAGCCCCGATCGCCATTTTCGCGATCGGGGCTTTTTTGTGGAAAACAGTACTATGCTGTCTACACTGGCCCTTTTGCGTAAAAGTCTTTCAGAAAAAGACTTTTGCCTGAATGGGAGCAGCATAGTTTTTCCAGAAAAGCACTGATGATTTTACAGTAGATCGTCATTGCTTTTCCAGAAAATCAAGTGGCCAGTGTAGACAGCTGACAAGTTTTTCCGGAAAAGCGGCTGATTTTCCAGAAAAACTTGCCAGTCTAGACACAGCCATTCAGATTAAGATCCTGATCCTGCAGTTGGATCCAGGCAAGCAAACCCTTGGTTCTCAGCAGGTGCAAGGGTCCATCTGCCTAGATGTAATTGCAGGAGCAGGGACTGACTAGAGCCCTGAAAATCTGCGGATATTCACAGTGCATTTTTTTGGATGCAAATACACATTTTGTATCTAGAATTCTGCAAATCTGCAGATATCCACTTTCTATCCACAGATGTGGATATCCACCAATCATTTTTGCTGATGCAGATACCAATTCTGTGTCTGTGCAGGGCTCTACTAATGACTTAAAATCATACATGGTTAAGGCAGCCATTAACATTCATACAATCAATGGGGTTGCCTGTGGAATCTGTGTTCTTAGAACTTAATCTAGCTTCAGGTTGCACCTGATGGGGAAGGAAATGGAAGACAGTGTTAGTGGTCATTGCAGGGAATGCCTAAGTTCTCATAAAGACTTGGATTCAGTTCATGGCCCCTGCCAAGCTGCTCTTCTCGTTCTGTGCCTCAGTTTCCCCACTGGTAAAAAAAAAGGAAGGTAATGTTGCAACAAATCTGTGGCCCCTAGGAATCTGTGGTGGCTACTACACATTGCAATGATCACTGCATCACTCAGCATTTTCCCACTTCAAAAATGCCCTGAAGCTAGCAGAGAATCTCCATTAGGGGTTAGCAATATGGCGTCTCTGGCACACAGCTGAGCAGTTCCATTTCCCTCCAATAGGGGGCAGCGGTGCTCCTCCATTCCAGCCAGCTCATCACAGCTTGGCCATGCATACATGAACATGCTTTCAAAGCAGCTGTGACCGGTCACCATTACGGCCTTTTATGGTGGGCTGTAAATTGCCTGGATTCCTTCTTGCCAGGGGCCTGTGCCTGAGAGCTATTGTGATTAGTCCATTAGCTCCCAGGAACACCCCTGGCATGCGTTGCCCGGAAGGGTTAATTACCACTGTGTCCATAGAAAGAAAACCGCCCTGTGCCAGTAGAGGCACCTTGCCCAAGGTCAGGCAGACAGAGGCAGGAAGGGAGCGCCAAGCTTGCACCCAACCTGCTTTCCTCTCCCCCTGGAAATGCTGCTAGGCCTGTGGCCAGTTAAGCCCTGGAATGAATTGCCTAGGGCCGTCCTGGACTCTCCATCACTGGACGAGCAGGGTGGACAGACCCCTGCCAGGGATGGTCTATGGTGCTTGGTCCTGCCGGGGTCCCTTCCATCCTAGCGTTCTATGATGGATTATGACGCGCCTGCCCTACCGCTTTCGCGGCACCGCATCCGAGGGACGCTAGGACCCGGCGGGCTCCCCGGCAGCGCCCTGGGAAGTGTCTGGGCTTTGACTCGTCAATTTCACCTCCTGCTGCACCGACACCCCCGCGCAGCCACAGGCAGGGGCAGAGGGGGGGTTCCACTGCAGCCCCCAGCACCCGGCGGGCGCCCCCGGCCTGCAGCGGCCGGCGCCAGGAGGGGGAGCCCCGGGAGCGGGTTGCACCCCGGCTGTGCAGCGCCCCCCGGGACCGGCCCGCCTTGTCTCCTCCTCCGCTGCAAAGCCCCAGCTGCTGCGAACCTGCGGCTCCCACCGGGGCTGCAGAGGGGGGAGGAGCAAGAACTTCCCCGGAGTTGGAGCGGGTTGCACTGGGCTCCAGCCGTCCCCGGGGAGGAAGATTGCATGGCCGGGGGGCGCTCCGGGAGGTAGAGCCGCGGAGGAGGAAGCAGCCCGCCCCGTCTGCCTGGCTAAGCACACGCACCTGTTCTCCATTGGGCTCCGGTGCTGACACACCTGGGCAGCGGGGGCCGGCTTGGAGGCAGCGGCGAGCCGCGGGGGAAAGGCGACAGCCACACACACACAGCCACAGCCAGGAGCAGGACAGATTTCAAGGGGGTTCCTCCAGCCTGCGCTGAAATATTGATGTTATTTGGCTATTTTGTTGCTGTTGTTGGCATGGGAGCCATCTGGTGAGTCCTCCACAAGAGGGATTCTTATGAGTCAGCTTGGTTCTCACTGGAGAGACCTTCAATTTAAAATCTACTTTCCCCTGCCTGTTCTGAACCTTTAGAGACAAATCAATTTTTAATTGGTGGGAGCGCAAAGCTAGTGTTCCCATTATTTTTGGAGAGGGAGAGACAGACGCCCTCGAAGGCCTACGCTGGCTGTTGTTTTTAAGACCACTTAAAATTAGAATTTGTCAGGGCTCCTTCCAAGACCATGTCCACCCGGGAAAGCGTGCAGATCCCCGACGATCGGGATTTTAATAACTTCCGGACAGAGTGCAACTCGGATGAGGGCTGGAGTCAAACTTATAACAAATCGGGAATCGTGGTGTGGATCCAGATCTTGGAGGTGGAGAGATCTCTGCATAAAATCAAGGTAAGAAAGAGGCTGGGAGGGGAGAGATTGTGGAACGTATCCGCCGGGTCACCTGTGCGCGCACACGCTGTAGTTAAGGGATTTGACCAGGCTGTTTGCCAAATACTGCTGAAGTGGGATGCAATCGACACTCTGCAATTGCCGCTTCTGCATTTTTTCGGTTTCTAGATGTATGGGGCAAGGGCAGGAAGCCGGTGGGAATGCAGGGTTGTGTGGGGGAGTGTTTCCAGGATTGGCACCCCTGTATACACCTGATCAGATCAATGATCCATCTCTTGGCCTTTCTTCTTACATGAGTGGAATGGATTGACTATCTGGCCTGGTAACCTGTTGCCCAGTGACAGGATGCTGTCATGAAATCTCCTTTATATACCTAATTGTGACATACTGAACCGCAGGGGTGTGTGACAAGAGATTTCTTCCTAATCCCCCGGCCTAGGCTTAGTATCCTGGAGCAGAAGAATCGTCATCTCCTTCAACTCTTCTGTTTTCGCTAGTGTCCTTGCACATTATGTTCTCTAATCCTGCTCTTGCTGAGCTATTTGTCTTTGTATCTGGGTGCAGTGAGTTCCGCAGGCTAACGACTGTCTTTAACAAAGCATTTCGTGTCCATTTTGAGAGAGGTTGTCTTTGAATTTTGCATGGGCCTTCGCCTCCTTGGACAGGGGGAACAGGAAGAGCCTGAAGGTACATCTGCGAGGCCAGTAAAGTATGATGCTGCTCTGCCCACCCTACAGTTGGCTTGTGTTAGTACCTCCTCACCCTACTCTCTCATTGACCAGCGCTGGCTCTGCAGTCAAGGAGCCAGCAGAGGGCAGGGCAACCAGCTCACCTTTCTCAGGCCTGGGCCTCCAAGGTAGGATTTTTCTCCACATCCTGGGAGATCTCCGCTCCGTCGCTTGGCAGACAAGAAGGATCAGCAAAGTCACCTGCCATTCTGAGGCCTGTTTCCACGAGTGGCCTCAGAAGCACGGGGAACTGGAGTGCCCCCTGCAGCATGGAGCGAGGCTAGGGCAGGCCTGGGCCATGGAGCCCAAATTGCAGGGAGAAGCGACCGTGTCCCTAGCCCCAAATCTTCCCGCGCAGCAGCAGCCGTACTCCGGTGCAGAGTGTGATTGGCACCTTCGGTCCCTAGAACTTGCCACCCTGCCTCCCTGTGGCTGGCAGATGCCTTTGGCTAGATGAGTTATACACTCTGCTCTGCTTAATGGGCCTTCTTCTGGCTGTCCCAGCAGGTGCCTGCGCCTCCATTATGCCTTTCTGTCTCCGCCGCCAGCACCTGCTGTCTGCACACCTCAGCCCACAGGAGCCTCAGCAAAGCACTGGCTGTCCAGTGCCAGGTTGAGCAGCTGGATCTATCTTGGATCCTAATGGGATCAGCTGCGGAAGCTCCGTGTCCCGTGGCATGTGTGGGTTAGTAGAAAGTAGTTGAGTGGGAGGATGGGGTACCCTTCTTGGACCAGAGCAGGCTGGGATCATGGTACCATGGGCAGACCTTGTTCCACAAGTGAACTTATTTCCCGTGGTACGCGTTCTCAGGGAAGCCACCATGGCAGGGTCTGAAAAGTGTGTGCACAAGGAGCAGTGTGGAAAGAGTACGTGATAGTCCCAGATCCATGACTGCTTAGTTTCCTGGGTGCTCAGATACTAAGCCATGTCAGAGAATAGGACTCGGTGTCCTGGTAGTAATTATCTGTTACGGGCGCACCCAGACAACCTGATCTGCATCAGAGCAAGGTGCTGTACAAGCACAGAGCGAGAGATGTTGGGATTGGCCAGAAGCTGACAACGGGCCCATGGGCTCACCAGCCCAGCTTACCACATGTCCATTGCTGTCACAGGGCTCTCGTGGTGTCCTCGTTTAGAAGTGGACACGTGTCTCCTTTGCAGATCCCCTTCCCCAACTTGCACCAGCTGGCTCCTTTATGGGCAGCCTCAGCTGCGTGGCCGTAGGCTGAAGGGGGCAGGCGGACTGAATGCCCTACTGCGGCAGGCTGGGGCATTGCATGAGCTGTGCTGAATCTCTTATGTGGCTTGGAAAAACTTGGCAGACACTTAGCTACTGGGGGCTGATGAGGTGGTGGGGAGCTCCAAGGATCAGCTTCCAGTGGTGGCCCCTGGGGGAGGAAGCCACTTTTGGGAAAGAGGAGGCTGCTGAGATTTCTGCTACAGTGGGTAGCTGGGCTTCCTCTCCCATCGGCTTCCACTAACAGGCATTTGAGACAAGAGAGGAACCTTCCTCACCTTTTTGCTTCCCGTCTCTCCCGTTAAGCCTCCTGGCCTTGATGACACAGGGCAAGGAAGGAGCCATCTTTCTCATCCTTCTCCCCTTCATCTTGGGTGGTACTCCTTCTCCTGTGCCTGCCTCTGTTCAGCGCTTCCCCAAACTCACCTGATTTCTTGACCATTTCTCTGCTGCCCTTTCGGTTCCGGATGGCAGCTGCAGAGTGTTGTTACTTTCACTTGGCAGCAGCCTGACAAACTCTGAGCAGCCAAAGAGGCACTAGAGCTGCCTGCAGGTGGACCAAGGAAGACTGCACTGTATGTTCCTCACGGGGAAGGGTTTCTTTGCCGTGGGAAGGCCTAGACACTCAATAGATGTTTGATTTTTTTTTTTTTTTTTTTAAACCAAAAGCTCAGATTTTGCAGAAATCAGTGGCTTCGGCTGCTCTCCAGAGCAGAGAGCCTCCCCCTCACCAGTTGTTTTCAGTAGGTGACTCGAACTTGAAAAATTCACTGTGGGCAAACCGAAGGCTTCAGCCAGTCTGGGCTGTCAAAATGACACGTCACACCCACGCAGCATTCCGAAGTCATTGGACTGGAGGCAGGAGAGACCGGCTGCAACGCTCTGGTCTGTGCTGTGCAGCAGGTCAGTCTGGGTGACGACTGTGTGCATCACGATCGTCCCGACAGGCCTTGAATCCACAGAAAATGCTCACACAGGCTTGTGCATGTAAAAAACTGCCAGTGATCCCTGATGCTTCAGGAGAAGGGGAAAGGTCCATAATGCGCTGGCTGAGCGGTGCAATTTTATAACAACACTTAGTGCTTCCCTAGCATCTGACGCTTGAATTAACCTCACAACCTCTGTCCCCTGTGGCGGATGGAAGCAGGTTCTCATCCGTGGACTGACAGACACCCAGCGAAGCTAGCTACAGCTTTCCAAAGGGCCCCCTGATTTGTAGCTGATGTAAATCTCTAGAAAAGCTTCCTGTGGGTAAGGCCAATAGGACAATGGAATAGATGCCTGGGTGGTGGTGGAAGCAGTTTTCGGAAGGAGGTTGGGTAGCCATCTGTCTTGCAGGGTTTAGATGCAACAAAGCCTGTGTCTTAGCAGGGGTTACACTGGATTACCCTTGTGGTCCCTTCTAACCGTTTCTGCCCTGGGATGCTTTAGGCCTGGCTGTTCAGAGGTGCCCACAACTCCCCCAGATGGTGGTGGGGCCTCTGCTTCTCTGGAACCAGGCCCTCGGGGCGTTGTGTCGGGCACTCAAAACCTGCAAGTCTCCGAGGGTGTGTTCACGCAGCAGGATGTACGTTGGAATAAGCGACGCACCTTCAGCTACATCCATTGCATAGCTGAAGTGGAAATAGCTTAACCTGGCTTTTGGTGCCGTCTGCGCAGTAGGAAGGCGAAGGAAGAGCACTCTTCCTCCGAATTCCCTTACTCCCGTGAAATGCAGGTTACAGGGGGTAGAGTAAGAGGTCCCCCAGCTCGACATTACTTTGAAATGCCGGCTTGCAGTGTCGACACACTCTGTGTTAAATACCGTTGCTGTGTAGACGTAGCCTGAGCGATCTGCCCGGCGAGTCACTGTTCCGGCCTCTGGTCCACATGGTGTGTGCGTCCGTTGACCATACGTCTTGCCTCTGGGTCCGTGTTTACAGCCCTCTCCAACGCCAAGTGCTCTCTTACGAGTGGGTCTTTTTCCTCTAGCCGGGAGCATGTTTTGCTCTGAAACAGGGGTTGCCTCTGGTAGGCTGGGAGCTTCGAAGCAGCTGCTCCTAGCCCTGACTGCAACCTTGCTTGGCTGCAGCTCAGACGTGAATGCTCCGGCCTGTCGTTGCCCAGCCGCACGGTGCACTGCAGCTGCAGAGCCAGCCAAGGGCGGCTCTCCTCCACCTGCCGCCTGAGACCGCTGCTGGCTGGGAGGGGGAGGGGGACTCTGATGGCTGGGGGGCTGGGCAGCTCCCTCGCGTCCGGGCTCGGGTCGTGGAAAGGAGAAGAGATCTGTATGTGCTCCACCCTGAGGCAGGGCGGTGGGTCAGCTCTCTCCACTTCCCAGCGGCTTGGGACCCTTCCTCCCTGCCCTCTCCTATGCGGTCGGCGCACAGAGCACCTGCAAATCCTTGCATGAAATTGGAGCTCCCCTCCCCTGGCTGGAAACGCCATCCTGAGGGGCGGACGCTCGCAGTCCAACTGCTCTGTCTGTGCAGGAAAGCCCTCTCCAGACCTGCGGTTTGTCCGGCACCAGGGTACCGGAGCCATCTAAGCCCCTGGCTGCCACCGGAGTTGTGCGGCAGCAGGGAGAGCTGCCTTCCTGGGCATTAACCACACATGGGCCTGCTGCTGCTCGGTTTTATTGGTGTCTGTAGTTGTGTGGGTGCCCCCAGCTCCAGACACGAAACGGTGCCACAGCTGCTGAGCTGGCCTGGGAGCTGGAGCTGACTTGGGTTTGGACAGGAAACCTCTAGGGGACACCTCACCCGCTGTGGGAAGTGATGTCACCGGCCCAGCTGGCGCATCCCGCTCTGGCACCGCGCAGGTGGCCTGTCTATGGGACGATCCCTGAAATTGTCCCTTGTGGGCTGTGATTTCCTGTGGCACCCATGAACTTGTCGCTGCCACGCTCTGGCTGAGGGGCTAGGCCAGGGGTGGGGAACCTTTGGGGGGCCGCTGACCCACAGAAAAACCAGTTGGGGGCCGCACAAAGATAAGAAGCAAAAAAACCAAACAAATCACCTGACTGAGAGGCAGAAAGACACTCCCCATGTTCCTCTCACACAGCAGAGCCTGGGGGGCCAGGCTAGTAGGCCTGGTGGGCCTCACTAGTCTCTGGGGTGGGGCCAAGAGGAGGGGTTCAGTGTGTCAGAGGGCTGCTGGGAAACAGGCTTGGGGTGGGAGGTCTGGGTAGGAGGGGGGATGTAGGAGCTGGCTGGGGATTGGGATGGGGGTGTGTGGTAAGGTGCAGGAGCAGACTAGGGTGGGGGGAGTGGGCAAGAACAGGGTGGGATGTGGGGTCTGGACAATACTGGTGGGGGGTCCCCAATGTTCGGGGGGAAGCCTCAAGGCTTGGGGACTGGATCCAGGCATGCCAAGGGCCGCCCCTGGGCCAAACTGACTTCGGTTCCCAGATCAAAGCCACCCCCTGCAATTTCAGCCTGGCATTCTGCTTCCCTTGGCGCCCTGGTCTCCGGGTAGCGGCGTTGAGTGCCGTCTGGCAGGGGTGGGGAGTCAGGGCTGTGTGTGGCGGAAAGCACTCTCGGCTCCTTGGGGGATCAGAGGCGCTCCGTAAATTGCTGTTTATCCGAGGGGCTGAGCTGAATGGCACCATGCGGAGGGTTTCTCCGAGCGGCAGTGGCGGCCTGTGAATGAGAGAGGAAGGCAGAAGAGCTCTGCCTGCAGTCGGGTTGCGTCATGGAGCATGATCTCCTGTAATGATTAGCCGCCCGCCAGAAAAAACAGCCTGAAAACCCACACGAGGCTGCGCTGACTTGGGCTCCAATGACACGGTCTGCACACAGGAAGCGCGCCTCCTGGTTAATAATTAACTCCCTTCCTAAGCGATGGGGGGTTTCAAATAGCTGGACTCTGCTGCCCGTTCCCAGCAGGGGTGCAAAGCAGGGGGCCAAACGGATTGGTGACAAAAGGAATGAAAGGTTACTTCCAAGGAGGGGGCGGGGAGGAGAGAGAGGCCACGCTGACGGCCTTCCCAGGAGCAAAGCTAACACAGAATAAACTTGGGGGGGGGAGGTGGCACCTTTTTGGGGGGCGGCGCGGATGCTTGTTTGCACCCAGGGACTGGCAGTCCCATGCTTGTGTCCTGGGCTGTTGCAGCATCTGTCTGCTGGCAGCCGAATCCCGTGGACTAGAAACCCGGCTAGTCGGGTTCCCAGAACGGCTGGCAGGTGTGTGGGCAAGGCAAGGAGGGTGCAGTGACGTGGGGGGTGGGGAGGCTGAGTCTGTATTGAGGACTAGGAATGAGGGAGAGATGAAACCCCCCACCTCCACTGGACTCTACCTAGCGTTATGGGGCAGAGACAAGCTTTCTGTTCTGTCTGGGCAGCGCCTAGCAAAATGGGACTCGAAGGGGCTACAGCCAGCACTCGCTGGCCTTGACGTGGGCTTCAGCCAGCCCTGCGCCCCGTTAGAGCCCGCCCGGCTGGGTCACGCTGGCGGCAGAGGTTGCTCTGTCACTGTCCTGGTGGTCTCCTCTCACAGGACCTGTGTAAGCCAGGGAGGGGTCCTGCTATGTGGGGGGGAGGGGGACGTTTTCCTGGCTTCTGCACCACCCTGGTGAAATAGGCCAACAAAAGTATCCGGGTCCCTGCTCCCGCTTCCTGTACCCAGAGGCTTCCCCTTCCACCCTCCAGTGGGGCACAGTCCTTGTGACCCCAACCAGGCAGAGCCCAGGATTTCTGGGGCTCAACCCCCCTGTCCTACCCTAGGGCAGGGGCTGGGTGTCCCCAGGCTGAGGTGTTCTCTTTGCATTGAACGCAGAGTTCAAAGGAAATGTAATTTAGAAAACAACAATCAAAAAAGAGAGAGCGAGGAAAACCCCTCTCTCTAGCACGGAGACCTCACCCGCTGCGTCTCTGGGGTGTCAGGACAATTCACAGTCTGTTCCATGCAGGCCCCAGGCCTCCTCTTCCAGCCCTCGCTGTGTGGCAGGGATGCTGCAGGTCAGACACTTGCTCTGAGTGGCAGGATCCTTCCCCCTCCCTACCCCCCCCCCCCCCCCCGGTCTGGCCTGCCAGGCCTCTTGGCTGGTGGAGTCCCTCTGTGCTCTACCCAGGATCCTCTGTGCTGCTCCAGCTCCAGTCTTTGCTGCGCTGCCTCCAGCGCCTGGGCTACTTCTCTGGCTCCGTGGCTGCTGCCCCGCTCCCAGCATGGCTCTGCTGCTGGGCTGTGTCTCTGGCGCACTCTGGCCGCCGTGGCTCCTCCCCAGCTCAGCTCAGGCCTATGCTGTCTCCTTAACTCTGCCCCACACAGTCTGACCCTGGTAAATCCAGCTCACTGGACTCTCCCCAGCTTCCTCACTCCATCATTGGCCTCCCTGCCCTGTCAATCAAGCTGGCCTGGAGCACTGGCCCCGTCCCATTGTTCCTGGGGGCTGTCCGTCTCAGGCTATGTCTATACTGCCATTCCCTTCTCTCTGTCCCCCCCCCCCCCCCGTGGAAGGTATGCAAATCATGCTCTCATTTGCATATCTTCTGGCGATCCTTTCTGCGGAAGAGGTTTTGCCACTATAAAGCCCTGTGTAGACGGGGCCATTTGTCGGAACAAAACCCTTTTTTGCAAGATCCTTTATTCCTCAAAAAATAAGGCTTACAGGATCTTGCGAAAAAGGGTTTTTTTTCCCCCGACAAATGGCCCTGTCTACACGGAGCTTTTTAGTGGCAAAACCTATTCTGCAGAAAGGATCTGCAGAAGATATGCAAATGAGAGCGTGATTTGCATGTCTTCTGCAGAAAACCCCCCACCCCGGCAGTATAGACATAGCCTCAGGGTCCCGATTTCTCATAGACCCTTCCCTTTCCTTTTGATACTGGGAACTAACTAACCAACCCCTCTTT
Source organism: Pelodiscus sinensis (assembly GCF_049634645.1). Lineage (NCBI taxonomy): Eukaryota > Metazoa > Chordata > Testudines > Trionychidae > Pelodiscus > Pelodiscus sinensis. Next base: position 324,877,666 of record NC_134711.1, on the reverse strand, counting down.
CCCCTCCCCCCCGAGATTTATTAAGGGGCCTTTCCAGCTTAGCGGATCACCGTGGGTGCTCAAAAGCAGGGGGAGTGTGGGAGGGGCCTTGGGCCACTCTCACTCTGGCAGACAGTGCTCTGCAGCTAAATTACCCCTTTACACCCCAGCTAATTAATATGGCAGCAATGTCTTGGTTACACAGATGGTGAAGCCTGCAGCAGAGCGAGTGTCAGGCAGCCGGGGGAGCTGAGCTAGAGCCGCCAGATCCCTCAGACACGGGGCAGAAGAGCCAGTTCGGCTCCTCCTCAGAGTGCCTCGGAGAACTCTGCAGTGTGTGGGGGGGTGTTGGCTGGACAAAAGCTTTCTCCCCATTGTACAGTGGGGGAAACTGAGGCATGGGATAATGGAGTCTGTGGCACAGCTGGGATTTGAACCCAGGTTTCCTAAGTCATACCCCCACCGCCCCTCAGATTCATGTCCACTGAGATCCGGCCTTCTCGGGAAGGTCTGTTGTTCGTCCTGCAGCAGGGACATGGAGCCTCCACCATGGTACAGGACACGCAGAGACTGGACAAATTGCTGTGTCTACACAATGCAGGTGCCAGTTTTGCAGCTGTGAATGGCAGAGCCGCCCTGGCTGGGGATGGGCCTGCTTTGTCTCTGGCTGGAATGGGTCCCTCTGTCCCTCCCAGCCGAGGCCTGTGGCTTGGAGATGGCTCTGAAGGAGGGAGAAGGGAGTTGGGGTGGAGCAGCGGGGTGGCCTGTAGCCCATGCAAGCCCTGCGGATGCCCCCAGCTCCCTGGCTAGGCTGGGGCAGCCTGGGGCAGGCTGCGATCTCTCATCCGGCCCTGGCGCCCTCCATGGCCAGTCGGCCTCCTTGTGTGCCTGGGTTTCCCGTCAGGCAGGTTCTGCCGCCCGCCTCGCTGGAAACCGCCCCCGCTCCTGAGCACAGGGCGGACTCCAGGCACCCATAGCCTGCGCAGCCCTTGCAGGTGGCAGACCAGGCTGGTGGGGGGGAGGGACTAGAAACTGAGGGGGGTTAGAGATACCCTCCCCCTCCGCCCGCCGCAGTTCGGTTCCAGTGACAGACTGCGCTCTGGATGGAGCTTTGGGTGCCTTGCGCCTGCCATATGCCTGGGAGGGGGAGGGGCCCACGTGGGAGCATCACCCCATCATAAAACCTCACCATCTCCTTTGCTGCAGCTGCCGTCTCCCTCCCTGCTCCTTTTGCTCCTCCGCCGCTTTCTCTCTTCTTCCTCCTGGCCCAGCCGCCTTTCCCCAGCTCCTCTCCCTGCGGCTCCAGCCCGCTGCCCCTGCTCCACCCAGCTGTCTCCTCTGGAGCCCTGGGCTCTGTGGGGAAGCAGGCAGCTCCTGGGGGTGAAGGAGGTGGCACATTTGCATGTGCATGCTCGGTGGGGGCTGGACCAAAGACCTTGAATGAAGGGCGTAGGGTAAATGCGCCCATCAAGCCATCCAGCGAAAGCATGGGGGGCGGGAGGGGTGTTGTGCCTCATTTTTCCCCCTACGGCTGCAGGCAGATTAAAGAAAACTCCGAAGTCTCTCAGATTTGTTTTTACGTTTGAAATTCAGGTCTCGTCTAATCTGTTTCTTCCCGAGTCTGCGTCTGGTGGAGAACCTGGCAGATTTATGACAGCGGAGCGAGGGAAAGCTGATACTCTTAGTCCCACTATTTAAAACCCAGTGCCTATGACTTAGATGCAGGAGAAACATTGGGGGGGGGGGGGCAGAAGGTCTTTGTTAAAGTTTCAGCCTCCCCTCTCCCTTGGTGGTGGGGAAGGACTTAGAGGCTTGTGCGACTTCATCTAGAGGTACACGAGAGGCTACAAGTATTAACGTTGAGGATATGAAACGTCCATGCTTCAGGGCACGCGCCCCCCGTGGTCAGGAAGAAACTTCCTGTAGGAACAGATAATTCCCAAGTGGGTTACTAAGAAGTCTCTGGCACCTTTTTAGAGCAGCCTGTGCTGGTCGCTGTGAGAGATCGGTCGTTGGGGCCTGTGGTCTGAGCGCTGGTCCGGCATTTCCTGGGTTCAGTTTAAGGCAGAAAGCCGCTGCCCAAGCCCGAGCCCATGGGGGAAGAGCAGATTTGACCTTCCTGAGTGGACTGAAGCTGTCGGGCTCCCCAGCGCTTGCCACTTTGACGCAAGGAAGAGCGTATGTCCAGCGAGCCTTGCAGGGGAGCTAGCCAACGCCAGGGAGTAAAATAACCGCGTCCGTCTCGGCAATGAGAAATGACAGGCCCTGAGATCTGTCTTAAATCACCCAAACACTCCCCCATCGCCCAAAGCCTCGAGTGCCTCCCTGCTCCACGGCGACACACAGCAGCGTATTTGGGTCACTCCCTTGCCAGCTGCTGTGCAGAAGCTCTGCAGAGGCCTGGGAGGGCTGAGTGCCGCAAGAGCCGCCGGACGCCATGATGGCAGCCTAGGGCCCATCAGCAAGCGCCGTGCGGTTGGGAGTCTCGCTGGAGTCAGCCAAAGCATGTGGCTTGGCAGTGCGTTTGCCCCATGCGGTTGGGAAACCCTTTCATTCCTTCCAGGCACCCGGCGTCCACTCCTCCTCGCATCCTTGACCAGCCACGGGCTCTGCAGTCGCGGAGATGTGGGGTGGGCCCAGCTGCCAATGCTCTAGGCTGGACGTCTGCACAACAGGGAGGATGCTCGTTCTGTGGGTCAAAGCAGAGTGATGTGTCGTGGCTAGAGCTGGAGATCAGGCGTTCAGGATTCCTGGGTTCTATTCTGGGGCTTTGCCACTGAGTTGCCATGTGACTCTGGGCAAGTCACTTAGCCTCCCCGTGCCTCAGTTTTTCTAGTTGTGAGATGGAGACAGAAAGGGGCCTTCCTCCAAAGGGCTACTGGAGGGGGCGACTTTGTCAGTACCTGGAATGTGCACTGAGGTGACTGATGCTAGAGGGCGTTGGTAAATGCTGGGACGTTGGAAAGCAAAGCAGTGCTAAGTGCTTCCTCTTCCCTCAACCCCTTTCTAAGCTCATTGTGCAGCTTCTGGGGCGGGGATAAGAATCCGCCTGGCCTGCCGGGGCATTAGAGCACCTGGAAGAGCTCGCTTTGCCTTAACGTCCCTGCAGGGTGGCTGCATTCCCATGCTGCACCAGGGGCTGGCTGTACAGGGCCACTTGGACATTTCAGTGGCGCCTAGACGCTATGGTGATGGACACACTGGCGATGTGTTGTGGTGGCATCGATGTCGCTCAGACTCTGCCCTGCGCTAGCGCGTTTGGGTGAGACTCCCCTGGCAGCCACTGAAGACTTGCGACCACCCTGTGATACGGCTGCTCTTGCTGCCCTCAGTTTACCGCTGGGGAAACTGAGGCAGAGTGGTAGTAACATTTCCAAGACTGGACGGGGAGTCTGTAGACAGAGCTGGGGATTGACTCCAGCTGATGCCTCCTCCCAGTTCTTTGCCTTCCCTGCAAGATCTGCCTTGCCACCTTTCCTCGACACTTCATCGGGCTAGGAGGGACTTGGAGTCTGTCTTGTAAAGGGGTCTTGCGGAGCAGCTGCGAGCCAAGCGCCTGTGGCTTTGGACACAGGTGGCCAGCGAATGGCACACTGCAGTGATTATCCCACTGACCTGGGATTGGGAGACCTGGGGTCTGTTCTCAGCTCAGGCACTGAGTGACCTCAGGCTGGTCCCATCCCTTCTCTGTGCCTCAGTTTCCTCCCTTTCTCATCTTGTTCTCCAACACTAGCTCCGTGGGGCACTGCTGTGTAGACACCTCCTCGATGTGGTGATCGGGGTAAAGCCAGGGTGCCCACGGCAGGTACCTACGCTAGCTTTGATGTCACTGGCCCAGGTATGGATGGCCGCAAAGCCACGGCAGCCTAGGGGGTTTGGATGCTGGGTGGGCTTGGACAGTGCAAGCTGCCAGCTCGCAGCTCTGGGTTTTCATGCCACTGAGGGGAAAGCCAGCTCAGCTTTGCCGTCAGCTGCTGCAGCCGCAGCTCCACCCAGAGCGTGCAGGGCCAGCAAGCTGAGTGTCGTTGTTCTGTGTTCGGGCAGCCATCCTGCCCTACCTCGCTGGCTCATTCCTCCCCACCCCGCTGCTCCTCCCGCCCGTGAGCAGCCGAAGAGTCAATATTGATTCAAGGCTGCAGCATGCAGAGACCCCGGAGACTTCCCGGATCTGCTGCCTGTGCCTGGCAGTGCTGACATTTCAGTGCCCTGCCCTGCCCACGTCCAGGCCGTTCCCAGCAGGCCATGTGGGACTGGTGCGTCTGGCCCAGCTGCTGCCGAGGATCAAAGTGCCGGCGTGGGTGCCTGCCGGTGTGGCGATACTAGGAGTCATCCCCCGGCGGGCTCCTCTCCTCTCGCTGGAGGCAGCTGACTCACCCCGTCGGACCAGTTCTGGCCAGTGCGTGACACGTAGGCATAGACGCAGGCGCTTCGAGTCGGCTGATCCCTTTGTGCCGAGTGCACGATGTGACCCCCCACCACTCGCTGGGACTGCAGTGCCAAAATTGCATCGCCTGGAGGGAGTGCTACCTAGTGGCTAGAGCTGTGGGCCGGGAGCTAGCGAGCCTGGGTGCCAGTCCCTCCTCTGCCACCTTTTCATTCTGTGAGCGTGGGCAACTTGCTGTGCCAACCTGTGCCTCAGTTTACCAATCTGTCCCCATTCATCTTAGAGAGGTCACGGACAACAACATGGTCTAGCAGCTAGAACAGGAACCCGGGAGTCAGGAGAGCTGGGTTCTCTGCCAGTGACCTCGGGCAAGTCATGCGCCTGCTCCCTGCCTCAGTTTCCCCACAAGCTTTTGTCTGTCTTGCCGACTGAGCTTGGAAACTCTTCAAGGCAGGGACCACGTGCCTAAGCGTGTGTCTATGCACCCCCCTAGCACTGATCCAGTGGGGTCCCCGGTGCTCTTGAGCAGGCCAGTCTTGTTGCTCCCTTGTGCTTCCCCATCTGTCTCTGCCCAGTCATTCTTAGACTGTAAGCTGCTTGGGGCGGGGACTCTGTTCTGCGTGTGCAGCGCCTGGCCCAGGATGGGCTAATGGGCACAATGGTGACCCATGTTCCCTATAAGGTGATCACTTGGGCGGTCACCCCCACCTCCTCCAGCCCTTGGGAGCAGTCTCGAGTTCTCCACGCTTTCCCGTATGCCCTGCAGTGACACCCCTCGCCACCCATTCTGCACCAAAGCTGGCCCTTTCTCAGACCACTTCCCTGGCTGCACCCGCCTCTCCCCCAATTGCTGTTGCCCATATCTTGCTCTCTGTGCTGGGAGCCCAGCTCCCTCTGAACCAGCTGCTGTGCAGTTCCCGGGCTCCCCTCCCCCATTCCGGCGCTCTGTTCTCGCCCTGCCCAGCCCCCGCTTTGTCCCTCGCTCCCCCTTGGCCAGGAGAGCAGGGTTCTGCGGGAAATCCCTGTTTCCCTTCCTTGTCCCGCTCAGATGCACGTATCTTCTTGGCAGCCCGGTCTCCCGGGAGGCCACAGGCTTCCCTGCTCCCCTCCAAATGGTGCATCTGTCCGCAAACGACATCCAACGTCCAGGAGCAGTGCCGGCTGGGGAACGCGCCTGCAGGCTGGCAGCCAGGCAGGTCCGGCTCTTCTTCCTGGCTCTGGGCATGTCGCTTCATCACGTCGTGCCTCAGTTTCCCCATCTGCGAGATGGCTTCACCGGCCCCTCCTGACTCACCTGGGAGGGGCGGGACATGAGGATTGCCGTCCTTGGAAGCCAGGAGAAAAACCTGCTGAGCCCCAGCAGAGAAAGGACACGGCTGGGCCAGGGTCCAAACCCCGGCCTCAGCCTGGCGCCAAAGTCTGGATCTGGCTGCACAGCTCGTCCCAGCAGTGAGCTGTTCACGCGGTTGCCCACATGTGAGCCCATGAAACAGCATGTAACCTCTCTGGGGAGTGCAGGGGTTAGTTCTGCCCTTCCCCCTCCACCACCCCACTGAGGGAACCTGCCTGGGGCAGCGGGAGTCTGGGGGCTCTCAGCAGTGGCCTGAGCAGGCGAAGGGTCTTCCCAGAGCTAGCTCAGGCCAAGCGCTTCTGAAAACGCAGGGTCTACTGAGGGAGGCTGGGTTCTCCTGCCTCGATCGTGCTGCCGCATATCGGGCTGGCTCTGGGGCGGGACACAGGCTGCTCCTGAGTAGAACCTGGCTTACCATGTGTCTCGCAAACCCAGTGTCCCAGCCATTTTGTCCGCTCTCGGGTCACAAGCCGGAGGTAAGCGTGATCTCGTCTGGACTGCGCTGGCCCAGGCGACCTGTGTTCCAGTCCCACTCCTGGCCCTGACTCACGGTGTGCTCTGGGGCACCTCCCCTATCTCCCAGACTTATCCAGCCCCTCACCATGGTGTCTGATCTCCTCAGGGCAGGGGGGGAGGGAGAGCTGGACTAAACGCCCTCATCCAGCCTTAAACTTCTGATTCCATTCCTTGTCACCCCTGGGGGCCGGGCTGTGATCCTCATTGTACAGGTGGGGAAACTGAGGCACAGAGCGGCCAAGTACCTGACCTGAGTCTGGCAGGTCCGGGCCTTGCACAGAGGTCTCGACTAGTGTCCCGAGCATCCTTCTTGCCTTTGTGGCTCCCTCTGTAAAACTGCGCCCGCATTGCTGCCTACGTGTGGATGTGAGTGCCAAGTGGCGGTGCCGACATTCAGGCTCGGATCCAGCTCACACGGCTCCGCTAGTGCCTGTGCTCCATGTTTAATTCAGTGCTGACAGACACGCTGCGTAGCCGGTTAGTGCAATGGGATACATGCTAGATAGGGTGGGAGCAGGCATCACCGGTGTCTGCCCACAATGTAGCCCCCTCCTCTAATTCCGGGTGTGCTAGGAGACGGGCCCGGCCCTCTCCCCGCTGGGCGCTGGACTTTGCCCCCTTTGACCGGCGAAGGTCAAGGCAGAAGTGGCTGTCACTGCCGGTTTGGGGGGTATCCTCGTGTATCAGTATCGCTGTAGCACCAAGGAGCCCTCCGCACGCCTCCGTGGGGCTAGGAGCTGTACAAACACCCAGCTATGCTTTCTGCTGGAGGAAGCCGTGTGCTTCAGCGGACTGGACCCTGGACCGGGAGATCCTTGTTGTAACCCCAGGGGTTCGCTCCTTCCCCTCACCTCTCCGTCCGGCCTGTTGAGACCGTAAGCTGCTTGGGACAGGACTCGCCATGTGCTGGACCAGGGCCCCACTTTCTCAGAGCTGGGGCTGGGAGGCGCTTCTGTCGTAACTGCACCCCCGCATGCTCCTCTGAGGGGAAATAGCAGAGACCTCCGGGCCCGTGCCGTTGTCTCGTTGCACCCTGTGCTCCCTGGCCTCCGCTGTGGATTTGGATAGTCCCTGGTAATGTGGGTTACACTCCAGGAGAAATCTTGGCTGTGCACGTCGGGGAGAAACAGCCACTGGCTTGGGGCTGTGACCGGCTCGCCACGGGCCAGGGTCGCCTCCCCGTGAATAGCTGGCAAGGGGGCCTGCCGCTCTTGCCATTTCAGTGGCTTGGTCCAGGCAGCTCTACTAGCGTCGTATGCGCCCAGAGCGAAACCCCGGTTGTTTCCCAGGCGGCTGTAAGCCCTAGTAGTTAGTGCCCCAGACGGCCGCGCGGAAGAGCAGAGCTGCAGTCTCTCCGACCTGCAGGGACAGGGCTGCGGCGCTCTTGGCCTCTCCAGGAAGGGAGTCTCATGTGGCAGGCTGATTGAGGGCCTGCTCCTGCTTCCCTGACATCCGCGGGAAGCAGGAGCAGACTAACCCTTGAGGCAGCATGGGAAAGCGGAGGTGGGTCAGGTAAGGCCTTCAGGGTTTTCCCTTTTGGGGGCACAGTGGGGTCTAACTGACACCCCCCCCCCCCATTTTCAGGGGAAATTGACTGCAGATCCTATGAAGGCAAAGGTCCCTGTTCTATCAGCCGTAGCTTGATGCCAGAACTCCCCAGCCTCTAGGGGCTGGTTGGACTCAGAAACCTCCCCCAACTGCCCTGGGAAGGGTGACTCTAGTAGTAGTATCTCCCCCTTACCCAGTTCAGTTTCCATCACTTCAATCCCAAGTCTCTCCCTCATACCGCACTCTCCCCTCTCTGCCCCCAATTATCTTTCAAGTGGCAACACGTGGTTGTTTATTGAAGGGCTCCCAACGTATTTTGTACAAACTACCTACGGTTTCTGGGACGGCTTCATCTGTGCTGAAATGCAGCCACTTCTGGGCTGGAACGTGGCAGCTGTTTGGTTTTTTTGTGGGGTTTTGTGTGTGTGTGTGTGGGGGGGGGGGGTGTTTTTTGTTTTTTGTTTAACAACTGTGGCCCACAACAAAGCTCAGAGCAGAAGAGACGACGTTGATGGTATCCCATGGCAAGGTTGTCAGGATGGAATTACCTGTGTTGGCATGTGCCCAAGATGCAAACGTTTCCTTTGGGCATAAGACCAGCATGTGGCACATCACGTACTAGTCCTGTTACCGAATTTCATCTTGCTGCTCTCCAGTCTCCAGTGCCTGCAGGGCCTCTTTCTCCTCTGTTTCCCACCATGCGTGAAGGCCGAGTCGGGGAAAGCAAACCCCAGCCCCTCTCCTTCCCTCCATGAAGCCAAGTCTGGCTCCCTCCCCAGCCCTTCTAGTGTCCTTAGTCCCAACGGGTGGCGTGGCCCTACCCTTCCCAGATGGCCACGCAGCAACCCGATCCTTCCTGGCCAGCCAGAGAGCGTAGGCAGCTTGGAAGGCAAGGCCTTCTCTTGCCTATGTCATCCACTGCCCTGCTATCGCAAGCCAAGCCCCCTCTGTGCAACTCCCAAGCCAGCTCCCCCAGTGCAAGTCAGCCCTGTTCTGCAGGATTCCCAGCCAGCCCAGCCCCAGGAGGACACGGGGCAGGACGGCGGTTGCACCTCCCACTTGACTCGCCAACGCCCTGCCATTCTAGTCCTGCCCAGCTCTCCTCTCCTGCTACTCCAGGAGATTCGACTTGTGCCGAATGGCTTTGTTCAGGGGACCAATATCTATGGAGCATTGAGAGTTCCCTCCGTTTTGCATAGGACAATGGGTTACCCCCCTTCTCAGAATCTTTTTGGATGATATTTTTGCTGCCATGGTTACCGTGAGTTTTGCCAAACCCCCTGTGGTGGGTGTAGCTACACAAGTGAGTGCATCTCCTAGCGATTCAGGCTGTAGGACCAGGCAGCGAGCACACCACCCGTCGGGCAGTGTTGTGTCTGGACTAGCCCCTGCTCCGCTGGGAGAAAGGAACCGGTCTGGGGGCTCCCACTGGTGGGTAGCGCTGTTTGATCACACCAGGACAGCGGCCTGGCTGTGCTAGGTGCTGTACAGGCGTGATGGAAAAGGTGTTTTCCTGCATTTCGGTGGAGAGCGTCAATCGGACACATGGTGATTGCAAGGGATGTTGGCGAGAGGAGGGAGGGGGGAGATAGTTGCATGCGGTGCCAGCCCCCTCGACTCCTGCGGGCAGGGGGTTAGCTGAGCCGCAGGGGGAGAGGGGCTGCGGCTGGCCAGTGTAATCCCCAGTCACCCCCAGGACTGGTGATGGGCTGTTCTGTCGCTAGGCGGCTGCTGGGGGCAGGGGCTGAGAATCTCTGCTGAGCCTCGGCCTGCTCCTCCGGCAGCTGCGTGGAGCTGTGCTGACTGGCCACGGAGCGGCCCGCTTGAGGGGGTGGCTGGGTCTGATGTGGGGAGAGGAATGGGGGGCGGGTCCTGAAGGATGCCCGTCTCCATGTCCCAGAGTACCAACACCGCCCTATTACTCACACGGCAATGGCTCGCGTAAGCCGCAGGCTGGCGGCAGCCCCTCAGGAGGATGGGCATGGTTAGGACGGCAGTGGGCCACGCTCCCCGTTGGACCGCCGTGGGCTTGGGACCTAGAAGCGGAAGGGACGACTTGAGGAAGGGACGGATCTGGCTCCTTGTCACAGCCCCTCGGCTTATTTCTGTGGTGAGCCTGGCCTTGCTGCCGACGGAGGGGCTGTCTGACTCGCTAGACCTGTCCTCCCGTGTGCGAGGGACGAGGTGACCCAGCTGTTCACCCTGCCACGCCGGAGCAGCTGCCCTGGAGGAGGGTGCGGTCAGAGGAACCTGGGCAGCGCGATTCTAACAGTGTCGCTTGGTGTGTCGTGCTGAAGCCTAAAACCTCGGAGCCGGGGGTAGACGAGGGACACGAGTCCAGGCCTGACTGAGAGCTCCTTCAGTTGCCAGTGTCTGCAGGCTTCACTGCCTCTTACCATCTGGTTCTTACATCTGCCGCCATTTTGACTTCATCGATTATCGTCATTCGGCGGCGCACAGCAGCCACTGCTCTAGGGCTCATTGTGATGTCACAGGTAACTCAGCCAATCACAGCCCTTACTCTGCAGCCGATTTGTCTGCAGCCATTTCATTGGTTGCATGAGACTGCCCAAGTGCCACCTGTCCAAATCGGCATGGCCAGAGGTGCACAACCCCCTCGGACGCAAATCCGAACAGCCAGCCCACGCCACAACCCCAGACACACACAGTCCTGTGTGCAACGCCCACCCCTCACTTTCTGCCTATACAAATCCAAATGACTTGCCCACACCACAACACAACAAGCGCACACCAGAACCCCCAACATCGCTCTGACGCCAGGAACATCTGAGGCAGCCTGAAGAGGAGGAAACCACGGCAATTGTAGCTAGGAGCTCCCTTTCTTAGACTGTGAGCAGGTTCAGTCATCAGTGGGACTGCAGTCTGGTGCTGCCCAGTAAAGTGGAGGGTGGGGGTGTGTCACTCCAGAACAGCTGGAGTAGCCCCCCATTCTTCCTGCTGCAGGGGCTGCTTCAGTCCAGCTGAGACAGGCCCCCCTGTGGGGCTGTTACAGCCCCCTACTTATGGCAGGTGGGGAGTTACTCCAGCCCCACTGGAGTTAAACAGTCACATCCCTAGTCCGGTGTTTAAATTCTCCGCCATCGTCAGCTTCCTTCACATGTGATTTTGCAAGCCAGGCCTGTGCTAATCCCTGGGACCTGAACGCCTGCACTTTTGTGAAGTGCCAGTGGCTGCGTCTCTGTTGTCAGGGAGGCCTGAGGACAACTTCATGAGAGGTACCCAGGCATTGGCAGCGAGGAAACCTGCATCGCTTGACTCGTAATCGGATCTGATTTGTTCTGGGAGATGGTAAAATGAAGCCCCATCACGGCCTCTTTACAAAGTCCCTTCTTACGAGTATATCGTGAGAGCAGCCCGTTACTGAAGCTGGGTTAGCTGACCTTGCCAACCAGTTTCTTAGCCTGGGGAGTTGATCCCTCGTGTGTCAAATTCTAAAGGCAAATTTTGAGCCATCGTAGGTGCTTTATTTCTTGTCTTATCTTGCCCCACTTTCTTCACAATAGGAAACGTCCCAGCTCCCGACGCTTCCCAGAAATCCCCTAAGATGTCTCAGGAAAAGGAAATTGTATGAAACAAAATGTGGGGTGGGTGGGTTGGTTGAGGGGGGCGTGTTTTTGTAGGGTGACATACTTGGTTTTTGGGAGAAGGGCTTGGCTACGAATCATTTTCCCACCCAGTCTTGGTTTGCACATTCTGAGTCTGGCTGGGTGGGTTCAGCAGCGGTGGGAACAGGGATGGTCCTGCCTCCTAACTGATCCCTCTAAAACGTCTGCCTGGGCCCATTTTCCATTTGCCCAGGATGGCCTGAGAGGAGACCCACAAAGAGCAATCAGATCCTGATTACACCTCTGAAAGCGGATTCCCAGCACAATCTGGGAGCCTCAGACCCTGACTAGAGAAGCCGGATCTTCCATCACCGGGGCCTGGCAATTGGCAGATGGGGTGGTGTGGGCTAGCCTGTGGGCAAAGCTTTGTTCAGCTGGTCTGAGAGATTCTTACCTGTAGCGGTATCACCCTCTGCTGGCTGGCTGGAGTAGCACAAACAGCCCCGGTAGCAAAGATGCCGTCTGATATTTTTAAAGCCGCATAATGGCCCGTAAATTGCATTTCTGGTCCAATAAGTGACTCTAAAAATGGCTCAGCGTATTCTGCTCCCTGGAGGTCTTGTGCTTCCGTCTGCTGACTTGTCACTCCTGTTCGCTGTGCTGGCTCTCTGCAGGGCTTTGGGGATGTCGCACTGGTGTCTGTCGCACATCATGCAGCACCCGCAAAGCTGTGCTGGAAAGGTTTCTGCTGCTGGTGTTCACGAGGAACGGGCTGGTTCGTGCTTGTGGTTAGAAAAATTATTTTAGTTTGGAAAGGGAGTGTTGGCCTTTGGGGTGCTGTGAAAGATGCAATATCTGGTGCGGCCCACCCCGTGCACTCTGGATTTGTCAGCTGGGCCCCCCAAAATCGTGAGGTTGGCTTAAAATCGGGAGACTTGACACCAAGCCAAAAGTTTCTCAGCTTTTTCTCTGCAGCCACGTGAGTCAGAAATTTAGCCTTCATGGGACAGTAGTGCGAGGTTCTCGCCTGCACCCCTGGCTTTGGCACGTGGGGCTGTAGCAAAGCCACAAAATAGCATGCAACTCCAGAGACAAGTGTGAGAATTGGCCATGCTGAGCACGGCAGTTTAATGGGGCATCCTGGTGGCCCCTTTCCTGGCTATAAGTGCACCCAGCAAGGAAGACACCATGCCAACAGATGCTTTTAATTCTGTAGGGCCCGCACACCAATCCCAGTATAGGCCGTGCACTGGCTTAGAATATGGGAGATGTGAGTTCAATTCCCAGTTCCTAAGAGCCCTGTGGACCAGGTTTCAAAATGCACAGTCACTGATGTCAGGCTTCAAGTGAGACCTAGCGTCATGGATTCTCCAGCAACAGGTAGGGGCTACGCTTTCAGAAAGACAACTTGGAACATCCTCTGGCTCAGAGACCAACCAACTCCTCCCGGAGAGAAGGCAGACTGGTGGCAGAAGAGTCCGAGGTGTGTACACAGCAGGAGCCTGGGAGGCAAAGAAAACCAAGAATCCCTCCAGAAGGGGAGGGAAGGAGAAGGTCTCCAGGAAGGTGGAAGATTGTGAGCGGTAGGGTTTGTATAGACAGCCGGTCGTGGGGAGGGAAGAAGTTAAAAGCCGTGGTCTTCCATCCTTCCCATCCAGGAACTGGGACCTTTTCATCTTACCTCTCACTGAGCCAGTGCAGGTGGCGATGGGCTGTTGCCAGCTCACCCCCATGGAAAAGGCACGACCACACCAGCACCATCTCTGCATTTACTGAGGTGAGCCATGGCCCTGCATCTCTGCCAGCTCCGTATGAACTCCAAGAAATCGGAGGAGGGGGCGGGGAATGTCTCCCACACTTTGGCCAGATCGGAACGCATCCAGAGCCCCACCTGAAGTCTCCCCACAAGCAGGTGTCAGTCCAGTTGGACAGACCCTGGGCCACCTCTACAAAATCCTTCCTACCAGCCTCAATCAGCTCCAGCGAAGCTGAGAGCTTCCTAGACACCGTGGCCACCTGGATTCTGCAGGTATCCTGGCAAGGCCCCACCAGCTCTGCTTCCGGCCCCTCCCTTCCTCCCAGCCAGCCCCACAGCCTCCAACCCTCCCCCCAGCTGTGCTTCCCACCCCCCCTTCCTCCCAGCCAGCCCTGCAGACTCCAACCCTCCCCCCAGCTGTGCTTCCCACCCCCCCTTCCTCCCAGCCAGCCCTGCCCCCCTCCCAGCCAGTCCCCCTCCCCCGATATCCCACGGCCAGCCCCGTTCTGCCAGACCTCCCCCCACTAGCCCTGCTTCCCATTGCCCCCCCATCTCTCCCAGCCAGCCCCATTGCCCCCCCGTTAGCTGTTTCCAGGCCCCTGCCCCCCCGCTTCCTGGCTGGCACTGCTCCCTTCCTGGCCGCTCCTTCTCCTCCCCCCCTTCGGTGAAGCGTGCCCCTTTTTTATTTTTTAAATGACTACCTGGTAACCCCTAGCAGTGATCCTATCCCTGTGATTACCACAGAGATTTACACTGAGAAGCAACTTGCCTCCCCCCCCCCCCCCCCCCCCGGCTCCCAACACCCCCAGCCCCAGGTTCTGCAAGGCTGCTGGCACAAAATGGTCTTGGAGTCTCTTTTTTTTTTTTTTTTTTTCGTTCAACAACTTTGGTTCCCCCCTCGTCCCCCCTCCCACTTTTTTTTCGTTCCACAGAATTTTTTCTTGGTAGTTTTTTTTTGGGGGGGGAGGGTGGTATTTTTGTTTCAACCATCTGGCAACCCTACTCGTGGTACGGCTCTGCTACCTACCCCAATAAAGGAGAACTAACAACTTAAAATGCACCAGCAGCAGACGAAATTTTCTACGTTCTGGGTCCTAGTGGCGCCCCCGTCCCCTCTCCCCCCACACAGTCTAGCACCTGAGGCGGCCGCCTCAGTTGGCCTCATGGTAAGGCCAGCCCCGCTTGGGAGGAGAAACAATGCAGCTGGTATAGCCCTAGGAGAACAAAGCCAGGTCCCAGGCTGAGAGCTGGCACCAGGCCTGGCTTCACCTGGGAACAAAAGCGCTCGGTTCTACATGTCTGGGAACCTGACAAGGGAACTCGAACCTTCACAGCCCAGGCTGGTAACGGGATATGGAGCCTTTTACCTCTCGCTCGCCGCTTCCCATCCAGCTCAGGCTGCTGGTGCCTGCCAGCTGTGACTGGCTCCTAATCGCGGGTCTGCGGCCCCTGGATGAACTGAGTCGGTGGGTTCTCTCAGTCCAGTCCCTAGGGAGCAAGGGGTGTCTAATCACACAACCTCTGGCCGCTGCTTGTGGACTACGCTTTGCCACTGCCCTGCCTTGGCCCTGGCTGTGAGATAAGCCACCTCCCGTCTCAGGGCCGACAGGCCGGTCCGTTACTATATAGGAACAATCACACTGAGTCCTACCAAAGGTCCATCTAGCTGTGTCCTGGCTTCAGACAGTGGCCAATGCCAGGGGCCCCACGGTGAATGAACAGAACAGGGAAACAGAAACAGCTCCTGGCAAAGGCTCGGGACACCCTCCCTGCCCATCCTGCCTAATAGCCATTGGTGGACCTATCCTCCATGAATGTATCTAGTTCTTTTTGAAACCCTGTTGCAGTCTTGGCCTTCACAACGTCCTCTGGCGAGGAGTTCCACTGGGTTGTGTGAAGAAATATTTATTTTTATTTGTTTTAAACCTGCTGCCTGCTCATTTCACCCCCTCATCCTTGTGTTAAGAGAAGGAGTAAATAGCGCTTCCTTATCTCCCTTCTCTACACCACTCGTGATTTTTTAGACCTCTGTCATATCCCACCCCCCTTAGTTTCCTCTTTTTCCTCTCCGCACGTGGCAGCCATTCCAAACCCCTAATCATTTTTGTTCCCCTTTTCTGAACCTTTTCCCATGTCAATATTTCTTTTTTGAGATGAGGCGACCACATCTGCATGCAATATTCAAGATGTGGGCGTGCCATGGCTTTAAATAGAGGCAATAGGATACTTTATATCTTATTATCTATCCCATCATATATATAGTAGCCCAATGTCTGTGACTCTGTAGAGTTATGTGTTGCCTCTGGGGGGTGCCGTTGCCTCCCGCCGTGGCGCTCAACTGATTCTGCGCCGCTCAGCCAGGCTGCCGCGGGGGAGCAAGCGGCTGTTTGGGCTCCACGGTCCCCCGAGTGAGCGGCAGAAGTGAGAGGAGAAGAGAAAGAGAGACTGAGAGAGAGGCAGGAGGTGGAGGAGAACTGTGGGGGTGGGGGAGAAGAGGCAGGAAGAGAGAGAGACCTAAAAATCCCGTTTTATGATGGGCTATTGGCTAGTTCTTAATGATTCCCATTAGTCAGTTTGCCTTTTTTGACTGCCATTGCACATTGAGTGGATGGTTTTTATAGAATTATCCAAGATCTCTTGCTTGAGTGGTAACAGCTAATTTAAACCCCATCATTCTTCACGGATAGTTGGGGTTATGCTTTCCGATGTGCGCTGCTTTGCATTTATCAACATTACATTTCATCTGCCATTTTGCTGTCGAATCGCCCAGTTATGAGAGATCCTGTTGTAGCTCTTTGCAGTCAGCCTGGGACTTAACTGTCCTGAGTCACTTTGGTATCCTCTGCAAATGTTGCCACCTGCCTGTTTTAAGCCCTTCCTCCAGACCATTTAGGAATACGCTGAATGGGACTGGTCCCACTACAGACCCCTGGGGGAGACCACTAGTTGCCTGTCTCCATTACCCGGCTGATGGATCTCCCCAGCAGGTCTGTCCCATGCTGGGATGTCTGAGCCCCTCTCCCCTGCTCTAAAGGGGAAGCTCCCCTGTTTCCCCTTCAGACTATAGTGCTGCCCTTGGGGAAGAGACTGCAGGGGCTCCCCAGCAGGACAGGAGCTGGGACTTCCAGGGACCTGCCCTGGGATTTCACCTCTGCTTTAGCAGCAGGTTAAATCCCTGCTCTAGGTTTGCAGAACTTCCCAGCAAGAACGGGGATCGAAATCTGATCCTCCGGCCCTGAAAGCCCAGCCCCCCTGCCACTGGAGTGAAAGGAGGCTCTCCAGAGGCGGGTAGGTGGGTAATCGTGTAGTCGATACAATTTGTACTGGCCACACGATGAGTCGGTAAGGGACGGCGCTACCCCCGCTGCGGCTCTGCAGTTTAAACATAGCAAGAGCTGGGCAGCCCGGCTCCTCCTACATTTGAACTGCAGGGCCGCAGCGGGGGTCAGTCCTGGACCCGGTGTGAGTCGGGACTGAGCCAGACTTGCTCAGTCCTGGCTCGTGCACGGTTCAGCAGTGGGGGTTGAGAGCTGGGACCCCCTGTGGACAGGGGCTGTTGCCGGAGCAGCCTCCCTGCCCCCTCCCCACTGCTACCTCTGATAGAAGCAGCAGTGTGGGGAGGGGCTAGTGGTACTGTGGAGACAGTGCTGGGGGGAGCCAGCTTTTAAGCTGGCTCTCCCCAGCACTGGCTCCTGCTTTGCCCCCTTGCTGCCTCTGCTCCATTCTCTTGCATTAGTCCAATAACTAGTATTGTGCGCTGCTAGAGAATCCTTTTCTTTTTTTTTTCTGCGGCACCGTTTTCAGTGGAGTGACGCAACATCAGCGCTAACCTGGTGTCTTGTGCCAGGCAATTAAAGTTACAGTCTCTGCCTGCGCCAGCTGCCCCCCGGAGCTTGCTTTTGGTACAGGCAAGCGGCTTCCCAGGCACAGACCTAGTTAACGGGCGCACTCTGTCCCAGCAGGGTTCATACATGGCTAAAGGGAAGGCAGGGGATAATTCTGGATCCACTTTCCTTTTAACCCTTTCTTTGCCTGACACGTGATCCAGGGTGATGCACAGGGGTCTGGATATCTTGATGCCTTTGTGAAAGTAACCCCACACAGCCCTCTTGCCGGGGGCATTTTAGAAGGTAGATGTGGGACTAATCAGCAGAGGATGGTCTAATGGGGTGATCAGCAGCCCAGGAGATCTGAGTGAGACTGGACCAGCAAAGCAGCAATGGCTTTTAGGGACGTGTTAGTGGGACCTAGATTAACACTGGTGTCGTCACCGTCTATGGGGTAACTCACGGTAGTGGGGTTAAGTGGTATGGGGGCGTAATGGTAATGGCCGTTAATTAGGCGGATAGATTTCAGTCTATGTGGGCAAATGTCTCAAAATGCTTTACAAAAAGAGCCCTTGCCGTAAAGATCCCATCACCGATGGCTGAAATGCAGCTGCTTCTGGGGTGGAACTTGCAGAGTAACTCAGATGAGGAGGCGAAGGTAGCCTGCCTAACTGAAATGACAGAAATTTAGTCAGTGGATGTAATTGTTGGATCTGGAACTTGGCCAGGACCTGGGGTTAACATCTGGTGAAAGGTGCCGGGGAGCATCGTTACGGGTGCTCATAACTTCTGAGTTCAGTCTCCTCGGAATGACAATCACTGCAGCGACAAGAAAGGCGTCTCTCTTTCTCTCTGGCGTACTTAATAAACAGGGAAACCTAGTTGGGGGTTTTAAGACTAGAAAACGCAGCTCTGGCTGTCGGTGTCTGTTCAGTGGAAGGCGCAGCGGAGATGGAGCCAGCTGACTGGCTCAGATCAAAGCAGGTCGTCTTCAGGAAAGATCAAATAGTGGAATGTAAATCAATGGAAATGTATTCCGGGGAGCTGGGCTCCTTAATTAGCTGGAGCCCGGGAGTAGGACAGCAGGAGGCTGCTTCAAAGTCGCTCTCCAAAGGAAGGGCTTGGTTTGGTGCAGCTCTGCATGACACCAGAGCCCGGATCGCTTATAAGATCAGCATAAGTCCTTTTCTTAAAGAGCCACCTGACACCGGGTGGTGGTGGGGAGGGGAGACGGGAGAAGGGCCGGAGTGCTGCGGGGCACAGAACAAGCCAGCCATGTGCTCCAAAGTGACATGGGGTGAAAGATGGAGTGGCCATCATCCTGGAGCCTGGGAAGTAAAATCCCGTGTAATTGGTTAACAGGTTAAACATATTGTTTAACTGGTAAACTGATTAAAGGGGCAGCTGCTTTAGCTCCCACTGGTTCACCTTAACCCGAATGCGGGGGAGGCTTACTGGTTACACATTCACATCTGTAGAGGTGCAGGGCTGAGTTGGGAGAGGCGGCTTCTTTCACTCCATACTCTGCTCAGGCAGGGGATTGGCAGCCAAAAGCCAGGCCGGTGGTAACCCCCTGGGACACTGTGGAGTTCATCCAACACAGCCTTATCTCCCCCCAACCTGCTCCCGCCTCTGCTATTATTCCTCTTACTCCCCCGGATGCAGCATCCCGTTTCCCAGCGGCTCTTGCGGTTCACTCTCCTCTTGGCACAGAGTCGACCCTCGCCCTTCCTTAGCTCCAGCTTGGTGCTCCTTGTCCTGCCTTTATGCCCTTCTAAACTGAGGGAGACAGACAGTACCAGGCGCTGCAGTGTGGCATGCATGTGTAACCCCACACACGTAGTGTGGGTCACTGTCCCTTGGAGCGGCACTTAGACCACTTACAGCCAGAGCTAAGAACAAGGGAGCTCTGCAGCCTAAGCTGAGAGCCAGCTGGCTTTATCACTCAAGCTTTAGAGGCTCCTGCACTAAGCGCCAGAGGTCCCAGGTTCAAATCCGCCCGGCGGCAGTTACACGTGCAACAGAGAAGACACTCTGGGATTGATGGCAATATTGTAAACATGCAATGAGCCTGACCAGGCACACCGTGTCCGCAATCGGTGCAGGAGTTTATCATTCACTAAATACGACGATCTTGGGTATATGTCTGTGTCCCCTTTGTATTGTGAGTTAGGGAGAGGCAGGGTCTGCCTGTATTTCCAGACTTGTGCTGTGTTTCTGGACAGGACTACGAGGCGCTTCTGTGCCAGCTTGACATGTGCTGTGGCGCTTGTGTTGGGGGCAAAGGAAGAATGAGGAACATGGCGAAAGGAATATCAAGGGCAGCTGCATCTTCTCCCTTTTGCCTGCGTTCCTGCTGCTTGCCTCTGGAGTGGCTGTTCTGCACACTGCAGCT
Source organism: Pelodiscus sinensis (assembly GCF_049634645.1). Taxonomy (NCBI): domain Eukaryota; kingdom Metazoa; phylum Chordata; order Testudines; family Trionychidae; genus Pelodiscus; species Pelodiscus sinensis. The sequence continues at coordinate 324,858,344 of NC_134711.1, read as the reverse complement.
CTGATTTCAATAACCCACTCAAGCCATGTCTGTGTCCCAGAGGGAGACTCAAGCCAGCTCACTCACCAATACCACTAAGAACCCAATATGTGGACTCTGACATCTTTGGATGGATGCAACCCCTTTACCTTGTAACATATGTCGTCTTGTTTGTTCTTCTCAACAATAAACCTTTAGTGTTAGGTGCAAAAGGGTTGGTTGGCAGCCATGGTATTTTGGGTCAGACCAAACCTGTACTGATCTGCTAACATGGCTGATGCTGTAGGGTCAGAAGAACATTTTGACTGGTTTGGAGAAAGTAAATAAGGAAACTTTATTTACTTGTTCCCATAATACAAGAACTAGGGGGTGACCAAATGAAATTAATAGGGAGCGGGTTTAAAACAAACAAAAGGAAGTATTTCTTCATGTCATGCACTGCCAATCTGTGGAACTCCCTGCCAGAGGATGTTGTGAAAACCAGGACTTTATTAGGATTCAAAAAAGAGCTAGATAAATTCATGGAGGTTAGGTCCATCAATGGCTGAGAGCCACGATGAGTAGGAATGGTAACTCTAGCCTCTGTTTGTTTGCCAGAAGCTGGGAATGGATGGGAGGGAAGGGATCACTTGATGATGCCCTGTTCTGCTCATTCCCTTCTGGGACACCTGGCATTGGCCACTGTTGGCAGACAGGATACTGGGCTGGATGGACCTTTGGTCTGACTCAGTGTGGCCGTTCTTATGTGTGTTTATGTGGATGGAGGTTTTAAAACAACTTTTCACCTAGGCCCAGTACAGAGCAGATTGGAAGCCAGAGAACTGGCATGCAGTAAGGGGGCTGTGTGATTGCTTCGTGTAACTGACAGGAGAGTGGTAACAAGCAGGCTAGTTCCCTCTCTCGTGGGGTCCCACTCACGTTTCTAATTGGCCCTCTGCTCAGAGTTTTTCACAGGCCACCCTGCCTCTTCCGCAGTCTGTTAGGGTCTCGGCTTCCAATAGGTCGTTCGCTGGCACCCGCCCTTGGCGGACAGGATAGGGGGACCCAGACCTGCCCTCTCTCACGGGTCCTAGCCCAGGGCCCTAAGGACAGGCTCAGGCAAGTTCCTGTCTGGCTGATAGGGATTCCTGCCGTAACTCGTCAGCCCGTGGGCCTTAGCAGGGAAGCCTCACCCTGGGCTACTTCCTACCCTGGCTACAGCTGGGGGAGGTCTGCACCCCTCCCGGCCGGCTCCTGGACCAGAGCAGACGGCTCACCGAAGCCGGCCGAGCCCTGCCACTCTCCCTCCCACTCGCTTGCGGTGACCGTCCTCTCTCCTCTTTCGTCTCCCCTTTTCTCCTGTGTCCGTTTCCCTTTCGTACCTCCCGTCTTGTCTCTCCTGCCCCACCCCTCCCCGTGACATCACCGCTATGTGCTCCAGCCGCCACGCCCCTCTCGTGTCATTCCTGGCGCGCTCGTAACTCACCCGAGGCGTCCCGCTCCGGTTTGCGGTGCCGCCCATCTGACCCACAGCAACAAGACGGGCTCCGCGCTCCCTGCAGAGCACGGCAACGGGGGCATTCGGAGTGCAGGGCAATGGCACCACATCACAGAGAATTTAACTTCAGTAACCTACCAGTCTTGGGAGTATATCTGCTCTCCTTTCTGCAGCCTGCTCTGACTTCGGCATTTCCAGTGAGGGCTGCCCCAGGTATCACAATGCCCCCTTCCGCTTTCAGTCGAGGATCTGTATATTATTTTTAATTTTTTTTCAGGGAACTTGTTCGTGTTGGCACCGCTGCTCTCTTCGGGGAAGATTCAGAACTGCCCATCTGTGTGTCATAGGATCTGTACAGCGAACAGCAGAAAGAGATTCCCCATTAGCTCCAAGTGTGAGGGCCCTGAAGCTGTCCTGATTTCCATTCCCTGTGTTGTTGGGAAGCTCTGAGCAGGGTGCGCAGCATCATGCGGCGCGTGCAGCTCTAGCAGACTGCAGATTTGTTACAGTGCTATGCCTGTGTGAATACCACGGCTCTTTCATAGCTGCACCATGCTGTGAGCTGGTATTTAGCCCATCTCCCGTTGCTCCTTTCTTTACTTTCCAGATAACCTGCCCCTAATTAGGTATGTTTGCTGTTATCTTTCCTCTGCCTAGACACCAGGATGAAATTGCCTCTCTTCCATCCAGTCCTGCTGTTCTAATCTTGTCTTCTGGCAGCTTTCCTGCCACAAAGTGGGTGGGTTTCTCACCTTCCGCTGGGTGGTAAGACCACCTGGCTGCAAGAAGCTCTGCCTCTTCAGCCTAACTGTGTGTTGGGAGGTTTGTTATCCTGTTGATGGTGGCTGTGTCTGAGCTCTCCTTTGCCAGGCAGGGGTCAACCCCCTCGTGCCTGGAATCGTTTCAAGATGCCTGCTATTCTTGGGCAGCAAGAAATCAGGGAAAGAAGAGCTGTGATAACCGTGTTGGCTGGCATCCGCGGGAAGACCATGTGGCCATTACTCATTGTATTGACCTGAGCGAATGCCCTTGTCTTGGCTTCCCAAACTCCCACGCTCTGTCCAACCCCGACTGTAAGTAATAGCCGTAGTGGTAAACCAGGGTCTGATCTGGCAACTCTCAGTCATCTCCATGGGCACCAGCAGGGCGCTGCGCTCCCGGTTATTAGCTGTGTTCACTGGCTGTCCTAGGAGCACATGTTTCATTAGGAGCATCTCTTTTATTTCCAGCTGTCAGGTCTAACCTGTTTCTCTAGCCCTCCCATTGCCAGGGAGAGTCCAGGGGCTTTCCAAAGCATCAGAACCATCCTCCTTTTTTGAAGTTGGGGAAACTGAGGCACAGGGGTGGAAGAGTGTCACCGAGTAGGCCAGTGGGAATGAACCCAGGTGTCCTGTGTCCCAGTATAGTGCTGCAACCACTGGGCAAGATTGCATCATAGTGTGGGTAATTATCCAGTCCCCCTCGCCCTCTGCAATGGTCTGCCCCATGGGTCCTAAGCAATGCTTTTTCCTGGCTGCAGAGCACAGAGTGTTGCGTTGTTACTGCGGGGCTCGCCTCTCCACCTCCCACGCTGCATCTTCCTGGGGGCAAAGCTCAGGCTTAGTTCACCCCTTCTCCTTCGTGATGCCCTGTTCCTACCCATGAACCCAATCCCCCTTCCTGCTGGACGCAGGGGGTGCCGTTGCTTGGTGCTCCTGATTCACACCTGCGTGGTTCTGTCCGTTCTCCCTGGGCTTCCGTCCCAGAGCAGGCTCTGCCCTGGCTGCCTGCAGCATCTTCTCGAGATGTCACCAGTTAACCGGTGACCTGGCCGGGCGCACCGCACTGTACTACAGGCTGAGGATGCTCTAGCCCGTGGCAGGTCCAGCCTGGCTAGATCAGCCAGCTGCAATGAGGGGGCTGCTCCAGCCTTTCACAGGGTTCAAAAAAGAACTAAATAAATTCATGGAGGGTAGGTGCATCAATACTGATCAGCCAGGATGGGTAGGGGTGGTACCCCGAGCCTCTGTTTGTCTGGAAATGGGTGGCAGAGGAGGGATCGCTTGATGAGTCCCTGTTCTGTTCATTCCCTCTGGGGCATCTGGCATTGGCCACTGTCAGCAGACGGGATACTGGGCTAGATAGACCTTTGGCCTGACCTGGCATGGCCATTCTTATGGTTGGGCTGGAACAGGCCCAAGCCTACAGGATCCCAGTTAAGTGGTTAATTAACTGGTTAATTGTAATGTTTAACTAGTTAACTGATTAAATGGGATTTTACAACCCTAACCTCCTCTGTCCATCTGGCACCACAAGTAGGCTGTGTCGACACAGATGGTTGCTCTGAACTTGCAGCACTGCCGTGTCCGTGTGGGGAGTAACTCCCTTCGCATGGGGCTGTTTCCCTGGGGTGGTGGCTGGCCCTCCAAGGCTGAGGACAGAGCCCTGCGCGGACACAAAATTGGCATCCGCAGCTGCAAAAATGAGCCGCGGATGTTGCATCCTCACCCGCGGATATCGTCAGCTGGAGCCCTGCAATTTGGCTACAGCGTTGGCAGGCTGAGCTCTCCTAGCTCGGGCAGCCGAGCCGCGTGCGTTCAGAACCTGAGCCGATTCGGCCCTTGTGGCTGATCAGCCCGCCGGGGCGCGGCGTTACTGGAGCCCTGCTCTCAACCGGGGCAGGGCGTTCCTGCCACCGTGCTCTGAGCGGGGGCTGGGTTAGATGAGGCCAATGGGTCTCTGTCGCGGCTCTGTGCTGCCTGTGGAGATGCCGCTCCGGGCCAAGCCCTGTGGCAAAGATGTTCCATGCAGCCAGTATTCCCAGGGCAGGAGACGTCGCTCAGCTGGCAGGCTCTGAATACATTTAAAAAGCAGAGGCACAGCATCTGGGACTGGGCGTGAGTCGGGAATCAGCTGATTCCTGGCTCGTCCCTGGTCCCACTAACCCTCTGCCTCCCCTGCTCCCCACAGAGACGGTGCTGGGGGGAACCAGCTTTTAAGCTAACTCCCTCCAGCACGGGCTCCTGCTTCCCCCTCCCTTGCTGCCTCTGATAGAGGCAGCAAGGTGGGGAGAAGTGACTAGTTGAGGGACTAGTTGACTTGCTTTTGCTTATCAGATAACTGACTAGCCACTTACATCCTTAGTTCCTGTCCTAAACGGGTTCGTAGCTTCGGCTCTGCATTGCTCAACAGTTGCCGCGTTCCTCCCCAGACTTGACTGCACTGCAGTGGTGAATGAGGAGACGCCTGCATGTGCACAGCCAATGAAGCGCAGTGAGATGCGGGTGTAAGCTAATATTCTGAGAAATGGCACCTACCCGGCGCTCTGCCCGATGGGGTCGCTCTTCATTCAGAGACTCCAGCTGCATATTATCTTGGGGCGTCGTCTCCCTCTGGGGCAAACTTTCCACAACGTTGCTCCTCCATTTCATACCCTCTGATGGTAGCTGCTGCATCACTGGCCTGGCAGGGGAACATCCTTTTGGGAGGCGCTGTCACTCTTCAGACCCCTTTAACCTCTCCTACCAGACCCTCCTTGTTTGTGGCGAAACTCAGAATGATACAGCCTCTCCCTTCCCCCTGGTTCCTGTGCCAGGGACTTGCTGTATCTGATGGCAGTTGAAGAGGGCCCGAGTGAGGCAGCGTGATACAGACTTCATGATACACAAAGGGAACTAGAGGCCGTGGGAGAAAAGTCTGCGCTGGGGGAGCTGTATATTTTAGGGGGTTGTGTGAATCCAGTTATGCATTTGTACAGCCCCTGACACCATGAGGCCCTCATTGGTGCCTGCAGGAGAAATAATGATGCTGCCATTGGCTTAATTGTCTGAATTTTATGGCGCTATAAAAGGTGGGGGAAGGGGCTTACATTTGTGAAGCCTCTGGGAAGAGAGTGGGGTGAATGAACACAGGACAGCGGGGTGGGAGGCTGGTCTGAGTGACCTCATCGTGCCGTGCGTGTATGACTTCCATCCCATGTTTGAGCCGCTCACAATCTTCAATGGATGTATCCTCCCACACCCTTGTGGGGCACCCCCTTTGTAAAGATGGGGAAACTGAGGCACGGGAGTAAGTGTGGGCTATGGGCCGGGCTGGGTCAGTCCTGTAGGATTCAAGCGGAGTGGGTGGCCACTCCGTGTGTGTCAGGTTGTCACCCGCTCTGTCTCTGCAGTGCAGGATGGAGTGCAAGGATATCTCGGCAGAGACCCTCTACGACGTGCTGCACGACATCGAGTACCGGAAAAAGTGGGACACCAACGTCATCGAGACCTTCGACATTGGGAAGCTGACCGTCAACTCGGACGTGGGCTACTATGCCTGTGAGGAGCTGGGGGGGGGGGAGGAAGAGCCCTGGGGGGCAGTTAGTTGGGTCCTCTGGAGGGGGCCAGGGCTGTTACAGGCCATGAAGTGGGTTAGGCCCATGTCTCTACAGTCGCCCCTCCAGTGCGCCTGAGCCGCTGCCCTTAGCATGGGCAGAGCCACCGTCCGGGGGGAGATGGGCCAGGGACATCAAAGCTGAAAGGCTGGAAGTGGGGGGCAAGAGACCATAAACCAGGGGTGGGCAATAATTTTCACAGAGTGGGCCACTGAATGAATTTTGGTACCAGTCACGAGCTGACTCCACCCCCTCTCCGGAAGGGGTGGGGCCTGGGGCAGAAGGGGCGGGGCTAGGGACCAGCCTCCCCCAGAGTTGTTTGTGGCCAGACATTGTGTAGTAAAAACACAGCAAAGGGCTTGCGCCACTCCCACGTTGCCTGGCAAATGCTGTGAGTTGCTGCGCCTATTTAAAAGGTGACCGGGAGCCATTTAAATAGGATCCTGTTGCCTGAGCCACCACCTGAAATTTGGTGTCACGAGCAGCAGGGCAGAAATCGAAAGCAGCCAGATGCAGCCTGCGGGCTGGATCCAGGTGTTAGGCGGGCCGGATCCGGCCCCTGGGCCACATCTTGCCCAGCTCTGCTTTAGACCGTGGGGAGAACTAGGAGCAGGGGCTGTAGCATCCTGGGGTAATGCTGAGAGAGAGAGGCGGTCCAGGGACCTGTGGGGATGGATATTAGCCTGTGGCTGCTGAGGGGGATAGGGGAGACTGGGCCTGTTTAGTGACACGGAGCTGGGGGAGTCGGGGGGGGGGGGGGGGGAGTCTGATCCCAGCTCGAGAGCCAAGTCCCCTCTTTTCTTCCCAGGGAAGTGCCCCAAGCCCCTGAAGAACAGAGACGTCATCACCCTGCGCTCCTGGCTGCCCATGGGGGCGGATTACATCATCATGAACTACTCGGTCAAACACCCCGTGAGTGTCCTGCCCCCCGCGGATTAAACGCCCGGGGCTGGGGGATCGGCTGTTGGTAACTTGCCCCAGCACCGGCTCACTGGGCCACCCGTGGCTACACCTCCACGTGGGCACATCTGCCGGCTGTCCCTCAGATCCTGGCAGAGCGACTGCCTAGACACTACAGATACCATGGACTTGCCCCCAGTGCCCTGCCCAGCTCCTTCCCCTCCTTGCTGTCCTGCAGCATGTTGGGTGCTGCCGGTACCATCGCACCCCAGAGATGGCTGCATTTGGGGGGAAAGGAACCATAGAAACATCAGCTGTCCTCACACCGCTGTGGGCGCCCAGGACACGCACCCCCAGGAAGTGTTACTCACTAGAGTCACGGGGAACCTCGCAGCAGGGCTCACACTCAGGTACTCCTATACAAAGGCTAGCTCAAGCACCAGGGACCTAAGGGAGAATCTCCATTAGCTGCTATATATGGCCTCTGACACACAGGTGGGCATTCGTATCCCCCTTATCCAGGAGAGGGCAGGATTTCCCAGGCCTGCACACAGCTCATCAGTTCGACACACTATTCATGTTACACTAACACAGCCGTAGTACCCCGAGCCCTGGTGCTTACACTGCTGACTTGCGTTGGACCCTGGGTCTGTCCAGAAAGGATCTGGGTTGGTAGGTCTCTGGAGGGCACTGGGTGAAGTTGTGCAGTAGGCTTTGGTCTCTGCATGCCTGGGCTTAATGGGCCGGCTTCCTGCCTGGTTCCATAGGTCATAAAGCCTGCCCATGATATGGTCCCATTGATCTTAGCTGCTTTGGGGAGTCCTGGCTGGGGGCAGGGGCTGGGGGGGACAGAATGGAGGCCCTCTGGCTCAGCTGTCCAGCTGCTTCTCCCTCACTAGCCAAAGCTCTGAATGCTGCATGGAGTCAAGCCACATGACTGGGATTTGTCCCCGGGTGCCCCCAAGTGAGGAGAGGGGGGCTTTTGCTCCAGCCCCAGATAGAAAGAGTCGGGGTCCAGTCCTGCTCCCCCTGACCTCAGTGTCAGAGCTCCGGTCCTCTTCCACCAGATCCAGGACCACCTGCAAAGTGTGGAGTGTTTGGGCCCCGGATTCTCTTGTGCTCCATCCCCGCGGAGTATGGGCACCGTGTCAAGCAACACCCCTGGCAGGCCACTCCCCCCAGCTCCGGGGATGGGAGGCTAAGCCCACGCCGTTAGCCAATGGGCCAGCAGACTAACCAGCCGAGGGTGTATTATCTGGTTCCTTCTTTGTCCTCCCCGGACCAACTCACGTACTTGGCCTGTTTCTCTTCCCCTCCCCTTTCTCTGCAGAAATACCCTCCAAGGAAAGACCTGGTGAGAGCGGTGTCCATCCAGACAGGCTACTTGATCCAGGGGAGAGGAGTCAAGAGCTGCTCCATCACCTACCTGGCCCAGGTTGACCCCAAAGGTAACCGCGCTGCCTGGCTGTCCTGGCTCTGAGGGGCTGCTGTGCTGCCTCTCTGGGGACTATCGGAGCCTGTTCCCTGCCGCTTGCCATGGGTCTCACACAGTGCTTGCCCTGGTGTGTGTCCGAGAAGGTCTGTCAATGAGTGAGTCTGTCCGTCTGCTCTAGAACTCCTCCTGGACGGGAAGGGCAAGGAGCATCAAGTTTGGGGTGCAGTGTCCTCTTGTCCCAACTTAAAGCAAGGTCGGGGTTTGATTGTGCCAGGCCAATGGGATGTGCCTGGAATGGGAGTGCTTCTCATGACATGGAAAGGGAGGGCTCTGCTCGCAGGGACAGTAATACTGTAGAATGACCACAGGGGGCAGCAAGGGGCCAGAGATGGGGACCAGGACAGTTACAACGCCATTGGGGCAGCAGGAGGAAAGGATGGAGAAAGGGACAGCTATCTACTGTATTTGAGAGCATCCGTCTGTCTGTCCTCCAGCTGGAGGACATGTCCCCCTCCCCCAGCTATGTCCGCTGCAGCGGCCACGGGGAGGCGCTTCTCACCTGTCCCCAAGCTGCTCCAGTGAGAGAGGGCTGAAGTTGTCCTCTCCCCTAGGGTAGCCAGCATACAGAACCCCTCATCCCCAGCCCCCCATACTTCCTGCCCCCCAGGCACCCGTTAGGGCGGGGTGAGGGTGAAGTCCCTCCCCCTCCAATTCATACGGGGACATTGCTGACCTGAGCAACGTGGGTAAGCCTTCTAGTTTGTCATGAAAGAGGTTATGTTATTTTTTTTACTGACATGGCAAACCCAGCGGTGCTGGGGCTCAGCTCTGGCAAGCCCTGGGCCCAAATTGGCACTGCTCACTAGTCCAAAGACCTCTCCCCTCCCCCCGCCTCGCGGGAGCCATCTCCGGTGCAATCCTGGTGCCTGTAGAAGTCTCCCCCGTGTTTCTACTCAATTCTCCCTCACATGGGAACATCTTGCCCGCCTCCGAACTTGCACCCAGCTCCCTTAGGGTGTCATGCGGCTGAGAGGCGCTCTGCAAGGTAGTCGGTTCTACTGCTCTGAGCCCAGTGAGCCTAAAGCCTTGCCAGGCCTCGGACGTTTGTGCCGGGACCCCGACAGCAGAGCCCTACCGGCTTACGGGTCTCAGCCGGAAATCCCAGCTGTCGGGAGAATTGGCGCTAGCTGAGAGGGCTCTGCTGCGGCAAGCTTGGGGAGGAGAGACGTTTTGTCCTGGGGAAGCGTCTGGCTGCTGTAACGCCCCCCAGTAGAGCACGGCAGCAGTGCACCCTTTCAAGGGGAGCCGATGCAGCCGTGGGTGGAAAATCTCAGGGGCAGGCTGCAGTTCCACTTACAGTGGAGGGCTCCCTTTGCAGCGAGGCTGGGGGAGATGGGCAGACCCGGCCCCTCTTCCACTCCGCTGAGTCCCCTGGAATGCTGGCTGCGTCCGGCCTTCCTCTGCCATCTACGACTGCTCCCTCCCTGGACCTCCCACATGTTTTTCCCTGTGGCTGCTTGCTCTTGTGGTAGCATTGACCTGTCCTCCTCCAAGGAGATGCCTCCGAATGGCCCCTTCGGGAGGGCTGACCCCAGTAGCACCCAGGGTGGCAAGTAGTTCGCTCCCGCTAGGGACACGTCTCTCCCGGGGGGCCAATAGAATCACTTGGGCCGACAGAAGGGGGTGGGACCTTGGATGGAAGGGGCGGGGCTAGGAGCAACCACTACCCTCCAGCCAGCCCTTAGTGCCCTCTGGAGTGGTGATTTAAAGGGACCAGGGCTGCAGGAGCAGCCAGGAATTGCTGGGCCCTCAGGCAGCTGCCGCCTTTGTCATCCCTCTACCCCCCCCCCCGTGGCGGGCCTAGTCTCATCCATTAGCAACTGTGTTACCGGTCCCCTTCTGTGCTGATCCTCAGAGGAAACGAGTCCTCTACCACCCCTGTGACAGGCTTTGGCCCTTTAGCTCCTGCTGCCAGCTTTGGAGGCTCATAGTTCAACTCCAGCGGCCCTCTCCCAGGTGTCCAGGGATGTCCTGTGCGGACGAGCCACTGTGCCAGGTCTTTGCCTTATTCTCCTTGTCTCTGTTGTGCAGGTTCTTTGCCGAAGTGGGTGGTGAACAAATCGTCGCAGTTTCTGGCTCCAAAGGTAAGTGTCCCGCTCCGGTCTGGTTATCGATTCTATCCCACCGTCATGTCTCTCCCTGCAGGTTCTCTCCTCCTCCCAATGGAGAGAAGCTCCGGATTGCAGCCATCCAGTCCACAGGCCTCTCGAGTCTTTATCACGCGGTCACTTTGGTTTTCCATCCGCCCAGCCCTTACTGCAGTAGCTCAGGTGGTAAAGCCGCTCAGGAACAGTGCCCAAAAGTGATGGATAGTGGCAAATGGGGGGAGGGCGGGCTCCCTTTGCAGCGATGCTTGGGGAGATGGAACAGTGTCCGAAAGTGATGGATGGTGGCAAACAGACACACCTGCTGCTGAGGCCACAGTTTAATTAGTACCCTGGTGACGTCTCCCCTTGCGGTAGCTTCATCAGAGAGCATCACTGTCTATAAGGAGAAGCCCAGGGAGAAGATGCTGGGTGTCAGGGTGCCCTTGATCCCAGCAGACAAAGGTGGAATAAGATCCAGAGGGTGGCAACGGAGATTAGAAAAATTCCAGATGGAAACTGGAGCGCTCTCAGCGAGGGTCGCTAACCAGTAGGCCTGCTGCTCAGCAGCAGTGAAGTCATTGTGTGAAATGGGGGTAGGGTGACTCTTTAAACAAGGGTCTGGCTTAGCCACAAGGTCTTGGGAAGGGCGGTTCTGGTGATGGAGGTGGGATAGAAAGTAGGGATGTAATAATATAGTTGATGAACCGATAAGCAAAAGCTTACAGGTTAATGCTATAGACTACACGCACTTCCCTCTCCCCTTCTCTCTGCCAGTACATTTTTCAGCAGGCTGGCCAGCAGCCTGGCTCAGTCCTGGCTTGCAACAGGACCTGCTGTGGATCTGCATGTAAAGTGGATTAGGAGCAGAGTGGGCAGGCAGCCCAGCTCAGTTCTGGCTTGGGCTGCGTCCAGGAGCTCAGACGCCCCCTAGACAGGGGCTGCTGCCACCCCGCACTGCTGCCTCTTTGTCAGAAGCAGCAGCACAAGGCGACAGGCAGCTGGTCCGTGAGGGGAATGGTTTGTAAACTGGCTCCCCTCGTGGTCCAGCTCCTGCCTGGCACCCCGCGCTGCTGCCTCTGATACAGAGGCTGCTGGCCCCGCCCCCGGTGACTAACCGATAAAATGTCATGAGGTTACTCGACTATTCGATTAACCGATATTTAACATCTTTAGTAGAAAGCAGGGGGATAAGAGTGGTCTGGACAGGGCTGCCTTTGGAGTCCGGTCATGCTTCTCCCTTCACTAGGATGTGCCCGGTTCTCACAGGTCACCCAATCAACCTCGATTCCTTCTGGGCTGGGAGGGGTCACTGGTGTGCCAGTCAGGGGCTGCAAATCCCATGAGCTGTACTGGTGCATTTTATGCTGCTCGCAGGCCTCTGGAAGCAGGCATGACTCTCCTGCTGCCTTTCAGGGACTCTGTCAGGCTCGCTGGCCAGAGCAGTGCCTGGTGGGTGGGACTGAGGTAATAGGGCGATTTCAGTCTACCATGCTACCCCCTCCTAAGCAGGGTTCCCTCTGTTTTCCATCCATGTGCAGAATAAATTTTGTGCCGTGCACTGAGGCATGTGTGGATGTGCACCACCAAGAAACCTAGCTGTGGGCGCTCTACTTGTGTCCCCTCACAAATTTCTCTATCCCTTCCACACTGTAGGGACACACCTTTACCCAGTTCCTAGGGCTCAAGGTATATCAACCCGCAGGTTGGCAGGATCTTTAGCCCCTGAAAGAGCCTCACACGGCAATGTCCTTATCCTCTATTTATTGACAATTCCCAAACAAGCAGAATGTACATGCTAAGCACACAGGGTCATGCTCACTGACCCTGATGAAGGCAGGCAGACTTCCCCTGTTGGCCAGGCAATATCAGTGTCTCTGGTCTTAGGCTGTGTCTTGGAGGTGAGTTCTTCTTTTCCAGGTCTTCCCCCCTCCTCCTGGTCCTCTTCCAGCCTTTTCTTCCTTCTGTTACTTCTGATCTTCTTCTTTCTGATCTCCTCCTTGGACCCCAGTTTATATAATGAAACCTGAGTCTTGCTTAGTTATACCTTAACCAATTATTTTAGTATAATTTTACTAACCAATCATACCCCATCACTTTAATTGATTTACACCTAGCAAAATTAATTATACAGCAGACAAAAACAGTTACAAACCAGACAGAAATCACACAAACAATAGGAAAGCGTAGTGACAATGGTCATAGGATGAGGAGTCCACAACATTCTCCATGGATAAGCGGTTTCTTGCCAGACAGAATGGTGCGACTTAAGTTTTATTTACCCATCTTGGGATCTGTTTCTTTAGCTGGTGACAGTGGGGGAGCGATCAGGGCAAAGTCCCCTCCTCACAGCTTGGGGTGACACTTTTTAATACAATTTAGATGGAATTGTGAGTATGTGACTCCAGGCCTTACAGTAATGGCTGCTACTCTTCAGTCTGGCTGCAGAAGGCGGCTTTGGTTCAGGCCTAGCACAGGCCTTCCATCATGGCTACAGAAAAGCCAGATTGTTACATACTAATCAGCTGGGCAGCATTGCAATCTCTCCTGGGTTGCCGCCCACGTGCTCAGCTTATGGGGAACAGTGCTCCTAAGTCAGGGCTCAGGCCCAGGCTGGCGGCAGAAGGGAAAAGGGCAGCCGTGACGTGGGAGTGGGGCGGTATTCAGGCCTGGGGCAGCCTTCTTGACCTTGCCTGGGTCCCTAGCGCTTTCCTAGCCTTGCCTCTCACCAGAGACTGCTACTGTCTGCAAAACTTGCATGTGCTGCACCCCCCTCACAGGCCTGGGCCCGGACAACCCTCCATCACCTCAGAGGGTCCACACTCGAGTAGCGCCCAGCAGCCGATGCTGCCTTGTTGGCGGGCGGCTCGTGTGACTCTCACCGGTCTCCTGCCTTCTCTGCCCTCTCCCCCAGGCCATGAAGAAGATGTACAAAGCCTGCCTCAAGTACCCTGACTGGAAGCAGAAACACAACCCCCATTTCAAGCCCTGGCTGTTCCCAGAACAGAGCACCCTCCCCGCCGTGGCGCTCTCGGACCTCTCCATCCAGCACGCCGACTCGCTGGAGAACATCGACGAAAGCAGCCTGTCCGAGACCAAAGACGACCGGGGCGACGGCAGCGACGAGGACAGTGTCAACTGAGCCACGTTCACTTCCGTGCCGCCTCCCCCCCCCCAGCTTCCACACACCCCCTCCTTGTGCCCAACTGGGTTTATTTTGTCTGTGTATCCAGTGCAGTTTGTGTAACCTCATTTCCCCCCCCCTCCGGCCAGTGGTCAGTCAGGACGTTCCTCAAGCAGGCCAGGGATGGGAGAAGGACCATTCCCCTCCCGGTGCCAGAAGGCATCTAACTACCTTTGAGGGGCCAGGAAGTGGGAACCCCAGGCTCCGAGCAGGATGGGTGCCCTGGAGTGTGAGGGGGAAGCGTGTGTCTCTGTTGGCTGAAGAAAGCAGGGAGGGCAGGGTGGGACCTTGTGGGACCAAAGAACAGTCACCATGGGCCGAGCCATCTTCAAAAGCAACCTCGAGGGGCCTTCCGGGAGCGTGAGCCGCCTTCTGTGCTCTGCCTGGCAGCGTTGGCAGGGCGCTGCCTTTTCGGAGGGCAGGCCAGCGCTGTCAGTGTCCAGGGAGCAGGGGAAGGGGAGGGGAGGGAAGAGGTCGGGCATGTTTCCCTCAAAGGAGGAGGGCTTGGAAAACACCTGCCCTTTGGCGAAGGAGATGGCCGCAGCCGGACTAGCGCTCCCGGAAAGCCCCACGCTCCCCGTGTCGTTAAATGGCTGTCGTCTGCGTTTTCTTTGTTCTCCTGTAACAGTTAGAATTGCCTTTTGCTGACTGAGACTAGTTTACGGGACCCGTCTCCCTCGGGGGTCCCTGGCTGCGCTGGGACTCTCCCAAGGGGGTGGGGACCCCGAGGGGCCCTGGGCTCGCTTGTGAGAGGGGCCCCAGAGGTCATGACACATGAATATTTTCTCTGCGCTAGAATTAGAGGCCTTGAATCTGGATTTTTGAAGCCGGTTTCCTTGAAAGAGCTCCCTGAAACCCCCCGGTGTTCCGTTTCATGGGGGAAAAGGAGATTTTGTACCTTGTACTGGAGCAGTTTATTTAGGAATAAAATGACTAAATCAGGCAAGAAGGACGGCTCGGCGTTTTCCTTACCGCTTGGACGACGTCCGTCGGGCCCTGATCGTCGGACCCGCTTCCTCCTCTAGCTGACTGGGCACCTCATCCCAGGGAGAGGGACTGGCAGCTGGGGCCATGCTCAGGTGGTTGTCCAGCTGGGAGGAGGCTTATGCAAGGGGAATCTGTAGCTGCCTTGCTTAGCCCTGCTCCTGCGGGGAAATCGCAGGCTGGATGGGCCGCTGCTGGCTGGGCCCTGGGGGCTGACCTTTCCACTGCCGGGAGGTAGCCGCGGGCTGGTGTAGCTGGCTCAGCCCTCTCCTCCCAGGCACTGCTCTGAGCAAGGGGCTTGCAAGTCATGGAAGCAGCTGCATTGGGAGGCTGGTGCCAGTGAGCAGGGTTTATTAGCCAGCTCTGCTTTCTCCACCCTCCTGCTGAATTTCACAAGCTGAATAACACACGCCCGGGTGGATGGAGACAGCTCCTCCCTTCCCCCCCTCCCCTCCTCTTTTCACTGCAAACACCACCTCCTCCAATGGGGCTCTGGCTGTTCCCAGGCCAAGCTTTGCAGTCACAGCTGTGCATCAGCCTGGACGTAAATGAGTAGAAGGCAGCAGGCCCTGGCTGGTACATGGAGATAGGCTCACAGAGGTGAGCGGGGGTCCCGTGCCTCCACGGCTTTGCTCCGGGTCTCCCTGGTCTGCTGGGGGGGGGGGGCAGCTAGTGAGCCCCCCCCCCCCAGCAGACCAGGCTTTTGTTGTGGACGCCTGGGGTAGAGCAGCTGGGGTGCTGCTGAGTTGGTCCTGGGGGGACCTACCTGGCAGCGCCCCAGCTGTTCTGTCCCAGGCTCCAGATTCAGCTGCTGTTGAAACTGATCAGCGGCTGATTCCAGGAAGCTGGGGGCAGAGCAACTCTGCCTCCGGCTTCCTGTAGTCAGCCCCTGGTCAGTTTCAGCAGCGGCTGAATCTGGAGCCAGTTCCGAGTTACGTACAAATTCAACTCAAGAACAAACCTACAGTCCCTATCTTGTACGTAACCCGGGGACTGCCTGTACCTGGCCTGGCAGCAAAGGGAGAGGCCTCTGACCTCAGTGGAGCAGTCATAGCTTATGGAGTGGTACGCAGAGCACTCTGGGACTAACATAAAGGGATGAGGCTGTAACACTTCCCTGTCAGCTGCTCTGCGGCCGGCTGTTCTAGTCACTGCAACAGGCAGTGTAACCACCTTGTATAACCACCCCCTGGCAGATTTGAACCTGGGACCTCTGCAGCTTGAGCTACAAAGCTTAAGTTATTCTTCTTATCTCTGGCTGTAAGTGCCACTCCATGGGACAGTGAACCACACTCAGTATGTGGGTTACACAGGCTCCTTAGAAGAGCCAGCTTTGTGTCTTCTGAAGCCTTTTCCTGAAGGGCTGGAAGCACTAATGGGATGACAAGAGCTTGGCCTGCTCCCACCTCTCTGAGCCGCTTCCTAGTTCCAAGTCCGTGCTCCCGCTTGCTGCTGCTTTCTCCCCAGTGATCAGGGCATGTCCGTTCCAGGCTGGCATCCCACACCCTGATACTGCAGGGTGGCCTGGGGGCTAGGACTCCAACTTTCCTCAGCCTGGCCTGCGTTGCTGCCCTCGGGGAGCTCCGGTTGCTGCCCCTCTATGTTACAGCTGGGAGAGCCAGTTGCTGGATTGCTTCTTCTCTTGCTGGGGCAGGAAAGAGAAGCCCTATGGGTGGGTGGGTGACAGACGAGAGGCACGAGTGGTGGAGGTGCAGTAGGGTTCATGCCCATCAGAGCCAAATTGGAACAGGACGTGGAAGGTGCTAAACTTGCATGGGTTCCCAAACTGGGGAGCGTGCCCCCCCTGGGAAGCCGTGAAGAAATTCCAGGAGGGGTGTGAGGCAACCCAGCCCTCCCTCCCCCCCATCAATCCACTTGGGCTGGCAGGGTTACCTTAAAAGGGCCATGCCTGCTCTGGTCTTAAAAGGCCAATTTTTTTTAATTTTTTGCTCAACAAGTTTTGCTGCTATTTTGGGGGTGGGGGAGCGTGAGGGTTTCTCAAAAATCAGAAAGGGGGCGTGATGCTGAAAAGTTTGGGAACCGCTGTGCTAAAGGGAGGTTCAGGAGCAGCCAGCCAATGGGAGAAGCAGGAGGGCTGATGCTGTTAGACAGGGTTATAGGCCAGAGATGCTCGAGAGCAGGGTTCTGCCCCTCTGACCCAGTAAGTCCCGTCCTGTCCTGCGGGCTTGTGATGATGGTCGACAAGCCTGAACCCTGCTAGGGGGAGACATCACGGCACAGTTTGTGTGGGCTCTGAACCGGGTTTTAGCCTTCCCCTCCTATCCATGTGTGTGCGGCTCTGAGCTGGGCATGGAGGTGTGCTCAGCCTGACCCAGGCGGGCGCTGGAGTCTGGATGCAGCTTTCCCTCAGGAAGGAGGCAGGAAAAAGCATGTGAGTGCTGCGGGCCCATCCATGCCCTCCTGCAATTCCCTCCGCAAGGGGAGACTGGTTCCACAGCTGCCTGGGCAAGACACCCCGCTCAAAGGGCCATGTGCCACATGCATGGCGGGTGCAGAAATAGCAAAGACCCAAGCAGGTGGGGAACAGGATTTTGCCATGAGGATGCTCACGCCTGGGCGAGGCTGTGGGGGCAGCTTGGACCGCGGGTATCTCTCCTGCCCATAGACCTCAATTCTCCTGGTCCAACAGAGGGTCAGGACAGCCACAGGCCCCCCTGCCCCCCTATGTTACAGCATTTATTGAAAGGCCTTTTCCTAGAATCCCTTAACGCTCCCCTGCAGGCCCCACTTGCTCCCTGCTGGTCCAAACAGGCGCGATTCTGTGCACCCACTGGAGAACAAACACCCAACTCACTCACTGACATGTCTCGCTGTTAGGGTGACATTAAGCTCTCTCTTCTCCTTCCTTAACATTTACCAGGCCACTCTGTCCCTGTCATGGTGTTATCCACCACCTCCAACACGTTGGCCCCTGGATCCCCATCCTTCCAATGAGCCTGTTTCCCCAGCCGAAGTCTAAGGTTGCTCATCCCAGTGGAACCTGGTGCCTCATTGCTTTGACCAAAATGGGGCCTCACGCTGAAGAGATTTGAGAGCCACTGGACTCGCCCGTCTCCTCAGCCAGGTCTGTCTATCATCCTCGGGGGCAGCAGGGCTCAGGACTCTTGTAGGGCTGGAGACGATTCCCTGATCCTAAAGCAGTTATAGGGAAAGGCTTTCCTTACAATTTTTGGATATTGACACCATGCCATGGACCCTATAAAGAGACGGAGAATTTCACCCTAAAGACAAGGGGCGTTGGCTATTGGCAATCACAAACTGAGTCCATGGCATCTAGAGGGCAGCAGTAACAGCTTGGGCTTAAATGGACTTTGTTCCTGTGATGGATGGGTGAGGCGTTGTCCTTTTCTAAACATCCCACTGCTGCCACCATGTTGTGGCTGTTCCCTTTTCTCTCACTTTGAGTGCAGCAGGTGGCCTGCAAGAGACCTTAAAAATACCTTGCCTCTAAGGGCTTCTGTTTTTAAAACTCCCTAAACTCAGAGATTACCTGTTCTTGGGAGATGGCTGTCACCACTCAAATGAAAAAAACAAACCCACCTTTCTTCTTGAACCCAGGAAAAAATCACTTAGGCTATCACTTTTTTTCTGACAAAAAGACGGCTGAGATGTTCAATGAATATTTTGCTTCAGTCTTCTCTAGTGACCAGATATTCGACAGAGTTAATAACAGCAAGGGGGAAGGAATGCAAACCAAAATAGGGAAGGAAGAGGTTAGATAAGCTAGATGTATTCACGGCAGCAGGGCCTGATGAAATTCAGCCTAGTGTCATTGAGGAACTAGCTGAAGCAATCTCAAACTGTTAGCAAATATCCTTGAGAACTCCTGGAGGTCGGGGGAGGTCCTAAAAGACTAGAGAAGGGCAAACCTAGTCCCTATCTTTTAAAAAAGGGTAATAAAGGACCCATGGAATTATAGACCACTCAGCCTAATTTTTCGTAGCTGGAAAGATACAGGAATAAATGATTAATGTGTAGCAAAATGCAGGACAATGTAGCACTGTAGAATAGTGGTAGAGATGTAGCCGTGTTAGTCTGGGGTAGCTGAAGCAAAATGCAGGACAATGTAGCACATTAATGTGTAAGCATCCGGTGGATAAGAGAGTTCTAAGGAAGAGCCAGCAGGGATCTGAAAAGAACAAATCATGCCACGCCCACTGAATTTCTTTCTTTGCCAGGGTGACTGACGTGATGGATCAGAGCGAAGCAGTGCTGTGATATATTTTGATTTTTAGTAAGGATTTAGACACAGTGACAGAGACACAATGACATTCTTGTGAGCAAACGAGAGAAAAGTCAGGATGAAATTACTATATGGTAGGTTTCAGGGGATAGCTGAGTTAGTCTGTTACAGAAAAAAACAACAAATGGTCTGGTAGCACTTTATAGACTAATAAAACATGTAGATGGGTGTACAACTGGTTGGAAGACCATACTCAGAGTCTAGCTGTCAATGATTCACTGTCAAACGGGGAGGGTGTATCTAGTGGCTGACTTCCACGGCTCAGTCCTAGGGCTTGTACTGTTCCAGATCTTCATTAATGACTTGGATAATGGAGTGGAGAGTGAGGTTATAAAATTTGCACATGATACCAAGTTGGGAGGGGTTGCCAGGGTAGCCCTTCCTGTTCACCAGCCCGTGTAAGGTTATTCAACATAGGGGAAGCCTTGTGACTTTTTACACAACTCAGGGAGAGGAGGCCTGAGGCTCCTTGGTATGCTCTGTGTTGTGTGTGTGTCAGGGAGTGTGCCCCTCAGACCAGACCCTCTCCGACAAACACCAGGAACAGACTTTACTCTGGAAAGAACGTAGAACAGGAGCACAGCCCAGCAGCCCCTCCTTTCTGCTTGCAGCCTGCCTGCTCCCAGCTCAGTCCCTGCTGAGACCCTGCTGGGGACAGAGCGAGGGCACATCCTGGCAGGAACCAGGGAGTTCTCCCAACATGCCGCAGTTTGTCGTCCACAACTTGTAGTTCCCAGGGCTGCTGCTGGAGCCCACTGGGCCTTGGGCTATGCAAGCTCTTGGGCGGACAGGATTAACATTCAAAATGGCCTCGATGAATTTGGAGAATGGGTCTGCCACTCACGTAAACTTCAGCATAAAGGCAAGCGCGAAGCACTGCACGTAGGAAGGACAAATCAAACGCGCAGCTCCAGACTGGGGAATGACTTGCCAGGTGGTTGTACTGCTGAAAAGGATCAGGGGGGTTAAGTCGATCCCAGGTTGAATACAAGTCACCGATACGACAGTTATCAGAGGCCGATGTCATTCTGGGGTGCATCAGTAGGAGTGTTGTTTGTACGATATGGGAGTTATCGGTTCCACTCTACGGCTGTGTCTAGACTGGCATGATTTTCCGCAAATGCTTTTAACGGAAAAGTTTTCCGTTAAAAGCATTTGCGGAAAAGAGCATCTAGATTGGCACGGACGCTTTTCTGCAAAAGCACTTTTTGCGGAAAAGCGTCCGTGCCAATCTAGACGCGGTTTTGCACAAGGAAGCCCCGATCGCCATTTTCACCATCGGGGCTTTTTTGCACAGAACAAATCTGAGCTGTCTATACTGGCCCTTTTGCACAAAAGCTTTTGCACAAAAGGACTGTTGCCCGAACGGGAGCAGCATGGTATTTCTGCAAGAACACTGACAATCTTACATGAGATCGTCAGTGTTCTTGCGGAAATTCAAGCGGCCAGTGTAGACAGCTGGCAAGTTTTTCCGCAAAAGCAGCTGCTTTTGTGGAAAAACTTGCCAGTCTAGACACAGCCTACGAGTTGGCACTGAGGACTCAGTTGGAGAACTGTGGTCAGTTCTGGGTGCCGTGCTTTGGGGAAGAAGGGGACAAATTGGAGAGAGGCCAGAGGGGAGAGAGAAAAATAGATTAAAGGCTGAGAATATGTGACTGGTGAGGAAAGGTTAAAAAACCTGGGCGTGTTTAGACTTTGGTCAAACAAGACCGATGGGGATCCTGATAAGTCTTGGTATATAAAGGGCCGTTATATAGATCAGTGTGTGCAACCCGTGGGTCGCAACCCCCTTGGGGGGTCACGGCTGTCTTCCTGGGGGGTCGTAGTGCTTTGATCTGGGCTGGCCAGTATTCTCTTTTCCCAGCTCGGCACCCGACGTACAAACAAAAAATTTCCCAGGGGTTGCATATAAGCAAGGGGGCTCCCTGCTCTTCCCTACATGAAGGGGATTAAGAAGCCATTCTGCTGGCACATGGTGGTGATCCCTCTCCCAGGCTCCAGATGGGTAGTCCGACCCACCTCAGAGTTTTTGCTGGAGGGCTTTGAGTAGAGTAGCTGGTTCACCAAGGCCTCTGAAGTAATGGCCCCTTGAATACTATTTCAGTTGCTTCTAGGAGACCTTATTAAGGGGAGCACCCGTTTGAGTTGCTTGTTTTGGTGGCACTTGTGCCAATGCCTTTGCAGGCAACAGGCTGGTGGGGGGGAAAGTATGGTGGGGTGTACGGGCAGAGCCATGGGCAGTCAGTAATGTAGGCAAGGAAAGGCACAGCCCTTCCCAAAACTGCTTACATGCCTGACTGCCAAAGGCTGGGGCTATGGTGCAGCAGCCCAGCTTTCTTGGGCTGCCCGGGAGGGCTGAACCGGGGCCATAGCATAGCAGCCCGGCACTCTACGTGGCCAGGAAGGATCAGGCTGGAGTGGGCAGGGCTTGGCTCCAGGGGCAGGGCCTTGGGTGGAAGGGATGGGGGTGGGGCTTGCCTTTCCCAGCTGGGCCTTCACCCCACCACCCATGGACAGTGCCAGCCTGGCCAGAAAAGGGCACAGGCAGATGGCACATGGGTCTACCTGCAGCCACAGGGCAGACATTTCCATGTGCAATACAAAGTCGCTCAGAATCGGATACAGATGTGTCTCTCTCTGTCACAGGAACAACATTATGGGGGTGTCTGGCCACTGGTTTGCATAGTGATCCATCCTGTTTTGCTGGGTCGTGGTACCCACGGCAGCCAGTGGGGGTTACCCCAGAGCCAGCAGCATAGAAACCAGCCAGGTACCCCCCACTACGTCACAGTAAGTAAATCAGAACCATAAAGGATCATCAGGAGCTTCAAACAGACCAAACCAAGCTAAGGGCGACGTGACGGCAAATGAAGTTCAGTGTTGCAAAATAATGCACACGTGGGAGGAAGGGAGGAGGCGGGGAAGTGTAAGCTACTTGCATACCCTACAGCCTGGCTTCTCAACTTTGGAAGCCTTGGGGGCCACAATGATACTCACAGCACGTGTCGAGGGCTGCAACTTAAGTGTGGTTGCATGTACGTACACAGGGCTCGCCAGCCGTGCAGTTCTGCACTCTGCGCCGGCTCTTCCAGGTTGGAATCTACTTACCACGGGCGAGTAGATTATATTATTCATCGAGCCCTGTACATACAAATATACATACAAATAGCATCTTTCACACTGACGGGCATGAATACAAAGATTAAAGCAAGATTACACAACACACAAGCCCCATTGAAGTCAGTTCTGCTGGGAATAATAAAATGCAATATTTACCCCATTTCCACCCATATGACAGCACTTTTAATGAGCAATGGCAGTCCTGGAATTTAACTACTAAACCGCAAATTAACAGAAGACCATTCTATTGACTTGCCGCTCTGGAGCGTGTTCCCAATGGAGGCCATGTTCAAAGGATCCCACCTGCCGGCCGCGTGTTGAGCCCCGCATCAACCCAAACCGCCCCGCGAGCCACAAACAAACCCCTACAGGGTTCCAAAGGAGGAATATCAATCCAGGCAAAGGACCTTAGCCTCGTTATGGCCAGCTCAAAGGAGAGTGTTGCTCTATGAGACGCTCAGTGTGATGCAAACACACATGATGTTAGGATGAGTAATGACTGGGAGGGTGACTATAAATCAGGGGTGCAGCCACATTGAGACATTGTGGCGGGGGGGTTACAGAAGGGTGGCAAGAAAAGACTCTTCTATGAGCCAAGATAAGAATGGGATAATTTATCTTTGCAAGAGACAAGTATAGTCTAAATGTAAGGGGACTGTTAGCCCCTTACTAAAACTCAATGGGAGTTTTTGGCTGGCCAGCTCCCAGGACCAAAAGGGGAAGGGTCCATGAGAAATCAGGGCCCTGAGACTGACAGACCCCAGGGACAATGGGAAGAAGTCAACACTCCAGGTCAATCTGATTGACAGGTTGGACAGGCCAATGGGGGAATTAGGAAGCCAGCTCCTGTCCTCCGTGTGTGGGATTTTCTGGGTCTGAGGAAAAGGGGGAGAGAGCTAAGAAGCGTAGCAAGGGGTCCAGGCTGTACTGAGGAGCAGACCTGTAGTGACAGAGCCAGAGGCCCATACAGCCCACGGAGAACAGACCCTGTGCTAAGAGGCAGACCTGCAGCGACAGAGCCAGACACACACTGCCCAAGGAGTGCAAGCTGTGCTAAGAGGCAGACCTGCAGCGACAGAGCCAGACACACACTGCCCAAGGAGTGCAAGCTGTGCTAAGAGGCAGACCTGCAGCGACAGAGCCAGACACACACTGCCCAAGGAGTGCAAGCTGTGCTAAGAGGCAGACCTGCAGTGACCAGAGCCAAAGGGGTCAGAAGAGCAACACAAGGAGCTGGAAGCTGGCAAAGCAACATAGTCTGCAGCTGGGTGTGGTGAGCAGCTGGGACCAGCAAAGGGGGGAAAAGAGGCTCTGGGCAGGGAGATACCACCAGCCAAGAGGCCCTGCAGGCCAGACTGGAAGAGGGGTCCTGCCACCTAGAGCCTGAAGTCGTGTGGTCACTGCCAGAGCAAGCGTGTCCAGCCTGCAGCCCCTGCAGCACAGCCAGGATCTATAAGGGACCTATAGGGAACAGACTGTGAACTGTCCTTACACTCTGCAAACTGCTGTTTGTGATGTCCCCATGCTACAGAGCAGGACTGTAGGTTCTCTTTTAACCTTTCTCATTTTTTCCTTATTCTTTTCTTTTTAATCAGTTGCTGTTTAATAAGTTGTATTTGCTTTGAGCTGTATGTAATGATCACTGGGTCAAGAAAGCATCCAGTGTGAAGAGAGCACCCCGGAGTGGGGACACCCTAGCCCCTGCCCTAAGTAACTACAAGGTGGGGATTAAGCCTCAGAAAGCCTGGGCCCAGACTTGTTGGGATTTCGAGGACTCTGCTGTGCAGGAGAGTGGAGGGGGAGCCCTCAGGGTCAGGGAGGCCTTTGGGTAAAAGAAGTGGGAGTGGGGACTCAGATCCTTTCGCTGGTCCATTTCACCGGGGTGGTATAGAAACCAGGAAAGTTCCCCACAATAGCAGGACCATTCCCCTGCTTACATAAAGATGGGAGATAGGGAACTTCTGTCATCCCTGCCTTGTCACACAAGAACAATAGGTCAGTGAATTAAATTATAAGGGAGCAAATTCATAGCTGCTGCAAGGAAATCCTTTTTTTCACACACATGGCAATGCACAAGTAAACGGGGTGCTCTCTTCACTGCCACAGGACGTCACCAAGATGAAGTACACAGTAAGATTCAAAAAGGGATTGAACATTTCTATGGAAATCGAGAATATCCAGAGTTGTCATAATTAACAGCAATCAACACTTGGGAAGGGAGGCCGAACTTCATGGCTACGTCTACACTGGCAGCCTTTTCTGGAAATGCTTAAAATGGAACAGTTTTCCGTTATAAGTATTTCCGGAAAAAGCGCGTCTACATTGGCAGGATGCTTTTCCAGAAAAGCACTTTTTCCGGAACAGCGTCCGTGGCCAATCTAGACTCGCTTTTCCGCAAAAAAGCCCTGATCATCATTTTCGTGATCGGGGCTTTTTTGCGGAAAACACTACTGTGCTGTCTACACTGGCCCTTTTCCGGAACAGTTTTCCAGAAAAAGGACTTTTGTCCGAACGGGAGCAGCATAGTATTTCCGGAAAAGCGGCTGATTTCTTACAGTACATCGTCAGTGCTTTTCCGGAAATTCAAGGGGCCAGTGTAGACAGCTGGCAAGTTATTCTGGAAAAGCGGCTGATTTTCTGGAATAAGTGGCCAGTGTAGACACAGCCCTTGTGCAGGATTTAAACAGCTCTCTAACAAAAAATATCAGGCTGAGACCTGTATGAGGGGCATATTATCCTCCTGCTGCGTAGCGTTCTTACACCTTCCCTGAAGCAGCTGGTGCTGGCTACTGCCATAGTCAGGGCTAGCTGGAGATCGGGTCTACTCCAGTCTGGCTGTGCCTATTGATTGGGTCCAGACCTGGGCAGTGCGGCGTCCCCCAAAGAAATGTTCTGTCCTCGCGACTCCCACTGACTCTTGTGGAAACAGCCCAAGGCCTGTCCTATTCATGCCCCGGCCTCATGGAGTTCATAGGGCCCAGAGAACAGGCCTCTTGTGCGCAGAAGGTCTGTGCGGTGTCCGAGCCAGATGTGAAAGTTCACAGTCTCAACAGGCCTTTTTGCTTCTCCTCTTAGCCCAGATGTGGCACCCAGGGCCTTGCAGCCCATGCCAGTGAGACCTGCGGTCCTGAGGCGTTTGAGGAGCTGGCTGAGGCTGCCAGCCACTAGGGAGCTGGGCGAGCCGATCACCCCATAGCCAGCCTGGCTGCCCCAATGTACCTGCAGAACCAGCCCCCCAGGACTTCCCCACTGTGGGCACCAAAGGCCTGGATCAGAAACGGGAGAGTCTCCTGGTGCTGGAAAAAGCCAATGATTTATTTATTATCATGACAGCCTGGCCTCTGAGGTGGTAACCACGGCTACCCTCCCTCCACAAGCCTGATCCCACCTCAGCCCCTCCTTCCCCGTTCTTCCTGCCCCTTTCTCCCACTGCTGACTGGCATGTCGGGCCCCACTTGCTGTCAGATGGACTCTTGACACACTGAAACCCTCGCACCTCATGCCTCAAGCCCCACCCCAATCCTGGCAGGGACGGGGGAGGCTGTTCAACAGACAGTATCTGGCCAGCTCTCGGTCTCCCTTTGAACCTCCCAATTCTGCCTCCACCTTCCCCACCCAACGCCTCCCTGCAGCATCCTCTGCTTCCCACCATTCTGCCAGCTGGCTTGGCCCTGTTCCACCACCAGCTGCGGCTGCCAGACTAACCCTCCCCAGACCTGGCCTTCCTGTCACCGAAACCTCCCCCTCCTCCCACAGTCAATCCAGCTGGACCTGCCTGGCAGCTTTCAGGAGGGAATTGCCGCAGGCACCTTGCATCAGTGTGCAAAGGCAGCCCCCGGCACCAGCAAAGTGGGTACTCCATCCCAGTCATTGTCAACCACCAGGGGGCACCCAGGAGTCTCAAACATAAATTGCTCGCAATCCGATTCTGGACATCTAGCATTCCAGTCATCTGAAGAAGTGGGCTGTGTCCATGAGCCCCTCTCCCTGTTTTTTAGTCTTTAAAGTGCTACCAGACCATTTGGTGTTTTTTTAAAGTGTAATCTACCTGGCTACGTCTAGACTGGCATGATTTTCCGCAAATTCTTTTAACGGAAAAGTTTTCTGTTAAAAGCATTTGTGGAAAAGAGCATCTAGATTGGCACGGACGCTTTTCCGCAAAAGCACTTTTTGCGGAAAAGCGTCCGTGTCAATCTAGACACGCTTTTGCACAAAAAAGCCCCGATCGCCATTTTCGCAATTGGGGCTTTTTTGCACAAAACAAATCTGAGCTGTCTACACTGGCCCTTTTGCACAAAAGCTTTTGCGCAAAAGGACTCTTGCCCGAACGGGAGCAGCATAGTATTTCCGCAAGAAGCACTGATTTCTTACATGAGATTGTCAGTGTTCTTGCGGAAATTCAAGCGGCCAGTGTAGAAGAGCTGACAAGTTTTTCCGCAAAAGCAGCTGCTTTTGTGGAAAAACTTGCCAGTCTAGACACAGCCCCTATGAATTAGTTTTGCTGTTGTCAGCTAGGGAGACAAGTTGGTTGGCTCAAGGATATAACTAGATGTGGGGTTTACATACTTCCCCTAGCTGAGGAAGGGGCATCCCAAGCTGAACTTTGGGGACCCAGTAGGGATCCCAGACAAGCCCCCCACTTGTAACCACCACCAGGTAGATTGAACCTGTAAGCTCTGAAGCTTCATGTAGGAGCCTCTACTGCTTGAGCTACAAAGCCAGCTGGCTCGCCACTTAGGCTGTGGAGCGCCCTTATTCTTATCCCTGGCTGTATGTGGTCTAAGTGCCACTCCATGGCACAGTGAACCACACCCACTAGGCGTGTGGGTTACACTTTGATAGGGGGAGGAGGGGATCTGCTGAGGGGGCTGTGGACATGGGAGGAGGAGACTTGTGGGCTGCATCTGGAGCTGCGAGGTAGTGAAAAGCCAAGCTGCACAGCGGTATGGAGGTGGTGGGTTCAGGGCCTGGACCCATGTGTGAGAGGGGGTAGGGAGTTGTGAAGGCCGGGGGTGGGGCTGAAAACTATGTAAGGGAGCCAGGAGGGGAGAGGGATGTGGGCGTGTGTATGTGTGCGAGCCAGGAGGGCGCATGGGGGCCCAGCTGTGGGGCTGGGGGCGGGAGATATGTGACTAGGAGCTGGGCAGGAGACATGTCCCCCCGTGGAGCAGGTTGAAAATCCTGAATCACCTGTGTATCCACCCCACCCAAGAACACTCAGGGACCCCACAGGAAACCTCCCTGCTTCCGCCTCCCCACATTCCTGGAGGCGCGGACAGGGCAGTATAACCTCATCAGCTTGTACATGAACATGAGAGCCGGGAATTTGCCGCTGCTGCTGATTTCCAGCAGTGCTGTTTGCTCCCAGAGCTGCAGCCTCAAAAACTGGAGACCCAGGAAAGCCTCCGATAACGTCTGCCCAGCCGAACCTTTCAAAGGATCCTGGGGACGTGTGTTGAGTCTCTGTAATTTGGTGTACAGGAGACATCTGTTTGCTGAAACGCAATGCGTGCAATTGTAAGAGCTGAGGTCATGCCATACCCAATGCCACTGAATGGGTGCCCAATACCTGTTAGCTTATACAGTAAAAACACTAATTGGTCCACTTCACACTGGACACAAATGGGTACACCTCACTCTGAGTGTAAACGCTGCTCTGACACACCCCTGTGCAGAGAAGACTGGGCTTGGGCACTGGAGCCGGACCCTGGAGATCAGTATTGTATTTCTGGCTCTGCCACTGGCATGTTGGGTGACCTTGGGCAAGTCACTTCACCTTTCTGTGCCTCAGTTTCCCTAGCTGTAAAAGTGGGAACATTCCTTCCATGTACACCACTTTGGCCATTCTGGAAGAAAAGTGCCATATGAGAGCTCGGTGTTATTGTCATTACCCATGATGCCCTTGGTTGGAGGGCTGCAGTGTGTGGGCAGCACACGTCTACACCCGTCTGGATGGATACACTGTTTCAAGTAAGTGAATCATTACACAGCTGTGTCTATATCATGAGCCAGGCGTGCGATCCCCCTGCTTGCATGCCCAGATCTGTGCTAGTGCGAGTATAAATAGAAGTGTAGCCATGGTAGCGCTGTGGGAGGCACAGCTGAGCTGTGCCAGGTTCAAACCCGCCTGACACCAGGGGGGATGTACCTGGCACTACAGCTACACTGCTATTTATATTTGTGCTAGCTAGAGGAAAGCTAGTGCAAGTCCGTGCAATGAGCAGGGGAAACACATGCCTCGCTCGGAGATGTAGTTTCACTTGTTGTGGTGCATGTCTCTATGTGCAAGCCAGGCAGTTTCAACCTCTATCCATATAGGTCCAAGCCCTGACTTGGCCTGGCCCTGTACTGCCCCTAAAAGCTGGGGTTATTTTATTTGCCCATTGGCTTCTGAGCCATTAGGCCAGGCTGGGGGGGGGTCACATTTTTAAGCTTTTCTCTACAATCACGAGGGTGATGCACTTAAAAAAAAAAAGAATGACGAGTTTCTAATGTAATCCTATTACTCTTGGTGCTGGGGTTTTAAAAAAGATTGTAAGAGCTGCCAACCCTGTAGTGCCCCCTTGAGTTAGAGAGGTCCAGGGTGCAGCTCCCACACAGTTTGCCTCATTCACGGGGGAAGACATAACATGGCATTTAAATTCAAGCTGGTAAAAAACAAATTTAAGGGGGCAAATACCCTTCCCCCACAATTCTGCAGAAAAAAAAAAGGCAGCAAATAGGGTGGAGACCAGAGAAATAAGGCCAAAAAGAAGTATTTCTTCACTCAGCACACAGTCAACCTGTGGAACTCCTTGCCAGAGGATGTTGTGAAGACCAGGACTTTATCAGGGTTCAAAAAAGAACTGGATAAATTCATGGAGGTTAGGTCCATCAATACTTACTAGCCAGGATGGGTAGGATAGCGTCCCTGGCCTTTGTTTTTCAGAGTCTGGAAATGGGTGACAGGGGAGGGATCACTTGAGGATTCCCTGTTCTGTTCACTCCCCCTGGGGCACCTGGCATTGGCCACTGTCGGCAGACAGGATACTGGGCTAGATGGACCCTTGGTCTGACCCCGTGTGGCTGTTCTTATGACCACTGACAATCATGCTGACCATATCTGGCTATTGTCTCTTGTTTTATACGGGGTTTGTAAGCTTTTCGGGGGCAAGGACTGTCTGTGTTTGTGCAGCATCTGGCACAAGGAGGTTCTTGTCCTTGACAGAGGCTCCTAGACAGTACGGTAGGGTGGCCAGGGACACGACCCCAGAAAACAGGACATCCTGTACCTGCATGATGTTCCTGCTGGCGTGATGCATGGGGAGGGCCCCATTTTAGAGCATGAACCGTTATTCCATCTCTGCAGGCGTGGCCTTGCGTGAGGTCGTGCTGGTGGAGGCAGGACTGCTTGCTCCTCGAAACAGCGTCCCGGGGGGTGATGAATCCAGACAGAGTCGTGCCCGGTTTGATAACAGGCCGGACAGGGGGACAAACTTTGCAGCGCCAGGCTTGTCTGGCTTAAAACCAGACCATTAGCCTCGTGACTCTCCATAACACATAATACACGACACTCCATTGGGTGCTGGAGGACATGACCTATGAGGAGAGACTGAGGGATTTGGTCTTATTTAGTCTGCAGAAGAGAAGAGTGAGGGGGGATCATATGCTCCAGAGGGGTAGCTGAGTTAGTCTGTAACAGGAAAAACTTAAAAAACAATAAATAGTCTAGTACAGTGTTTCCCAAATAGTGCTCCGCAGAACCCCAGGGCGACCACCTGGCTCGCCCACCCCTAAGATCACTCCCCCCCCGAGCCGGTCTGAGGGGTGGTCGCCTGGGGCCACCATTTTCAAGGGGCCACCGTCTGCCGTGGTCTAGGGGCGGGCCGCTGTGTTGTGATTTTTTTTTTTTTTTGCTTGACAGTTTTTCCACTTTTTTTTGCTCGACCAGTTTCCCCCAGCGGTTTTTTTTTAGAAAGGGTTCTGTGGCCAAATAAAATTGGGAAACAATGGTCTAGTAGCACTTTAAAGACTAACAAAACATGTAGATGGTATCATGAGCTTTCGTGGGCACAACCCACTTCTTCAGATGGCAGGGAGATTTGATAGCAGCCTTCAGCTTCCTGAAGGGAGGTTCCAAAGAGAGAGAGAGGCTGTTCTCAGCAGTGACGGATGGCAGAGCAAGGAGCAATGGTCTCAAGTTGCAGTGGGGGATAGGGTTGCCAGATAGTTTCAACAAAAATACCGGACACACTTGATAAACATTTGGTGACCAAAAAAATATATACATGATATGGGAAGTTTATTGATGACAATCTACATTACATTGTATATTGCACATTAGATTGTGCGGCTTTTATCAATTTTTTATTTTTCAGAAACTCATCTTTTGCTTCCAAACAAGTGAAAGATATATTAAAAAACCCACAAAGTTGACTTCTTACTGACTCAACTCTTAATCTGTTGCATTCATCCGTCCATAGATTACCCATAACACTAAAAATTCTTCCCACACCGGCATTTGATACAGCAATTGAAACAGACTATTGAACCAATTTTAATAAATTTGGAGCAGCAGGTTCTTTGCTGAAAAAATATTCCTTACCTTAAAAGAGCGCGAGATATGAGAAAGATGAAAGCTAGACAAGGGACAACACTGTTGCAAATCATACGTTTATAAAAGGAAAATATTCAGCACTACTGCGGAGTTGCGTACTGCCTGGCTGGTAGGCACGCTCACATGATACTCGTATCCAAGTGGCGAATTGGCATAGTAGCGCAAAGTGCAGGCCTAGAGAGTGAGCGACAATACTTGCGCACAAGTCACATCATACCATTATAATAACAAAACGTACTTAATTAGAAAATACCGGACATTTCTATGTCCGGTATTTTCTCAATTTGATTCCCGAACAGAAAGCTCAAATACCGGACTGTCTGGTTCAAAACCGGACACCTGACAACCCTAGGGGGGAGGTCTAGGTTGGATATTAGGAAAAACTGTTTCCCTAGGAGGGTGGGGAAGCACTGGAATGGGTTACGTAGGGAAGGGGTGGACTCACCATCCCTAGAGGTTTTGGTTTGACAAAACCCTGGCTCGGATGATTGAGTTGGGGTTGGTCCTGCTTTGGGCAGGGGGGCTGGACTCATGACTCCTGAGGCCTCTGCCAGCCCTAGGATTCAGTGATGCTATGAATCCAGACAAGGCATGGCAAGGCAAGGAGACTAGGCGGAGCGGAGTGTAGGAGCAACATAGAGCCAGAGAGGGGAAGTGGGTTGCTCAGGGTTTAGCTGATCGCCATATTTGGGGTTGGGAAGGAATTTTCCTCCAGGGTAGATTGGCAGAGGCCCTGGAGGTTTTTCGCCTTCCTCTGTAGCATGGGGCACAGATCACAGCTGGAGGACTCTCTGCATCTTGGGGCCTTCAAAGTATTTGAAGGCTTCAATATCTGAGATATAGGGGAGAGGATTATTCCAGGAGTGGGTGGGTGAGATTCTGTGGCCTGCACTGTGCAAGAGGTCAGACTAGATGATCATAATGGTCCCTTCTGACCTTAAAGTCTATGAGGGTATGTCTACACTAGAAAGTTAGTTCGAACTAACGGACGTTAGTTCGAACTAACTTTCCTATGCGCTACACTAGCGCTCCGCTAGTTCGAATTTGAATCGAACTAGCGGAGCGCTTAGTTCGAACTAGGTAAACCTCATTTTACGAGGACTAACGCCTAGTTCGAACTAGCTAGTTCGAACTAAGGGCTGTGTAGCCCTTTAGTTCGAACTAGTGGGAGGCTAGCCCTCCCCAGGTTTCCCTGGTGGCCACTCTGGCCAACACCAGGGAAACTCTATGCCCCCCTCCCGGCCCCGGACCCCTTAAAGGGGCACGGGCTGGCTACGGTGCCCGTGCCAGGTGCAAGCCTGCCAGCACCCAGCCAGCAGACCCTGCACCTGGCACGGCACAGAGCCACCCACCCGATGCCCCCCAGCCCACCCCCTCTTGCCGGGACCAGGCTGGCGGCTCCCGGGAGCTTGCCCTGGACCGCAAGAGGCGGGCACCTTCCTGGGCTAGTGCGGACATCGTGGACCTCGTCCACGATCTCCGCACTAGGCACAGGAAAGTGGCCGTCTAGGGCAGGAGAGCTGCCAGCCTGGCCACCCAGGACCAGGTGTGCATGAAAATCAAGGGGGTCCACTGAGACCCCCGACACTGAGCCCTGAGCTTACAATGGCCGTACTGGGTCAGACCTAAGGTCCATCTAGCCCAGTAGCCTGTCTGCCAACAGCGGCCAACCCTAGGGACCCTGGAGGGGATGGACCGAAGACAATGACCAAGCCATTTGTCTCGTGCCATCCCTCTCCAGCCTTCCACAAACTTTGGGCAGGGACACCACTCCTACCCTCTGGCTAATAGGACTCCATGGACCCAACCTCCATCACTTGATCTCACTTCCCTTTAAACTCTGTTCTAGTTGTAGCCTTCACAGCCTCCTGCAGCAAGGAGTTCCACAGGTTAACTATTTGCTTTGTCAAGAACAACAACTTTCTCTTACTAGTTTCAAGCCTGCTACCCATTCCTTTCCTTTGGTGTCCTCTAGTCCTTCTTTATGGGAACTCAGGAAGAACTTTTCTGAATGCACCCTCTCCACCCAACCCCTGCTTTTAGAGACCTCTATCCTGTCCCCCCTCCGTCTCCTCTTTTCTAAGCTGAACAGTCCCAGTCTCTGTAGCCTCTCTTCATCTGGGACCTGTTCCCAACCCCTGATCATGTTAGTCGCCCTCCCCTCTCCCAGCCTTTCTCTTCCCCTCTCCCACCTCCTTTTCCCAGTCTCCCCCAGTTTTTTTCAATAAAGACAGAGTCAATGTTGGAAGAAACGTTATCTTTATTTTGTACATCAATAAGAAGGGGGGCTAGGGAAGGGCAAGTGGAAGGAGGTGAGGGAGGAATGGGGTACGAGCCCCCGATGGGGAGGACTGGGCTGGCTCTGCGGGCTTCTGGGGGTGGAAGCTCTCCTGCAGCCCCCCAATTACTCCCTCTCCCCAGATGGCAGCCTGCGGCAAGTGCAGCCGGGCTGATGGCCGAGTGCTGTGATGTGCCCAGTGTGGGCACTCAGGGCACTCCAAGCCAGAACTTCTTTGCAAGCGGGGCACCCCTTAGAACTGTGTGTCCGGGGTGGGGGTCGGGACCCTTTAAGCGCAGCCCTCGGCTAGCCTGAGACAGTATCTCCATGCTCTAAGTCCTCCTTTTATGCCCTGCCGGCACTGCTTCCGGCCATCCTTAAGCCCTGTTCAGAGTCCACTCAATGTGGACTTACTAGTTCGAACTAGCAAAACGCTAGTTCGAACTAGTTTTTAGTTCTAGATGCGTTAGTTCGAACTAGCTTAGTTCGAATTAACTAATTCGAACTAAGTTAGTTCGAACTAGCGCTGTAGTGTAGACGTACCCAGAGTCTAGGCAGGGGCAGCCCTAGACCAGCCGCCAGCAGCTGGTACCCTAGGTGAACCATGCAATCGGCACCCCCACCTCCAAACCCCTTAAGGATATTGCACCACCATTGGGTGCCCCATTTAACTCGGCACCCTAGTCGCCTCTATGGATGGGCCGCCCCTGGGTGTAGGGACGGGGCAGAGAGACAGGAGGAGCAAGGCCAAGCTAGAACCCAGCGCCGGAGCAAAGCACAGCAAGCAGGAGGGCGAAAGCGGTTTGCGTGGGAACGGGACCCGGTCTGGATCCGCCCCGGGGCCCATGGAGGGACCGCGGAGCAAAGGTCCCTTTGCTGCAGCAGCTCCCGGGGGAGGGGGAGGGCTGCGTATGCAAATGAGGTGATTTATTTAGCTGTGGGAAGGGCTTCCCCCTCCTCCCGCGGGGTGCCCTGCGCCGCCACAGAGCCTCCCCCGGGGAGGAGGAGGCGGCGGCCGGCTGCCGGAGCCGAGGCAGGTTAGTCGGTCTCGCTCCTTTCAGCGCCTTCCCTCTGCTTTTCCCTGCTCCCCCCCCCCAGCAAACTTTCCCCAACCCCCGCTCCGGCGCTGCAGGCTGGGCTGGGGCGGGGGACGAGCCGCCTCGGAGAGCGAGAGGCAGGGAGATGAATCTGCAGGGGCAGCGCTTGTTTGCGGGGCGGCTTTGCAGTGAGTTGTATGAATGAATTTCCCCCCCCTCCCTTCCAACCTGCTTTGCTCAGCCTCCCCCTTCCTCATGCCCCGTGGGGCTCTCTCCCCATCCAGCGCCTCAGCAAACTTGAAACCCGAAATCCCCCAGGCAGGCTGGAGAGGAGACCCTAGTCAACAGCAGCCAGGGATGGCCGCCGAAACAGCAGCAGCAGCAGACTTTGGGGTGTGAGTTATGCCAGAACAAATCAGGCCTTATTTCTTGTTCTGACCCCCCCGCCCGCTTGTCCATTTCTTTCTTTCCAGGCCTGTTTCACAACAGGGCTTTCCCACAGAGGGGCCAGGGAGTTTGCTCAGTGGTTTGGACGTGTAAAGGGAGCAGAAAGGGTTTGTGCCCCACTTCTGGTCTCCCTTCCGCTGCTATGACTCTGGACTAAACCCAGGGAAACTGAGGCAGGCAGAAGGTGAATCTGGCCCTAACTGGTGATTATTCATTCAGGGTTCTGAGCGGAGGCAAACAAGTTCTGCCCTGGCAGGCTGAGCAGCAGCATTGCCTTCCAAGGGTTAACAGAGGATGTAATCTGGCCTGCAAATTCAGTCCTCTCTGCTCATAGGTCCCCAGCCTTCCTCACCTCAGCATCTGAGTGCCTTCCAAGTGTTTTAGAACAGAAATAAACACAGGTGCACTCCCCCGTCCTTCCCAGCCTGCAGGAGGGCAAAAACACCCAGGCTAAGGAGCACAGCTTGTGAATTTGTGTAAGGGCAGATGCTGTGCATGAATTCACTCGTGAAGGGGCGAGTTTTGTGGTTGGTGATGAACTGTTTATAGGGTTTATTCTTGGGTCCTGTAGCAGAGAGTTCCACAGTTTGGATGCGGATCCTGTGAAAGTTCAGTTTCCTGCTCTTATGAGCCTACCCTTATGGGTGTGGGGTGAATGGAGCTTTGCGGGAAGGTCAGAGTTGCAGAGGGAGAGCTGATCTCATCTGGCCTGGGCTTTGCGTAAGACAGAGTCTTGTTTGGAATGGGGAGCCCATGTGGCGCGGTGAGCATTGGGGCGGCAGGGTCAGAAACAGCTGTATTCTTTAGCAGAGGAGTTGCTGTGTTATGTGCCATCTGGAGCTTTCCTAGGGCATTAGTTCATCTTAGGGAAAGAGGTCTAGATGCAGACTGTCCTAAACTGGATCCATCTGGGCATACCGCCCCCACCTTAGCGGGTGCAAGGTGAATCTGCCTCCATGAAGCTGACATTAGGATTAGGGTGTGAGGATGGGGTGGGTCTGGGTTCTGTTCTGTTCTGTGTAGGTCAGACGCATAGACTTGGAGGCTCGAAAATAGTCTGACTCCCTGCAAATTGCAGGCCAGAGAACCTCGCCCTCCCGCTCGCTCCTATTCCTTTAGTGAGCGGAGCACCTTGAGTTTAGAGGGATTTGGGGCAAACGCTTTGGCTCTGTCTGTAGAAATAGAGGCTCTGATGCGTCAAAGAGCAGCATGCACTAGGCACGTATCTAGAACCCCACCGTCATCACTGCAGGATTTCCCAAACTGTGTCTGGCCCAAACTGTGAAGTAATATATAATCTTGTGGAATAGAATTCACGCATAATAGAACATCCCTTTGCCAGCATCAAGCCTCTTGTTCCAGGGGACCATGGTGGTAGACACAGTTCTTAATAAAAAAAAGTCAAATTAAATTAATAATGAAACATTATTTAATTTCGGAAGGTGGTGTATGACACAATTGTTCAGCTATGCCATCTACTATCTAGGGGTAGTAGCCCCCTAGTTCGAACAAGGGAAGCTAAGTGAAGGTGACCGAAATTAAATATCCCGTGCTTCATTAGCATGTTCCCGGGTGGTCGCCATTTTGGAAATTGACTAGCCCGGCATCACTGCCCACGTCTACACGCGGCAATGAAACGGGGTTTCGAAATAAACCCCTTAATTTGAATTAGCCGCTAAACCTCATTCCAGGAGGAATAACAACTAATTCGAGTTAGGACTTTACTTCAAACTCCTGTTTCACTGACGCGTGTAGACGTGGGCAGTTATGCCGGGCTAGTCAGTTTCCAAAATGGCGACTGCCTGGGAACATGCTAATGAAGCGCGGGATATTTAATGAAGCAAATTGTTCGAACTAGGGGGCTAGTGTAGACATACCTTAGGAGAGTTTGTCACTGTTTGGCTAAGTCTAGACTGCAGAGTTAAATTGGAAAAAGATATGCAATGTACGATACGCATATCTTACGATACGCCTTTTTTCCGATTTACTTTCGAAAGAGGCTTTTCTGAAATTTGGTGCACCTACTTGGCACCACATTTTGGAAAAAAGGGCTCTTTCGACACATCCCGTATGCCTCATAGGACGAGGTTTATGGGGATGGTGAAAGAGCGCATCCGCTTTTTTGAAAAATTTTTTTGGAAAAGCATCTGCGTTCCTTGGACGTGGCATTGCTTTTACGGGATACGTCCGGTATCCTGGAAAAGCAGTACAGTCTAGATGTAGCCTTTGTCTGTTCAAGAACTCCTCCTAAATGGTAAGAGCTAGGACCTCCAAATTCAGTACACTGCTTCCTCTTTTCATGATTCAAAGCAAGGCCAGGGTTTGGTTGCACCAGGACAATGGGACGTGCCTGGAATAGGCTTGCTTCTCAGAAAACCATGCAGAAAAGAGACAGAATCACCAGGCAGGTGAAAGAGGCTGGTTGGAGGCACCCCCCTTCCCCCATCTGGGACTGCCCCAGCCCCCAGCCTCCCATCCCGCCACGTGCCCTGTATAGGGAGAGCGGGGAGAGGGGCTGAAGCGTCTCTGCCCGATTGTAGTGGGACATCGCAAGTTGTTCCTCTTCATCAGGGAGTGAGGGGAAGCGCACAGTTTGCTGCATTCCTACTCTGGCTGGGGAGCTCTTTGCTCTGTCTGCCTGACAGGAATGGTGGCCTCCTCAGGATTGGAGGGCACACAGGAAAAAGAGACACTTTGGCCAGTGGTTCTGAAGCAAACTCATCCCCAGTGGAAAGAGCTCTGGGATGTTTCATGGCCGTGCAGAGCAGGAAACACCACGGACTTACTCTGTGTCCCACCAATCCCACGTCGCGCTGAGTCGTTCGAGCAGGGGAGCCCCTCAGCGAGAGATGGGTACCGGTGAATTCTGAGAGGAAAGTGTCTTCCCTGGGAATCTCCTCAGGCAGCTGGGTCCTGCACCTCTCTCGCACCAGCATCTGCAGCAGCATCTCGCGCTGAGAGCCTACACAGGGGTGCGAACCATTTATAACACAGCTCTGTGCTGTCCCAGTGGGTTTGCTCTGCCTCCACAGGAAAAGCAGCATCAGGTGTAAACAGGCTGGAGATGGAAAGAGGAAAGAAGCCCTGGTATGAATCTCAGTGGGTGGGGAGGCACTTTGGCCTCCCCTGCCTCCCCATGGACCCCCTTTTACACAGACACACACACACACACACACAGAGTCCCCTGCTCAATGCGGACTCCTACATCCCCCACGGTCCTCTGCCCTGAGTCCCAACTTAAAGACCCAGGCAGTGCCGGTAAATGCACTAGTGATACCATAGTGATATGTGATAACATAGTGATATCACTTAGCACTAGGAGATCTGAAAAGTTCTGTTTTCCCTCATTTTATAGATGGGGAACTGAGGCCCAGATAGGTGAGGTGACTTGGCAGGCATTGAGGCCTAGCTCTTGCTATTAATTTTTCACACACACTCACACTCTCTCTCTCTTTCTCTTTCTCTTCTCTCCTTCATTTTGAGTGCTTTTACCACACACATACACATACACACACACACACACACACACTCTGTTTCTCTCTCCTTCATTCTGAGTGCTTTTACCACACACACTCACACTCACACTCACACTCACTCACTCACTCTCTGTCTCTTCTCTCTCCTTCATTCTGAGTGCTTTTACCACTCTTCCACAACAGCCACAACCAAGCAAAAATCAGGTCCCATAACGACTCCTCTTTTCTCGCCCCTGGGCCTGTGTGCGTACAGGGACCTTGCAGGTGCCTGGCAAGTTGGGACACTGAAACTATTTCAGACCAAGAGGAGGAAGCAGTTCCCCAGAGCCGCAAGCCTGGGCCAGAGAACACGCTGCTGAGATTCAAACCCAGGCAGATGTTTCTGTAGGTTTGTGTGGAGGGGATGATGGTGGTTATAATCAGAAATGCTTCACTAGGTGAGCAGAGAGGGTGATGGAGCTTGACTGTCGAGTGTGCACTGCACAAAGCAGAAATGCCAAAAGAGGCGTGAAGCCTGCAGCAGAGCGATATCGTCTGGCTGGTACCGGTATGCCCGGCTGCTTGCCTTTCCAGGCTATGTGGAGAGGGATCTGAGCTGGCCCGTGGGCACTGGGTTGTGGGTGTAGCAGCTCTCCCTGGGAGAGGCTGCAATGAGTTTGCTACGCCTGTGTGACTGGGCATCGGGTGGGTTAGTCTTCTGTTTGTTGTGGGTAGCAGAACAGGACGGGAAGTATCACTTACTGATAAGCGTGGCTCATCTCTGGAGATTTGCCTGGGGAGGGTGTGGCTGGTATTTCTTAAGGCATCTGTCTCTTCTACAAATGGTTTTGTACAGCACCTGCTGCAGTGGGGCTCTGGTCTCAGACACTCATCTCATACAGTAATAGGTCTTGCTAAGCATATGGAATTGCTTGGTCTTGAAATAGAAGGAGTTTTACTGGCAGGTTTTCTTATGGGAAGTTAATGCCTGCTGGGTAGTGTGAATGGTAGAAAGGGAAGCCCTGTCTTCCGATGGCCTCAGACGGGCTCGGCAGGGCAGTGCGAATCAGTGGAGCATTGTCCGGGAATTGTCACTGCAACCCTCTATGGAAAGTCCCTTGTTTGTGCCTTTCAGACCTAGGAGCAAATGACATGGTGGAGAAACAAGGGGCAGTCCTGTAGCAAGGCAGAAAGCGTGGCATCTAGTGGCAGGGCACAGTCTGGGTTCCTTAGCATGGTCCTGCTGCATGCTTTCTGGCAATGTCATTGCCAGACTGTTCGCAGGGAGCACCATGGTGCAAGTTAGAGGGTCTGCAATTCCGGCTATTGCACATGAATGCTGAGAAGTCTCTGGGGAGTGGAACTTCCTCCTGGAAACAGTAGGGCCAGGCTGATGGATCCCTGGAATGTTGTTTTGCAGGCAGAGAGGATTGGAGGTGCCTTTGAGAGCAAGGGATTTGGTGCGTTTGTTTTGGGATGGGGGGGGAGGCTTGTTTCTATTTAGAGCCTCTGGATTCTGGGCACCGGAGAGCAGGTTGGGCCAGCCAGAGCCTGCTTTGCTGGGATCTCAAAGTGGTCCTGCTGCATTTATCCCCTCCTGTGGGCTGCTTGCGTTTGACTTCATCAGCTTTTTGGAGCAGACCTGCCTTTTCTGGCAGGCTTGTTAGATTCTCCGTGTTTCCTGGAGACACAGGTGGAATCTTGGCATCATGGAAGGCAATGGCAAAATGCAACCAGGATTTCACCCTACATATTTTGTATGGGTTTTATCCTGAGTAGCTGGGACCTGATAAAGTTTTCCCATCTGCGCGCCTCTGATCCCATGACTTCTTCATTTATAAACTGCATCGTTAGTTAACGTGGGTGGTTGCTAGGGTGACCCGTGTTCTGAATTGGGCAGGACCATCCTGAAATACAGCGTCCAAGTCCTAGGCTGAATGACTCTGGGCTGGCGTTTGTTCCTGATTCCCCGTGGCGCTGTTCTATGCCTGCCTATGGCTTAGGGGTGGCACCAGCATTTTCTGGGAAGGTGGGGGGACCGAGGCAGGCCATACCCCCCCTCTTTGCCAAAAGGCTCTGACCCTGCTCCTCACGTATAAAATGATGAGGTCTAAATGAGCTGTTACTGCTGAAGAAAGAGAGTCTTTGTGGCTAGTTCTCTGAAAACATCCACTCCGTGTGCAGAGGCAGTCGAAAGAGCTAACAGGATGTTGGGAATCATTAGGAAAGGACTAGATAATGAGACCGAACATATCCCGTTGCCTGTATAGAAATCCGTGGTACACCCACATCTTGAATGCTCCACTCGGGTGGTTGCCCCATTGCAAAAAAGATATATTGGCATTGGAAAAGGTTCAGAAATGGGCTACACAAATGATGATGGGTGTGGAATGGATTCCATAGGAGAAGAGATTAAGAAGACTGGGACTTTTCAACTTGGGCTAAGATGACTAAGGGAGGAGGTATGATAAAGGCCTATTCATTCATAACTGGCCCTGGGAGGGGTACCAGGGTGCCTAAGAGCAGCCCCTGTGCACAGCCAGCTCCCTGCCGGGACTGTTGCTAGAGCTGCTTGCTCTGTCCCTTCCATGCTGCCTCTGATAGAGGCGTCGAGGGGTGGGGAGCCAGGTGGCACCATGGAGGTGGTGCTGGAGGGAACCGGCTTGTAAGCTGGCTCCCCCCAGCACCGGCTCCTGTCCCCCCCTCCACCTTGCTGCCTCTTATAGAGGCAGCAAGGGGGGGGGGAAGCAAGTAATCAAGTACTCCACTCAGCTACCCAAGAAGCTTATCAGGTAGTCGACTACTTGCTAACATGCCTATCACTAAGGGAGACTCGGGAGGCGAAAGCTGCCCCAGCAGCCCTGTGTGCCGATTCCGACAGGCGCCTTTTTACAAAGCTGAGGGGAGGAACGGCGAGAAAACCAGTTTGCCCGGGAAAACGTTCCCTGTAGCCATGGCGTTTCCTATATTCCTCCTTCCCTCTTCCCTTATTATTTATGGCATCTCATCAGGGCCATCCCCACCAGTGCTGGTGCCCTACACAGCCCAGGACCGCTCCCATCCCTGGCCACAGGGAGGCTAGTGGGGGTAGAAGCCATGGGGGGCACCGAGTTGCCTACTCTCTCTCTTCCTCCTTTTGCTGCAGCAGCATCTTGTCTGGGGGAGTTGGCAACCCTGGATCCGGGCAGGGAGGGAGGCTCATTAGCAGCCTCAGGGCAGCAGGCGGGCAGCGCGGGCTGGAGGACTGAGAGGAGCAGAGGGCAGCCACGCTGCGGGCCAGAGAAAAGCAGCCCTTTGAAGGGGAAACCACTGCTCCTCTCCAGCTGCCGGCTGGACGACTGCCCCATGCTCCTCTTCAGTCATCCAGCCCGTGCTTGCACTGCTCCCCGTGAAATTTGGTGCCCCAATTTCCATGGTGCCCCGCTGTGTGTTTTGCATATGGATCAGGATGGCCCTGCATCTAATGATACTCCTCCACCTAGTGTACTGGCTTCACCCATCCCGGGAGCAGCCTGGGGCTTTGGTGGCTGGGTTATCCCTCATGGCAGAGAAGAGAAAACTGGTTTGCGGAGAGGCTTCTGGACACAGACAGACGCTATGCGCCCAGATCGAGTGAACACAACCTGTGTCATTTGTCGCCTCTGGACTTGGCCTGGAGCGTGCCGCGATCTATAGTGAAGGGTGCTGGAATGAAACTGGTTCCTTTGATCTGTGGCTCTTCAGCATCTCTTCTTACTAGAGAAGTCCGCTGGCTGAGGCGCTGTCTTGCTGTTCGGCTGGGGGAGCTGGCCTCTGTTCCTGATTGCTCCTGGTGTCCCAGGAGGCAGCAAAGTCTTTGGTGCCATTGGCTGGTCTTTCCTGCAAGGACCAGAACTCATTGATTAGGACTCATTCCCAGCCAGGAAGCAGGGAAGGACAAATTGCAAGTCACTCAGCACTTTCTAATGCACTTGAGAAAACAAAAGCAGGCTGCGGCTGCTGCTCTGCACGGGCTGTAAAAGCCGTGGCCTCTGGTACTTGGGGTAGCATTGGCCGCTCTTGATAGCGTACAAATGCCGGGGCTGAGAGCTGAAGGAAAGAGGCAGAAAACAAGCTCAAACTGGCCCTCCTGCCCCCATCCTCCAGCTTATCTTGCTTTTCCTCTCTTCCCCCTTGTAATGTGACGGTCTGTTGTCTTATGAATTCTGATGAGTCAGAGCCTGGTACCCTGGTCAGAAGGGAGGAGGATGGGATAGAGCGGTGGTTTTCAAACTATGGGTCGCAATGGGACTGGGTCTCTTTGCTGCAGGGAGAACAGGTGAGCAGTGGGGGGGGGGGGGGGGGCTACAGCAGCTCCCTGCCTGGCCTAGCACCACATACTGCGCTGCACCCCAGAAACAGCCAGCAGCAGGCCCAGCTCCTTGGTGGGGGTGAGGGGGGAGGGGGAGAGCACACAGGGCTCCGCCCACTGCTTTTGGGCGCAGTATGGTCTGCGGTGCAAGGAGAGGCAGGAAGCTGCCTTAGCCCCCCACTGAACTGCTGACTCGGACCTGCTCAAGGTAAGCCCCTCCTGCTCCAGCCCTGATCCCCCCAAAGTCAGAGACCCCCCCCTACACTCCCACTCTCACCCTCAGCCCCACCCAGGAGCTCACACTCCAGTCAAATAATGCTGGGTCCAACAATTTTCTTCAACTGGGTCATGAGAAAAAAAGTTTGAAAGTGGCCTCGCAGGGAACATTTCTGGGGCTAGGGAAGGCTCTCTGAAATAGGGTCGCCAGGTGTCCAGTATGGAACCGGACAGCTTGGTATTTTCACCTCCTGTCCGGTAAAAAGTTCAGAAAATACCAGACACCTAAAATGTCCAGTACTTTCTGATTTTTTTCCCGGCCAGGAGGTGAAAATCCCAGGCTGTCCGGCTCATTACGGAGGCAGCCTGGCAACCCTACTGATTACCAGGTTCCGCAGGGGAGCTGTCCAGTTCCACGCAGGGAGGTAAGATGGCAGGTAGCCGCCAGCAGCCTGTTAGGGCCAAAAACCTCACACATGGTTTTTAAAGGGTGGTTTTTTTTGCTTACCAACTCTCGGGGTCCTTTTGTTTTGGCTCAATAAACTTTTTCTTGGCATGTTTTTTTTTTTTTCTTTTTGGTTTGGTATTTTTTCTGAAACCACCTGGAAACCCTACCTGAAACCACCAGAATAGAGCTTGTTTCTCAACCCCCTTTCTGTGCCAGAGGTCCCTAGCTGCCTTTTGCTATAAAACCTGCACTGTCGTTGCTTAATCATGTGGACAGGACACGTTGGTTCTATGGAATGAATATGCTGTGAGAGTGTCGTGCTGCCGTTCATTTTTTTTATTCTTCCCCCGGTTACAACTGTCTGATGGCTATGGGTTTCAAGGAGGGCAGAGGGAAGGATTTTGAGCCATCTGACATAGGGAAGAGGGTGGATACTGCTTTTGTTGGAGAATAAAGGAATTTAGGCACCGTCTGCCAGGGGAGTGTGATTTCACCTAATGAACTGAGTGATGAAAACCGCCTGCCTCTCTACTGCAGTGTTGTTCTGAAGCACACAGTGCCAGTCACAGACAGCAGACTAGGTTAGATGGGCCAGGTGCTCTGATCCACTCTGGCACTACCGACACTTGGATGGAAAACTGAGGAAGATCTCTGGGCTAACACAAATCCGTTCTAAACTCAGGCCGCAAACCATACAAAAGGGGCCACAGCTGAGTTTTATTTGATCATTGACCTTTGTCCC
This sequence comes from Pelodiscus sinensis, assembly GCF_049634645.1. Classification (NCBI taxonomy): domain Eukaryota; kingdom Metazoa; phylum Chordata; order Testudines; family Trionychidae; genus Pelodiscus; species Pelodiscus sinensis. The sequence goes on along the minus strand of NC_134711.1, from coordinate 324,814,954 downwards.
CTGGGCCACCAGGAGTATTGGTGACATGCCCTCGGGAGACCGTGCTGTGTCTTCGGCAGGGGATTTATTGCTGTAATCACTTGTCTCTCAGGGATGTCATTTGACCTTGTCATTGTCATTTCAAACGGCTGCAGGCACCAGAAAGATGGGTGGCGTGTAGCTAATTAATGGCACTGTAGTCCCAGACTCACTGCTAGCTGGAGACCAGGCCAGTTTCCCTGTAAGAACGTATTTAGTGTTTCGAAGTTTCAGAGGGGAAGCTGAGTTAGTCAGTAACTGGAAAAACTTAAACAACAAATCGTCTTGCAGCACCTCAGAGACGAACAAAAATGTAGGTGGTATCATGAGCTTTCATGGGCACAACCCACTTCCTCAGATGAATGGAGATTAAGGGGTCCAATTTTCAAATGAATAGCACAGAGAGGAGATGGGGGGAGGGGAAAGAAGAAAAAAAAGGGGAAAGAAATTGTCAATTAGAGTGTCCATGCTAAATTAAGCTGATAAGAATACTTAGTTATCTCTTCCTTGTCCCCTCACCCCCACCTTCTGTTTTATGTAGCTGATTCATTAGTTTATTTGCTTACTTTTTTCATTGTCTCCCTCTTTTATATAATCATAGAATCATAGAACTGAAAGAAAAATGCAGGACAATGTAGCACTTTAAAGACTAACAAGATGGTTTATTAGATGATGAGCTATCGTGGGCCAGACCCACTTCCTCAGATCAAATAGTGGAAGAAAGTAGTCACAACCATATATACCAAAGGATACAATTAAAAAAAATGAACAGATATGAAAAGGACAAATCACATTGCAGAACAGGAGGGGGATGCGGGGGGGAGGGGGAAGGAAGGAAGGTAAGTGTCTGTGAATTGATGATATTAGAGGTAGGGAGAGTGGGATGTTTGTGAGTTAACCATTAACCATTAACTAATACCATTAACTCACAAACATCCCACTCTCCCTACCTCTAATATCATCAATTCACAGACACTTACCTTCCTTCCTCCCCCCCCCCCCCCGCATCCCCCTCCTGTTCTGCAATGTGATTTGTCCTTTTCATATCTGTTCATTTTTTTTAATTGTATGCTTTGGTATATATGGTTGTGACTACTTTCTTCCACTATTTGATCTGAGGAAGTGGGTCTGGCCCACGAAAGCTCATCATCTAATAAACCATCTTGTTAGTCTTTAAAGTGCTACATTGTCCTGCATTTTGCTTCAACTACCCCAGACTAACACGGCTACATTTCTAGAACTGAAAGAGACCTCTGAAGGTCATCAAGTCCAGCCCCTGCTCTATCATAGAATCATAGAATACTAGGACCGGAAGGGACCTCGCGAGGTCATCGAGTCCAGTTTCCTGCCCTCACCACAGGACCCAGTACTGTCTAGACCATCCCTGATAGATGTCTGTCTAACTTACTCTTAAATATCTCCAGAGATGGAGATTCCACAACCTCCCTCAGCAATTTATTCCAGTGTTTAACCACCCTGACAGGTAGGAACCTTTCCTAATGTCCAACCTAAACCTCTCTTGCTGCAGTTTAAGCCCATTGCTTCTTGTTCCATTCTCAAAGGCCAAGATGAACAAGTTTTCTCCCTCCTCCTTATGACACCCATTTAGATACCTGAAAACTGCCAATTCACTTCCAGAATATGATTGGAAGAAGTGGGTCTGCTCCAAAAGGTCAACACCTAATAAACCATCTTGTGAGTCTTTAAAGTGCTACATGACTGCTTTTTTGGTTTTACCCACCCTAAGTACTCTTTGTTTTTTTATGTCATTAGGATGTGGAATGCAACCGGCCATCCAGCCAACCTCTTTGTTTAGACTTCTGTTGTGGGAATCAAACTTGTAAATGAAATTAAGTTCTGTAGCTTCCCTGTCGAGCTGGCTTTTGTAATTGGTTTGAAATACAGCCTCTCGCCGAGTGACGAACAAGTTACGGACCAACAGCTGGTCCGTAACTCGAAGTGTAAGTAACTCGGATCCCATAGAGTTACATGGCGACCGCGCTGTTCGTAAGCGCAGATCGCCGTTCGTAACTTGGATCTGCATTTACGGTCGCTTTGGTTGTACGTGCGGATGGTCGTAGGTGGAGGTGGTCGTAACTCGGGGAGCGGCTGTAATATGGTGACTTTGAGATCCATTAACGAGTGCCCGGGCAAGTTTAGTGTTTAGGCTCGGCGTGCTGGTAAGTTGCTGCTGCAGGTATTAATCTCGCTTGTAATGTCGGCATTCCAGGTGATAAGAAAAGAGCTAAGTTCTGCTTTATGATTTTTGAAAATGTTTGCTCTGAGCTTGTGAACTCAGGCACAGGAATCCACCCCATATCACAATCAGATGGGCCATCAAGGAACACCGCAAGACAAAGTGTTGGTTCGTTAACCCTGTGGCACCCGGGAAATGCTATGCGGCAGGAGCTTGTCTTGCAGATTTGGAAGCTAAACGAAGGAAATGAAACAAAGCCATGCGGAAATGTTCCATCTTTTTGTCTGTTTGAATTATGACAGAGCCAGAGATTGTAACACTGAAGCCAGAGACCAGGAAGGGTTGCCTCATGGGTCTGCCCTGTAAGACACCTTGAAGTGACCGATCACTGCAGCTGTGTTACTCTTAGGTGTTAGATAGTAACTCAGTTAATAAACCTTTAGCTAGTTAATTACAGGATTGGCTACAGATAATGGCTTTGGTGTAAGATCAAGGGTACCAGCTGATTTGTGGTAAATGACTGATCCCCTGGGACTGGAAGCAACCTGAATGTGGTGTGATTTTTGGTGTAAGTGACCTTTTCTCACACAATCCAGTTTGTCTGGGTGGCCAGAAAGACTGAGGAGTGAAAGGGGACTGGGAGTTTGCATTTGCCAGTTCCAGGTCTCTGCCCTGAGTGCTAACGGCCTGCCGTGAAGTCAGGATCGTGACCCACCCCTGGAAGCGCGACAGAAGGACCAGAGACGGAGTAAGGATTGTGGTTGGAGCCAGTGACGCTGTTCTGCACCCGCGGCCGCTAACTGCCTCGTAGGGAACATTTCTGGGGATAGGGAAAGGCCCGCTGAAACAAGCCTGTCATTATCTGGCTCTGTTCTGCGCACTCGGCAGCAGGAAACTGGAGCGTCAGTGATATTTAAATAGAACTGGCTGTGAGTCGAGCAGTTATGAAAAGCCGCTAGGACGTCAGAGCCTGGCTTATTTATAGCAGACGAGGATTTTCCTCCCCCTGTGAGCATCTTCTTTGCAGCAGCAGCATAAGAAACCCAAGAAAGCCTTTTTGATTGGGATCGGGGGAGGAGGCAGCCTTGTCCGTAGAAGGTTTCTTTGGGAGAGGGCACAAGAGATGTCCTGGAGTCTGAGCCTGCATTAGCGTCTTGCAGCATGCACAGCTATGAATAACCCCTATTATTTATAGAGATTGTCTGTGAGGCTTGGCCAGCCCATCTCTGAGATCAGTGTAATTGTGAGTTTAATGATGGTAACGTGTGTGTGTGTGTGTGTGTGTGTGTGTGTGTGTAGGGTAGGGGAGCAGCCTACATCAACACACGGTGTAAAGGAATCCACCGGATTAGACAGCGGCTGGGTAGAGCTGTATGCAAATGGGATCTCATTGCATCCTGGGCTAGGGATGTGTTTGTCCCATGCGTCTTGCTTTTCCTGGGTCAGACCCTGTTCTAGGACACGCTGGTGTGAATCAGGAGTAACTCTGGGGAAGTCGGGGTAATGACTTGTGTTTGCGCTGGTGAAAAGCACAATTTGGCCTGATTCTGCTCTCACTTGCATTGCATTTACGCTGCGACATGTTGGACTGGGAGGTGCAAAAGCTCACCTTGGTTCACGTGCCAGAGGAGCATGGGGAATATTTAGAGGGAGGGGAATGCTGGTGTATCCCTATTGAGCAAGGTGGAGTTATTCCTGATTGATACGGGGGACGGAGGGCATGAGATTCGAATCAGGCCCCGAGACTCCAATAACCTATCGATGCCTTGTGAAAAATGAGAGCAATAGAATAATGTCTGACTTACCTCCGGTGAGAAGGACAGAATCTTCCCCGCATATCCTGCACTGCTGTTATAACCCACACACTTTCACTGTCCCATCTAGTGGCACCAAGACCACTTACAGAGAGAAAGAGTGAGTGTCCTCCTCTCCTGACCCAGCTGAAAGCCAGCTGGCTTTTAGTTCCAATGAGCAGGGCCGATTTAAGGAAGTGCGGGGCCCGATTTGTGGGGGCAGGGCCATGCACGTGCTGTGCACCCGGGGAGGCACCGCGCATGCGCCATATGCCCAGGAGCGGGGCCCTCTTAGGTGCGGGGCCCCCCTCTTAGGTGCGGGGCCCGATTTGGGGGAATTGGCCTAAAGCCGGCTCTGCAAATGAGTACGTTTATTAAATATGCAGGTGATACCAAGCTGGGAGGGGTCGCTAGTGCCTTTAGAGGATAGGGTCATAATTTGAAATGATCTGGACAAACAAGAGCAGGGCTACTCGACACGCATGCGGACAGCTTAGGCTTTTTAGAACTCACGACTCAAAGAATTACATTTAAGCAAAAGAGAGAAATGAAAATGAAGTAATGCACAGACCAGTCAAAACCCCAAAATACCCCACTGTGCAAGCAGTACAAGTAGTAACAACAACCACCCGCATATGTGTTGGGTCAGGAGATGAGAGAAGGGCAGTGTGTGTCTGTGAGAATGACAGACACACACAGTGTGTGAGTGTGACAGAGATTTGCATTGCCACGCTTCCTCCACCCCCTTCTCTCTGTGTGGAGATAGGGTACAGAAGTGGGGGGAGGAGCAGTGCCCCCCTTCTCCCTCCCACACCCTGCACAGCAAGCAGGAGGCTCCCAGGGGGGCAGGTCAAGGCAGAGGGCAGGAGCAGCCCGACAATGGGGGGAGGGCAACTGAAGTGCCAGCGCTTGAGAGCTTCCTGGCCACACTAGTTAGGATCCCCTGTCGGAGGGTCCAAGATCAACTGGTAGATCAAGATCGACTGGTAGATCAAGATCGACTGGTTGGTGACCACTGCTCTATGTCATCCTCTACACCGGTGATGAAGATATTGAACAGAACCGGTCCCAAAACAGACCCCTGCGGAACCCCACTTGTTCTGCCCTTCCAGCAGGATAGTGAACCATTAATAACTACTCTCTTGGGTTTGTTCCGACTTGGAATGAAACCCTCACATTTCGAAACTCTCTGGGCAAGGGAATTCCTGGGGTCTGCGACTCCTAGTTTCCTTGTCCAGCGGCCTGGGAGCTGCGTAAGCTGGAACCCTTGGACTCTTCTCCTTTTAGGTTGGGATCAAGTCACCTTTCATCTCGTCGGGGAGCAGAATGGATGGCGCTTCTTAAGACTTTCACCGTGGGGCAGGTTTTCCATGCCTGGAATCGTATCGGTCGCTCTTTCCCCAAATTCCTCTTCTCCCACCCTGTCTTGTCTGCTTACACAGTAAGGCTGTGTCCAGACTCAGGGTTTTTTTTTCAAAAAAAGTAGCCTTTTTTCGAAAAAACTTCACCTGCGTCTAGACTGCAGCCGCGTTCTTTCGAAATTAAATCGAAAGAACGCGGCTTTTCTTTCGACGGCGGTAAACCTCATTTCACAAGGAAGAACGCCTTTTTTTGAAAGTGCTCTTTCGAAAAAAGGCGTTCTTGAAAGCAAACAGGGCTTTTTAGAAAGAGAGCATCCAGACTCACTTGCTGCTTTCTTTCAAAAAAGCGGCTTGCTTTTTCGAAAGTTCCGCATGCAGTCTAGATGCTCTCTTTCGAAAGAGGCTTTTTCGAAAGAGGCTTTCGAAAAAGCCTCTTTCGAAAGAGGCTTGCAGTCTAGACATAGCCTAAGCTTTTAGCTGCTGTGTCTGTACAGGGCCTAGTGAAGGGGTTTACGAACTTGGTTGGTGGGACCTCTAGGCAGGTGGTATGTAGACATGGCAAGAGAAGGGAGCTCAGAGATGAACTTGCATCTCTACATGAGGTGCCCCTGTTTGTTTACTCTGTGCAGCGGGTTAAGAATGATGCTTTTCCTGAGATGAGGCTGATCTAGTGGTGTGTTGCCTTCTCTTAACCTCACTTTTCTTGGCAGGGCTTTCCTCCCCGTGGGGGCTTAGGTTCCTTCCTGCGCAGTGTTTGCAGCCAGAGTGTTCTTGCCCTCATGTGTTTAGATGTGCGCTGAGACACCCAGCCTTACAGGATCCACAGGTGGTAGAAGCTGACCTGCTGTTGCTGGGTTGGTCCCAGGATATTAGACAGACAAGGCAGGTGAGGTGATATCTTTTATCAGACCAGCTCCTGTTGGTGAGAGAGAGACACTCTTGAGCTTACCCTGACTGGAGAACACCGCTCTCATTGCGACTGTTGGGAGAGGTGTGTCCTGCCCCGCCTGTTGGCCAACCAGCACCGGGCAGGGGCGGGGTCTCCTCTCGGCCACGGAAGAATGCTTCCCCTACCCTCTGCTCAGACACCCTTTACCCTCTGCCCCTGGCCAGACACCCTCTGCTCCCTGGCCAACATCCCCCTTGCCCCGAGGCCAACACCCCCCTTCCCCCTGGCCAACATCCCCTCCTGCCCCCAGGCCAGATACCCCCTGCTCCTAGGCCCCTGGCCAAAATCCCCTCTGCCCCCTGGCCAAAATCCCCTGTGCCCCCTAGCTAGGAACCCTTTGCCCCCTGGCCAAAATCCCCCCCACCCTCTGCTCCCAGGCCAGGCAACCAGCCCCCAGCCCTCTCCTGCCCCCTGGCCAGGCAGCTTGTCCCCTGGCCCGACCTCACCCCCTCCTACCCACTACCTCCCACTCAGATCCTGCACTCCCATCCCTATCCCATTCACTGGCAGCCCTGTCCCGCATAGAACCATAGAATACTAGGACTGGAAGGGACCTCGAGAGGTCATTGAGTCCAGTCCCTTGCCCTCATGGCAGGACCAAATACTGTCTAGACCATCCCTGATAGACATTTATCTAACCTACTCTTAAATATCTCCAGAGATGGAGATTCCACAACCTCCCTGGGCAATTTATTCCAGTGTTTAACCTCCCTGACAGTTAGGAACTTTTTCTTAATGTCCAACCTAAACCTCCCTCGCTGCAGTTTAAGCCCATTGCTTCTTGTTCTATCCTCAGAGGCCAAGATGCACAAGTTTTCTCCTTCCTCCTTATGACACCCTTTTAGATACCTGAAAATGGCTAACATGTCCCCCCTCAGTCTTCTCTTTTCTAAACTAAACAAACCCAATTCTTTCAGCCTTCCCTTATAGGTCATGTTCACACCTGTTAATGCATCCCAGAATCATGCGACAAGAATGATTAAAGGTTTAGAGAACATGACCTATGAAGCCAGGCTTCATGAACTGGGCTTGTTTAGTTTGGAAAAAAGAAGATTAAGGGTGGACATGATAGCGGTTTTCAAATATCTAAAAGGGTGTCACAAGGAGGAAGGAGAAAATTTGTTCCTCTTGGTTTCTGAGGACAGGACAAGGAGTAATGGGCTTAAAGTGCAGCAGGGGAGGTTTAGATTGGACATTAGGAAAAAATTCCTAACTGTCAGGGTGGTCAAATATTGGAATAAATTGCCAAGGGAGGTGATGGAATCTCCCTCTCTGGAGATATTTAAGAACAGGTTAGATAGACATCTGTCAGGGATGGTGTAAACGGAGCTTGGTCCTGCCTTGAGGGCGGGGGGCTGGACTCGATGACCTCTTGAGGTCCCTTCCAGTCCCATTATTCTATGATTCTATGATTCTATGTTTGCTTTTTTTGCAGCATCATCACACTGCTGACTCATATTCAGCTTGTGATCCACTATAACCCCGAGATCCCTTTCTGCCGTACTTCTTCCTAGACAGTCGCTTCCCATTCTGTATGTGTGAAACTGATTGTTCCTTCCTAAGTGGAGCACTTTACGTTTGTTTTTATTAAACTTCATCCTGTTTACCTCAGACCATTTCTCCAATTTGTCCAGATCATTTTGAATTGTGACTCTATCCTCCAGAGCAGTCACAACCCTTCCCAGCTTGGTATTATCTGCAAACTCAATAAGAGTACTTTCTATGCCAATATCTAAATCGTTGATGAATATATTGAACAGAGCTGTCCCAAAACAGACCCCAGCGGAACCCCACTTGTTATACCTTTCCAGCAGGATTGTGAACTATTAATAACTACTCTCTGAGGGTATGTCTACACTACAAAGTTAGTTCGAACTAACGGACGTTAGTTCGAACTAACTTTAATAGGTGCTACACTAGCGCTCCGCTAGTTCGAATTTGAATCGAACTAGCGGAGCGCTTAGTTCGAACTAGGTAAACCTCATTTTACGAGGACTAACGCCTAGTTCGAACTAGCTAGTTCGAACTAAGGGCTGTGTAGCCCTTTAGTTCGAACTAGTGGGAGGCTAGCCCTCCCCAGGTTTCCCTGGTGGCCACTCTGGCCAACACCAGGGAAACTCTATGCCCCCCCTCCCGGCCCCGGACCCCTTAAAGGGGCACGGGCTGGCTACGGTGCCCGTGCCAGGTGCAAGCCTGCCAGCACCCAGCTAGCAGACCCTGCACCTGGCACGGCACAGAGCCACCCACCCGATGCCCCCCAGCCCACCCCCTCTTGCCGGGACCAGGCTGGCGGCTCCCGGGAGCTTGCCCTGGACCGCAAGAGGCGGGCACCTTCCTGGGCTAGTGCGGACATCGTGGACCTCGTCCACGATCTCCGCACTAGGCACAGGAAAGTGGCCGTCTAGGGCAGGAGAGCTGCCAGCCTGGCCACCCAGGAGCAGGTGTGCATGAAAATCAAGGGGGTCCACTGAGACCCCCGACCCTGAGCCCTGAGCTTACAATGGCCGTCCTGGGTCAGACCAAAGGTCCATCTAGCCCAGTAGCCTGTCTGCCGACAGCGGCCAACCCTAGGGACCCTGGAGGGGATGGACCGAAGACAGTGACCAAGCCATTTGTCTCGTGCCATCCCTCTCCGGCCTTCCACAAACCTTGGGCAGGGACACCACTCCTACCCCCTGGCTAAGACTACTCCATGGACCCAACCTCCATGACTTGATCTCACTTCCCTTCCAACTCTGTTCTAGTTGAAGCCTTCACAGCCTCCTGCAGCAAGGAGTTCCGCAGGTTAACTATTTGCTTTGTCAAGAACAACTTTCTCTTACTAGTTTGAAGCCTGCTACCCATTCCTTTCCTTTGGTGTCCTCTAGTCCTTCTTTATGGGAACTCAGGAAGAACTTTTCTGAATGCACCCTCTCCACCCAACCCCTGCTTTTAGAGACCTCTATCCTGTCCCCCCTCCGTCTCCTCTATTCTAAGCTGAACAGTCCCAGTCTCTGTAGCCTTTCTTCATCTGGGACCTGTTCCCAACCCCTGATCATGTTAGTTGCCCTCCCTTCTCCCAGCCTTTCTCTTCCCCTCTCCCACCTCCTTTTCCCAGTCTCCCCCAGTTTTGTTCAATAAAGACAAAGTCAATGTTGGAAGAAACGTTATCTTTATTTTGTACATCAATAAGAAGGGGGGCTAGGGAAGGGTAAGTGGAAGGAGGTGAGGGAGGAATGGGGTACGAGCCCCCGATGGGGAGGACTGGGCTGGCTCTGCGGGCTTCTGGGGGTGGAAGCTCTCCTGCAGCCCCCCAATTACCCCCTCTCCCCAGATGGCAGCCTGCGGCAAGTGCAGCCGGGCTGATGGCCGAGTGCTGTGATGTGCCCAGTGTGGGTACTCCGGGCAATCCAAGCCAGAACTTCTTTGCAAGCGGGGCACCCCTTAGAACTGTGTGTCCGGGGTGGGGGTCGGGACCCTTTAAGCACAGCCCTCGGTTAGCCTGAGACAGCATCTCCACGCTCTAAGTCCTCCTCTGATGCCCTGCCGGCACTGCTTCCGGCCATCCTTAAGCCCTGTTCAGAGTCCACTCAATGTGGACTTGCTAGTTCGAATTAGCAAAACGCTAATTCGAACTAGTTTTTAGTTCTAGACGCGTTAGTTCGAATTAGCTTAGTTTGAATTAACTAATTCGAACTAAGTTAGTTCGAACTAGCGCTGTAGTGTAGACGTACCCTGAGTTCGATTATCCAGCCACTTATGCACCCACCTTATAGTAACCCCATCTAAGTTGTATGTGCCTAGTTTATTGATAAGAATATCATGCGAGACCATATCAAACGCCTTATTAAAGTCTAGGTATACCACATCCACCGCTTCTCCCTTATCCACAAGATTCGTTATCCTATCAAGGAAAGCTATCAGATTGGTTTGACATGATGTATTATAGGATGCATTTCATCAGGCCCCGGTGACTTGCAGGCATCTAACTTTTCTAGGTGATTTTTAACTTGTTATTTTTTTATTTAATCTTCTAAACCTCCCCCCTTCCCACTAGCATTCACTATGTTAGGCGTTCCTTCAGACTTCTCGGTGAAGACCGAAACAAAGAAGTCATTAAGCATCTCTGCCATTTCCAAGTTTCCTGTTACTGTTTCTTCCTCCTCACTGACCAGTGGGCCTACTCTGTCCTTGGTCTTCCTGCCCCTGGCCAGAATTAACACCTCATTTTTGGCCCCAACCCAGAGGCTAGGGGGACCCACAAAATCCACTAACCCTGGAACCCCAGAAGAGTAAAACTGGCCTGAGGCCTTGACCCTCAGTCCTCCCTGCCCCTCCCCCCACTATGGGGCTGGAGCACCAGGGGCGTGAGGTTTCAGTTGGGGGCCACATCAGTGAGGGTTGGGAGTTTTTGGAGGGGTTTTTTTTGTCTTCTTACTTGTGGGGTCCCCAACTGATTTTTCTGTGGGTCAGTAGCCCCCAGCCAAAAAAGGTTCCTCACCCCTGCCATAAATAAAGACAACACTGAAACCTTTTGTGTTGGACATCATATTTTACTTTCTTTATAAATGAAGTCTGGGCAACAAACCCCCAGTTTGGGCCCAGCCCCCATCTGGCTGCAGCCTCATAACACTCCTGCACCCCCTCACACACACCAACCCTGAGCTCATCATACACCTGAACTGCCTTCCCTGAGCTCCTCATGCCCCCACACCTCCGGACTCCTGCACTCCCACATCCCCAGTCCGCTGCCATACCACTCCTGCACCTCCGCATACCCCAGCCTTGTGCCCTGAGTCCATCATACACCCAGTCTCCTGCCCTGAGCCCCTTGCAGATCCCAACCCAGACTCCTGCACCCCCACCTCACCAGCCCCCCACAGTAAGATTGACAGAAGGCAGCCTGAATGTGTGCATGAATCAGGATTTGACCAGTTAGGATGTAAACTTGAAAGAACTGTGCAGAAAGATGCAGCGGCAGAAGTCCCAATAAATAAAGCTGTGGCTGTGTCTACACTGGACCCCTTTTCCGGAAAAGGGATGCAGATGAGACAAGTCGGAATTGCAAATGCAGCGGGGATTTAAATTTTCCCCTCTTAAAATAAGGAATAAGGGACCTTTCGGAAAAGGCTTTATTTTCCAAAAGATCCCCGTCTAGACTGGCGCTTTTTTCCGGCAAAGCCCCAAGCCGGAAAAAAGCGGCAGCCATGTTCATGCAAATGGAGCGGGGAAAATTTAAATCCCCACTGCATTTGCAATTCCGACTTGTCTCATCTGCATGCCTTTTCCGGAAAAGGGGTCCAGTGTAGACACAGCCTGTGAGTACAATGTTTCATTTATACTGTTATTAATCATGCCAATTATCAATAATATTACATTGTATATTTTCAGTCACGCAAATGAGCATTCTTATACAGCTCTTTGCTGACCACTTCTTCTGAATTTTGATGCAGTTTGGCTGTTTGGTTTGAAAAGGTTGCTGACCGCCTGGGCTAGAAACTTTGTCTCTTTCTCCTCTTCGCCTGCCTGGCACCACTCGACAGTGTTTCTCAAGGAACTAGTCCTGTACCCTCCCTGGTCAGGACCCAACTGTTCATGACTTGCCAAGCAGCTCCTTATATAGTGGGCTGCCTCAGCAAGCCGCCCTCAGGTTGGCTCCTTAAAAGCCCCTCTCTGATTGGCCAAGGCTCTGTGCAGGCTCCCCCCCACCCCTCTTTAACTTTTTCCTGGCCAATGTGGGGCAATTGCCCCACCACGGTCCTCCTTCCACATCTCCACTCAAGACAGTGGGGACAGGCCCACCTGTGTAAGAGACGGCTGGGAAGTCTTGTCCAGCCTTTTGGCGGCACTCTTCCAGCTCTGTCTGCTTCTCTATGCCAAAGGCAGGGAGCCCTTTGCCCAGTTGGCTTTGGTTCTGAGCGGGGCCTGGCCTTTTGCACACAGTGGCCTCCCATGGTAGGGCAACATGGCCAATTTGAGAGCGGAAGGTGATGTGTTTTCCTCCCCGGAGCTAGCCGTTGGGGCATGCAGCGAGAGTGTGGCTACAGCAGCTGAAATATCCAGTCCTGCTTCTCCTGGCCCCCCCACCGCAGAGCTGAGGCTGGTCGTGTATCACAAGCCAAGACGGTCAGCGTTTGCTGGGGCAGGAGACCTCCCTAGAGAACCCACCAGCTACAGGAAGTGGTGCGGATGACTCACTAGCTGGTGCTAGGCCCTATGACTCAGTAGGGTAGCAGTGTGAATATGGTGGTGGGATCCTGATAATATCACAGGTTCATTTTCTTTTCTTTTTTTAAAAGAGTGGAAGCATTTTCTCTGGTGTCCTGATCATCTCTGAACTGGGGCGAAGAGATCTCCGCCCCCACGCTAGATTGTAGGCACTTCTGGGCTGCTGTATTATGGACCTAAAAATAAGACAAAGCGCCATATTCACTGTGGGATCCAAATAACAGCTAATGATGAAATCTCCCCCCCCCCTATAATTTCGATCGACCAATACAAAAAGGGTATTGTTCGGCCCTTTCGTACTGACTTGTTGTAGGGGTCTCCCCCTGTGCGGAGGGGCTTACGTCCGCCCCCCTCGGTTTTCTGAATGCTGGCGCCTTAACGCGCCCGACTCTGTTGGGTTTGGTTAGGCGGTTGGGGGAAGGGGGTCCGGGCCCGCCCTCTCTCCGGACCCCAGCCCAGGGCCCTAAGGTCGGGGAAGAGACTCCCCCACCTAGCAGGGGGGGTCGAGACCCCTAAACTCCCCTGCCCTCAGGGTCCGCGTCCCCGCCCTGGGCTGCTTCTTCCCCCGGGTCTCATAGGCTCACCTCGGCCCTTCCTCTGACCCTGCCCAGGGCCTCCAATACTGCCGCCCGCTCGCGGGCTTACAGGGGGGGTACGTCTCCTCGGCGTCCCCCCTTATGGCTGCTATATTGCCGCTTTTTAAACTGCCCGCCGGGCGCAGGCAGATGACGTCACCCCCCTCATCAGCCTCCGGCCCCTCCCAGGGCCGTCCTCCCACTGACAGCTCCCCCGCGCCTGCTCGGCTCCGCCCCCTTTCGGCGCTGCCGGCCGGCCCCGGCTCGTCACCCGGCCGGTATGCCGGCCCCCCCGCCCCTGCCTTGCCTGCCGGCCCCGGCTCGTTACCCGGCCGGTGTGCCGGCGCCCCCGCTTGAGGACGGCGGGCGGTGCTCTGCTCCCCTCCGGGGGGTGAGTCCTTCCCCCGCGATTGCGGCGTCCCGGCGGTTTCCGGGAGGGGCGGGGCCACCCCGCCACACACCTTCCCCCTTAAGTCTAGTGCCATACTCGCAGTTCTGGTTTCTGTGTTTCCCGCCGACCGAGACAGCCAGTCTGCGTTCCCGTTGGCGGACCCCGGGCGGTGCACGACTCGGAATTTATATGGCTGTAAGCTGAGGTACCATCTCAAAATCCGTGGGTTCGTGTCCTTCATCTGCTGCATCCATTGCAGCGGGGCGTGGTCCGTCACCACGGTAAATTCATCGCCTAGAAGAAAGTATCTTAGTGAATCGACAGCCCACTTGAGGGCCAATGCCTCCTTTTCAATCGTCGCATACCCCTTCTCCCGAGGGAACAGTTTACGACTCAGATAGAGGATGGGGTGCTCCTGTCCCTCCTCCTCTTGCGTCAGTACCGCCCCTAACCCCACTTCTGACGCGTCAGTCTGCAAGGTAAAAGGTTTGTTAAAGTCGGGCTGGGCCAGCACCGGGGCCCGGATCAACCGGTCTTTCAGCTCCTGAAACGCGTCGTCGCACGCCGTGGTCCACTTCACCCTCTCGGGTTGTCCTTTCCTTGTGAGGTCTGTCAGTGGGGCGGCCACGGAGGAAAAATTCGGGATAAACCGTCTATAATACCCCGCCAATCCCAGGAACTGTCGTACCTTCCTTTTTGTCGTTGGGGTGGGGTGTTCCCGTACCGCCTGGACCTTATCTACTAGAGGCTTCAGCTTCCCTCTCCCTACCGTGTACCCCAGATACGAAACTTCGGCCCTCCCAAATTGACATTTCTTTGGGTTGGCCGTGAGTCCCGCTTCCCTCAGTGCCCTTAATACGCTCGTAATGTGCTCTAAGTGTTTCTCCCAGGAGTCACTGAATATCACGATATCGTCAATGTAAGCCGCGGCGTAGTCCTGATGGTCCCTTAAGACCTGGTTCATGAGTCTCTGAAAAGTCGCCGCGGCCCCATGCAGTCCGAACGGCATGTTTTTGAATTGGTACAACCCAAAGGGGGTGGCGAACGCCGTTTTCGCCTGGGCTTCGGGGGAGAGGGGGATCTGCCAATATCCCTTCGTTAAGTCGAGGGTCGACAAATAGGCGGCCCTCCCCAGGCGTCCCAGTAACTCATCTATCCGCGGCATGGGGTATGCATCAAATCGCGAGATCGCGTTGACTTTGCGGAAGTCAATGCAGAACCTCGTCGATCCATCTGTTTTGGGTACCAAAACAATGGGGCTTCGCCATTCACTACGCGATTCCTGTATGACCCCCCACTCCAACATGGCTTGGAGTTCTTCTTTCACCGTGCCCCATAACTTCCGGGGAAGGGGGCGCATATTATCTCTTACCACTCTGCCGGGTTCAGTCTCGATCTTGTGTTGTACCAACGAGGTCTGTCCGGGTCGGCTGGTTAGTACCGTTCTGAACTGGTCGAGCAGGTGGTGCAACTGTTCTCGCCTTGGGCCCGGGAGCTCTTCTCCGACCTGTATGCCCTCGATCCTCACCTCCGGCTCCCCCCACGGCCCCAATTCAATGTCAGTGTCCCGAGGGTCGATCAGGAGGGCCTCCCGTGGATGCCACTTCTTTAAGAGGTTGACATGATAAATTTGGGTTGCCCGGCGGTTCCCGTCTACCCGAACCTCATAGTCGACCGGGCCAAGTTTCCTGATTACCCGGAAAGGTCCCTGCCAGTGGGCCAGGAGCTTAGACTCCCCGCTGGGCAGCAATAGTAGAACCTGTTCGCCTGGTTCGAACTCCCTCACCTGCGCCTTTCTATCATAGTAGGCCTTCTGCCCCTCTTGAGCCTTCTCTAGGTTCGCTCGGGCCCGGCCCGCTAGGTCGTGGAGGGTTCCCCTCAGTTTCTGTACGTACTGGGCGGCCCCCAAGGCAGGTGACACTGACGTTTCCCATCCCTCCTTTACGAGGTCCAGGATCCCCCGTGGTCGCCGCCCGTATAACAGCTCGAAGGGGGAGTACCCGAGCGATGCCTGCGGTACCTCTCTGGCGGCGAACATCAGTGCCGGCAGCAGCTTATCCCATTCCCGGGGCTCATCCTGTGCGAACTTCCGCAGCATCCCCTTCAATGTGCGGTTAAATCGCTCCACCAGCCCATCGGTTTGGGGGTGATATACCGACGTCCGGAGCTTCCTGATCTGCAAGACCTTACACAGTTCCGTCATAACCTTTGACGTTAAATTCGTCCCCTGGTCTGTCAGTAACTCCCTGGGTAGCCCGACCCATGAGACTAGCTTAACTAATGCCTCCGCTATGGCGGGGGCGGTGGCTCTTTTCAGGGGCACTGCCTCGGGGCACCGGGTGGCGTAGTCTACGATGACCAAGATGTAATTATGTCCACGCCCAGATTTCTCGAGCGGACCTACCAGGTCTAATGCTACCCTCTCAAAGGGGGTCCCTACCACCGGCAGGGGCACCAGGGGAGCTGGCGGGACCCGGCCCCCGGCTGTCCGCTGACACTGGGGGCAGGAGTTACAGAAATTCTTAACCTCCTGGTACACCCCCGGCCAATAGAATCTCTGGAGTATTTTCTGTTGTGTTTTTTCCCTGCCCAGGTGCCCGGCCCACGGGTGTTCGTGGGCCAATTCCAGGACCTTCCACCGGTACGGTCTTGGGACCAACAGCTGCCACCTTTCTTCCCCAGGGAGTTCCCCCGACGCCACCCGGTACAGGCGGTCGTCTTTTACCTCGAATCGCGGCCCGTCCGGCTGGATGGGTGGGTCCCCCTCCTGTGGCTCGCTTGTAGTGCACACCTGCTCCCAGGCCGCCCGTAGTGTGGGGTCCTCGCGTTGTTGAGTGAGGAAGTCCCCTTCTTCTACATCAAGCCGGCTGGCGGGCGGTGTCCCGGCGTCCGGAGTCCTTGCTGGCTCGGCCCCCCCCTCATCTTGCTCTCCTTGGGCTACCAAGGTCCCCTGCCCTGTTTCTGGCTCCCTTTTAGGCTGGGTTCCGCTGTCCCACTGTCCTAGGAGTCGCTTCAGGCCGGGCCAGTCCCGCCCCAGCAGGAGGGGGTACGCTAGCTTAGGGCCGACGGCGACTACACAATCTCCTTCCAACTCCCCGTCCCCTATCCGTACCCGGGTCGTAGGGTAGTAATGAATATCTCCGTGGACGCACCGGAGGGCTATGGGGGCACCCCGGGCCCGCCCTGGGAGTATTACGTCCCTTCGAACGATGGTTTGCCCGCATCCCGAGTCGAGGATGGCCTCCACCGGGTTCCCATTAACCCACAGACGTTTAATTACCTGAGCTGCGCCGGCCGCCTTCCTGTCCGCGCTCCCAGCACGCCTCTGCCCGAAGGTGCAGTCCATCAGGGTGCAGTCCCGCTTATAATGGCCCTCTTGGCCGCACTGGTAGCAGACCACCTTCGGAGCTCCCTCGGGTGGCGGGGTGCCCGGTCCCGTTTCGGTCGCCCGGTCCCCCCTGGCCTCCCCGGTCGGCCGGTTCCACCGGGGTGCCAACCTCCTCGTCGGGAGGGGGCCTAGGGAACTCCCGGCGCTTTCTGCAGCCCGTGGGGCTCCCGTGGGCTTACCCATCCCCGCCTCGTTCCTTCGGGGTTCTCTCGGTGCCCCAGCGGTTCCTTTCCCCTCTGGCCCCTCTGCGGCTAAGTAGTGTTCCATGAGGGTCACCGCTTCATCCAAAGTCTCCGGAAGGTGCCGCCGTACCCACCGCTGCCCCTCCGCGGGGAGGATGCTGACGTATTGTTCGAGTATCACGAGGTCCGCCACCTGAGCCCCCGTCTTCGTCTCTGGTTCCAGCCATCTCATCCCTGCTTCCTTAACCCGTTGTGCCACCGCCCGTGGTCGCTCGCGGGAGTCGTACCTGGCCTCCCTAAACCGCCGGCGGTGGGTCTCGGGAGTCACCCCCAATTGGTCCAGAATAGCCTCTTTAACCTTATAGTAACATAAGGCATCGCTGGCGGACATCCCTCGGTATGCTAGCTGGGCCGGCCCTGACAGGTACGGTGCGAGGAGGGTGGCCCAATGCTCGGGTGGCCACTTTGCGGCCGCGGCCACCCTCTCGAACGTAACCAGGAATGCCTCGGGGTCATCTTCCGGCCCTAGTTTCGTTAGCCGTATGGGCAATTGGGTGCCGACCCCCTCTCCTCCTCCAGACCCTGCTACTGTCCCCGGTACCGTCACTGGTGCGCTTCGCGCCATCTGCTCCTGACGCTCCTGGAGCTGGTTGAGGAGCTGTTGCAGCGCCTGCATCTGCTGCTGCTGCTGTACCTTCTGGGTCTCGGTCCACCATTCCAGAATTTTGTTGGCTTCCATTGTCTCCTGGCAATCAAGACTTCATTAATCCTTCCTCTTATCCGAACCCCCGATTCGGGGCCCACTATGCCCACATTCTCCACCACGTGTAGGGGTCTCCCCCTGTGCGGAGGGGCTTACGTCCGCCCCCCTCGGTTTTCTGAATGCTGGCGCCTTAACGCGCCCGACTCTGTTGGGTTTGGTTAGGCGGTTGGGGGAAGGGGGTCCGGGCCCGCCCTCTCTCCGGACCCCAGCCCAGGGCCCTAAGGTCGGGGAAGAGACTCCCCCACCTAGCAGGGGGGGTCGAGACCCCTAAACTCCCCTGCCCTCAGGGTCCGCGTCCCCGCCCTGGGCTGCTTCTTCCCCCGGGTCTCATAGGCTCACCTCGGCCCTTCCTCTGACCCTGCCCAGGGCCTCCAATACTGCCGCCCGCTCGCGGGCTTACAGGGGGGGTACGTCTCCTCGGCGTCCCCCCTTATGGCTGCTATATTGCCGCTTTTTAAACTGCCCGCCGGGCGCAGGCAGATGACGTCACCCCCCTCATCAGCCTCCGGCCCCTCCCAGGGCCGTCCTCCCACTGACAGCTCCCCCGCGCCTGCTCGGCTCCGCCCCCTTTCGGCGCTGCCGGCCGGCCCCGGCTCGTCACCCGGCCGGTATGCCGGCCCCCCCGCCCCTGCCTTGCCTGCCGGCCCCGGCTCGTTACCCGGCCGGTGTGCCGGCGCCCCCGCTTGAGGACGGCGGGCGGTGCTCTGCTCCCCTCCGGGGGGTGAGTCCTTCCCCCGCGATTGCGGCGTCCCGGCGGTTTCCGGGAGGGGCGGGGCCACCCCGCCACACTTGTGTAGGGTTGCTGTGTGCTGTTAAACAGATGCTGTGTGCCGCCCCAGAGGTGGCTGTGTTTTAGTGGCACAAGAGAGATTCCTCTAGGTAACTGAAAAGATCCTTTAAGTCCTACATAAATACAAGGTTTTCTTAGGCAATAGTAAGTCCGCCCTGTAAGTGTGATTACCAAAGCTTAGAGATCTTAGCCTGTAGATATTCAAGGTTATTCTTCTTGACAATTCAGTATAGAGGGTTTAATCCCCTAAAGAATCAGCACATAAATACTCCATTGTCTGGTGTTCTATAGCAGGGGTAGGGAAATCTCAGGCTCGGGAGCCAGATGTGGCCCCCCAGCTTGCCAGGATCTGGTCCCTGAGGCTCAGGGATCCCCCCACATTTTGTGTGCTTCAAGCCCTTGCCATCCACCCCCAGGGCTGAAGCACACAAAATCTACTAGCCTCGGCCCTCGTATCTCTAGTGTGCAAGGGGGAATGTGGGGAGTGTCCTTTTCCTTTCCGTCAGGAGCTTCTCACTTTGCTTTTCACTTGTATGCGGCCCCCGACTGGTGTATAGAGACCAGTGATGGACAGAATTCTCTTCCTGTTCTTTTTGTCTGCTCCCTGGCCTCGCTCTCTGCCTTAGTCACGTTCTTATCTCCCCCCAAGTTGTGGCGGGCAGAAGGCTTTTTCCTCCCTGAACGAACTGTGAACATTTGGTCACAGCCTCTGGCAAACTGCAGCTTCTCTGTGATGTCGGTGAGTCAGTGCAAAATTCAGCAACGGCCGCCCTGGGTGTCTGCTGTGCGGGGGAAAGAAGGGAGAGGCATTTCAGTAGGTCTTTCTTCCTTACCATGCTGTTGATGACTTGTTGACTAGATGTTTGCCAACTTAGAACTCACAGGGAATCCAGGTGACTCCCCCTCCCCCCCCCCCACGGTCGGATGTGCCCTCTGAGCTCACTGTGTATCAGAGTCCTCTTTCAGCCCCATTCTGCATCTGTTAATCAAACCAGATTGCTTCTTGGCTGTCTGACAGCCACACAATTAATTAGTCCAGGGCCTGAGTCAGCGCATTCCTACTCCGCAAAGCAGGTGGAGCATGAACTTACAAGCGGCACTGAACTGGGGTGGCGTTAAAAATGGGCTAGTCCTTGGCCGAGGCCGACATGCGGGATTCGATGAAATGCGGCGTGGGCTACAGCAGTGTTTCTCAACCTTTTTTTTTTTTTTTTGTAATAAAGTACCCCTTTAAAAAAAATTATAAGTACCCCAAATACCTACAGTTTTCAGACAACAATTTTTTTTTCTTCCATTGCAACATATTTGTTCAAACAACGTAATCGTCGCCGGGCAGGCGATGAAATTTGTGGGTGTAAAAAGGACAAAAGTAATAAAGCGCTGTCAAACTTAAAACAAAGATTCAGGGTTCTCCTAATTTCAGTTGTGTTGACGTACCCCCCAGACTTCTCTCAAGTCCCCGCAAGGGGACTCGTACCACTGGTTGAGAAACACTGCGCTAGAGAAAGAGGCGAGGAGCCATGGCTGCTACATCTCTGCCGGTGACTTGTGTGACTCCAGAGACAATGTGGCTTTGGTCAGAGCAGTGACTGCAGATCCTCCGGCACCTTTCTACAAGCAGGGAGCAGCCTCTCAGCTGCTGACGTTGAGGATATCAACATCGTCGCTACTGCAGGCCGAGCCGAAGGCCTGGCCTCGCATGCTCGGAATCGGCGCTCTGTGCCTGGGGTTTGTCTCTCTTGCAGGGCTGCGTTCAAGCTGCTGTCGGAGTGCCGAGCAGTGTGGCACAGTGCCGTGTTTGCTGACCGCGTTATTGGATTCAATGAGGGGCTGCCGGACCGTGTTTGCCAGCCCCACCCCCGCCTCCTTGCAGCGGGCCACGCAGCACGCACTGAATCTACCAAGCTCTGCTCTGCGGCTGGCAGCGGGGGGCTGTTTGGATGAATTTCTCCGGCTGCTGAGATCTCCCCTTCTGGAGGGCACAAAGCAGATTTGCAGTCTCTTGTGTTGTTGGCGGCATTGGAGCCGGACGGGGCGAGGGGACCAGGCCGCCCCCCCCCCCCCCCGCTTCCCTGAAGTACACAGTAGAGGCTTGAAAGTCTGTAAGCAGCTCAGCCGCTGTGCCAGAAGGGGACGGGCATTCCTGCACTCACTCGACCTCCTCTTCTTCTCCAAGGCTCACTGCAGCTGCTTAGGAAAGGCCAGGGGTTGGTGCCAGCTTCAGAAACAAGAACCCAAGTACAAACGCCTCAAACTAGCAGGGAAATACCTGCGCTTTCATGTAGAAAGAGACTTTAGCTCTCAAGAAGCCTGGAGGGAGTGTGGTCTAGTGGCTAGCACGCGGCACTGGCAGTCAGTCGACCTGGGCTGCATTCGGTGCTCTGTTGGAGATGCCTTGGGTGACCATGGGCAGGTCACTAGGTCTCTCTGTGCCTCAGTTTCTCCATCTGTAAGATGGGGATCATAGTGATGTTGCCAGACTTAGAAAGCCTAGTTTGTTTCTTGTCAACATGTGGAACATCCAGGTCCTGGTGATGAGCGTTTTCGATTTTATTAGTGGTACTATGGTAGAGCTGAGGGACCCGAACAAAGAGCAGGGCCCTGTTGTGCGGGCTACTGGACAGACCAGTAACAAAGGAGGCATTTCCCACTGCAGAGTGCGCATAGTCAACCTGTGGAACTCCTTGCCAGAGGAGGCTGTGAAGGGTAGGATTAGAAGGCAACGTCTACACTAGCTCGTTAGTTCGAGCTAGGTAGGGTAATTAGGGCAAGTGGAGTTGCAAATGAGGCCCGGGATTTAAATATCCCGGGCTTCATTTGCATGTTCCCGGGCGCCACCATTTTAAAATCCCTCTTAGTCCGAACTCCGTGCCCGCGGCTACACACGGTATGGAGTAGGTAGTTCGAATTAGGATCTTTAATTCAAACTACCTACTCCGTGCCACATTTAAATCCCGGGCTTCATTTGCAACTCCACTTGCCCTAATTACCCTACCTAGCTTGAACTAACGAGCTAGTGTAGACGTACCCTAACAGAGTTTAAAGAGAAGCTAGATAATTTGATGGAGGTTAGGTCCATAAAAGACTATTAGCCAGGGGATAGGAATGGTGCCCCTGGCCTCTGTTTGTCAGAGGCTGGAGATGGATGGCACAAGACAAATCGCTTGATCATTGTCTTTGGTCCATCCTCTATGGGGCACCTGGTGCTGGCCACTGTTGGCAGACAGGCTACTGGGCTAGATGGATCTTTGGTCTGATCCAGTTCGGCCATTCTTATGGGTTAGCACAGATGTGAGTCTGACCCTGCAGGGGGAATAGTTAGGTTTCCTGGTGCTGGGCCAGCCGGCGCGGACGTCAGCTCCTGCTCCCATATCTGTGGGACTAAGACCAGGAACGAGAGTCGGAGCTGCTCTCCCTTATTCACCTAGGTGATCATATGTTTTCGACTGGCACACCTGGTGGGAAAGGGATCCTGGTGGCTCTGGTCAGCATTGCTGAAAAGGTGTTGACTGTCTGGTGGGCAGCGTCGTGCAGATGGGCTGGCAGTCTCCCTGCTAGTCCCTGCACTGCACGGCCACTGAGGCAGCCCGGGGAAAATAAGTGAGTGAGTGTGTGCGTGTGGGGAGGAAGAGCGAGTGACGGGGAGGGGGGAGAGAAGGGAGTGAGCAGGGGCGGGGCCTCGGAGGAGGGGTGGGGCAGGACAAGGACATTTGGTTTTGTGTGAATAGGAAGTGGGCCACCCTACTGTCACCGTGCGGGATCAGCTGTGGGGACTAAGCAGGGGACATCAGTGCATGGTCCCTTCTCGGTACATCTTTACAGGTGGGGGGCAGGGCACCTCCCAGGCCGGGTGGGCAAAACTAGGGTCAGGAGCTGGTGCCACCATGCTCGAAACAGACGTGTGGGCAGCGCTTCCAAGTTGCAGCTCGGGCACGGTGGCCAACGTTCTACTCACACAAAACCGAACACCCTTGCCCCGCCCCCTGTCCTGCTTCTCCTCCGAGGCCCCGCCCCTGCCCTGTCTCTTCTCTGAGGCCCTGCCCCCTCCCTGTGTCGCTTGCTTATTGCCACCGGTCTGGCTCAGGGGGCTGCAGTGCGGGAGGGGATGAAGGTTCCAGCTGGGGGTGCAGGCTCTGGAGTGGGGCTGGGGATGAGGGGTTCAGAAGGCAGGAAGCTGGCTGAGGCAGTGGGTTAGGATGTGAGAGGGGGATGAGGGCTCTGTCTGGGGGGCGCGTGGGCTTTGGGGCATGGCTGGGACTAAGGGTTTTAGGAGGCAGGATGAGGCTTTGGACTGGGGCTGAGGGACATGGGGTGTGGGAGGGGGATCAGGGCTGGGGCCTGGGAGGGGATCAGGGCAGGATGCAAGCTCCAGGCAGCATTTATCTCAAGCATCACCTGGGAAGCAGCCAGCATCCCCTCCAGCCCCTAGGCAGGGGTGCGCTGTCCTGTCCCCAGGCGATGCCCCACCATTTCCATTGGCTGGGAACAGGGTGGTGCCTGTGGACAGTCGGAATGTTAAATTTCATTTAATCAGCTAATCGACTAGTCGATGGATTTTTCCATCGACTAGTCGATTATTCGATAAGCAGGGGAGCCACAGCGGGCTGGCTCTTAATACATTTAAAAGGCTGAAGCGCAGCAGAGGGGACGCAGCACGAGCCAGGACAGCTGATTCCCGGGAGCTGCGTGTCGACTAGCAAGGAGCCTGCCAGCCCTGCTGTGCGTCACCACCAACCAGGCAGCCAACAGCCCGGTCAGAGGTGCCGACCGGAGCTGCCAGATCCCTCCCCCTAGGTGAAAAGCTGGGCCCCTGGTCACCCTACGCTTGGGCTCTGAAGCCTTCCCTCTCCCTTGGCCTCGCAGCCCGAGGGCCACACCCACACAGCTATTCCGCCCCATGAGCCCTGGAAGCCCGACTCCATCACCCCGGGCTCAGAGCCGTGGGGGGCAGACATACCCTGGAGGGCAGGCGTCTAGGGCTGTGACCAGATGCCAAAAGAGCTCTTTCCAGTGAAGCGTGTCTGGGTCAGATTTGAGGGACAGTCCGAATATCTCAGCATTGAACGGTGTCCCTAGAGGCTGCGGGGGAGTGGGAGGCGTGTCCTGCTTGTTAAGTCTTGGTAAAAAGCCCCTTTTTCTCGGCGGTCCGGACAGGCGCCAGGAGCACGGAGCTGTCTGGTTTCGTCCGAGCCTGAGAAACACGTGACGTGTGTGTGTGTGTCGCGTGCAGGCCGTAGGTTGCCACGCCGCTCCACAAACGTCATGCTTGAGGAGAGGCACAGGACTGTGTAAAAATAACTGGGGGTTTCCCACCCAGCTGGGGAGGAAGAGAAACAATTGCCCTGCAGCTGCCTGCCCCAGCAATGCCTAGTTCCTCTAATCACTGCTTTTCTCCTCCCGCCTTCTTCGCCCGGGCAGCGCCTGAGTGTTTCCCTCGTTGGGCTCAGGGGGTGGGCCATGGCTCTATCTGGGGGTAACTGGTCCGGTCATGTGGACATGCTGTGTGTCCCGTGGTACCCGAGGTCAGAGCACCAGGGTCTCCAAGCTGCAGACATCTCCCCCGGGGACTCAGCTCAGCAGAGCGGTCAGACGTCCTGGGTTTACAGGGGATGGCCGAAGCCATGTTCAGAGCAGCAGGGGATGAGGGAGCTGTCGTGAGCTGGAGCCCTTGATGGCCATGCACTTAATTCTGATCTATGGGCTGCCCCGGCTGAAATCAGTGGGAGTTGTGTCCTGGGGCGTTAGGGGTTTGCACCAGTGTGCCGTAGCGGGGACTGTATTCACTCTAGTTTGGTATTCGCTGTTTGCTTTGTTGTGTTGTATGTGATTCTACTGCCCTGTGCTGTTCTGTAGCAACTCTGTGTGTTCCCTTATGCGGTGGGAACATTTTGCTGCTGTGCCTGGTTGAAGGTGCTGGGTCCTGGAGGAGGGGGAAGGTTACTGAAGTCAAACAGTGTTAGTCTCTGCTCTGGATTGAACGGGATGGAGTTGTGGGGATGCGTTCCATGGCTGGAGACACTAGCAACATAGCCCCCAACCGCAGCGTGCGGTGGTAGCTGCTACCCATCCCGGCTGAGCATTACTGTGGAGGGATGTCATAGTGTAGTTGATTAACCAATCAGCAAAAGGGTATCGGTTAATGCTATAGACTACATGCATCCCCCCACTCCCTGCCAGTATATTTTTTAGCAGGCTGGCCAGCAACCCGGCTGAGTCCTGGCTCACGCTGGGTCTGGGACCTATCCCCGCTGTGGCTTTGCATTTAAAGTATATTAGGAATTGGGCAGGCAGGCAGCCCGGCTCAGTTCCGGCTTGTGCTGGGTTCGGGAGCTCAACCTCTCCCCCCCAGACAGGGGATGCTTCCCCCCTGCCTGTTCCGTGCTGCTGCCTCTGGATCAGAGGCAGTAGCGTGTTGGAAACAGGCAGCCTGTCCACGAGGGAAGCTGGTTTTTAAACTGGCTTCCCTCGTGGACCAGCTCCTGCTTGGCATCCCACACTGCTGCCTCTGATCCAGAGGCAGCAGCGTGGAGTGGCAGGGGGCTCTTTGGGAGAGGGGCTGGAGCTCACTGGATGCCGACCTCACCCCCGGAGACTATAGAATAGTCGAGTTACCGATAAGAATACATGAGAATACATGAATTAACTATTCAATCCACTAATATTTCACATCCCTATTACTGTGGCAGGGGACTGGACTTGATGACCTCTTGAGGTCCCTTCCGGCTCTAGTGTTCTCTGAGTCTGTGTTCTCACGTAGGGTATGTCTAGACTACATCCCTCTGACGACAATTGCAATATGTAAATAAGGCATACCGAAATTGCTAATGAAGTGGGGATTTAAATATGGTACAACGAGGTATTCAGGATCTGTCATCAAAGGCTTTAATGAGCGACAGATCCACATCTAGACTGCCGCTTTTCATCGCCAGAGCTCCGTGGCAACAAAAAGCGGTGGCCATTTTTATGCTAATGAAGCGTGGGATATTTAAATCCACGCTTCATTAGCAATTTCGGTATGCCTAATTTACATGCCTCTGGCGACAGAGGGGTGTAGTCTCTAGACATACCCGTAGTGTCTCTGTGGAGGACACAGCTGTGCTGTGCGATGCTGCAGTGAAAGCACACCCTCTGCTGAGCCATTTACAAAAGCACTTTCAGTTCCCGCTTCGAGGAAAGAGATTTACACTGTCACTGCATGAGCTTAACTGGTTCCAGGCTGTTGTGACTGGGGCTGGCCTGAGGCTGAGTGGTGAAATTCTGCAGAGCATGGGGAAATGCCAGGATCTCACCACCCTGCAGTTCAGAACATAACTCCCTGAGTTATTGCTGACTCCCTGGACCCATAACCCTTGGACTCATCTCTGACCCTGGTTGTCTCCGGCTAATGCCTCAAAAAGGAAGTATAATGACAAAGCATGTTAGGGAGTGGAAGCTGACACCTAAGTTCTACTCCCAGCTCTGCCACTGGCCTGCTGGGTGACCTTGGGCAAGTCACTTTCCTCTCCTGTGCCTCAGTTTTCCCTCATTTCAATTCTAGATTGTAAGTTCTTCCAGGCAGGGATTGTCTGTCTTTCTGTGTGTGTGTGTGTGTGTGTGTGTGCGCGCGCGCGCGCCTTTGCAGTATCCAGCCACCAGAGGGTTTTCCAGCAGTTTGGGTCCTAGCCTGGGACTCAGGAGACCTGCATGCTGTTTCTGGCTCTGTCACAGGTCTGCTGGGTGGCCTCAGAGCAGTCACTTACTCTTTCCATGCCTCAGTTTCCCCATCTGTATTCTGTAGAGAATGGGGAGAACAGCCCTGCCTCACACGGGGGTTGTGAAGAGAATTGCATTGGATGGTGAGGCACTCAGCTGCTAAGGTGATGTGTGTGGTGCAGTCTGATAAGCACCCATCATAGGCAGAGCAGGGTCCTTAGTTCATCTGGCCCCTCCAGGTGCGACTGCAGTACAAAGTTCATGGTAATAATTGCCCTGCTGTCTCGGACAGACGTAGTGCAGTTAAACAAGGACTTTATGCTCTTTAGCTGCTCCTTGGTTCCCTGGTCCCTACATGGCCATTAGGCTCCTATCACCAAACCGGTTTCATCACTTTATTTCTTTAAGCGTGTCCCTGCTTGGCTCTCCCGGGCGAAGACCAGTCCTGTTGTATCAAACGGGGCAACACGCCGCTGTCCCTTGGCCCTTCTTCTGCAGCAGGGAGCTTGCTGCGTGCTCAGCACCCTTATCTCTGCCCCTTCTCACTGAGTTACCTCCTCATCCAGCCGCCCTGCTTTAAAAAGCCTGAGAGACAGATCATGAAGGAGGAGGGAGGCAAGAGAGAGCAGAGACACAATTTCCTGACCTGTTTCATAAAGGTTTACGCCCAGGGTAGGAAGTATGTCAAGTGCTCTGGGCCCTGGGTGGAACGGGGGAGGAGGAGGGAGTGCAGAAGGATGTTTCTGAATCCAAGGTAAGAGATTGTTGAAGGTCAGATTGTGTGTGCATGATAGGTTCTCCATCTCCTGGGTGCACACAGACAACGGAGCGCGTACCAGTGGTCCCGACAACGTCTCGGCAACAAGATGTGCAAAGCCAGGGCTACGTGATGGCATCTGATGTGTGTGCAGTAGTTGTGTTTTCTTGTAAGCACTGAATAAAACCAATTTTTGCAAGACCGCTCTTGAACGGGGACTTTTCAGCTTAGAAAAGAGGAGACTAACGGGGGATATGAGAGAGGTCTATACAATCATGACATGTACGGAGAAAGCGAATACGGAAAAGTTATTTACTTCTTCCCATTACATAAGAACTAGGGGTCACCAAATGGAATGAATAGGGAGCAGGTTTAAAACAAAAGGGAGTATTTCTTCACTCAGCACACAGTCAACCTGTGTAACTCCTTGCTAGAGGATGCTGTGAAGACCAGCACTTTAACAGAGTTCAAAGAAGAACTAGATAAATTCATGGAGGTTAGGTCCATCAATACTTATTAGCCAGGATGGGTAGGAATGGTGTTCTGAGCCTCTGTTCATCTGTAAATGGGTGACAGAGGAGGGATCACATGAGGATTACCTGTTGTGTTCACTCCCTCTGGGGTATCTGGCATTGGCCACTGTCAGCAGACAGGACACTGGGCTAGATGGACCTTTGGTCTGACCCAGTATGGCCATTCTCATGTTCTATGATGAAAAGGTCATGACTTCTAATTATCATTTAACTTTCTCTTCAGTGTATTAAGCACCAGTGAAAAGTGTCAGATTGACTGATTTGGAGAGGAAGGCCATCAATAGCATAGAGAAGGGACAACACACTGTAGGACCTCTCCCCCACCCCCACCTCTCACCACCTCCCTAGGTCACCCATTCCAGTGCTTCGCCACACTCCTCGGGAAATAGCTTTTCCTAATATCCAACTTCTGCACTGCAACTTGAGACCATTGCTCCTTCTTCTGCCACCTGTCACCTCTGAGAACAGCCTCTCTCCCTCCTCTTTGGAACCCCCTTCAAGTAGCTGAAGGCTGCTATCAAATCCCCCCTCACTCTTCTCTTCTGCAGACTAAATAAGCCCAAATCCCTCAGCCTCTCCTCGTAGGTCATGTGCTCCAGCCCCTTAATCATTTTGGTTGCCCTCCTTATTCTTCTCCACCTCGTCTCTCAAACTGTTATCATAGAATCATAGAATATGAGGACGGGAAGGTACCAAAAGAGGTCATCGAGTCCAGTCCCCTGCCTTCATGGCAGGACCCAGTACTGTCTAGACCATCCCTGATAGACATTTATCTAACCTGCTCTTAAATATCTCCAGAGATGAAGATTCCACAACCTCCCTGGGCAATTTATCCCAGGCTGTGTCTACACTGGCATGAATTTCCGGAAATGCTTAAAACAGAATAGTTTTCGTTATAAGTATTTCCGGAAAAGGAGTATCTACATTGGCAGACTGCTTTTCCAGAAAAGCCCTTTTTCCGGAAAAGCATCTGTGGCCAATGTAGACGCGCTTTTCCGGAAAAGAGCCCCGATCGTCATTTTCGCGATCGGGGCTTTTTTCCGGAAAAGACTACTGGGCTGTCTACACTGGCCCTTTTCTGGAACAGTGTTACGGAATAAGGACTTATGCCCGAGCGGGAGCAGCGTAGCTTTTCCGGAATAGCGGCTGATTTTGTACAATAGAGCGTTGTTGCTTTTCTGGAAATTCAAAGGCCAGTGTAGACAGCTCGCAGCTTATTCCGGAAAAGCGGCTGATTTTCCGGAATAAGTGGCCCAGTGTAGACACAGCCCCAGTGTTTAACCACCTTGACAGTTAGGAACTTTTTCCTAATGTCCAACCTAAACCTCCCTCGCTGCAGTTTAAGCCCATTGCTTCTTGTTCTATCCTCAGAGGCCAGGAAGAACAATTTTTCTCCCTCCTCCTTGTGACACCCTTTTAGATACCTGAAAACCGCTATCATGTCCCCTCTCAGTCGTCTCTTTTCTAAACTAAACAAGCCCAATTCTTTCAGTCTTCCCTCATAGCTCATGTTCTCTAGTCCTTTAATCTAGAGAATTTATGTGGGTTAGCTGCTTGTTCCTCCCTGGGGAAGATTGCACTTGAGCAATGGGTGAAATAATTTTTGTATCTCTAATTCATAGCAATTTTTGTGGTCACTGTAACTGACGTTTGTCAAGTGCTTTGAACCCTAAGTTACCTCCTTGACCAAGGTGTTTGTAAACATCGAAGGGAAAGACAGAAACTGTCAAAAAGTTTTGCAGCTTTGAGTCAGTGAAAGGAAAATCAACATGTTTAACAGGAAGGAAATGGTCAAACAGGCAGTATGGGTCACAGCAACTAATTACCATCTCAGAACTCACAAGCGGAAACTGGAGGTTGGGAAATGAAGACACCAGAATTGCAGAAAAGGAAGGAGAAGACACAAGCTGTCGGAGATGGAAGAGGCTCTGGCGAATGAACATGAGAATGGTCACACTGGGTCAGACCAAAGGTCCATCTAGCCCAGTATCCTGTCTGCCGACAGTGGCCCAGAGGGAATTAACAGAACAGTCAATCATCAAGTGATTCATCCCGTCACCCATTTCCAGCCTCAGGCAAACAGAGGCCAGTGATACCATCCCTACCTATTCTGGCTAATAGCTGTTGATGGACCTAACCTCTATGAATGTATATAGTTCTTTTTTGAACCCTGTTAAAATCCTGGTCTTCACAACATCCTTTGGCAAGGAGTTCCACAGGTTGGCTGTATGTTGGGTGAAGAAGTACTTCCTTTTGTTTGTTTTAAACCTGCTACCTATTAATTTCATTTGGTGATCCCTAGTTCTTGGTCATGATTCTATAGACCTCTATCATATCCCCCGTTAGGCGCCTCTTCACCAAAGCTGAAAAATCACTTATTAATCTCTCCTCATATGGCAGCCATTCCATACCCCTAATTATTTTGTTGCCCTTTTGTAAACCTTTTCCAATGCCAATATATCTTTTTTTGGGATGAGACCACATCTGCATGCAGTATTCAAAATGTGGGTGTACCATGGATTTATATAGAGGCAATAAGATATTCTCTGTCTTATTCTCTATCCCTTTCTTAATGGGTCCCAACGTTTTTGCTTTTTTGACTGCCACTGCACACTGAGTGGATGTTTTCAGAGAACTATCCACAGTGACTCCAAGATCTTTTTCTTGAGTGGTAACATCTAATTTAGTTTTACCTAATTTAGGGGTAATTTGGGGTTAAATTTTGCTCCCATCATTTTATATGTATAGTGGGGATTATGTTTTCCAATGTGCATTACTTTACATTTATCAACAGTACAATTAATCTGCCATTTTGTTGCCTAATCACCTAATTTTTTTAAGCACTTCAGTTTGCTTTGGACATAACTATCTTGAGCAGTTTAGTATCATCTGCAAATTTTGCCACCTCACTGCTTACCCCTTTCTCTGGCCCATTTATTATTATGTTAAATAGAATTGGTCCCAGCATGGACCTCTCGGGGACGTAACTTGTCACCTCTGTCCATTCTGAAAATGCACCATTTATTCCTACCCTTTGTTTTGTATCTTTTAACCAGTTACCCGTCCACGAGGGGACCTTCCCTCTTGTCCCATGACAACTTGTTCTGCGTAAGAGCCTTTGGTGAGGGACCTTGTCAAAGGTTTTCTGGGGATCTAAGTACACTAGATCCACTGGATTCCCCTTGTCCACATGTTTGTTGACCCCAAACTCCAGCTGTGGGATGGGGAGGATCTGCTCTTTAGGGCAGAATACCCATCTGGAAGGCAGGAGCTGAGTTTCATGATAAACTTGGAGGTTTTGATGTATGTTTCTACTCTGATGTGGAATGAAAATTAGAACCCCTTGAAAATCTTCTGGCAAGAGGCAGAGAGCCCTCCCCTCCACCAGCTGGGCATAGCCCACACACTCACTGGGGATGCAGGAAACCCAGGTTCAAGCCCCTGCCCTGCCTGATTTGGCAGACTCACTGTGCTGCTCACCCCTCGGGATGGTGGGAGCACGCTCTCCCTGGCCTGGACCAGATACTCAGACAAGAGCAGACATGTCCTGGCCCTGCAGAAAGAGAGAAACCACCACTGTGGCTGCTTAGAGAGTGGGCAATGAGGGAACATACTGGAACAAGTTGGAGGCAGAGCCTATTTAAAAAAAAAAACAGATTGCTTTGCCGTTTGAGGGAGTTTCTTCCTTCTGCCAGTCTCCAAGCGTGCTATAGACATTAACTACTTCAAGGCTCTCAATTCCCAGTCAGGTGAGCCAGGAGTATTACACTGATTATACATAAGGGGAAACTGAGGCACAAGGCAAGGAAACAGCCTTGCCCAGAGTCACACATCTGATCCGTGGCAGAGCTGGGAATGCAGCGCCAGTCTTCTGAGTCTCGGTCCCGTGCCTTAAAAATGCCACCCTGCCTCAGAAAGGAGCAAAAGAAAACCATCAAGGTTAGCCTGAAAACTGCAGCTGCTCCTTGCTAGGGCTTCTTCTCCCATAGCAGGGCAAGTGATCAACAGGAGACAGAGGGTGAGCAGGCGAATCGAGACTTGTTCCTCTTGTGCAGGGGTGGGCAAGACATGGCCTGTGGGCTGGATCTGGCCTGCCAAGTCTTTTGATCTGGCCTGCGGCCCACCCCTGGGACACAGAGCAGCGCTGCTCAAAGTAGCTAGCTGCTCCCTGTCGCTCTCTGCGCTGCCAGGGGAGAGAGAGGAGACTTTGCTTGCTGCCCCTACCTCTGCACAATCTCTCAGCTCCTATTGGCTGGAAACTAGCCAATGGGAGCAGAGCTATTTTGTTGGGTGGGGGCAGCATGGGAAGGCTTATCCCTGCAGTGCAAAGAGCCACATGGAGCAGCCAGGCACTTTGAGCGGTCTGGAGCTGCTGGCAGCCTGAGAGTGCTGATGCGGTAAGTGCCTCCTGGCCCCACCCCTTCCCCACCCCAACTCCCTCCCCAGCCCAGCACCCCTTCCTACACCTCTCCCCGGGCCAGAAACTTCTGCACCCATACCCTTGCACCCAAACTCCCTCTCAGACCCCACACCCTCTCCTGCACCCCACTCTCCTACCCCGTGTTCCCTTCTGCACCCAACTTCTGTCCCAGGTCATGCATTCCCTCCACAGAAAAGCGCAGCCCTTGACCACTTACCAAAATCTTGGAGTGGCCTCCCATAAAAAATTATTGCCCACCCTTGCCCTGGTGAGGGGCAAGGGGGAAGGTGAACAGCACATTTACATACCTCACTGTTTCTGATCAAGCCAAAAGTACCCCTCAGTAGTGCAGATCTCCTCCCAGCCTTCCATAGAGATGCACCATTCCCAGCACCTCCACTGCAGAAGCCGAATTTCAGGGTGTGGGGTGATAGCCAGGTGCAAGTCAGGCTCCAGCATCCCTCAGTGCCTCCTGAGTTTTTTGGTCTCCTGACTGGCGGTAACAGATGTAACCAGAGGACTTGCCTATCTCTGAGCTGGCCCCTGGGCCAGGTCCTTTCAAACCACAAATGAAGACGGAGAGCCGCCTGGATTCTCTCGCCTGCATTTTGCCGCTGCCAGCAGAGCGCGTTCACCCCTCGGCCGGGCTCTTGCATGAGATGGGCCCTGTCCCGCTGCCACGCGTCGAGGAAGCGCCCCGTTAGCAAGCGGCGACGGGGCTGTGGGATGTCTCTCTGGGAGGCTGCTCCCCGGATCGTTGCTAAGTGCACTCAAAAGCGGCAGGCCCAGCGCAGATGCGGAAGGAGCCTCACTGATTGGGCTGAGCCTGCCACCAACCGACCTTGCTCCTCTGATCCCCACCTTGGAAATGGCCGCCGGGGTCTTGTGCCACAGGATTCCCAGCAGCTCTTCCTCTCCCCGGCTCTGCCCTTTTACTGGAGAGCCCCCGGCAGCAATGGAAGCTTCTCTGCGGAGCCTGGGCTGGCGCTGAATTCTGGCCTCCGCCAGCGCTGGGTGTGCGATGCCTCACCCGTCCTCAATCCACAGGTGGCAGAAAAAAGAAGAGCGGGGAGGGGAAGCGGAGAGAGGCCAGGAAGCTTGCTAGGAGGGGGAGTGGAGCCAGGTCCTCAGGAGGAAGACAAGGAGGGGAGGGCCAGGTATCACGGCTTTGCTGCCTGCCAGATGCTTCCCTGTGCCTCTGTGCGCAGCTACACAAG
Organism: Pelodiscus sinensis; assembly: GCF_049634645.1. Classification (NCBI taxonomy): domain Eukaryota; kingdom Metazoa; phylum Chordata; order Testudines; family Trionychidae; genus Pelodiscus; species Pelodiscus sinensis. The sequence goes on along the minus strand of NC_134711.1, from coordinate 324,781,721 downwards.
GGGACCCAGCCGGGTGCCGAGAGGGGGCAGCTGCGGATCTGTGCCAGAAGATTCCTGAACCAGTTTACAAGCTGCTCTGGGCTGGCCCCCACGCTGCAACCGCATCCCCTTTGCTCCGGGGAAGGCGTCATTACAGAAATGGAAGTAAAACCCAAGAAGGTGAAGCAGGGACTTGCGCTCGGTGGGAACTGCTCTTCTGATCCCTGGACTTCCCTTCCTGGCAGTATCAGCAGCCCTCGCTCTTTGTTTCCTCGCTGGGCTCTGGGGCAAGCAGCCCAGGCTCAGACAAGCAGCCTTCATGGCTTTGAAGCTGGTGTGTAGTCCCCACAGGCTGCCCCTTGCTCTCTGGTCCTCTGGCTTCAGCTCTGAGGACCTGCAGGCATCTCCCTCTGCTGCTTCCAGCCTTCTTCCCTCTGCAGCCTTCTCTGGCCTTGGCTCTTTCTGGCTCAGCTGATTAGTCCCCTCGTCTAGCTTCTAGCTCTCCCCCTTTTCAGCCACCCAGCTCAGCTCAGGAAGGACAGTTTACTAACCCCTGACTGGCTTTCCTGATAATTCCCCCCTCTTTCCAGAAAGGGCCTGTAGAGAGCTGTCTGCAGCTTCTCCTGGCTGATCCTCACCTGGGCTTTCCCTCTGGATCTGCTCCATTTACTGAGGCCAGCCACCCTGTGACAGGGCTATTTCAATGAAATTAAAGCAGGTGGCAAACTCAAAACCTGATCAAACAAAATACCGGTTTTTTTCATGTGATGTACAATCAACCAGTGGAACTACCCGCCACTGGATGCAATTGTGCTCGAGAGCTCAGCAAGGTTCAAAGGCTAATTGGACATGTATGTGGATGTCAAGAATATCCAGCATTATCATAATTAATGATAATGAAGCTGTTGGTAGAAAGATTAACCTTATGCTTCAGGGTTTCAATCAGTCTCTAATTAGTTTTCTTCCTGATCTCTAATAATGGGAGGCACAGAGCAGATTGTTCCACAATGGCTTCTATGGGGTTTTTACTTCTTCCTCTGGAGCAGCGGCTGGCCTGCTATTCTGCTGGGCTGTCTGCTCCCAGCATTCTGTTTGCTCTGAGAACTGACTCCCAGAAAGCCAACTTGCTTGCTAGCCTGGGAGGGCCCCATCTTCCTCTTGGCCAGAAGAGAGCTGGAGGGAGAGTAACCCCATTGCTCCCCGAGTATGGTACAGCAGCAACTCTCAGGAGATTCCACCTGCTGGCTGTTGCTTGGAACTGGTGGCTGTCTCACACCTGTAGAAGGCGAAGGTCCAGAAATCTGGAGGTGTTCTTCCAATCATATATATAGTAGCCCAGTGTCTGAGTGTCTGTAATGCCGAAATGCTGGCTGTTCCCTCTGGGCGGCGCTGTTGCCGAAATGCTGGCTGTTCCCTCTGGGCGGCGCTGTTGCCGAAATGCTGGCTGTTCCCTCTGGGCGGCGCTGTTGCTGAAATGCTGGCTGTTCCCTCTGGGCGGCGCTGTTGCCGAAATGCTGGCTGTTCCCTCTGGGCGGCGCTGTTGCTGAAATGCTGGCTGTTCCCTCTGGGCGGTGCTGTTGCTGAAATGCTGGCTGTTCCCTCTGGGGGGCGCTGTTGCTGAAATGCTGGCTGTTCCCTCTGGGCGGTGCTGTTGCTGAAATGCTGGCTGTTCCCTCTGGGCGGTGCTGTTGCTGAAATGCTGGCTGTTCCCTCTGGGGGGCGCTGTTGCTGAAATGCTGGCTGTTCCCTCTGGGGGGGCGCTGTTGCTGAAATGCTGGCTGTTCCCTCTGGGCGGCGCTGTTGCTGAAATGCTGGCTGTTCCCTCTGGGCGGCGCTGTTGCCTGAAATGCTGGCTGTTCCCTCTGGGTGGCGCTGTTGCTGAAATGCTGGCTGTTCCCTCTGGGGGGCGCTGTTGCTGAAATGCTGGCTGTTCCCTCTGGGGGGCGCTGTTGCTGAAATGCTGGCTGTTCCCTCTGGGGGGCGCTGTTGCTGAAATGCTGGCTGTTCCCTCTGGGCGGCGCTGTTGCTGAAATGCTGGCTGTTCCCTCTGGGCGGCCCGTGCTGCATGGGGAGTGCGAGGCCCAAACAGCTGCTTGCGCCGCATGCTCCCCCGCGGCGGCTCAGCTGAGGGGCACAGAAGTCAGCCGAGTGCCACGGTGGGAGGGGAAAGGAGAGGGGCGGTGATGTGCGACGTGACAGCGGCTCCAGGCCCCGCCCCCAGCTGTGAAAGTCACTGTCCCACCCCCTCGTCACCTCCCGCCGTGGAGCTCGGCTGACTTCTGAGCTGCTTATCCGGGCTTGCACGTGGGAGCAAGCGGCGCAAGCGACCGTTGAGCCTCTGCATCCCCCATGCAGCATGGGGAGTGCGGAGCCCAAACGGCCATTTGGGCTCCACAGTCCCCCGAGTGAAAGGCAGGAGGGGGAGGAGAGCTGAGAGAGAGGTGCGGGAAGGCAGTAGGAAGAGGAGAGAGAGAGAGAGAGACGGAGCGAGAGACCGGCGGCTCAGGAGAGAAGACCGACATGGAGGAGAGACCTGAAAATCCCGTCTTATGACGGGCTAATTGGCTAGATACGTATAATACCCTAAACTGCACACTCACTAAATGTGTTGCCTCATTAAATGCATTTGGAGTCGGCTGCTTTTGATCTGATGTGGGGAGCTTTTATTATAACATTTAAATATTGAGTGGTTTGCACTTGGTTCACGGAAATCTGCCCACAGCTCTGAGCGCTGCTAATTAATTCCTCTCCCGTTGCTGGGTTCAGACATATTTTGTACCAAGTGGGGTTAGCTTTTAAAGCCAGAGCTCTCCCAATCTACAAGACAAACATTCTGTCTGTCCTGGAATGCATCCGATTCTCTCTGCTTCTGTATAAAATCTTGCTTGTTTCTAAAAGAAGCATAATTGTGGGGGCAAAAATCGAACAGCTGATGCATTTCCAACGCCCATGCAGGAGTAACACAGATTTTCAGATCTCGTTGTGAGTGGCTGCCAGTACATGGCATGAATAAGGCCAAAGTGTTTTTTGAATTATTCCCCCCTTTGAGAACACCAGAAATCCTGAAGAAATGATTCAACCCAGACAGTAGTTTCAAGCAGTATTAAAAGACATCGATAAGAGCAAGGGGACATTTGCTGACATTAAAAGGTGACAAGTACAAAAGGAAGTACCTTTTCACACAGCCGTCTCTGCCGCAGAGACCAAGAATGTGGCAAGACTCACAAAGGGGTGGGACAATTAAGAGTCACTTTATTTGTATCCACTGTTATCTTGTTCTGGCAGGGTTATTAAGTCCCTTATTAAGGGTTATTAAGTGCTTCGGGATTTAAGCCAATCTCTAACAATCGGAGACCGAGATGAAGGCTAGTAGGGACGCACATTAGCCCAGTCTTCTATGGCGGGATTCTTCCACCTTCACATACAACCCACTGGGCAGCTTTGGTGGCTACCATCTTGGTCAGGGGTATGGCAAAAGACACACGTCCAGTGATACAGCGAGGCTGGCTTGGCACAACCGCCAGGGTGGGACTCAGCTGAGATGACAGACCAGCGCTTTGATCAGCAACGCCAACGCCCTTCAGGAAGGTGGGGTTACAACGCTGCATCCTGGTGGCGCCCGCAATGGAGCAAAGCCAATATATAGTCACCCAGTGAATGCGCCAATCACCTGGCCATGGCGTGGTACTTGCAGCTCCCAATCCCTCACGCCAGCCCTTTTCAAACTTTTATTTTTTCTCATGACCCAGTTGAAGACAATTGTTTGATGCTCATGACTGAATTTAATTTGACTAACGTGTAAGCTTGAGGGTGGGGCTGGGGCTTCAGTTTGGGGGGTGGTCAGGGCTGGGGCAGGAGGGGCTTATCTTGAGTGGCAGCGGTGCAGCGGGGGGAGGGGGGGGCGGCTCTAAGGCAGCTTCCTGCCTCTCCTGGCCGCTATTCCCAGAAACAGCCAGGTTCCCAGCCAATGGGAGTGTGGAGCTAGTGCTCAGGGCAGGGGCAGTGCATGGAGCCCTGTGCGCTCTCCTCCCCTTCCCACCTAGGAGCCGGGCTGCTTCTGGGGTGCAGCACAGTCTGTGATGCCAGGACAGGCAGGGAGCTGCCTTGGCCCCCCACAGCTCACCTGATCCCCCTGCAACAACCAAGCCCAGTGCCTGACGTTCTCACAACCTGTCATTTGAAAACCACTGGCCTCACACGAGTCTCTTCCTTGCACTGTGCCTCAACTTCCCCATTGGTCAAAGGGGGGGAAGAGCAGCGGCTCCGCGCTTCGTGGGGACGAAATGAGTTCATGCCTGTGGCGGGGAGAAGGGCGACGTGTTGTCACCAGGGCACAGTGTTCTTCTCATTGCGGGGCCGTTCTGGGTACTTAGCGAGGAAACACTCCTCCAGCCTGTGGTTTCAGACCGGAAGGACGGCCACGCTGGGTAAGACCAAAGGTCCATGTAGTCCAATAGCCTGCTCTTGCTCTCGCATTGTGGACGTTCCTAGGCTGCCCTGGAGCTCCCTGAAAAGGTGCCGGGTATAAATGTACCCTCTCCGATCTCAGTTTCTCTCCATTCTTTTTTTTTCTTTGGGGGTGGGGGGAAGTCATGTGGCACGCTTATAAAGAAAGCAAACAGCCCAATGCCGGCTAGAGTGGAAGGAGAATCAGGTAGAGTCACTGGCCAGGGGGTCATGTGGAGCAGGAATAAGCCCTGTGACTCAGGAGGGGGGTTGTGGGTGCTGCTAAGCTATGTCAATAGCAGCGTGGTGTTGAGTGGCCGATTATTAGCCCAGATGCCACCCACAGGGAGAGAGGTGTGGGTGTGCGCTCTCCACCCTCTCACACTCCTGGGGCTGTGATTGTACCGGAGGCTGGGTTCCCCGCCCCTTTAAGATAATCTGAGTTATTTTAAACTAATAGCGGAGGGTTTTGGCAGCCGCCAGCCTGTGTTTAAATGGAGGTCATTGCAACATACTCTCATAAGAGTACAATTGTTAATGTCGCGTGTGTGTTTTTTTTCCGGTAAGTTCCCAGTTGCTGTAGCAGCATTTGAGGAAGTTCTTCAGCAAGCAGCAAGCCCATAGCTCGCAGTGACAGGGGAGGAAGCTAGACAAGGGGGAATGGAGTGCCGGGCTTCAGACTCCAGACCTCGCAGCTAAACGGAGGTACCGTATTTATTTACTTGTTTTCTCTTCTCGGATGAAAAGCCCTGTGGGGGTCAAGCAGGGAAGGAAGCGTCTGAGCAGCGTGTGTTTCCTCATCTTCATTGCCTGGCGCTTAGGGGCTGGAGCAAAGATTTTTGCCTCATTTGTGGGAGGGAAACTCGATAAGACAGGTCATGGGTAGGGAGTCTTGGTCAGACGGCAGGCCGGGATGGACAGAGCCACTTTTTCCGAACCCCAGTTCCCATAGCTCCCTTTAGATGCTGTTAATTCAGCCATTGGGAGAAGTAACAGGAGCAGGGCAGAGAAGTAAAGAATCACATGGCACAGGGTGGGATTCGATACGGCTGGTGCTGGAGATCGCATGGGGCAGTGGCTGGAGTGTGGGGCTGGGAGACAGGACACCTGCGCTCTGTTTCTGAGTGATCTTGGTGAAATCACTCCTCCCCCTCCCATGGAGAAACACAGGGATGATGCTGGTGCACCACCCAAGGGTGCGGTGAGGCTAAAGAGTGGGGATCAAGGAGCTCCCCCACGGTCACAAAGTGTTTGTAGCTCTGCGGGTGCAGCGGGATTAGCAGTGTTAACCCTGTTTCAGGGGCCTCTGGTTGTTTTCTGCTTGGCCTATGCCTGGTTCAGAGCTGGAAGCTGGAAGCGGCTCTGAGAGTTGCTGTCATGCTGTGTTCTCCTTTCATTTTGGGCGTTCATCAGAGCTGGCTGAAAGCGCTTTTCAGTTCCTGTTCTTTGTATGTTGTGTTTGTGGGGGGAGTAGCTGCATCGCTTGATCAGGTTCATTCCCTCCCCTGATGCAGGCTGCCAGGCCTATGCTCAGAGCCATAGGCTTGTGTGCAATGGACTTGTGCCATGTGAACGGTGCCTGCCCGTGGGCTGGTGGGTGACAGATTTGTGGCACGTGAAGGTGACAGACTTGTGGTGCGTGAGCTGTGCCCGGTGCTGTGGGCTGGTGAGTGACGGACTTGTGGTAAGTGGGTTGGCAAGTGACGGACTTATGTCACATGGGCTGTGTCCGCCTGTGGGCTGGTGGGTGTCGGACTTGTGTCACGTGGACTGTGTCCACCTGTGGGCTGGTGGGTGACGGACTTGTGTCACATGGACTATGCCCAGCGCCGTGGCTGGTGGGTGACGGACTTGTGTCACGTGGGCTGTGCCCAGCGCCATGGCTGGTGGGTGACGGACTTGTGTCACGTGGGCTGTGTCCGCCTGCGGGCTGGTGGGTGATGGACTTGTGTCACGTGGGCTGTGCCCAGAGCCGTGGGCTGGTGGGTGACGGACTTGTGTCATGTAGGCTGTGTCCGCTTGTGGTCTGGTGGGTGACGGACTTGTGTCATGTGGGCTGTGCCCAGTGCCGGGGCTGGTGGGTGACAGACTTGTGTCATGTAGGCTGTGTCCGCCTGCGGGCTGGTGGGTGATGGACTTGTGTCATGTGGGCTGTGTCCGCCTGCGGGCTGGTGGGTGATGGACTTGTGTCACGTGGGCTGTGTCCACCTGCGGGCTGGTGGGTGATGGACTTGTGTCATGTGGGCTGTGCCCAGCGCCGTGGGCTGGTGGGTGACAGATTTGTGCCTTGTGAGTCGTACCTGAAGCCATGGGCTGGCGGGTGCCGGAAGCTGCTCCCCGTTTAATGTGTGGAAGGCAGGATGATTCGTGGCAGTGCTGAGGGGTCTGCAGTGACTTGAGCTAGACTGGCAGGGAAATTAGCAACACTTGCTATTTCAGCTTGTACAGCCATCTTCTGCCTCAGCTGCCGGCCTCCTGTCATTGCAATGCCCTCTGAACACCAAACCAGCTCTACAAATGCCTCTCCCTTGTCACCTGCCCTACCCCTGCTACACCAGTCCTGCTCTGCTCCTGCTTTGCCAATGCACTGCTCTCCTGACCCGCTGTAGCCCTAGGTCCCCCCGTCACCTTATGTAGCTCCGCAGAGGCATCTCACCCAACCTGTTTCTCCCCACCACGCACACGCACGTCCCCCAAGCAATAAGATCGCAAGGCCTTTCCCATTACCCTGCGTTCAGCTCTTTGTCAGTGTAACCTGCCGGCCCCCTGCCGCACGGCAGTTCTCTTTGCAGCGTTGCTAGTTCACGTATCACTCTGATGTGCCTGGGTGAAGTTCAGGCCAAGTGGGTTAATCAGATGCAGCAGGGGCCAGGCGACAGGAGCTGTGAAAGTGCCTGTGTCTTCCTCACCGAATCCTAGAAAATCAGCTGCCAGCGCAGGCTGCCTTCCTGCCGCGTGGAGCCTGTTGATTAAATAATGACAGCCGCAGGCCTGGCTCCGTAGTAGTGCATCAGGAGGGTTGTAAGTAGCATGGTGGTGTCAGCGGGGGACACTTGCACCCTGCAGCAGGGAGAGGGTTTCCCAGCTTGGGTTGACAGATCTGCACTAGCTCAGCCCGGCTAGGGTGCTAAAAAGAGCCGTGTAACCGGTTGGAAACCGGAGCCGCAGATCAGGCTCACCACCCAAGTACATCCCCCCCCCCCGGAGCCCACGTCCCCATCCATGCTTTTCCTGCCTACCCTGCTCCTTTTAACGTGCTAGCTCCTCACTGCAGTGTAAACGTATCCTGGGTGGTCCTAGGTCGACCCCATTAAGTCAATAGGAGGGTAAGCTGAGAATGGGGTTGGATACAGGTGCATGGTGAGTTAATTTGAACTCAGTCTAGAGCTTCATAAACTTGCGTCTGACTTGGCTCCCGTGCAAGCAGTAAAAAGCTGTGACACTGTGTAATGCCGACAGGCAGAACTGAACCAGGGACCTCTGGAGCTTAATGCACAAGCTTCTATAGCTTGATCTAAAGCCCCTGTAGCTTGGGTGATGCTGGCCACTGAGCCCAGGTATGAATTTTTCAATGGGTGAATTTTTTAGTGTGATTTTTCATTTTTATTTTTCATAAAGAAACAAGCATGAGAACATACAAAAAGGAAAATGATTGACAGCTTGGCTCTGGTACCAAATATCACACCTCACAGGATAGCCACTAAAATGATGCAAAGATGCAACTTTACAGTTGGTCGAAGCGGCATGCCCGGACAACGCAGGATCAGACTGTTGCACAGACTTAACACGTTAGGCTGGGGATCACCATAAAAAAAAGACAGACACATATAGGCAAAAATGGAAAAGGGGACAGGTGCAGGGGGCAGGAAGTGGATGGGAAAACATGGAGGGTAAGGTGGGATGGGAGTCTGTCACTAGCTAAGCTGTCTCTTTCTTGAAACGTATCAAGACATAGGGCCCACATCTTTTCAGCTTCATTTCTTTGTTCTTTACTTCAAGGAGCTCTTCTTTCGCGCCCTTCGTAGTCAGCCTGCCTGCCCTCAAATGCCGAAGAAGTCTGCGCTGGAGAAAAACCCAGCATAGTAGGCACAGAAACTAGCTTCTAATTTTCTGCTGAGAGTTTCCTGCCAGCAAATGAAAGAAGCATGGCTTGGATGAATGGACTGTAAGGTGGACAGAAAGCTGGTTCAATCCTCAGGCTCATTGGGTGCCAACGAACCCATTGTCCAGACCATTGTCGCTGTATTCTTGGCAGCCCATATCCAGCAGAGTGTAACAGGTGTTGGACCTGGGGCTAGTTTTGTTCAACATCTTCATTAGTGTCCTGGAGGATGGGTTTGTTTGCACCCTTAGCAAGTTCAAATGACAGGAAGGTGCAGGGAGAGGTAGATATGCTGGAGGGTAGGGATAGGGTGCAGAGTGACCTAGAGGAATTGGAGAATTGGGGCCAAAAGAAATCTGATGAGGTTCAACAAGGACAAGTGTAGAATCCTGCACCGAAAATGGAAGAATCCCAAGCACTATCACAGGCTGGGGACCACCTGGCTAAGCAGCAGGTCTATAGAAAAGGACCTGGGGATTCCAGTGGATGAGAAGCTGGATATGAGTCAACAGGGTGCCCTTGTAGCCAAGAAGGCTGACAGTATATTGGGCTGCCTTAGGAGGAGCATTGCCAGCAGATCTAAGAAAGTGATTAGTCCACTCTGTTCAGTACTAGTAATGTGGACGCATTGGAGAGGGTCCAGCGGAGGGCAACCAGAATGATTAGGGGGCTGGAGCACGTGACCTACGAGGAGAGGCTGAGGGATTTTGGCTGATTTACAGAAGCGAAGAGCGAGGGGGGGGATTTGATAGCAGCCTTCAACTTCCTGAAGGGGGGTTCCAAAGAGGATGGAGAGAGGCTGTTCTCAGTAGTGACAGATGGCAGAACAAGGAGCAGTGATCTCAAGTTGTGGTGGGAGAGGTCCAGGTTGGATATTAGAAAAACCTATTTCACCAGGAGGGAGGTGAAGCACTGGAATGGGTTCTCTAGGGAGGGGGTAGAATCTGTATCCCTAGAGGTGTTTAAGTCCCAGATTGACAAAGCTCTGGCCGGGATGATTTAATTAGGGGTGGTCCTGCTTGAAGCAGAGGGTTGGACTAGGTCAGGGGTCAGCAACCTTTCAGAAGTAGCGTGTCAAGATTGAACTTATTCACTTCTATTTATGGATCTGCGTGCTGGGGGGAGGAGGGGAAAGGGGCAGGCTGGGTACAGTGACCATATTTTCTGAACCAACTGCAGCTGGGGAGAACGGTTGAATTTAAATGATCAAACAGATCAAGTGTTTTAACTTTCTCATGTTAATTTATCAAACTTCATTTTAAATAAAGTAAAATATTAATTTATGTCCAGCACAAAAGGTTTCAGTGTTTTCTTTATTTATGGCAGGGGTGGGGAACATTTTTTGGTTCGGGGGCCACTGACTGACAGAAAAATCAGTTGGGGACCACACAAGTGAGAAGCAAAGAATCTCTTCCAAAAAAACCCCAAACCTCACCGGTGTGGCCCCAACTGAGACACCTCACTCCGCTGGTGACCCAGCCTCACAGGTGAGGGGAAGGGACAGGGAGAACTGAGGATCAGGGTTTCCCATAGGCCAGATTTACTTTTCTGGGGTTCTAGAATTGGTGGATTTTATGGATCCTTTAGGCTCTGCAGTAGGGACAAAAACAAGGGGATCAGTGTGCGGGACAGGTCTGCCAGCGAGTGGGATAGGGATGGGGTACAGGATGTAGGAAGGAGGTGGGGTGCAGAAGGGGGTGAGGGTGCAGAAGCAGGCTGGGAGGGTTTAGCCAGGTGGAGGGAGCAACAGCAAGGGAGGATGTGGAAGCAAGCTGGGAGTGCTGGGTCTTGGGGGGGGAGGGGAGTGAGTGAGGGGGATTGGAGTGTGGGGGTCTGGCCATGAGGGGGGATGCTTACCTGGCTTCACGCCCCCTTACAGCGGGGAAAAGCTTCCAGACAGAGCACTGCCATTTCCACAGTGGGGTGGGCCGCTCGGGTGTGTGTGTGTGTGTGTGTGCGCACGCGTGCAGAGAGAGCCGCATGGAGCACACCTGCTGAGTCTAAGCCCGCCCCGCCTTGCAGCTCCCCAGCTGGGCTCCATGTGGCCCCTCCCAGGGCAGAAATGGCAGCTCCAAGGCGCTGGGGTCCAGGAGTGGCTCCACTGGCGTTTGCCTTGGCCCTGGCCACCCCCACTCTCCTTGGCAGCTGCGGCAGTGGCTGTAACAACAAGCAGCTGCCAGGAGATGGAGGAGGAGGCAGCGTGGCCGGACCGGGGCCCCGTGCGGCAGAGGCAGTCCTGCGCGGGGAGAGAGGAGGCTGCGCAGCGCACGGTAGTGGGGCAGCTGCAGTGGGTGGCGAGTCCTTGAAAAATACTGGATGTTCTCTTTCGAAAAAGCACAGTTTGCATTACATAGCGCCTATGACGGACCCCCCCTCCCCATGCGTTATGAATAGGACTCATGGACATGAACATACATATCTCAAAAGTGTTTTGAACGAATCGTTTTGTGTAACCCATCAATCTTCATGTCATGATCCACTGGTTCTCTTTATCTTACTCTGTTGTATGTATCATTTGTGTGTGTAAAATTAGACACAGGGAGTGGGGAATAATTTGTGAGTTTCAAATATGTGAATGGGAGACATGGAGGGTGTTACCCTCAACTGTTAAATTATCTCTTTTGTCCTTCAGCCTGAGCAGTAGTTGGTAGATAGGGGCCTCAAATCCTAAACAAAAAGAATAGGAAAGCAGAGGCCTAAATCTTTTGGCTAGGCTGCACCTGAAAGAAGGGACCAGAGACCCCAGGGTGGGGAGGACGGCCCTGGTTTGGAGTGGCAGCTGGAAAAGAGGTTTTAGGGTGAGTTTGATTAAGTTTGCACTGAGATTTCAGTGGAGAATTAGCCAAGCGGTTTTGTTTCTTTTGATTTTTAACCTACTTTGCCTGCTGTCACTTATTACTACTTAAATCCTACGGCTTCAACTTAATAGAACCATTTCTATTTTCTATCAAACCCAGTGTAAGTGATTGTACCTGGGGGGGGGGGGGGCAACCAGTGTGCACACTCCCCCTTTCATTGCTAAAGGGGGCTTACCTAATTCTTTGGGGTTTGATCCCTTCTGGGGGGTGCTCTTTCAGGAGGCTGGGCCCTAAGCTGCATTCTCCTTGGACCTGAAGTGGTTCAGTGTCTGTACAGTAATTCCTCATTTAACACGTGCCCGCTTAACACGTTTTCGCAATAGCACGATTTTTTTTTAGGGAACGTTTTTTGAATTACACGAACGTCCCAGAATAACACGATTTCCCCAGCTGTGCCGTCACCGGTGGCTGCGCGGAGCTTCCCCCGCCTCCCTGCAAAGCGGCAGAGGGTTCACCGCTCGCCACGCTGTTCCCCGGCGACCCCCCGGGGCATACTCCCAACCCAATCCCCCTCTCCTCTCCTCTCCTTCCCTTCCCCAGAGCCAAACACCTCCCCTCCTTGCTGTAACCCAGTCCCCTTTCTCCCCCAACCTTATGTCCTGGTCCCAATAGACACCAGCACTTGAAACGCAATCCCCACCTTTTCCATTATTTTCAATGGGAAAATTGACCCAGCATAACATGTTTTCACTTAACACGATCATTTTCTGAAACATCTATAATGTGAAATGAGGAATTACTATACTGCTTCTTGGTGGGGGCAGGGACCTCAGCTCGGGGCCTTGGCTGGGGGAGACCAGCAGAGCTGGCCCAGCAGCACCAGGCAGTGAGGAGCCCCAGAGAGCAGGAAGGCGAGTGGCAGTGGCCATGTCAGCACCCCGGGAGGCACCCCGAGGGGTCGTCTGTGACCGCCCCCCATCACTGCGCCTTTTTTCAAAAGGCGACTTTTGAAAAAAGGCGTTCTTCCTCGTAAAACGAGGTTTTCTGCTGTCGAAAAAGCTGCCGAGTTCTTTCGATTTACTTTCAAAAGAACGTGGCAGCAGTCTAGACGTGGGTACATTTTTTCGAAAAAAGGCCACTTTTTTCGAAAAAACCCTGTAGTCTAGACACACCCCAAAGGACTAGGCCTCCGTCATGCCCACCCTTTGCGGTACCCAAAGCATTTTCGGCTGTCGCAGGCAGAGCAGAGGCAGCCGAAGGGTTACAGGTTGGTGACTTGCTTTCCCAAGGTTGATTGGAGTTCCTCTTCGCTAGCAGAGCATACATCGCAGGCGTGGGGCTTGCGGAGAATTTCCAAGGTTCCTCTGGCAGTCCTGGGGCAGCTGGACCAAACTGATATGTTAGCCAGCGTTAATGCCGCTTCCTGGGGCTGGCAGGGTGCATAGCTGCTTTTGTGTTAGAAGTAAAATGGGATCTCTTAGAAAAGCCCAGGTCTTTTAGGCAGCCACTGACTGTACCTTATTTTCCTCTTATCGGACATAAAGAGGAACCGAGCAGCCCCACAGTAGGAACTGGATGTATTAATACCCATTCATTGCTGCCCAGGTGCGAGTCAAGGTGTTAGCATGCTGGGACCAACTGGACTCTGAGATGGGATAAAAGCATGATAATAATTTTGTAGGCCCGGGGCTATAGGGCGCTGGAGTCATTTACGTGTGAGTCACAGAGAGACCCTAGTAATGTTATTACATTTTCTAAAATAAGATGGCTTTAGAATATATACAGGCCTGGGCAGGATGTTCATTTGCATTGTCTTTCCCACAGGAAGGTGCTACCTATTTATACTACTAGTTATTGGAGAGAGCGCAGGATCTAAATTTATCTTCACTGCTCTGTTGATGTGCCGTGGTACTTTTATCACGGGCACTTTTAATTGTGTCATGAAAAAAAAAAAGCCCCACTACATGGCAACTGGGAGATTTCCTATTGATTTTGTAATCAGATATTGCTCAAAATGGATGAATGAGTGATGAGAGGGTGGGGATAGTGCTTTCTGGTTTGGATATATACAAGAGAGTACTGTCTGCATATGACATCAATTTATATGCTGTGGAACCACCTTGTATGCCTAAATATCTGGATGAGCTCCTATAGCTATTGGCTCGAGATCAATCAGAAAGCACCTGCCTATTGTTCCAGAAGAGGCTGAAGGTCTCCAAAGTCACTTTATTGGTTGTGGTCCCAGAGGGTGGGTGTGAATACAACTTAGTTAGATCCAGGGATTAAATGTGGGTCCAAATCCACATTTTTGTAGGTTCTAAAAAACCCCATAAACCTCTAGTCCGCTCTATCGAAAGTTAGGCTAATACAATTAGTGATCTGGAGTAATCCCATCTCCCAGCTGTAATATCAATGAGTTGTCAGGGATTATCAGAGCCATGACAAAGCCGATTTGATCTGAGTGTCTGTCAGAACCCCAGGCCTTTTCCAGTCTCATCATGACAATTTTTGCCCATTTTTTTTGACATCACTATTAATAAGTGAAATTGGAACACAATGTGGCATCTCTTCCTGGTTGAGGAATAATTGATCTTAGGGCTTTCTTCAGCACAGGACGGAGGATGCCTTCTAGAAGTAACTCATTTTCTTTCAGATAGGAGGTCAACAATGTTTCCTCTAATCTTTTCCATACACATGTGGATTTTTTTCCATCCGTGTGCAGAATAAATTTTTATGTGCACTAAGGCATGTGCAAAGGTGCACCACCAATAGAAACACAAAACCTAGCTGTGGACACTCTGCTAATCAGGTGGGCGGCACTGGAGAACTGCCTCTACTTCCATATTCATAGTCCCCTCAATTAAATCATGCTCCAGCGTGTGCATGAAGGTGTCCACACTGGGCTACAGAAATTTGCAGCCATGTATAGGGATGTTAACAGGTAACTGATTAACCAGTTACCCGGTAAGCCTCAACCTTAATGGGTGAGGCTTTCTGGGTAATGGTTATCTGGTACCCCAGGGAGCAGCCCCCTGTCACGTGCACAGGGCTGCCTTCAGACCCATGCAGGGCCAAGAAGCAGCCAGACTGGAGCAACCTCTGTCCGTGGCAGGAGCACCGCTCCAGGCCCATCAGGGCGGCCCCCTACTTGCCCCCATTTAATTAGTCAATAGGTTAAATGTTAACCGGTTAACGAATTAAATGGGACTTTATATCCTAGGTCATGTAGTGTGTCAGGAATTGATCCAAAGCATCCGTGGAGGGGTTTGTGTCCAATTTGTTCAGATCTCTGTAGAAATGAGAGAACTGCATTGTTATCTTCAGGTGAAAAACATAACTGACCATGCTTTTCAATGATGGCTGTGATTGTACATGCAGGGGCCTCTTGTACATCAGCAGGATGCTCAGAAACAGTGCTAGTCCATGGGGGGCCCTGAACAGGAATGTTTTTGGGGCCCCTCCTCACACAACAAACAAGTAATTGATAGGGGGTCCCTTTGAACTGTTCGGGGCCCTAAGCTCAGAGTGTGTCGGCTTTTTTGCCTTATTTCCAGAAGGCCTGCCTCGGTGGAGTGAACTCAGCTGTAAAGTGAAGATTTAAATCTCAGTCTATAGGTCTGTTTCTCCCCTGGATCTGTTGCTATTTGAAGAGCATGGGACATGATTGGAGATAGTAATTGCATTGATGGTGGAGTCCCTGGAGAGCAAAAATAAATCTGTATGGGTATGTCTACACTAGCCACCCTAGTTCGAAGTAGGGTGGCTAATGTAGTCATTCAAACATGCAAATGAAGCCCGGGATTTAAATATCCCGGGCTTCATTTGCATGTTCCCGGGCGCCACCATTTTTAAATGCCCAGTAGTTTGAACTACCTCCTGCAGCTACACGTGGCACGGACTAGGTAGTTTGAATTAAAGCTCTTAATTCGAACTACCGTTCCTCCTCCTGTAATGAGCAATCACAGGAGAGAGAGAACTTAATAAAAACCCTATGAAAGATTTCAGGATACTCAAGGTTAGGCCCATATTAACAGGGATGAGCTCAGATCCATTTTTGGTGGCTTTAAGCTCTGAAAATCTGCCCTGATCTTCTGAAATGTACTCAGAGACTGTTACTGCCAGTGCTTTCTGGCAGAGGATGGCTTCCCCTCTGGATCTGGATGAGAAGGAACAAAATGCAGCTTTTCCTATCCTGTCAGATTCTAATGTAGCAGCCTCATCTGCCGTGAAGGATGCCTCGTACAAGGGTGATAGAAATGTAGCCGTGTTAGTCTGGGGTAGCTGAAGCAAAATGCAGGACAATGTAGCACTTTAAAGACTAACAAGATGGTTTATTAGATGATGAGCTTTCATGGGCCAGACCCACTTCCTCAGATCAAATAGTGGAAGAAAATAGTCACAGCCATATATACCAAAGGATACAATTAAAAAAAATGAACACATATGAAAAGGACAAATCACATTTCAGTACAAGGGCACTGTGTCTGCCTCTGCTTGCTTTAATCACGCTGTCACCCGTTTTCTTTAATCGCGGTGTTGAAGCCATTGATGGTACAGGAGAGACAGTTAAGATTCAGGGCCAGCTGGCTGTGTTAGGAATTATTTTTGCATCTGTAGCCTTACAAATGAAGGGAATGGAATTTTTGGCTTCTTTGCTCTATTGCAGCAGTTCCCAATTGTTTCTTCCTTCTAGGATTCCTTTGACATCTGATTACATTTCCTAGACCCCTGACATTTTTTTACACCTACGTTTCATGTCATGGTTACTCTGTTAGTGTATTATTGGAAAAAAAAGTCTTTTTGTATTAAAATAAGACTCCCAAGGGAACCAAACGTAAGCAATCTGCAGTTATCGCAAGCCAGCGCATCGCTCTTCTTTTCACTTGAACAAAGACAGAGTCCTGAATGGGCATATAGAACACACCTGTCCTTCATGCAGCAGGAGTGCTGGAACCCCTGAAGCAGTTGTCTGGGAGCACCCCTGCATAACCCACAACAGACCCCACTTTGGGAACTATGGCTCTGTCCTCTTCTCTGGACAGAAACCCACAAGCCGGGGGAGTCTATGGCTGAAATGTTACAGATTTTGGATTGCCACGCCACTTGCCTGGCTTCTTGGGAATGGGGAGGAGAGCGGTACGGAGAGGGGAAAGGAAGAATACAAAAAGACATGTTAAAGCAAAACCTAAATCACAGAACATACATACGGTAGAACCTAAGCGTTATGAAAACCAAAATTATGAGCTGACCGGTCAACCACACACCTCAACAATCAGGCAACATCCGAGACCAAAAAGACAAAAAAAGCAAGAACAATGCACAAATACAGTACAGTTCTGTATTAAACGTCAACCACACACACGAAAAGAGAAAAGTATTTTAAACGATATGATACGGTAAAGAAGCTATTCCTGTGCTTGTTCCGTGTAAATTAAGATGGCTCAGAGGAGCATTTTTCTTCTGCCGGATAAAGTTTCGAAGGTGCGGTCAGTCAATGTTCAGTTGTAAGCTTTGAAAGGACAGCCAGAGCGTTTTGTTCAGAGTTCTGAACACCCTCCATTCCCAAGGGGTTCATAACGCTGAGGTTCTATAGTATAACAACAGAACTTAATGCCAAGCAGGCCTGTCGCCGGGGTGGGGGAGCAAAGGAGACAACAGTCCCAGAGCCCGGCAGCAGCGGCAGCTGGAGCCCCCGGCCCCCAGCCCTTTAAATTGTCACCAGAACCCTGCAAGCTGCAGTCCAGACAGCGCTAAGGGGAAGGCGCCTACCCCTTAGCGCTGTCTGGGCAGCACTGAGGGCTGGCTACCCTAGCTCCACTTGAGGCTCCGCCCCTTCTAGGAGCTTGGAGCTGAGTCCCTGCCCCATACCTTGCCCAGGCATCCAGCCATTCTGTTGGCTCCCCTGGTACCAAGCATAGTAGGTCACGGTGAAAGGTAACAATTACCCAACACTTAACACTAGAAACAAAGCTGAACCCTCATTCTGAAAGGGGTGGGCTGGGCTGGGCCAACAGCTCTGCCAATATCCGCTGTTTTTATTATTCTAATTTAACGGGCATCCTATTTTCCTCATACAGCAAAGCGGCAGCTGCATTAGAAGGTGCTCTAAAGGGAGTGCACACTCCAAAAACATACTCTTACTTAACTGGTTCAAAAACTTGAGGGGGTAGCCAAGTTAGTGTACACAGGATAAACTTAAAAAACTACAAATCGTTTAGTAGCACCTTAGAGACTAACAAAACCTGTAGATGGGATCATGAGCTTTCGTGGGCACAGCCCACTTCTTCAGATGTCCGAGTGTTGGATGTATCCAGTCTTTAAGTGTTTATAGACTCTTTGTTTTTCCTGTTACATTCCAAGTTGGTTTTCCCCTGGATATTTTTTTATACCCACTACCTCTTCTTGTTCTCCACCCTCCCATTTCTTTCCTTCTCACCTGTGACGGTGCGTTGGGGTTTCCCCGTCTCCTGCACCCCCGTAGTGGCACAAACAGACTCCACCAGCCGGTAGAATAGAGGGAGTTTATTGCTTCTCCAGGATACAGCACAGCACAGATGTAATCTGGTTAAAGGGCAGGCCTAGGATGCCTTAGCCCCCCTTGAGATGGGGGAGACTGGGCCCCTAAATTCCAGCCCCTTCCCTAGGCTGTCTCCTCCATGATCCCAGACAGAAACTAACCAACTCTCTTCCAGCCCTGTCCCCCAGCCAGGGGCGGCATTCCACCTTCCTTTGTTCCTCTCCCTGGGAGGTAACTGGTCGAACAGGTTCCCTCCCTGTCCCATCAGCTACTCTGCTGGGCCGGGGTACAGACAGTAACCAGTGGGGGTCACCCACACCCCAAGCCCAGCAACCAGCAAGGTACCAACATTACATCACATCACCCCCTCCCTCTTCTCCTCTATTAATTTTAGTTATGGAAATCCACCAAGGTGTAGCAGGAAACGGAGGTGGGCAGATGGCTCCGGAGCTCTAGGGATCTTGTCCTCCATGCCACTTAGCCCAGTGGGGGCTTTTAAAAAACTGTGGAGCCCATGACACAGGCTAATAAACAGAGCAAGTCCTCTCTGAACGGAAGTGCCCCCGGGAAGTGGCTAAGGAAATGTTGAGCCCTCCTTGCGTGGTTGCAGCAATTCTGGTTTGTTTTTTCACTGCAGTGCCTGGCTTCTTTCCATGCACCTTTTCTGCTTGGAATTTCCTTTGGCTTCTTCTTTTGGGCTACGTTGTTAACATTTGACGAGCGGAGACAGCTGAGCTGTGAGGAATGATTTCTGTCTCCGCTGCCTACTGCTGTGTTCTGGCTAATTGTGAAATGACTCTGAGTGCATGTTAGCTGGGATCCTTAGCAAAGATGCCAAGGACAGCCCAGCAGAAGGTGAAGATGCAATGGAAGGAGCGAGGTGTGGGAGGGAGGCTACAAAGTGCCTCTCAGATTTTGCTAACCTATAGCACGCAAGATTTGCAAGTGATAGAGGCAGCCCAACCTGATGCCCTGCCACTGTGATCCAAAGCAGGGGTACCTGGGGGAAGGAATCTGGAATTTATCCGTCAGCGCCTGTCTCTCCCAGTAGGGGGCTGGTCAGTTTTGGGGCTGATCCCATGTGGAGGGAAGTGGATAAAAATGCCTGGTGGTAAAATCTGCTGAATGCCGACGGTTAGCTTGGCGCCACAGTGAAACAGATGAGGAACGTAGAATCAATGTACCTGATCCAAAGCCTGACTTCAGTAGCAATGTCCCCTCTAATTTTTTTTCCATCTGTGTGTGGAATAAATTCTGTTACCTGCACAGAGGCCTATGCAGATGTGCACTACACATGCTGCTGCCAGGCGCGGGTGCAGTGGCTGCTCTGCAAATCAGTTGGGGTGGCACTTGAATCTCTCCTGGGTAGCAGCCCAAGCACATGGCTTACAGGGAAGCTTCTGTTGATGGTACTGGGCCTTGGAGCAGGCTCTGAATAGAAGATATAAACTGGATGTTGGTGTTAAAAAAATTGTTCTTAGGCTCTTTGTCAGAAGGGTGGTGAAGGACAGCTACTGCGTCTCACCCCAGAAGTGGCCACATTTCAGTGAACATAAGAATGGCCATATTGCTTCACATCCGTGCTTCATCTAGCCCAGTACCCCGTGTTCTGACAAATTACAATGCCAGATGCATCAAAGGGAATGAACAGATCAGGGCAATTATCGGGTGATCTAGTCCTAGCTCCTGCCACTCAGAGGCTAAGCAGCAGATGATGAATGTCTATGTATCCAGTTAGGAAAGTTTGCAAACTGCTTTGGGATGAATGAATATCAGATAATACAATGCTGCTGTGTTCCGTTGCGCCGCAGAGCTCTCCAGCAGTAAATGGGTAACAAAAGAAGAATTTCAGGTAGCCCAAGTCTTTAAAACAGTGTTTCCCAAACTTTTCAGCATCACACCCCCTTTAACTTGTTGAGGAAAAAAAAAAAAAAGATTGTCCTTTTAAGAGCAGAGCAGCCATTGTTCTTTAAGATGGCCGAACAGATGGACGAACCAGAATCTTTTTGGGGGCAGGGAGGGCTGTGTCGCCTTGCACCCCCTTGGAATTTCTTCATGCCCCCCCAGGGGGGTGCACCCCCAGTTTGGGAACCCATGCTTTAAAATATCCTGCTTCCGTTTGTAATAAGCCTCAGACCCTTGAGCATGACTTGAGAGAACAGCAAATGGGAAGACAGAAGCAGAACTGTTGATTACCGCTCATTACTTAACTCCATTTGAAATGAGGCCGTGGGAATGGTCTGAAGGGTCTGAAGTTCCTCACCTACGGGATGTCATTGCTCCAACAGCTGCACTGTAATTGCACCTGCTGTTGGTGCTCGAGGACTCTGAGCGCACACTCCGGCGCTGGTGAGGCCACATCTGGAGTATTGCATCCATTGGAGAGGATGCAGCGGAGGGCAACTGAAAGATTAGGGGGCTGGAGCAGATGACCTACGATGGATATGGGCTTGTTTAATCTGCAGAAGAGAAGAGTGAGGGGGGATTTGATAGCAGCCTTCAACTTCCTGAAGGGAGGTTCCAAAAAGGATGGAGCGAGTCTGTTCTCTGATGGCAGAACAAGGAGCAGTAGTCTCAAGTTGCAGTGAGGGAGGTGTAGGTTGGATGTTAGAAAAAACTATTTCACTAGGAGAGTGGGGAAGCACTGGAATGGGTTACCTAGGGAGATTGTGGAATCTCCATCCCTAGAGGTTTTTAAATCTCAGCTTGACAAAGCTCTGGCTGGAATGATTTAGTTGGGGTTGGTCCTGCCTTGGGAAGGGGCTGGATGCGATGACTCCTGTAGTCTCTTCCAGCCCTAGGATTCTAAGGGTACGTCTAGACTACATGCCTCTGTTGCCAGAGGTATGTAGACTAGGCTACCCGACACAGTAAAATGAACCTCCTGGGATGAGGTTTACCTGGGTGGTCGACAAATACCTTTGATGTCGGCAGAAGCGTCCAGACTATCGCGCTGAGCCGACAAACAGTTGATCAGCTGTTTGTCGGCTCAGCGCGGCAGCCATGTAAATTTAAATGAAGCGGCGATTATTTAAATCGCCGCTTCATTTTACTGTGTCGGGTAGCCTAATCTACATGCCTCTGGCGACAGAGGCATGTAGTCTAGACGTACCCTAAGATTCAGGCCTGCTGTAAAGTCCTATATAAAGGCAAAACCAAACCAATAAGGAAGGTACATTCCAAACTAGTCATTGAAACTAATGTTGGGAGCTTTCGGCCTGGCAAAAACCCACTTCCCAATGTGTTTACACAGCAACATTATTTCAAAATAACTGGCATTATTTTGAAATAACTTAGTCCGCGTTTACACAGCAAGCAGTTATTTTGAAATAATGTCAAAATACTGTCAAGCTGGCAGACTGCTTATTCCAACTCCTGTAACCCTTGTTGTACGAGGAGTAAGGGGAAGAAGAAGAGGGCTCTATTTTGAAATAAGTGCTGTATAGATGCTCCCTATTTTGAAATAAACGACACAATTGGCATAGCTCGATTTGCTTATTTCGTGTTAAGCCCTGCTGTGTAGATGCACTCTCTGTTGTTTCTTAGATTGTCTCTGTCTCCTGTATAATTAATTTTGCTGGGAGTAAGCCACTGAAGGTTGGGGGATGTAATTGGTTAGATGATCATGTGACAATATGTTGGGATTGGTTAATTTAGAATGATTGGTTCAGGTATACCTGAAAATATTATTCTACACATTTGGGACAAACAGGAAGTGTATGTGCGTGGGAAAAGGCGGGTAATCAAAGGAAAAAAGAAAGGACAATGGATTCATGCTGGCTGGAAACGAGCCCCAATAAACATCGAGTTGTTTGCATCTCTGGACTAATTTCTTGGGTGTTGTTCTCTGTTCACAAAAGAAGGACCGGGGAGGTGGGAGAGTGAAGGGATCAATCAGCTCTCTTAACATATCTGTTCCCCTCTCTAGTCACGATCACAGGAGCTCTTCCAACCATATTCATCCAGCTTAAAGAAGCTGACCCCGGGCACCCTCATATTGCCACAGGCGGAGGCCAATGTCAGACGCTTTAGAGGAGTCCAGTCTAGGGATGTTAAATTTCAATTAATTGGCTAATTGAATAGTCAATGCAATTTGCCTCGACTATTGGATTAGTTGATAAGGGCGCCTCCGCCTTTGAAGTGTAGCAACCGCCCCAGGTGAGCTGGGGACTCCTGCACTGACCCCGAGCTCTGTGTGGCGCTGCCACTTTGAAATGTTGCGGGAGCCCCGCGTCAGGTGCTGTGCGGTGTTTAAAGCGGCAGCGCCCAGCTGATCCTGGGCTCCATGTGGCATTGCTGCATTCAGACTGGGGACTCCCCATCTGACCCTGGGCTCCACATGGCATTGCTGCTTGGAAATGCTGCATTCAGACTGGGGACTCCCCATCTGGCCCCGGGCTCCACATGGCGCTGCTGCTTTGAAGAACCCCCACCACGACCTCTCTTTGATCCCTCTTTCTGATAGAGACCGCAAGGAGAGGGGGAAGTGACTAGCCGTTCACGTCCCTAATCTAATCTCCATAATTTGCTAACTAATCAATATTGTGCCATGGGGTATGTGTGTGGAGGGATTACTCTGTGCCCAAAGCACGAAGATTGATGGAAGTATCCAGTGACCTCATGGCTCATTTTTATTCTTGCTGGCAGATGTATACTCGGATTCACATGAACAGCTCTTGCTCTTTGAAAATCTCCCCCAACCATTGGCTTCAATCATACGCTGTTGCAGCACATTTCCCGGGTCACTTCTATGTTGCATACACCTCTGTTCTTGCAGATCTGCAGGGTGGGTCAAAATAAATAGCAAGCCCTGTGGAGACAAAGCTGCAGACTGTTGAGTGCTAGGATGACAACAGTGAAAGAGCCTTGAGTCAGTTGTTGGGATAGCACACTGATGATCTGTTTGCAAATTGGATGGAGTTCACTGGCAATCTTTTGACAGCTATTCATTGGGGAGTGTCTTTGGTTCTAGCGATCGGAGTGTGTTTCTGTATAAAAGTAAAAGGAGTAGAGAGATAACGGAAAAACCCATGAGTCATTCACTGGCTCAGACGGGGTTCTGTTGGACTTCTGGAATCCATGGGTTTCCTCTGCTGGTGCCGGAGAAAGAGAAAGATTATTTTAAGAGCAGCTAGTGTAAAGGTCTACAGAATTAATTTTGGTTATTGGGGGGTAGGTGGCGGGGAGGCTTCTGTCCCAGCAGAGTCTGGACTTAAATGCTTCCCCAATTTTGTGTTTGTCCTCCAGCACACACAACAGCATCACACTGATGTTGTATCATGACATCTCACTGTGACTGAGACGGGCAAACTACTTTGATCTGAACCTGCAACCAAGCTGCTAGCTGGCCTTTTGTTGGGGTTCGAACAAGTTTGGTTAATCTCTGTGTGATGGACACCCCTGCCCCCATGCTTTATTAAATGGACTTATACATTACTCAAAGGTGCTTTGAGCGAATTATGTAGTGTAGTCCATCAATCTCCATGTCGTGATCCGCTGGTTCTGTTTATCTTACTTGGATGTGTGCATCATTTGTGTGTGTAAAATTAGACATATGGAGTGGGGAATACTTTGGGGGTTTCAATGTATGAATGAGAGACATGGAGGGTGTTACCTCCAAAGTCTTGATGAGCAACTGTTGAACTATCCCTTTTGTCCTTAAGTCCTAGCAGTGTTGGGAGTGGGTGGCCTCAATTCTTTAACAAAAAGAATAGGAAAGCAGAGGCCTTGGTCTTTTGGCTGGGCTGCACCTAAGGAAGGAGCCGAAGACCCCAGGGTGGGGGAGATGGCCCTGGTTTGGAGGGGCAGCTGGAAAAGAGGTTTTAGGGTGAGTTTGAATAGTTTGTACCAGGGCGGAGGAGAACTGAGGCGGCCACCTCAGGTGCCAGACTGTGGGAAATGGGGGCGCCACTAGGACCCAGAGAATTGAGACCTTTCAAAGTTTTGGCCCAAGCGAGGGGGCTTGAGGGCATCATTTGAATTCCCCGCCTCAGGTGCCAAAATGTTGTGGGCCGGCCCTGCTTTGTTCTGAAGTTTCAGTGTAGAATTAGCCAAGTACTTTTGTTTCTTTTGATTTGTAACCTACTTTGTTTAATGGGTAGCATGTTTAAAACGAATAAAAGAAAGTTCTTCTTCACACAGCGTGTAGTCAACCTGTGGAACTCCTTGCCACAGGAGGCTGTGAAGGCTAGGACTATGATAGAGTTTAAAGAGAAGCTAGATAATTTCATGGAGGTTAGGTCCATAAAAGGCTATTAGCCAGGGGATAAAATGGTGTCCTTGGCCTCTGTTTGTCAGAGGCTGGAGAGAGATGACAGGAGACAAATCGCTTGATCGTTGTCTTCGGTCCACCCTCTCTGGGGCACCTGGTGCTGGCCACTGTCGGCAGACAGGATACTGGGCTAGAAGGACCTTTGGTCTGACCCAGTACGGCCGTTCTTATGTTCTTCTCATGTTATTATGTTCTTATATGCTCTGCCTGTTCTCACTTATTATCACTTCCACTTAATACAATCTCTTTTAATTTCTATTAGACCCAGTGTAAATAACTGTTACTGGGAGGGGGGCCGAGGACGTGCAGTGCACAAATTTGTGAGGGGCTTTGGAACCAGTTTAGTCCTGGAGACAGGGGGCGCTGTACAGGGGCGGTATTGTCTTTCTGTTGCGGCATAAAGCAGAAGTCCGGAGTACTGCAGCCATTAAAGATTTCCTGGCATGAGACTTAGGGATTTTAACCAGGGGGTTTTGTCCAAATTCCACTTTAATATCCACTTCCTTCTGGCCTAAAATTCCCCTTAGCAGTTTCTGCTGCACATGGAATTGTTCTTCACCTCCTGTCTTATGCTCTTGTGCCCAGTTTTCCTTCCTGGCAGAGCCTGTCCGTCTGTATTTCTGGAGGGTTTCTAGTTTGCTTGAGGCTCTGAGAGTGCATAATACTAAATAACTGCTGCCGTGCACCAGCAGGGCAAGTGAGTCTTTCCTTTGGGCAGTTTTAAAACCTAGAGGCCTAGGAGCTATGAATGCAGAAGGCCTGTTGCATCACAACATTTCTATGTGTTGGTGAAACAAAAAACAGGACTATGTAGCACTTTAAAGCCTAACAAGATGGTTTATTAGGTGATGAGCTTTCGTGAGCCAGACCCACTTCCTCAGATCAAATAGTGGATCTGAGGAAGTGGGTAAGGCCCATGAAAGCTCATCACGTAATAAACCATCTTGTTAGTCTTTAAAGTGCTACATAGTCCTGTTTTTTGTTTCAGCTACACCAGACTCACAGGGCTACATTTCTATCTCTGTGTGTTGGGGAGCTGTAAGATTGTTCCCTACAGAACATCTGCTCCTGTGTTGCCCATTCTCCTTTTCAATGATTCACGTGATGGAACTTCCTCCAGGTCCCGCTGGTGTCTGAGGTGGCTGTCGGGGGTCCCTTTGGGGTGTGAAGCATGCTACGAGTGGATGTCTTAGCTTCCCTGCTCAAAGCTAGCTGGCTAAAAAGCTGCTTGTAAGAAGCCCTTAGCTCCTATGATGAGGAGTGCAGGCAGTCCCCGAGTTACGCGGATCCGACTTATGTCGGATCCGCAGTTACGAACGGGGATTTTCTCGCCCCGGAGGACTCGAGTGGCGGGACGCCTGGTCCCGCCGCCCGCCTCCTCCGG
Source organism: Pelodiscus sinensis (assembly GCF_049634645.1). Classification (NCBI taxonomy): domain Eukaryota; kingdom Metazoa; phylum Chordata; order Testudines; family Trionychidae; genus Pelodiscus; species Pelodiscus sinensis. The sequence goes on along the minus strand of NC_134711.1, from coordinate 324,756,224 downwards.
GGCGAGAAAAGCTGCTCCCCATCTCCCTGGTCTGCTGCGGGAGCCAGCAGACCAGGGAGACGGGGAACAAAGCAGCGCAGGACCCGGGGCCGGACCCGCGGCCGCTTCCAGATCAGCTGGAAGTGGCCGCGGGTCCGGCGCCGGGTCCTGCGCCGCTTTGCTCAGCGTCTCCCTGGTCTGCTGAGGGGGGCACTAGCTGCAGACCAGGGAGACGCTGAGCAAAGCGGCGCAGGACCCGGCCCGACCCGCGGCGCTTCCAGCTGATCTGGAAGCGGCCGCGGGTCCGGCCCCGGGTCCAGATCAGCTGGAAGCACCGCGGGTCCGCCCCGGGTCCTCCGCCACTTTGCTCCGCGTCTCCCTGGTGTGCTGGGGGGGACGCAGCTAGTGCCCCCCTCAGCAGACCAGGGAGATGTGGAGCAAAGCCCAGGGCCTGTGGTAGAGCAGGTGGGGTGCTGCCGGTTGGTCCCGCAGCACCGCTCCTTGGTGCTACTGGACCAACCCGGCAGCACCCCAGCTGCTCTGCCCCAGGAGTCCTGATTCAGCCGCTGCTGATCAGTTTCAGCAGTGGCTGAATCAGGACGCCTGGGGCAGAGCAGCTGGGGTGCTGCTGGGTTGGTCCAGTAGCACCGAGGAGCGGCCGCGCTACTGGACCAACCCAGCAGCACCCAGCTGCTCTACCCCAGGCGTCCCCAAGTTAGCCGCTGCTGAAACTGACCAGCGGCTGACTACAGGAAGCCCGAGGCAGAGTTGCTCTGCCCCAGGCTTCCTGGAATCAGCTGCTGATCAGTTTCAGCAGCAGCTGACTTGGGGACGCCTGGGGTTCTTAAGTTGAATCTGTATGTAAGTCAGAACTGGTGTCCAGATTCAGCTGCTGAATCTGGATGCCAGTTCCGACTTACATACAGGTTCAACTTAAGAACAAACCTACAGACCCTATCTTGTACGTAACCCGGGGACTGCCTGTACTGTAAATGTGGCTATATTTGGTTGGTAGGCCAGGAATAGTCTTCCCTCTCTGGGTTTTCAGGACAGACAATCTGAACTAGAAAAAGAGATCTCGTAGGGTGTTCTTAAGCAGAAAGCTGCTGTTTGAAAACCTGCCCATAACAAATGCCTGCGTGGGACATAAAAAACAACAAATAGTCTCGCAGCACCTTAGAGACTTACAAAACATGTAGATGGGATCATGAGCTTTTGTGGGCACAACCCACTTCTTCAGATGAATGCAGCTATTAAAGGTCCAGTTTCTAAATCAATAGAGGATGGTGGTGGGGGCAGGGGAGAGAAGGAAAAAGAAGGGGGGAAAAAAGAAAAAAAGAAAAAAAAGAGGGGAAAGAAATATGTAATTAGAGTGTCCATGCTATACGAAGATGATAGAGAAGATCCTAATTGTTCTTAAGTACCCAATGTTTGGTTTTTTATGTCATTAGGATGTGGAATTTAGCCACCCAGCCAGCCAATGTCTTTATTCGTATCTCTGTTATAGGGATCAAACTGGTAAATGAAGTTAAGTTCTAAGGCTTCCCTGTTGAAGTTGGCTTGTGAAATTGGCCTGAAACAGTACAGCAGGGGTCTCCAGTCCTTTTAAGCACGAGATCACTTTTTGAATTTAAGTTCAATCCAGGATCTACCTCAAATCCAAACACCCTGGCCCCGCCTCCTTCATGCCCCTTCTCTGAGGCCCCATCCCTTGCTCACTCCCTCCTCCCTCCTTCCCATTCACCAGGCATTGGGGCACAGGCTCTGGTCTTGGAGGAAGGGATCTGGAGTGCGAGAGGGGCTCTGAGCTGAGCCTGGGGCAGGCAGTTAGAGTGCCGGAGGGGGTTCTAAGTGCAGGCTCTGGATGGGTGTTTGGATAGACAGGTGCTCAGGGCTGGGTCAGGGGTTTGGGGTGCAGGAGGGGGTTCATGACTGGGATAGGCTCCAGCTGGGCAATGCTTACCTCAGGTGGCTCCTGGGTGGGGGTGCAGTGGGGCTAAGGCAGGCTCCCACCTGTCCTGGCCCTGGCTCACTCTCTAAAGCAGCCAGCAAACTCCCTCCCAAGTCCTGTTGTGCCCCCTCTCTGCTCTGTGGAGAAAGGATACAGAGTGTGAGAGGGGGCACCTTGGCATGAACACCCCTCACCCTCTCCTGCCCTGTACAGAAAGCCAGAGGCTCCTGAGGGGGCAGTGCCAAGGCAAAGGGCAGGAGATGCGCAGCAGTCTGGGGGAGCAGCTGAAGTGCCAGTGCTTGATGGCCTGTTGGCCAACCCAGTCAGGATCCCCTGTCAGAGGCTCCAAGATCGACCAGTAGATCCCGATCGACTGGTTGGTGACCCCTGCATTATGGTGACTTTGAGATACATTAGTGAGTGCCTGGGCAAGTTAAAATGTTCCCCAACTGGTTTCTGTGTGTTGCCTTTTTTGCTGTCTGATTTGTGTCCATTAACTCTTTCTCATAGAGACTGTCCAGTTTGGCCAATATCCACGGCAGAGGGGCGTTACTGGCACTTGATGGTGTAGATCACATTAGTGAATGTGCAGTTAAATTAGCCTCTGATGTGGTGGTTTATGTGGGATGTGTTGGTCGAATTTGGATAATAAGGAAGAGTGAATGCTGACACCTTCTGTCAGTGTTGAGTATGCACTGCTGTGGGTTAGTGGCTAGAGCCAGAAGATCTGGCTTCTGTTCCTTGCTCTGACTGGTTGTGTTTCTAGTGGGTGGAAGAATTCAGGACTCCTGGGTTCTCTTCCTGGCTCCGTCAGTAACTGGCTGTATGAACTTGGTCATGTTATATCACCCCTTTGCGCCTCATTTTTCCTAGCAAAATCAAGGCACCACAACCTGGGCGAACGTGGGTCTCTGCAAAGCTTTATACATAGTTCCTGAAAAACATAGTGAGGCCATTGACAGAGTGGCCCAGTGTGTCACTTGTGTTACTGCAAACAGTGTGTGTGTGAAGGCAGGTGTTTTCAAAAAGGGGCGGTCTGATGAACCCTCGCTTATGAGTTGCGTAACTTCCACTTTTGAAATGAGCAACAGAGAGGGAAACACGCTTGGGTGCTTGCATGCGACGTTGGATTTTGTGCTCCCCGTGCCTCCTGGTGAAATCTGCTTGCTGATAACCTGTTGTTTCCTCTGTGAGTTTCTCGAAGGAAGTGATTACTGGGGGCGGGGGAAGGGTGTGTGTTAAAGCTAAATTAGCCACCGGAATTAGCTGCAGAAGTAGATAGATTGGGATGGTGCTGACCCTGGCTCTGTTATGATCAGGAAAGATTTTTTTTTAGTCATGGAAGAGTCTGTGTGAGTGTGTGTCGTGTATTTTTTCCCTCAAACTTAAGTTAGCTGAGCATAGCTATTTTTATGCAGCTGCAGCAACAGACAAGGAAACCAAAAACCCTAATGCAGGTTAGCATTTTTTGTTTCTAATTCAGACCCATGCTGGAGCTGTAGGAGCTAACGAATGCTACTTTTCTTGGCACTCTTACTCACACTCTGTGTCACGCACCCAGGCACCCATACACTCACGGTCTCACACACACACACACACACTAGTGCACACACACACACGTAGAAGCACCCCATACACTGTCTCACACACACATATACACACACGCACGCACACAGAGGCACCCATACACATACTGCCACACAGACACATACACACACTGGACCACGCACACAAGGTATGAACATCTTTATATGGCAGAGAATAATCTGTGGCCCAGTTGATTTAGGCTTGCAGGGCTGGGATGTAGCACTAAAATTAGTGGTGCCAGATGGTTTCAACAAAAATACCGGACACACTTGACATGACGTCACAATCTACATTCCATCTTATTTGGAAAACATCGGACAGTTCTATTTTCTCATTTCTATTTTCTCAATTTGTTTCCCGAACAGAAAGCTCAAATACTGGACTGTCTGGTTCAAAACCAGACACCTGGCAACCCTACTAAAAATAGCAGCGTAGACTTGGGCCTGGGCTCTGAAATCCAGTGCAGGGGAATGGTCTTGGAGCCCAGGTTCCGTCTATTGACCCAGGCTCTGAGACTCAGCGTCTGGGATTTTCCGTAGCAGCATAGACACTCCCGCTCCTTTTCTGTGTGTGAGCATGGTTGGACCTGGTGTACAGTCCATGGGATGATGCCTGAAACTAAGCATGTGCCTTGACGGGTCGCTCAATCTTTGCCCAACCACGGAATCCGAGAGTTGCCCTGCTTATGTGACGGGGCAAAATAAATGCGTTGTGTTCTTTTAACACTGAACAAAGACCTCTAGTGGATAAGGAAAACTGTACCCTCCCTTAAGAGACTCCCTCTCTGCTTCACTGAAGAGCTTCTTCCTAAAGCCATCTCCAAATTCCCATGTGCCGTGGAGTTTCCCTCTCATCTTCCCCAGCCCCCTTTTGTCCCTCTGTGAACAATCTTGAATGAGGCTGATTATTTTACAACAAACGATAAACCCAGACGAGTCAAGTGTTTCACCACTTGTCCAGCCGTGATCACAGAATCATAAAGGATCTTCCTTGCGTTCAAGGCTGCCCTGTCGCAGGCTGCCCTGTCATGGAAACCTCTTCCTAACCGTATCAAGCTTTGTTTTCAAGCTAGGTGGGTTGTCGGCCCCACTGCTGCTATGCGGAGGCTGTTCCAGATCCTCCCTCCTTTGAGTTAGAAACCACCTGCTTATTCCCAGATTCCCACTTGCCCCATTGTTCTTGGGCCATCTTTGGGCTGAGCCCCGTTGGTACACTTAGAAGATTATCAGATCCCCGAGGCATCAGCTCTTCTGCATTGGCAGAGGACTTTGCTCAAGAGGGTTGTCTCTTGGCTGTGGTTGGGTGTTCTCGCGTTGCTGAGAAATCGCAGGCTGAAGATCAGTCCCCTGCTAAGTAACTCAGCCAACCGGGTGTTATAAACATGCCTATGGAAACCGTGTTCATCTGCTTTATTATGAGGTTTGTGGTCTATGGGACCTTTTGGATCATGGCTGTTCCTGGAGTGTCAGATGTCAGGGTGAACTTTCTTCCTCTGCCATTTTTGCCTCGTCCTCTCCCTCGGAAGCCAGCCTTCAGCAGCATTCCGTGTCTTTCGTCGGCCTCTTGGGCTGTACGTGGGGCTATGTGTGACGACAATTTAGGGGTCTCAGCCCAGTAGTGGTGTGAGCTGAACTGGGCGTGTGGGGAGTTGATCTTCAGAGAGGGGAGGGTTGAGGACTCTGGGAACTCAGCAGAACTTTTAAACAGCCTAAACGAAAGCTCCCCAAAGCAATGGGGCCGTGTTCATCTGTGAACTGGCTTCTGGTTTTTTGAGTGCAGTTCAAGGAGTGGATTTTTATCTACAAAGCTCGGCCTGCCCTTACAGCTATCTTCTCTGCACCCTTCTGGCAGAGGAGGTGGGGTGCCATTGCCTACCTGTGCTAATCTGAATCCAGATGAACAAACACTTGAACTATCTTACACATTATCAAGATAGCTTTCCCAATTATCACCTCTAATACCATTAACTCACAAACATCCCACTCTCCCCACCTCTAATATCGTCAATTCACAGACACTTACCTTCCTTCCTTCCTCCCCCCCCCTGCATCCCCCTCCTATTCTGAAATGTGATTTGTCCTTTTCATATGTGTTCATTTTTTTTAATTGTATCCTTTGGTATATATGGTTGTGACTATTTTCTTCCACTATTTTCTTCCACTATTTGATCTGAGGAAGTGGGTCTGGCCCACGAAAGCTCATCATCTAATAAACCATCTTGTTAGTCTTTAAAGTGCTACATTGTCCTGCATTTTGCTTAATCTGAATCCAGTTAGTGATAACAGTGAAGGTTGGCTTCTGAGCAGATCTGGCGAGCTGAATACATACCCAGGGTCAATGCCCGGCTTACACTATCTTTGCTTAGCTCATGCAGTGCTGTCTTTACTGCGATAGTTATCTGCGCTGACTAGATTCAGTCTAGCTGGGGGCAGACACAGCTGCACAGCTTCTGCTACGTAGACCTACCCAGACAGCCCCCAGATCTGCACCCCAAGTGTTTAGTCTCTTTGTAGTTTGATTTTCCCTTCCCCGATGGGCTGACAGAGCTGGAATTTGACTTGCTGAGCGTACAGCAATGTCTGCTCTCTACACATGCTCATGGGCTCCGGCATTCGCTGAGCAGAGCAGGTTTGCTCAGTGTGCAAGGGAAGTTCTGCTGTGGATGGTCTGTTCCGTGGGGCACATTCTGAGTTGTGGTGAATGAGACAGAGACTGTCGACAGGGGTGTAGTGTGTAAGTCCTTATGCTAATGACTGGCTTTGTGGTGACCTTGTCCCCAGATCTCTGTCTTGCACTCCTAACATTGCACAAGTGTGGCCTCTGGCTACAAGAAACCCCCAGATTCCTGGGTTAAATTTTATGAGGCAGTGCAGGCTAGTGGTTAGAGCCTGGCTACTCAACACGTGGCCCGCGAGCCACATGTGGCCTGTTTGTGGCCCTTGGTGCAGTTTGGGTTTACGTGGGGCTCATCACGCGGCCCACAGGTGGGATCCTTTGAACATGGCCTCCACTGGGAACACGCTCCACAAGGGCGAGTCAATAGAATGGTCTTCTGTTAATATGTGTTTTAGTGGTTAAATTCCAGGACTGTCATTGATCATTAAAAGTGCTGGCATATGGGTGGAAATGGGGTAAATATTGCATTTTATTCATATCAGCAGAAATGACTTCCGTGGGATCTGTCTGTTGTATAGTCTTGCCTTAATCTTTGCATTCATGCTCCTCACTGTGAAAGAATCTATTTGAATATATTTGCATATATATTTGCATGTCTATGCAACCATACTTAAGCTGCGGCCCTCGGCATGTGCTGTGAGTATCTTTGTGGCCCCCGGGACTTCCAAATTTGAGTAGCCCTAGGTTAGAAGATGGGACTGGAACTTTTGAAGTCTGACCCTTGCTTACACAGCAGTGCCACTGGCGGCTTTGCTCAAGGCACACCTCTGCCTCTGTTTCCCTATCTGTAAAATGGGGTTAAAATACGACAGAGCCTGTTTGGGTAGGAGAGTTTAATTCAGAGGCTAAACTCACACTCGCATTTGACATCAGTGGGGCGATGGCAGAGCTGGAATTGTGCACACAGCACTCTGCACACGTTACCCAAGCAAGGCAGCAGCAGCAGTGTGACTCATGTTTCAGCAAAGGCTGCAAGTGAGCTGCGGGGTCTTGCGGAGGGTTAACAGCAGCATGAGTCAGTGAAATGTGAGGGTGATTGGCAGGCTTTGTGATCCAGCCTATTTATAGCAACAGGAAACTCCTCGCTTGAGGGGGCGGGAAGCAAAGCATACCAGGGTCACAGGGCTGGGCACAGTGAACCTCAGGCTGGTGTGGAGCAATAAACCAGCCCCAGCTTGGCCTTGTGGGGGGATGTGACTGTCACAAGGAATAAATCGCCCACTGCTGGGGAGGGCCTGGATGAGTGCCCTTTGCCATGGGGAAGGGCGTTTTTTCCCCCAGTAACCTTGTCTCTGATGACTCGTAAAAACCATTTCATGTCATCACTAGGCCAGCAAATTAATGCGCACTTAGGTTCTGAGGGAAGGACCCAGAACTCTGGAAACTGAAGGCTTCAGCCTAGCTAGGGCTCACTTCCCCCATGCCAGCTGCTGAGTGAACTGCTGTGCTCTGTACTGCAATGCAGGGTATGTAGGGTGACCATATTTACCACAGGGAAAACGGGCTCATCTGTGGGGCTAATCTGAGCCCCCTGCTGGGGGCTGGCCTGAGCCCCCCTCGCCATGCTGGGAGCCCTGCCTGCCCCCACCTAAGCCCTGCCTCCCCCGGTGTGGGACTGGTATCGCCGCTTGCCCCCTGCACATTCCTTCACACCCCACTTTTTTGGCAGAAGCACGATCAGGTGGCAAGAGTAGATGGTTCCACAGATGCCAGCTTTTGCTGAAAAAGTCAGGGTGGTTGGGACAGCGGTTAAAAAAGGGACTGAGCCAGCCAAACTGTGATATGTGGTTCCCCATCACCTGCTCACCACCCTTGAGGATGAACTTTGAGGGAGTTTGGGGGTGGATTGCCCCCTCCCACTTGTGCCTCCCCCGTCTCCAACACCAAAAATGTCGCTACTGTGCTCAGATGCTTTCTGAAAGTCATCTCTGGCATGGGAGGAAACGGGGTCGTGTGTGGAACCGGCTGTAGGTCTAAAACCTGCAGACTTAGACACTTCTCAGATAAGACTTGAAATAAAAGCCTACAGCAGCTGTGGCTGCAAAAGATCTCCTTGCATAAACAGTTCTGGTATTTATCTCTCCCTCTGTCCTGGCCAAGTTCCGGTCCAGTCTGTCTGAGTTGTTATCTGCATCATGTCTTTGCCCTGGGTCAAGACCATATTGCGCTAAGCACTGTACAAAACCAGAACAAAAAGATAGTCCCAAGGAGCTTACAGTCAAGGCGTAAGACCAGGGACAGCCGATGGATGCAGAGAGATGGGGAATCCAAAGGAACGATACACAGTATTGGCCGCCATAGTTGCCTGTGGTTTCTGCATAGCGGCAGTCTCATGTCCTGTTTTCTGTAGACGTCCCAGTGCAGGAGATCTGCAGGAATGTACTGAGTAAGTTGTGTGGATTTTTCTGGGGAGTCTCTCCCACGCATGAGGGGGGAGCGCGAGAGCGAGCGGGTAGGTGGGTATGTGAAAACCTAACCTGCAGGTGATGGAGGCTTGGCACAGATCGGAGTGGACCTCTCTATGCTGAATGAGAGCTGAGCAGAGTGGGAATAGGTCGTAAAAGGGCTTTGAAAATGAAAACAAGCGACTTGTGTTGGCTGCAGCAGAGAAGGGGAATCCAGTGGAGGGAAGCAAAGAGAGGGGTGAGCTGGGCTAGGAAAATTAACTTTGTAGCAGAAAGGAGCAAGGCAAGAGGGCATTTGCCAAGGCCAAAGAGAAGGGAACTGCAGAGATCAGGAGGCGTGATGTTGGAAGCTGGGATGAGCATTTTAGCTTCATGGAGGGATAGGACCAAGGTGTAAATCATAGATGGCAGCCAGGTTACGGGTCTGAGTGACAAAAATAGTGGTGTTGTCTGCAGTTCTGGAGAAATCTGTGTCAGCATGCAGCTGATAGTCGAATTTATTTTTGCAGACAGCTGCCCCCTCACGGCTGGAATCGAACAGTTGTGTAGTGATATTGGTAAGCAGCGGCTGCCTCCCGCCCCAAAAGTGGCTGTATTTCCCTGGTGGGTGATGTGATCCCGGTGTGTTGGTTGCATGACGGTTTGTAAAGCCACGGGGATCCTTTGGAACAGGATGTCAGCGATGTCTGTGTGTGTCGTGCATGGCCCAAGCTGGAGGGACAGACTGTGGTCATGTAAATCTTGTGGCTAATGTTTTTAGAAACCCACCCACAAACCACTAGGCAACTAATAAACTGTAAAACAGCCCTCTACCTGGTCACGCTGCTCATCTGTAGCGTGCCTCTTCCCCGAGAGCTCTCCGGGGCAGGGGGTGTGTCTCCTTCGGGGACGTGCCTAGGACACTCTGGGTGCTAATTCAGTCCTAAAACGATAACACCACCTAGTGCGAGTTGTGACTGCATGTGGACTTGGCTGTGTCACAGACTCTAACAGCGTGCCCTTGTTCACTAGGCCAGCTGTCAGGGGGTCCAAGCCTGTTTCACTGGATCCTGCTGGGGGTTTAAGCCCTTGGCCTAAAGAGTCCAGCTGCCCCAGTCATGGGGCTCCTCAGGTGTACTCAGTCTGCCTCCCCCTTTTCAGAGCTGGTGCCCTGTGTCTAGCTACCTCACCCCTGGGTGCGGTGGTGACATCTCGGGCTCCCTCTGTATTTAAACACACCCCTCTCCCAGAACTCCGCTTGCTATGTGGAATGTCGGGCACTGGGCCTCGTTGCTGATGGGGGATCAGGCGAGCAGTGGGGGAAAAGGGGAGCTACGGAAGCTCCCTGTCTCTTCTGGCACCACAGACTGCGCTGCACCCCAGAAGCCGCTGACAACAGGCCCAGCTCCTAGGTGTGTATGTGGGGTGGAGGGGATGGAGCAGGAGAGTGCACAGGGCTCCACTCACTGCCCCAGCCCTGAACACTAGCTCCATAGTCCCATTGGCTGGGAACCGGCTACTTCTGGGGTGCAGCCTGGTCTGCAGCGCCAGGAGAGGCAGGAAGCTGCCTTAGCCCCCCTGCTGCACCGCTGATCGGAAGCCACTCAAGGTATGACCCTCCTGCCCCAGCCCTGACCCCTCCCCCAAAGCCGGAGCTTCCTCCTGCACCCCAAAGCTCCCCTCCTCAGCCCCGCCCCTGGATCCCACACCCCAGCCAAATTATGTTGGGTCGCGGGCACCAAACAATTTTCTTCCATTGAGTCATGAGAGGAAAAGGCTGGGAACCACTGAGGTGGTGGATGGCCTTGAGAAAAATAACCCTCCTCTGAGCAAAACAGCTTCTTCCCTTTTGAAACCTTTCAGCCCTCATGCCGGGGGACATGCTTCCCCGCCCACAGTCGCCTGCCAGGTGACTTCTGTTGCCAAGGTGACCTGTTCCCCTGGGTAGAGACCGGCTTGTTGGCTAGAGGGACGACATTTCAGTGGATGGGCATTTACTGTCAAGGACCAGTCTTTGGAATCTCACCCCAGCCTGGAGGCCAACAGATAGCAGAAGGCAAGAGCAGAAGGCTGCCTGTTCAGACTGGCACAGCTACCCCTCTGAGACATTCAGAAAGCGGTTTGCCACCTGGCCTGCATACACAGAGTTGATTAATTCTGTGTGAGATTACGCATTGAACAGTAGGGATGTAACATCCCGTTTAATCGGTTAACTGGTTAATTAACCGCTTAAAGAGGGACAGGCCAGGGGAGGGGCGTGCCCGCACGGCTGGGCTAGAACAAGCCCTCGCTAGGCGTGTGCCCACCCGTGATGTTGCTCCGGCCAGGAAGGGCCTGCGAATGGGAGCTGCTCTGGCTGAGCTGATTTAGCCAGGCCTGTATCGGGTGGGGGAGCTGCTGCAGCCCCCGCTGGTTAACCATCACCAGGAAGCATCTCTGTTACCGGGTGATGTTTTACCAGTTGACCATTCACATCCCTGTTGTACAGACACATTCCTAAATCGCCACCGGCTGGCAGGAGGATTTTGCTGCATGCAATGGCTTTTGCTGTCTAGAATTTGCTTCCCCAGCCACCCCTAAGTCAGTCTGTGGTTATTTGAACATACTGTGCTTGTCAGGCATTGGACAAAATGGTATTGTCCTTGAACTCTGGCTGTGGGGATGGGTTCATTGATGGTTATGGATCCAGATGAGGGAAATAAGGACTCTCTGGTTTACACACTTGCTTAACTGATGTCTAGTTCCTGAAATTGTGATGTCTCAGCCTTGCTATTCACTCTTTTATCCTGAATGACCCAACCCTGGAATTACCTCTGTAAGCAGTGGTTTTCACTCAAGGGTTCGTGTACCCAAGGTGGGGGCAGGGGAGTGGACACAGAGATCTTCCAAGGGGAACATCAGCTCATCTAGGCTATGTCTACACTACGGGACAAGTTCGAATTAAGATACGCAATTTCAGCTACATTAATTGCATAGCTGTCATCAAAGTACCTTAACTCTGCTTTTGGCACTGCCCACACTCCAGGAAGTCTTCCTTCAACTTCCCTTACTCCTTGTGGAGGCAGAATTACCAGCATCTACCGGAGCGCCCCTCTCATTTCCAATTAGCCGTCTTAACTATACCCGCTCATTTGAACCCTGGAAGATCGACAGCGGCAGCTTTGATCTTCTCAGTAGTGTAGACGCACCCTCTAGAGATTTGTTTAGTTTTGCAACAGGCTACAGAAAAAGCATTGTTGAAGTCAGTACAAACTAAAATTTCATATGGACAACGACTTGGTTATAGGACTGTCAATTAATTGCAGTTAACTGATGTGATCAACTGAAACATTGTGATTAAATGTCATGATTAATCACAGTTTTAATCGCAACATCCTATATATAGTAGCCCATTGTCTGTGCGTCTGTAACGCTGATGTACATGGCCACGCCCCCTGGCCGTATACGTCAGCACCCCGCCACCCTTCCCCTCCCTCCATGGCCATTTGGCCCAGCGCTACACCACTCCTGCCGCAAATGGCCGTTTGCTGCCCCGGGCCAGCTGAGCGACGCTCCTGCCAGGAAGCAAGTGGCGGCAAGCGGGGGTGGGGAGAGACGGAGGGGAGAGAGAGGCAGGAGGAGGAGTAGAAGAGAAAGGGAGAGTGAGAGACAGGAGGGGGAGAAGAGAAAGAAAGCGACAGAGCGAGAGAGCTCAGGAGAGAAGACCTGAAACTCCCGTCTTATGACGGCCTAATTGGCTAGTTAAACAACAAGATACAAATTTATTCAATATTTTCGGACTTTTTCTACATGTTCAAATACATTGATTTTTATTACAATACAAAATGTACAGTGCTCGTTTTATCATTTTTATTACAAATATTTGCACTATAAAAATGATAAAAGAAATAGCATGTTTCAGTTCACCTCATGCAAGAATAATCTCTTTATCATGAAACTGCAATTTACAAATGCAGGGGTTTTTTTTTTTTGGATACATAACTGCACTCACAAACAACACAATGTTAAACATTAGATCCTATAAGTCCACTCCATCCTACTTCTTGCTCAGCCAATCGCTAAGAGAAACAAAGTTCTTTATGTTTACGGTAGAGAATACTGCCTGCTTCTTATTTACAGTGTCACCAGAAATTGAGAACCTAGGACTTTTGTAGCCACTGCTGCAAAATATTTACGTGCTAGGTATGCTAAACATTTTATGTCCCTTCATGCTTCGGCCACCATTCCAGAGGGCATGCTTCCAAGCTGATGAGGCTCATTAACAAAATAATGTGTTAATTAAATTTGACTGAACGCCTTGTGGGAGAATTGTATGTCTCCAGCTCTGTTTTACTTGCATTCTTCCATATGCTTCATGTTATAGCACTCTCGGATGATGACTCAGCATGTTGTTTGTTTTAAGAACACTTTAGCTTCAAATTTGACAAAATGCAAAGAAAGTAGCACTGTGAGATTTCTAAAGATAGCTGCAGCATTTCACCCAAGGCTTAAGAATATGAAGTGCCTTCCAAAATCCAAGAGGGATGAGGTGCAGAGCATGTTTTCAGAAATTTTAAAAGAGCAACATGCTGATGTGGAAGCTTCAGAACCACCAAAATAGAAAATCAGCCTTCTGCTGGTGGTCTCTGACTCAGATAGTGAAAATGAACCTGTCAATCTGCACTGTTTTGAGTTGTTATCGAGTAGAACCTGTCATCAGAATGGACGCCTGTTCTCTGGAATGGTGGTGGAAGCATGAAGGGAGATATGAATTTTTATCTAATCTGTCATGCAAATACCTTACAACGCTGGGTGCAGCAGGGTAGGGTTGCCAGATGGCTGAAACAAAAATACCGACCCCCCCCCCCCCTCCAAAAAAAAAACACCAGGAAAAAATTTGGTTGAAGGAAAAAAAAGGGGGAGGGGGGACCAAAGTAAGAACCTGGATCGCTGCTAGGCATTGCCAGGTAGTCATTAAAAAAACCCAAAAACCCAGACAGGCTTCATGGAGGGAGGAGGGGGGGGAGGACCAGCCAGGAAGGGAGCGGTGCTGGCCGGGAGGGAGGGGTCTGGAAACAGCTAATGGGGGGGGGGGGCAACGGGGCTGGCCAGAGAGACAGGGGCCAATGGGAAGCAGGGCTGGTAGTGGGGGGGAGGGGGAGGGCGGAACGGGGCTGACCGCGGGATATCGGGGGAGAGGGGACCGGCCAGGAGGGGGTGGGGCTGGCCGGGAGTAAGGGGGGGGGCGGGAGGGAAGCACAGCTGGGGAGGATCAGGGGCCGCAGGGTTGGCCGGGAGGAAAGGGGAGCGGGAAGCACAGCAGCCGGGGGGGGGGGGGAGGGTGTGTGCAGTGGCGCTGGCCAGGAGGAAGGGGGGGCCAGGAGGAAGGGGGGCGGAAGCAGAGCTGGTGGGGGCGGGGAGAGGTGCAGCGGCACTGGCCGGGGGAGATCAGGAAGAGGAACGGGCCGGCGGGAAGCAGAGCTGGGGAGTGCAGGGGGGCTGGCTGGGGAAGATCAGGAGGGGAAGTGAGGGAGAACCGGTCGGCCGGGAAGGGGGAGGGGGAGCAAATCGGCCGGCGGGGAGCAGGACTGACCCGGGCACTTGCTGCCCGTCCCGTGCAGGCTCCCGGCGACGCACGAGCGAGGAGGAGGCTTCCCTTCCTCCTCACACTCAACCGACTGAGGGCTCCTGGTGGCAATCGCGACCCCGCCTCCCAACTGGGACTCCCAGCCGCTCCCCCACCTACGCCAGGTTCCATCCGGTGCGCAGCTGGAAAAATCAGAAAATACCGGACATTGCACATGTCCGGTATTTTCTGATTTTTATTTTACCGGACAGAGCACGCAAATACCGGACTGTCCGGTAGGACACCTGGCAACCCTACGAGCAGTGCCATGCAAACTCCTGTTCTCATTTTCAGGTGACATTGTAAACAAGGAGCAGCAGCATTATCTCCTGCAAATGGAAACAAACTTGTTTGTCTAAGCGATGGTCATATGGTTCGATTTACTTTAGATCCAAGAGAAACCAGGACTCTCCAAGGCTACTTAACCACTTTCTTATTTATTGGAAGCTTTAAGCAGTTAATACAGTTGTTTGAGTTTTACAAGCCTTAAAAATAATTACTATACAATTTAAACCTTAAATACTATACATTCTAAAGCAATTAATACAGCACAAAGCAATGCTAAAGCAATTAATAGAAGATCTACTACAAAGCCTACTTCACTTACACTTCACCCATATGCTACCTGTAGTACTAGGCAGGAGAGCGTGGTTCCTTTTCTTCCCATGCAATGGAACGCCATGTACGGGGTCACTGGTGTGAAGGGCCTGTTTACTTCTAGTTACATCGAGCAGGACCTGTGGGTCAATCCTGCCCATTCCCTTCCTCCCATCGATTGTTCTTACTAAACCCATTTTATAGCAAAGCGAGACTTGGTTGTTCTAATAATATTTACCAATTGATTACATATTGTTTAGGTCAGGATACGTAAAATGCCCGATGCCCCTATTTAGAGTACATCCTAAACTATATGTGTAGTTGACAGTTTTATGATTGCATCTGTAATTTTTGCTGATCAGAAACAGAAGTACCAGTATAAGGTTGCTTGTCATGTGCTCTTGATGTGGTCTCCTGCCATGCTTAATCTGCATTGTTATGCAAAATAATTCCTGACTCTTATAGCTTCCCTTAACCCAAGCCTTGCCTGCATGCCTATATGCACCAGACTCGAGACAGGCCTGGGTTTGCTTTTAGGCAGACATCACCATTTATTGCCAAAGCAGGGTAGTGCAGGCTCCCCTACAGCTATTGGCTGGACAAGAAATAGGACTGAGTGGACTTGTAGGCTCTAAAGTTGTACATTGTTTTATTTTTGAATGCATTTATTTTCTGTACATAATTCTACATTAGTACATTCAACTTTCATGAGAAAGGGACTGCACTACAGTACTTGTATTAGGTCTATTGTATTATGTGTATTTCTGTTGTTTTTCAATAGTGCAAATATTATTAGTAAAAATAAATATAAAGTAAGCACCTTACACGTGGTATTTTTTGTATTGTAATTGAAATCAGTATATTTGAAAATGTAGAAAGCATCCAAAATATTTAAATATATGGTATTCTTTTATTGTTTAAAAATCACAATTTTTTAATTGTGTGATTAATCGTGATTAATTTTTGATTGCTTGATAACGCTACTTGTTTATATTGCTTTAGTTTTCTATATGACCCGTTGAAATGAGAGTATAATATTATTCCAATTGATTTATTTTATAATTATATGGTAAAATGAGACAGCAAGCTGTTTTTGCGTGAGACTTTTGTATTTTGGTGTCTGATGTTGTAAACAGGCTGTTTTTAAATGAGGTGAAACATGGGGTACGCAAGCCAAATCAGACTCCTACAAGGGGTAGGGTAGTTTGGAAAGATTGAGAGCCACTGCTATAAGGGACTGGAAATTGTGTACGTTCCCCAGGCATGGGTCCATCCAGGGTTCAGAGACTGGAGAATCAGCTTCCAAAATGAGTCAGTCACCTTTGACCAGTAGTTCTCAATCTTTTTAGCCTGCCCTGCTACCTTTCTGTGGACCACCAGCCAAACACCTATGATGACAAGAAGGGTGCAGGAGCAGGCTGGAGGTGGGCTGGTCAGGGAGGATAGGAGGGTACAGGGAGAGGCTGAAGGTGAGGGGTCTGGAAAGGTGAGCGGGGTGGGAGTGTGGAGTCCGGGCAGGAGTGTGTGAGAGGAATATGGGGGGAACTTACTAGGCTCTGTGCCTCCCACCGCTCCCAGGCTCAGTCCCCCATTGCTCCCATTGGCCATGATTCCGGCCAATGGGAGCAGCAGGAAAAACCTACAGGTGAGTGGTTTCTTGCGCTGCAGTTCCCCCTGCTGGGAGGAGAGGGAGCAGCAGCATGCGGTGCCGCTTACTCCCTCTGCTAGCCAGATCTAACCTGCAAGGCTTACCGTCCCACCGCAGTGTTGGGTGGGGGGAGGCTATGGGGCTGGAGTGCTAGTGCAGGCTTCCTGCTGCAGGGGAGTCCACAGCCCCTCTGCAAGATGGTCGCGACCTGCTATTGGAATGCAGACCATACTTGGAGAACCACTGCCTTTGACCCAGAGAGGCAGGGCTCTGTTGGAGATCAGCAAACACGATTCTGGGATGCATTAACAGGAGCATTGTGAGCAAGACTCGAGAAGTCATTCCTCCGCTCTATTCTGCGCTGATTGGGCCTCAGCTGGAGTCTTGTGTACAGTTCTGGGCACCACATCTCAAGAAAGATGTGGAGAAATTGGGTCCAGAGAAGAGCAACAAAAAATGAGAGAAGACTGAAAGAATTGGGTTCATTTAGTTTAGAAAAGAGAAGACTGAGAGGGGACATGAAAGCAGTTTTCAAAGTACCTAAAAAGGTATCATAGGGAGGAAGGAGAAAACTTGTTCTCCTTGGCCTCTGTTGCTGGGACAAGAAGAAATGGGCTTAAACTGCAGCAAGGGATATTTAGGTTGGACATTAGGAAAAGCTTCCTAACTGTCAGGGTGGTTAAACACTGGAATAAATTGCCTAGGGAGGTTGTGGAATCTCCATCATTGAAGGTATTTAATTGCAGGCTGGACAGACACCTGTCAGGGATGGTCTATAGACAGTGGTTGGTCCTGCCATGAGGGCAGGGGACTGGACTTGATGACCTCTTGAGGTCCCTTCCAGTTCTGCTATTCTATTATTCTTGCCTCCTCTTCCCTTTACTGTGTGCAGAGGCTCTGTGGGTGGGTATCTGCAAATTCCAGTCTGTGCAATGGAGAGACACGTACATGCACACACTGAGTCCCTGAGTACTTTCACTTTGCTGTGATCTGCAGCGGGGAGCTGAGCCAAGCTTTGGTGTCCGGAAGGGAGAGGAACAGGGCAGGAAACCCGCAGAGGCTCATAAGAGGAGAGGTGCTCTCTCCTGGGGAGGGAGGTCAGCCTAGCCGCTGCACAACCTGGCGGAGCAGCACACTTGCAAAGGAGAGGGAAGGGGGGGTCTGAACATGGCTGGGGCAGATTGGGGTGTACACCTGCGTGGAGAGGGTTGTATTCACCATGCTTGGCACTACCTCTGCTGGAACCTCCCGCTGCTGTTTATTCCTTACTTTTGCACCCTGAGAAACGTGGCCATTTCCTTCGGAATCTGCCTGCCTTTGAGCTGTGTCCAGGGGGGTGCCCCTGGCATCACTGAGGGCCACCAGTACGGTACTCACGCCTCCGACAGTCCCCCAGACTCCAGTGCGAGCTTGCCCCCTCTGCTGGGTTTCTGACTCACTCTCTGGTCAAGGACCCGCAGAGGGAGACTGGTCCACCCAGGGGCTGGGAAAAGAGCTTGCAGACAGGTGGCTAGGGCCACAGGACAGGAGAGAAATGTCGGGGCTGTGTGGACAGAGCCGCTGTTAGCGGCAGGATGATCATACCTTGCACTTTTCACCCACAGAGCTCACTGTGCACGGCAGGCCAGTATCGTTATCCCTGTTGTGAAGATGGGGAAACTGAGGCATGGAGTGGGAGCGGGACTTGGTCGCCCAGCCCCCTGTGACCACAAAGGGAATAGAGTCCAGGTTACTGGACTTCCAGGGTGAGGTGTCCTTTGGAGGAGGAGGGGATCAGTAGTCGGGAGCAGACTGCAGTTTTGGGGAGAGGGAGGAAGAGACTTGTCCTCTGAGGAGTTACTTTTTCGCTTGGATACAGAGGTGAAAGTAAGGGGTTGGTGCCCTGGTGTGCAGGTCTGGTAAGCTGGCAGCTCTGGTAAGCTCTGGCTGAGCTGTGGCTAAAGCCAGCAGGGAGGTGTTGAAAGAGCTGGCCCAGCCCTGGATTGCAATAGGACAAGACCTGTAAAAAATTGTAAATTACTTTCACTGCTGCTTGGATACCACAGAATCATAGAATACTAGGACTGGAAGGGACCTCGAGAGGTCATCAAGTCCAGTCCCCTGCCCTCATGGCAGGACCAAATACTGTCTAGACTATCCCTGATAGACATTTATCTAACCTACTCTTAAATATCTCCAGAGATGGGGATTCCACAACCTCTCTGGGCAATTTATTCCAGTGTCTGACTACCCTGACAGTTAGGAACTTTTTCCTAATGTCCAACCTAAATCTCCCTTGCTGCAGTTTAAGCCCATTGCTTCTTGTTCTATTCTCAGAGGCCAAGATGAACAAGTTTTCTCCTTATGACACCCTTTTAGATATCTGAAAACTGCTATTATGTCTCCCCTCAATCTTCTCTTTTCTAAACTAAACAAACCCAGTTCCTTCAGTCTTCCCTCATAGGTCATGTTCTCTAGATCTTTAATCATTCTCGTTGCTCTTCTTTGGACCCTCTCCAATTTCTCCACATCTTTCTTGAAATGCGGTGCCCAGAACTGGACACAATACTCCAACTGAGGCCTAATCAGCACAGAATAGAGCGGAAGAATGACTTCTCGTGTCTTGCTCACAACACTCCTGTTAATGCATCCCAGAATCATGTTTGCTTTCTTTGCAACAGCATCACACTGCTGACTTGTATTCAACAGACTTACCCTACTGGCAAATCCTTACAGCTCAATGGCAGCGTTTGACTCTTGGGTCTGCTGGTGGTGTGGATAAGAGCCAGCCTCTGGGAAAAAGCTACAGAGCTGCACCATTTTTTAAAAAAAATTCCCCTCCTAGACATTCAAGCCAGGATATACTTTCTCACTGTACTACCGCATGCCCTGCCCTTGAGACATCAGACACACCCGTCACCAGACAGAGAGCTCCTCCTAGCCTCAGTGTCACTTGGTGTGTCCTTTTCGCTGCAGCCAGACACCCTGCCCCTCCTGCAGAAATGCTGCCCGCCACACGTAGAGTGTCTGGATGGAGCAAATGGCAGCATGTTGCACCACAGCGTCAATCTGCAATGACATCATATCTGGGTAGTGGTCAGGGCAGAATGACAAAGCCAGCTGTGATGGCAAGGGGAAGTGTTTCTCTTTTCCCCTTTTCGGGCCTTAACCTCACTATGCAAAGCAGAGCACTCTTGAGTCAAGCAGCGGCCGCTTGTGGACCCAGTTGCTCTGCAGCCTGGAGGATTGCAGCAGGTCCGGGACAGCTTTCCCCGCCTTTGGCCAACAGATCCAAGGAGTTCTGGGAATGAGGCCTCCCCTGGTTTAGAGAAACAGCTCAAGGCACCATCTATTCAGTACACGTGGGGTAAGTTCTTCCTCTCTTTCTCTAGCAGCAGAACCCCCCTTAGGTAATAGGCAGATCAGGGCTTTCTATTACTGACGTGTCCATGTGTCCTGTATGCAAGTTGGTATATGTTAAATCACTGTCTAGAATGGATATTTCCATCTAAACATTGGGCTCATGCTGGACTGGAGGAGTATCTGTGGGTGGAAACTTTGACTTGTCCCTGCTTGTGGAACTGTTTGCTGTCATGCCGGTCAAAGGGACACCCTAAATGAGGCACAGTCTACACACTGCTGTTCTGACTGGGTCAGGGAGCTGTTTGTTGCTCTGTTATTGTGTGTAGTTAGCTATTTTGGTCAGTAAGAATACTGCACGTTTAAACAGACCCTGTAGTCAGAGGATATTAAAGCGTTCTATAGGCCATGGACTTCACAACTGTCCTGTGAGGCAGAGCTGTTTGACTCTCCCTGATTTACAGATGGAGAAACTGAGGCACAGAGTAGCCGGTTCACCTTCAGAACTAGGAACAGACCCCAGGAGTCCTGACTTCCCATTCTGCAGGCTGATCACTAGATCACGCTCCATTTATCTTGCGAATACCATACCCCCTTTTCCTTGGTTCATTTGCCACTGCTGTGTCTTTGCCTGCTCGACACCAACTATCAGGACCAAGCAGCTATTTCCAGACAAAGGCAGTCACGTCGGTCATGGGGAGAGACACTAAACTACCAGTAACTGAGACCAGAGGCTTGGAGCGGGGGGGGGGGGGGGAGCTAGATTGAGACACCCCCTATAAAAACTTTCTGAGCTTCCCAAGGAAGATTTGGAGTGGTGGACAACTCAGAAGAAGGTTCCGGAAGGAGCCAAGAAGGAGGCCAGGTGAAGAGAGACATATGGGAGGGGCTGCTATCCCTGGGCCGATGGCCTCTAAGGGGTTCTAGGCAGCACCCCCAGAGAGCGGATGTTGTCAGATATTACTGGTTAAGGTATTTCTGGTGCTAAAATTAAATTTTATGTTGAAAAAAGTCAGGAGTCAGGCTCTGAAAATCATGACATTTAGCTGAGAAATCCTGGGATTTTTTCTAAAGAATGAAATGTGGGTTCAGGTTAGAGCCCTTGGGGGTTGGATGTTCATGAGCGTGACCATAAGGACTGGAAACATCCTTTAAAAAGAAAAAGAAGAAGAAATGGGAGTTCAGGATATCGTGGGACTTGAGAATTTCAGGAGCTGGTACTGGCAGCATGCAGGGAGAAATGTTTACAGCCACCATTCACCCTGTGATCTGGGACATACGCCATGGACACAGAAAACAGGAATACTTCACAGGCTTGGGGCAGATTCTTGGCAGGTGTAAACTGATGTCGTGCCACTAATTTCACTGGAGCTGGGCTGATCTACAGCAGCTGGCGATCTGGCCCTTTCTGAGTACAGCTGAAGAGGGGAGCATGGCAGTAGTGAATCTCCTACCCCAGTGCATGGGTGCAAAACCTGGCAGGGCCCCGGCCCGTAGGTGTGAAGCATGCATGCTCTCTGTGCTGTATATCATTTTTAGCCATCAGGTACTGCTGTTAGCAGTGATGATTTCTCTCATGTCGTGTAGTGAGATCACCAAACACGGCTCCCACAGACGTGGAAGGATACCCATTTTCCATTGCTGCCAGCGCGAGCTAAGCATAAACCAGTGGCTCATTCCCAACAGCGGATGCGCCACTAACGCGGCTGGGCATGAATCTTTTGCAGTGAGGGCGATTAACCACGGGAACAGAGTACGGAGGGATGGGGTGGATGGATTCCCCATCTCTGGAGATCTTTTGGTCGGAGGGACGGGGTGGATGGATTCCCCGTCTCTGGAGATCTTTTGGTTAAGAGTGGCTGCCTTTATGGAAGATTTGTTTTTATCACACACAGCTTATTGGACTCAGTACAGAGGTAACAAGGTGGAATTCTTTAGCCTGTGTCAGACTAGAGCAGGGTTTCTCAGCCCATGGGGCGGGACCCAAAACTGGGTTGCCAGAATGTTTTAGAGGGTTGTGTGGCAGCTCTTGCCCCGTGGTGTTGCCATGACAACAGGAGTCTAGGTAGGCCGAATCCAAGTGAGTGGTGTTGCAAACCCATGAGCCAGGCTAGGTCACAACTCCATGCGCACAGCTTGGGTCCAGTCCGGGGGGCAGGGCCAAAGCCGAGCTGTGCTGCCACCTTGGCGGATGCAGCTCTCTCCGCAGAAAGCCAAGCCCAGCCAGCTCCATGGCACTCCTGGGCAGGACTCAACCCCCACGGGGTGCAGGATCTGACTGGAACCAGCCCAGGGCAGCACCGTATCCAGGGCAGGCGAGCAGGGCCGCTGCCTTAGGTGCAAAGCCACAGGGGTGACTCCGGCCAGCTCTGTGCAGCAGGGATCAGTGGGGCCAGTCTTCAGCCCCCGATTCACCTCTGTGGGTTGGGGAGTGCAACCAAAAAAAACCGGGGTGGGGAGGGCACATGTGACCGCACATACTGCCCCTCCTTCCCCTCACTGCTTCTGGTAGGGGCACAAATATGCTTGCTCGCCCCCAGTGCTAAAGTGCCTAGTTACAGCTCTTCCCAGGGTCCCCACCGCCCCAGCCTGTTTAGGGGGTTGAGACCGGCCGTAAATGATTACAAAGGGGTCCCGAACCCTGCAAGATAGAGACCCGCCAGCCAAGGTGCTCTAAAGGGCCCTTCTGGCCTTAAACATTCGGAGTCTGTCCAGCTGCCCAGTAATCTCTGGAAGGTTTCTTTAGGGGTGGAAGTGGCTGTGACTGGCACCTGTAAAACACGAGCGAGTGAAACCATGGCCCCTGGAAATGAATAGGGAGCTTTGACATTGACTTCTACAAAGCCGAGATTTCAGCAGAAGGAGGAACGTTTTCCGCCCCAAACAGCCCCTCGAGTGGTGTCTGCCAGACCCATTTGGCGGTCAGACACCCTCTTCCGCTTGCTAAGTGCACCAGCAACCTTTCCCAGCAAAACAGACGCCAGATCGGGATGTCTCGCTTTGGGCAGCAAGATTGTGAAGGCACCAGCCATTGGGTAACATCATCGTCTCCTTTTCCCAGGCCGCAGAAGCCTCAGTGACTCTCGAATGGGCTGCTTTTGGCCTCTAAAAGTGGGCTAGTGGTATATATTAGGGCAGGGGTCTCCAACCTTTTAAAGCACGAGATCACTTTTTGAATTTAAACGCAATCCAAGATCTACCTCAAACCCAAATACCATTAACCCTCCTCCTTTGCGCCCCTTCTTTGAGTCCCCACCCCCGCTCACTCCATCCACCCTCCCTCCCTCGTTCTCACTTTCACCAGGCAGGGCAGAAGGTTGGGGTGCAGGCTCTGGTCTTGGATTAAGGGATCGGGAGTGTGAGAGGGGCTCTGAGCTGAGCTTGGGGCAGGCAGCTGGGGTACAGGTGGGGGTTCTAGGTGTAGGATTTGGGAGGGTGTTTGGATGCAGAGGTGCTTGGGGCTAGGGCAGGGGCTTGGGGTACAGCAGGGGGTTCATGACTGTGGTAGAGTTGTGGGCTCCAGCGGGGCTCTGTTCACCTCAAATAGCTCTTGAATGGGGGTGCAGGGAGGCTAAGGCAAGTTCACCCCTGTCCTGGCCCTGCACCCTCCCAAAAGCAGCCGGCAAACTCTCCCCTGCTCATGTCTTGTTGTGCCCCCTCTCTGATCTTTGGAGATATGACACAGAGCAGAAGAAGGGGGCACCTTGGCATCAGTGCCCCTCTTCTCCCTCCCCTGCCCTGCACAGAAAGCAGGAGGTTCCTGAGGGGCCAGCTCCAAGGCAGAGGGCAGGAGATGTGCAGCACTGGGTGGAGTGGGGGAGCAGCTGAAGTGCCCCTTGACAGCCTCTTGGCCAACCCAGTCAGGATCCCCTGTCAGAGGCTCCAAGATCGACCAGTAGATCCTGATCGACTGGTTGGTGACCCCTGTGTTAGGGTTATAAAAGTGTAGCCGTTGAGATGGGTAACCGATAAGAATGAGCTTATCAGTTACTCAGATGGTCACATGCGGCTCCCGGTCCAGCTCCCACAGAGCCAGCTGCTGCCCCGCACTGCTGCCTCTGATACAGCATACAGGCGGCAGTGTGAGGTGGCAGGTGGAGTTGGTATGCACAGGAAGCTGGCTTAAAAGCTTGCTCTCGGCATGTACCAGCTCCCAGGTAGCCAGCTGCCACCCCATACTGCTGTCTCTGTATCCGGGGCAGCAGGGCGGAGCAGCATCTGGCTTCCCACGAGTGGGGTAGCAGGCAGGAGCCAGTGCACACCTTTTAAGTTGGCTCCTGGCATGCACTGGCTCCTGGGGATCCAGCTGCCACCCTGTGTTGCTGCCTCTGATACAGAGGCAGCAACGCGGGGCAGCAGCTGGTGTGAGCTGAGATTGGCTTAAAAGCTGGCTCCTGCCATGCACCGGCTCCTGGGGAGCTGGCTGCTGCCCTGCGTGTACCTGTGTAACCACTGACATTTTTAGCAGTGACACGGTTAGCCAATTATATGCATTTTTAACATCCCTAGTATATATAGATCTGCCGCATGGCATGGCAATAAGTCATCAGCTGCTTATTATTATCAATAATATCACAGTCAGTGAGTCTTTTTCTCACTCATTGAGGCTTCCTCCTCCTTTAACAGTTACACACAGGAGTAGCTTTGAGCCCACATCGGGATCCTCAGCCAAATCCAACAGCAGGCTCATCTTGCTTCCTTCTTTAGTGTGTCAAGTTGGAAAAGAAAATCTGTATATTTATTTAAAAAGCCTTTTGCCTGCAAATCAAAGTCTGTTGGCTGGTTTAATGCGTGTGCTCACATATGTCTCCAATATCTGGCCACATGGAGGATAAGAACCTGCCAATTCTTAGAGTAGGTGGAGTTGCTCTGTTAGCTTGATTATTAGGGGCTTTAGTGGCCAAGCTCTATGCTTCAAACCCCGCTGATGGATATATTTGTTCACATGCATGTGATTTGTTGCATAAGCACACAGCTGCTGTAGGAAAGGGGGCCTGAATTTAGGATGTCAATGGAGCCGTGTTTATGTAATGCCAACAGGCAGAACCAAACCTGGGATCTTTTGGAGCTTAGTGCTTGAGTCTCTATAGCTTTAGCTAAAAGCCAGCTGGCTCTCATCTCAGGCTGCAGAGCAAACTCCTTCTCTCTGTCTGCAAGTGGTCTATGTGCCACTCCAGGGAACAATGACCCATACCCAACAGGTGTGTGGGCTGCGTTTATACCCTTGCAAACGAGGTATTGGGCATGGTCTGGGACTTAATTTTTCCACTAAAAAGTAATCCACACCCTGTATTCACTGTGCTTGGTCTTCTCATGGCAGTGTTGACCCAACATGCCCATCCATTCCTTCACACAGAAGAAGATTTTCATTCCCTTTCCCTGACCCAGCTCTTGTTATCATTACATTGTTACCCACACAGATTTCTCTCACTCCCACGCTCTAAGGACACACACCTTTACCCAGTTCCTAGGGCTCAAGGTGTAACCCTGTTCATTTAAATATACCTTCTCCCCATCCCCAGTTCCGAGGGCTCAAGGCGCAACTTACTGCAGGGCCTTACACAGGAATATCCATACTTACTATTTATTAGCAATTGCCAAGCAATCAGAATACACATGCTAAGCCATGCCAGTCCTGATCAAGTCAGGAGAACTTCCCCTTTGGGCCAGACAAGGTCAGTCTTGTCTTGAAGATGAGGTTTTCTTCTAAGTCTTTCCTTCTTCTTTCTGTTTCTTTCTTCCTTTTCCCTGCTGGTCACCTTTTTGAACCCCAGTTTAAATAGTGAAACTTGAGTCCTGTTTAGCTAGACGGTAACCAATTATTTTACTAAAATTTTACTAACCAGTCATAACGTACTGTCACAGAATTACCTAACCAATCAAACCCTACCGCCTTAATTTATTGACACCTAGCAAAATTAATTATACAGCAGGCAGAAATAATTAAAAACCAGACAGGGATCACACAGACAAACAATGGGAAAGTGAGGACCATAATCATAGAATGAGGATTCCACCGCTCCAAAGATTGTTAAACTGTTTCTTGCCAGACAAAACGCTGTCAAACTAAGGGTGTGTCCAGACTACAGGGTTTTGTCAACAAAAGTGGACTTTTGTCGACAAAACTATACCTGCGTCTACACTACTGCTGAGTTCTGTCGACATAATGTCAACAGAACTCTGCAGTTTTGTTGACGGCGGTAAACCTCATTCTACGAGGACTAACACCTTTTGTCGACAGAGTTCTGTTGACAGAAGGCGTTATTGCATCTACACTGTCCTTTGCATCTATACTCTCAGGGTATGTCTACACTACAGTGCTAATTCGAACTAACTTAGTTCGAATTAGTTAATTCGAACTAAGCTAATTCGAACTAACACATCCAGACTAAAAAACTAGTTTGAATTAGTGTTTTGCTAATTCGAACTAGCATGTCCACACAGAGTGGACCCTGAACCGGGGTTAAGGATGGCCGGAAGCAGTGCCGGCAGGGCATCAGATGAGGACTTAGAGCGTGGAGCTGCTGTCTCAGGCTAGCCGAGGGCTGTGCTTAAAGGGACCCGACCCCCACCCCGGACAGACAGTTCTCAGGGGTGCCCCGCTTGCAAAGCAGTCCTGGCTTGGATTGCCCGGAGTACCCATACTGGGCACATCACGGCACTTGGCCATCAGACTGGCTGCACTTGCCGCAGGCTGCCATCTGGGGAGAGGGGGCAATTGGGGGGCTGCAGGAGAGGTTCCACCCCCAGAAGCCCGCAGAGCCAGCCCAGTCCTCCCCATTGGGGGCTTGTACCCCATTCCTCCCTCACCTCCTTCCACTTACCCCTCCCTAGCCCCCCTTCCTGATGTACAAAATAAAGGACAATTGTGTTCAAAAATAGAATCTGTCTTTATTGAACAGAACTGGGGGAGACTGGGAAAAGGAGGTGGGAGAGGGGAAGAGAGAGGGTGAGAGAGGGGAGGGCAACTACAATGATGAGGGGTTTGGAACAGGTCCCATATGAAGAGAGGCTAAAGAGACTGGGACTTTTCAGCGTAGAGAAGAGGAGACGGAGGGGGGATATGATAGAGGTCTATAAAAGCATGAGTGGGGTGGAGAGGGTGCATACAGAAAAGTTCTTCATTAGTTCCCATAATAGAAGGACTAGAGGACACCAAAGGAAAGGAATGGGTAGCAGGCTTCAAACTAACAGAAAGTTCTTCTTCACAAAGCAAAGAGTCAACCTGTGGAACTCCTTGCTGCAGGAGGCTGTGAAGGCTAGAACTAGAACAGAGTTTAAAGAGAAGTGAGATCAATTCATGGAGTGCTATTAGCCAGGGGGTAGGAGTGGTGTCCCTGCCCAAAGTTTGTGGAAGGCTGGAGAGGGATGGCACGAGAAAAATGGCTTGGTCACTGTCTTCGGTCCATCCCCTCCAGGGTCCCTAGGGTTGGCCGCTGTCGGCAGACAGGCTACTGGGCTAGATGGACCTTTGGTCTGACCCAGTACGGCCATTCTAAGCTCAGGGCTCAGGGTCGGGGGTCTCAGTGGACCACCTTGATTTTCATGCACACCTGCTCCTGGGTGGCCAGGCTGGCAGCTTTCCTGCCCTAGACGGCTGCTTTCCTGTGCCTAGTGTGGAGGTCATGGATGAGGTCCACGATGTCCACACTAGACCAGGCAGGTGCCCGCCTCTTGCGGTCCTGGGCAAGCTCCCGGGAGCCGCCAGCCTGGTCCCAGGAAGAGGGGGAGGGGTGGGGGGCATCGGGTGGCTGGCTCGATCCGTGCCAGGTGCAGGGTCTGCTGGCTGGGTGCTGGCAGGCTTGCACCTGGCACGGGCACCGTAGCCAGCCTGTGCCCCTTTAAGGGGTCCAGGGCCGGGAGGGAGGCAGATGAGTTTCCCTGGTGTTGGCCAGAGTGGCCACCAGGGAAACCTGGGGAGGGCTAGCCTCCCACTAGTTCAAATTAGGCTTAATCCTCGTAAAATGAGGTTTTCCTGGTTCGAACTAAGCACTCCGCTAGTTCGAATTAAGTTCGAACTAGCGGAGCGCTAGTGTAGCGCCTATCAAAGTTAATTCGAACTAACGTCCGTTAGTTCGAATTAACTTTGTAGTGTAGACATACCCTCATGTCGACAAAGCGACTTGCTTTGTCCACACAACTGGCTGTAATCTAGAAGCTTTGTTGACAGTATCTGTCGACAAAAGCCTGTAGTCTAGATGTACCCTAAGTTTGATGATCCCATCTACATGTTTTGTTAGTCTATAAAGTGCTAGCAGACCATTTGTTATTTTTTAAGTTTATCCTGTGTAGACTAACTGGCTACCCCTTGAAGCGTCTAAGTTTTCTTTACCCATCTTGAGATCTGTTTCTTTATCTGGTGCTAGTAGGTGTCAGTGGGGTGGAATCTCCTTCTGAACAGCCTGGTGTGACAGGCTACTATTGTAGTGCAATTTAGATGGAATGTGAGTCTGTGACTCCCTGCTTTCTAGCTAATGATCACTTCCGTCTGGCTGCAAATAAAAGCCCTATGCTTTAGGCCTTCCAATATGGCTACAGAAAAACCATATTGTTACAACCTGTCCTAATACATGCCTGATCTGCTGCATATCTCCCCTTCCAGCAAAGTCCACTAGATGTATGCCAGGGTGTGTGATGATTATCCATAGGAAAATTCACCTTCTGTCTTCCAGACCCTTCCAGACTAGCTGCATTCCAAGCTAGTGGTAATTGGTTGTTTAGTGCCACTGTGAAGAAGGATGGATTCCCCGTTGGCCAGCAATTAGAACAAAACTTTCCCAGCCCAATAATAAAGTATGTTCTATGCTTAAAAGTTTGGTTGACGTAGCTACAGCACACAGGGGTGTGAAAAATTCGACAGCGGCACAGCGGTAGTGCCGTAACCGTGCTGCTGTAGTGTAGACATGGCCTACCAACAGTTGAGCCAATGTTTAAGAGAGCTGAGTTCCTAGGAGAGACAGGAATGTGCCCCTTCCAGCCTGGATATTGCATCCCGCATACAAAAGCACATCTTAAGTTAGAATCCAAGTCATTCCACTACATTTCCTAACAGTGGACCTGCCCGGAGTCCCATGGGCTGTCCACCTACACTAAGTCCACGAGGCACGGCAGTGACCCTTCAAAGTCAAAGTCTCTCTGTTTTTGGCCAAAATAGTTTGGTTTTAGGAATTGTTTTTGGATGAACAACTGGGCTTTTCCATGGAAAGCAATCACATTAAAAAAAATCATGGAGTTAGAAACCCAGATTTCCATCAAAACCTGATGTTGCCACCCTAAATGGAATCCCTTGGGGGAGATCCAGTCCTCCTCTGGTCTTGGAAAAATAAAATGGTGACAACCAAGCCAAACAACAATGGTTTGTATTTTGAATTCTCCACCCGAGAGCTATCAGTGACTCTGTGCGGGGGCTGTCCCATACCTGGTGTGCTGGTTGGGACCATGGTGTTAGTGGCACTGAAATAAAACAAGGAGATACAACTTACAAATCTTCAGGAAAGGCTCCAGGGAGAGTGGAAAGTACCCGAGGAGTCAAAGATGGGCCTGCTTAAACCACTCCCCTCTTTGAGACTGATTTCTGGGAATCATCCTATTTAATGAAGGGATTTGAGCCCTGCTCTGTATACTCTTCAGTGTTTCCATTATAGCATTTCTCTCTAACACCCCAAAACTTCCATGTGTGCAAAAGGACTCCTGGCTCTGTGTGACTGATGAACACCAGACTGTTACCATTAGTCAGTTCATCATGATCCTGTACCTTCGGTATAAGGATATTACCCCGTTCCCAGCTCTCCTGTTTGCCCAAGTCTTTTCCAGTTCTCACAGTTCCTGGCCTGCTCCAGCACTTCTCTCATCCAGGTGAGGAGGGACTGAATTCTGCTGTTTTCGGTTTAATTAGTGGTCTAGGTCCCGACTGCTTTAATTCGCTGTTGGAGCTCGTGTAGCCGTGCAAGCGAAAGTAGTCAGAGTGATCAAAACGCGTATTAGGGGAGTAACATATTGGCCCACGGGGAGCCGGGTGAGAACGTGTCCTCTCATGATGCAGAAGGGTTCAGTGTTCTTGCCTTTCTCAGAAGCCATCGCAACTGGGTGGATTTCAGCCTTGATGGAGCAAATCTCACCCTCGCTCATGTCCTGCAAGCAGACTCATCCTCTGGGAAAACACGGCGGCTTGATTCTCTGCTTGCTGAGTGTTATGCGGGTTGCCCTCCACGGACTGAGTTGCGTTGGTGCGAGAGGATCAGCCTCCACCAAGGTTCCCTCTCAACTTTTCCATCCATGTGTGGGATTAATTTTTTCTTGTGTGCACTGAGGTATGTTGAAATGTGCACCACGAATAGAACCAAAAAGACCTAGCTGTGAATCTCTCCTGAGTAGCCGCACAAACACACAGATTACAGGCAACACTGGCCTCAGCGAATGTACTGTGCAAGGGAACAATTTCCCTTTGTAGAGATGCTGAGGGTTGGGGTGGATACTCTGTTAACTAACAGTTTCAGGCAAATCAACCTGGCAGTTTCATTTCAGTCACTGAAAAACTCGCACGTTAGTTCCTCTATCACAAAAGTTAGCTACTGTTCCTTCCTCTTCCCTTACATGGGCTGCTTCTTACAGCGTGCATAAGATGTAGCTCAGATGCACATGCTTTGGTTTGGTTTGAGGTATCTTAACTCCCTTCCAGACTATCTTCTCTCTGAGATGGCTAATCTGCATGTTAGGGGGGGCTACAACCTTCAAAACCTCCATATTGTCTGCTATGAGGGGGCGTTCATTATCTCACGTTACTCATAAGAGTAAAAGTTTTGTCCAGGGCTAGAATTTCTCCCTGTTTCACAGTGCTGTGATGGATCACGTAGCAGCCACCCCAGAGCTGGCTGCATTTCAGAGGTGCTCTGAACCAGTTAGAACAGCCTGCCTGGCAGCAATTAAAGAATGGGTTAACTGGTTCTATTTAAACCATTCCCACATGGGTTGTTTTTCATGAGACCTAAGCAGTGGCTTAAATACAAAGAAGGATTCTTCATGCCTTGTATTGCAGTAACATGCTGGGCTGGCTAATGAATCTCATTCATCCACAGTCACCTCGTTAGCTAGCTGCCGTGCTCCAGACACTAATGAGTCTCCCGTCATTCTGACTTCATTCGCTCATGGCCCCTCTCCTCTATGATCAGAAAACATAACTCCTCTTCTCCTGCTACACCTTATTTCTGGGTAGGCTCATCCACAAATACAAATTCAAAACCCGGCTCTCTGCTGCCAACTCACAGACTCCCCCCCCCCCCCCCCCCCACTGTCCAAACTAAAACCTCAGCCTGTCTCTCTGCATGTTACTGCAATACAAGGCATAGAATCATAGAATAATAGGACTGGAAGGGACCTCGAGAGGTCATCGAGTCCAGCCCCCCGCCCCTAAGGCAGGACCAAGCTCCGTCTACACCATCCCTGACAGATGTCTATCTAACCTGTTCTTAAATATCTCCAGAGAGGGAGATTCCACCACCTCCCTTGGCAATTTATTCCAGTATTTGACCACCCTGACAGTTAGGAATTTTTTCCTAATGTCCAATCTAAACCTCCCCTGCTGCACTTTAAGCCCATTACTCCTTGTCCTGTCCTTAGAAACCAAGAGGAACAAATTTTCTCCTTCCTCCTTGTGGCACCCTTTTAGATATTTGAAAACTGCTATCATGTCCCCCCTTAATCTTCTTTTTTCCAAACTAAACAAGCCCAGTTCATGAAGCCTGGCTTCATAGGTCATGTTCTCTAGACCTTTAATCATTCTTGTCGCTCTTCTCTGTACCCTTTCCAATTTCTCCACATCTTTCTTGAAATGTGGCGCCCAGAACTGGACACAGTACTCCAGCTGAGGTCTAACTAGTGCAGAGTAGAGCGGCAGAATGACTTCACGAGTTTTGCTTACAACACACCTGTTGATACAACCTAGAATCATATTTGCTTTTTTTGCAACAGCATCACACCGTTGACTCATATTCAACTTGTGGTCCACTATGACCCCTAGATCCCTTTCCGCCATGCTCCTTCCTAGACAGTCGCTTCCCATCTTGTATGTATGGAACTGATTGTTCCTTCCTAAGTGGAGCACTTTGCATTTCTCTTTATTAAACCTCATCCTGTTTACCTCTGACCATTTCTCTAACTTGCTAAGGTCATTTTGAATTATGTCCCTATCCTCCAAAGAAGTTGCAACCCCACCCAGTTTGGTATCATCTGCAAACTTAATAAGCGTACTCTCTATCCCAATATCTACGTCATTGATGAAGATATTGAACAGTACGGGTCCCAAAACAGACCCTTGCGGAACTCCACTTGTTATCCCTTTCCAGCAGGATTTAGCACCGTTAACAACAACTCTCTGACTACGGTTACCCAGCCAATTATGCACCCACCTTATCATGGCCCTATCTAAGTTATATTTGCCTAGTTTATCAATAAGAATATCATGCGAGACCGTATCAAATGCCTTACTAAAGTCTTGGTATATGACATCCACCGCTTCTCCCTTATCCACAAGGCTCGTTATCCTATCAAAGAAAGCTATCAGATTAGTTTGGCATGACTTGTTCTTCACAAACCCATGCTGGCTATTCCCTATCACTTTATTACCTTCCAAGTGTTTGCATATGATTTCCTTAATTACCTGCTCCATTATCTTCCCTGGGACAGATGTTAAACTGACCGGTCTGTAGTTTCCTGGGTTGTTCTTATTCCCCTTTTTATAGATGGGCACAATATTTGCCCTTTTCCAGTCTTCTGGAATCTCCCCTGTCTGCCATGATTTTTCAAAGATCATAGCTAAAGGCTCAGATACCTCCTCTATCAGCTCCTTGAGTATCCTGGGATGCATTTCATGAGGACCTGGTGACTTGCTGACATCTAACTTTCCTAAGTGATTTTTAACTTGTTCTTTGTGTATCCTATCTTCTAAACTTACCCTCTCTCTGCTTGTATTCACTACGTTAGGCACACCTCCAGACTTCTCGGTGAAGACCGAAACAAAGAAGCCATTGAGCATCTCCGCCATTTCCAAGTTTCCTGCTACTGCTTCTCCCTCCTCACTAAGCAGTGGGCCTACCCTGTCCTTGGTCTTCCTCTTGCTTTTAATGTATTTATAAAAGGTCTTCGTTTCCCTTTATGCCTGTAGCTAGTTTGATCTCATTTTGTGCCTTTGCCTTTCTAATCTTGCCCCTGCATTCCCGTGTTGCTTGCCTATATTCATCCTTTGTTATTTGTCCTAGTTTCCATTTTTATATGACTCCTTTTTTATTTTGAGATCATGCAAGATCTCCTT
The DNA here is from genome assembly GCF_049634645.1 of Pelodiscus sinensis. NCBI lineage: Eukaryota > Metazoa > Chordata > Testudines > Trionychidae > Pelodiscus > Pelodiscus sinensis. The sequence continues at coordinate 324,723,152 of NC_134711.1, read as the reverse complement.
GTTAAGCCAAGCTGGCCTTTTGCCATATTTTCTATCTTTCCTACACAGCGGAATTGTTTGCTTTTGGGCCCTTAACAACGTCCCTTTGAAATACTTCCAACTCTCCTCAGTTGTTTTTCCCTTCAGTCTTGCTTCCCATGGGACCTTACCTACAAGTTCTCTGAGCTTATCAAAATCTGCCTTCCTGAAATCCATTACCTCAATTGTGCTGGTCTCCCTTCTACCTTTTCTTAAGAGCATGAACTCTATTATTTCATGATCACTGTCCCCCATACTGTCTTCCACTTTCAAGTTCTCAACTAGTTCCTCACTATTTGTTAAAACCAAATCCAGAACAGCTTCTCCTCTGGTAGCTTTTTCAACCTTCTGAAACAGAAAGTTGTCTCCAATGCAGTCCAGAAACTTATTGGAGAGCCTGTGCCCCGCTGTGTTATTTTCCCAACATATGTCTGGATAGTTGAAGTCCCCCATCACCACCAAATCTTCGGCTTTGGATAGTTTTGTTAATTGTTTAAAAAAGGCCTCATCCACCTCTTCCACCTGGCTAGGTGGCCTGTAGTAGACTCCTAGCATGACATCACCCTCATTTTTTACCCCTTTTAGCTTAACCCAGAGACTCTCTACACAGCTATCTCCTACGTTCATCTCCACTTCAGTCCAAGTGTGTACATTTTTAATATACAAGGCAACCCCTCCTCCCTTTTTTCCCTGTCTGTCCTTCCTGAGCAAGCCGTACCCTTCCATACCAACATTCCAATCATGCGTCCCATCCCACCAGGTTTCTGTAATACCAATGATATCATAGTTGTATTTATTGGTTAGCAATTCCAGTTCTTCCTGCTTATTACCCATACTTCTCGCATTTGTATATAGGCATCTAAGATACTGATTTGATCTTGCCTCCCTGTTGTGCCCTGACCCTTCTTTCTCCTTGCCATTATAGGCCGTAGTCCCCCCCCATTTCCAACCCATCTCCCAGTCCCACACATTCAGCACTTACCTGTGGGCTTTGCTCACCTGTCCCCGTCGAACCTAGTTTAAAGCCCTCCTCACAAGGTTAGCCAGTCTGTGTCCAAATAAGGCCTTCCCGCTCCTGGAAAGGTGAACTCCGTCTCCACCAAGCAGTCCTTCCTGGAAGAGCACCCTGTGGTCAAGGAAGCCAAAGCCCTCCTGGCGACACCATCCTCGCAGCCAGGCATTCACCTCCAGGATGCACCTCTCTCTGCCCGGGCCCCTACCTTTGACAGGAAGGATCGAAGAGAATACCACCTGCGCCCCAAACTCCCTCACCCGTACTCCCAAAGCCCTGTAGTCACGCTTGATCCGCTCAGTGTCACACCTGGCAGTATCATTTGTGCCCACGTGGATGAGTAGCATGGGGTAGTAGTCAGAGGGCCGGATAATCCTCGACAATGCCTCCGTAACATCTCGGATACGGGCCCCTGGCAGACAGCATACCTCTCGAGATGAGCTGTCAGGGCGACAGATGGGCGCCTCCGTTCCCCTCAGAAGAGAGTCTCCAACCACCACTACCCTACGTTTCTTCCTCGCAGTGGTGGCAGGAGACTGCTCAACCTTGGTGGTGCAAGGCCTGGTCTCCTCCACGGTGGGGGGAGAATCCTTGTCTCCTGCAGAAAGTAAAGTGTAACGGTTATGTAACAACACAGTGGGAGGGTTAGGAGCAGGGGTGGAACACTGCCCGCTGCCGGAAGTAACCAGCTGCCAGTGCTCACCCTGCACCACTGCCTCCTCCATAAGTGGCTGGTCAGCAGTCCCACATCCTAGGACAGTGACCTCAGTGGACTCCACAGGAATACTGTCCAGGAATTCCTTATGGCCTCGAATGCTCCTCAGCCTGGCCACCTCCTCCTGTAGCTCTCCCACCTGCTGCCTGAGAGATTCCACCAGCAGGCACCTTTCACAACGGTTGTCTCCCCCAGCCTGGATATCAGTCAGTGGGAATTGCAAGCCACAAATACTGCAACACCACACCAGGACCTGGGTAGAGGCATCCATGCTCAGGTTCTCTGTCTGGATACAGGCACAGGTGGAGGAGACAGGAGAAGTACTGGCACAAGCGCTTCGGGTCTTCATCACCATCAGTCACTCCCTCTGCGCAACTCCCCTGTCCGCTTCGCTCCCTGGTCGCTCTGCTCTGGCTTTTTAAAGCCTGCTTGCCTAGGTCAGGCCTGCCCCCTTCTGAGTCACACAGGGGAAGGCTGAGCCTGAAGAATCCTACTTTGTATTTAAGCCACTGCTTAGGTCTCATGAAAAACAACCCATATGGGAATGGTTTAAATGGAACCAGTTAACCCATTCTTTAATTGCTGACGGGCAGGCTGTTCTAACTGGTTCAGAGCACCTCTGAAATGCAGCCAGCTCTGGGGTGGCTGCTACGTGGTGCATCACAGCACTGCATAGCCATCCACTCAATATGGCTCAGACAGAGCTCTGATTCTCCTCCCTATCCCCCACAAAAACCCCTTCCTGCTTCTCGAGTGCTATGGATAACATCACTGTCCCTCCTGTCACTCAGGCCATCATCTGCAACTTGCACCTTTCACTAGCTCCTCCCTCTTAGCGATGGCAGAATCTGCGAGATGTAGACATTCTGCTCAGACACAGTCTTTCCTGGCAAAAAATATTTACCTAGGCTCATTGCTACAACACCCTTCTCTCTGGCTTTGACAAATACAACCTCGCCCTGCTCAGATCCTTTCAGGGCCATCCACAGTCAGGGTGTTAAAGAGCGGTTGTTTGGCGAACGGTGTAGTCAATTACACGATTGTAGGCGATAAGGAGAGCTGCTCTGCATAGCTGCAGTGGGGATAGCCCCTAGAGATGGTGCGAGCCAGGACTGAGCAGTCTCAGCACACGCCAGCTCTGGACCGCTGCAGCTGTGCGGTTTAAATGTAGTAAGAGTTGTTGGGTTCTTACTACATTTAAAATGCAGAGGCACAGCGTCCCGGACCAGTGCAAGCCAGGACTGCTTGGTCCCAGCTCGCGCAGAGTCCTGCAGCCTATTCATGGCAGCCAGGGCTGGCTGTGGGCAGGGGTGTTCCAGCAGCAGCCCCTGCGTGTGGCCAGCTCTGGCTTCCATGAACAGGGTCTGCCTCCGGTGCAGCCTCTGCCCACGGTGAACCTTGGCCTGCCGCAGGCCAAGGCTGCTTTGTAGCAGCCTCCCCTATCCCCCCACCCCACTCTGCCACTGAGGCAGTGGGGGGGGGGGGGGAGGAGGAGGAGGGAGGCAGCACTGTGGAGATGGTGCTGGGAGGAACCGACATACAGAAGCAGCAAGGGGGGGGGGGGGGGAATGAGTAGTAGCTTATGCTTATCGGGTAGTTGAGTAGTCAACTACTTGCTAACATCTCTAGGCAGAATCTGCAAGATTGAGACATTCTGACAAGACATGGCCTTTCCTGGCAAAAACCATTTCTCTAGGCTCTCCTCACTGCCACAATGCCATTCTCTGCGGCCTTGACAAATACAACCTTGCCCTGCTCGGATCCGTTCAGAGCCATCCACAGGCTGTGTTTCCAGCCTGCTGTTTGGTTGTATTGCTTTTCTCTATGCACCTCTCCCCTGGCTCCCCCTTTTCTGTTCCCTCAAGACTGCTCCCAGTCACCCCCACCAATGTTCTCTCTAGTCTTTTCTGTCCATGTGTGGAATAAAATGTTTACGTGCTCCGAGGCATGTGCAAACGTGCACCACCAGTAGAAACAAAAACAGGTAGCTGTGAGTGCTCTGCTACTCAGCTGGGCAGCACTGGAATCTCTCCTGAGCAGCGGCAGAAGCGCACAGCTTATGGCAGGGGTGTCCAAACTTTTTTCAAAGAGGGCCAGATTTGATGAAGTGAACATGCATGAGGGCCGACCATTTTGCCTGACATTCTTTGAACCATTAAAATTAAATGCAAATTAACTATTTTATGCAAAGTTTATTGCAAACGGCATACTTTTCATTTCGTCACATGGATGACAAATCTAAACAGGTGTTAAATCACTCTGCCTTTCATATCTGAAGGCCAGATGAAAAAAAAATCCAGGAAGCTGAAATATATGTCAGGAACATTGTAAAGTACATTACATATTATTGGTAATAAAGGTTGTCTGTCAACTTTTAAGTTAAAAAAATATGAACAGGAACATAACACCAAGTATACATGTTGTGTCCAAATATATTTATAACTGATTTAGACCAACTGACATTAACTGAGATTTTACAATGTATTCATCTCAATACATATGGATTTGTTGGGGGCCATAAAAGATAGATATTGCCAAATTACCCATGGGGCTGTATTAAACCGGAACACGGGCCGCAATTGGCCCGCGGGCCGGACTTTGAACATGCCTGGCTTATGGGAACACAGGCCCTACCTATCCTGTCCCTTTCTCTAGGGCTGTCCTTAGTATCGATGGGGGCCTACGCAGTACTGTCCAGCTGGTGCCCTGTGCCCCATGGCAGCCAGGGGCGACAACAGTTACGTAGCGAGGTGATTTGTATAATCGCCAGCAACTCTCCAGTGAAGTATTCTTAAAGCGCATTTTAAACTAAGGTCTTGGGGAGTAAATTCAGAAACTGACAGTACGTTTCTGGGGTGGGCACATGCCTGTGACATGGCTCCATTCCCACGCGAGTGGCTCGTTCCCAGGTTCAGTGTCTGCTCATCGCTGGGGCAGGCTGTGTCACTGGTAAGTTAACTAGCTCCTCCCCGGAGGAAGCAGAGCCACGGAACAGGGATACGAAGCGGCGGGTGGGTGGATATTTAAGGCTCAGTGGTGCCCCAAATTTCCGGGTGCCCTATGCAACTGCATATTCTGTGTGTGGTGAAGGATGGCCCTGGCTTTTGCTATCCAATGGTTGAGCTGTGCTTGCTTCCCCTCAGCCCTTGATGCAGCCTTCTCTTCCCACTAGCTAAAAATTCAAATAAGCCCCTTTCTGCTGTCTTTCCTGCTGCCCCTCACGCAGAGACGACCTGTCCCTCTGGGAGGTGGGGGACACAATTTAAAGGTTTGGGGTGTCACCTCTGGCCCCTTTCTCACTCCCCCTCCCACAGCCGCTCCAGGCCAGCACCACCATGTTTCCACTCCCCTCACACTCCTTCTGCACTTACTTCTCCCATGGCCCCCCACAGGTAACGGGGACAGGACTGATACCCCTGCACCTCTTTTGGTGGAGCTGGGCTGTTTCAGTCCCCATCTCTCTTATATGCGCTGGGCGCCTCCTAGTGAGGCCAAGGGGTAGTGCAGGTACCGGTGCCTTTCCCAGGCATATCTCTCTCATCCCAACTCCTACCCTGCCAGAAATCTGGCCATGCGCCCCCCTCCATGTCACCTCTGTCCTCGTGCAAAGCTGCCTCCTTGTTCTCCTTCAAATCCCTCCACGGAACTCCTATGCCGTGATGCCTACAGAAAAGGGGACAGCGGTTAGCAAGGATCCTAGAAATCCATTTGCCACAAACCCCCCATCCCCAATAGTTTACATTTTCCCAGAGAATCTTTGCTTTTTACATTGTGTGAAAAAATAAAAGCATATACTAACAATTCACTCATTGTTAATGGAGTACTGGTATCTGTTGCTCATTCAGTGTGCACAACCACCATGGCTTGTGGTTGATTTTTGCGCTTTACATTGACATAGCTAAACACACGTCAGTCAGTTGCTTCTGGCCGATCGAGGTTACTCGGCTACATATAGGGGTTTGTCTTTTCATGCCTCTCAAATTTCACATCCGCCTCCAGACAGAGGCCAGTAAAGTTATGAAAAACAGTGACAACTTTTACACCCCGTGCAATGCCCGCATCCCTGAGTTTGACAAGAACAAACTGCAAATGATGTTTGAAAGCAGGTAATTGTAGAGCATGTGGAGAGCGTTAAACATAAACCTAAAGAAAAGAAACACAGACGAGGCTTAACCAGCAGCGTTAGTGGCAACCGTAGAGAAAATATTGTGTTGAACTGATACCTGTGTAGATTGTGGCAAGGGAAACTGGCTCAGTGTTTCATTTTAATTGTGGAAAACCATGGCATTTTGGGGGGGGTTTATTGGAGGATTTTGTTGCATTTTGGGGAGAACTAGGTTCCCTTGTGGTCTGGCTACTGGAGTGTTGAGAACCCTGCCCACCCTGCAGATCAAATGTCCCATTGGGTCCTGGTACTCCCTGCTCTGCCTGGTGGTATCCATTGGTTGTCTCTTAGATTATAAGCTCTTATAAGAGCAGGCACCATCTTTTAGCTCTGGGTTTGTACAGCCCCTAGCACCGTGCTCCATGATTGGGTCTCTGAGGTGCTGTGATAAAACAAATAGAAACAATTAATTAATAAGAGATTTGGGGAGCTTTGTCTGACCTGTGTAATCCCTGCACCTTGAAGGATGGAAGGTCTTTCTCTTGTCTGGCTACACCTCCCCAGACAGCATGATGAAGGCTTTTACCTCATTGCTGCAGCTGACGCTCTGTCAGCCGAGGCTTTGGCAGCATGAGTAAGAAGCCAGAGGTAAAGGAGCATCTCTCTGAGAATTGGTGGGCCTCGAAGGGGCACTGGCTTGACTTTCCATCCACTTGCCACATTGCAACAGTCCCTGCTCTTGTGGTTCCCATCCAGCTGCCACTCTGCCTCTGCTGAATGTCCCTCTGCCCCTCTGTACACAGGGCATGGATGTCTGATGTGTGTGTGCTGGTCCCCAATAGTCACCTGCTCCTGCCTCTTTCCTGCATGCTCCTGATGGGAACATTCGGAGTTAGAGACAGAAGAGCCAGACTGGCTCACCGGGTCCAGCCAGCATGGGAGTGTTCCTTCCAGTCCGTCCCCTGCTGCGACATCAGCCGGGCTGTTTAATGTCACTTCTCTTTGGAGAAATTGTCTCAGTCGCACATACTTGGCTCTCAGAGGTGCGTTTTGCTGATGCTAACTCCAAAGCGGGCGCTTCCTCATTTCCTGATTTGCTCTGTGGGTACATAGGCGACATTCATGGCATGAACTCATGCTGGATCCAGCTGATTTGGGGACAAACTGCTAGATTTGCCCCAAAACATCTGAAGGGAGTCTCCTAAAGCTGCGCTTAGGGACCTGAATGTGTGGCTTGATTTTCTCCGTGGTGCTGATGTCTGTGGCATTCACGGGGCTCAGGTGCCTGGAGGCTGTGGTGATTCAGGCAATGGAAGAACCTGGATAGAATAGAATGGCCCAGGCTGCCAATCAGCCCACTTTCATCTCAACTGTCTCATGAAAATATTGGCTTTAGTGTCTCCAGGTCTCAGTTTTCCCCTCTGTAAAATGGGGTAACAATCGCATGAGATTTCAGTGAGACAACCCAAGGAAGGATAGCAGGACGGAGCTGCTAGGGAGGGACTGTTTCCTCCCTGTTTTCTGCCGTGATGTCTATTGTCTTGGTACGCAGGAGGTGGGTTGGAGGCTTGGTTCCCTATTCTGTAGCAGCTGGGTCAGCTACCATGATGCCTAGCACAGTCTTACAAGCTCTTTGGTTGTTTCCCTCTAGGCGTGGACGCCGCTTTGAACCACGTTGCGTGGCGGAGAAATGAACTGAGGTGGAGTAAGACCCGTCTCCTCGGCTGGGCTCCCCCATCCCACGATGGAGGACGGGGCGTCCCTGTCTATGGCGGAATGGCTCAGAGCCCTTCACCTGGACCAGTACCTGGAGAGCTTTGAGAAGAACGAGCTCTGGAAGGTGTCAGACTGCAGGAACCTGACGGACGAGGTGCTGACCCGGATCGGGATCTTGCTGCCAGGCCATCGCAAGCGCATCCTCTTTGGCCTCCAGAAGGCTTTTGTGGAGGCTCCACCAGTCACGGAGAGGCCCGAGCCGGCAATGAGGAGGCCAGTGCCCATGAAACGCAACATTTTCCGGGTCAGCACGGATGCTGCGGCCACCCAGGCAGAACCGGAGCCCACAGGTCACTCGGCCACGCCGGCCAGCAGGAAGCCTCCTCTTCACACAGAGCCCGAGAAACCTGCCGGCCTCAGCCAGGTGCCCCCTCCCATCCCCCCGCGGCTGGGGTGTCGCCCTCCTGTCAAGTTCTCTTCAGCGCCACGGTCTGTCTCTGTTGAATTGCCCCCCGCTGTCCCCTGTCCCGCCGGACCCCCCTCCTCCGCTGACTTTGCCCCTGAGCTGCCTGCTCCTCCACCAGCCAGAGACAAGCTGGCTCTAGGGCCAGAGTTCCCTGAAGGGAAGGAGAAACCGCTGCTGCCCCCTTTGCCGATGAAACGCCACCAGCTGGAGACCAAGCCCCTCTCCCTAAAGGTGCCTGCCTTGCCAAGCCGGCCGCCCTTGCTGCCCCCCAGGGCTGTGTCCCAGAGGACCACCAGCAGGTAAGACTAATGCTGCGGTGGGCGGGGCGGCAGGCGGGTGGCTGTGGAATTGGATACAGGCCGGGCGTGCAAAAGGTGCCTTCCTCTTCTCGGTTGGGCTGGGTCCGAGGTTGGGAGAGGGACGCCGAGGAAGCCCGGGCGGTGCTGGACTGTTGCTGACCCCGAGCAGAGCTCAGTGCACCGCATGGCCAGTCTGTTGGACCTAGGTCTGGGTCACTGGCCGCAGCCGTGAAGTCCAGGAAGGGTCTGAGGAAGCGCCTGGGCCTCCCAAACCTGTTTCCCGAGGGTATGTCTACACAGCAAAGTTATTTCAAAATAACTTTCCTAGCGTCTACACAGCCAAACTGCTATTTTGAAATAAATTTGAAATAGCAGAGCGCTTATTTCAAATTTGGTAAACCCCATTCTGCGAGGAATAACGCCAAATTTGAAAGAGCTATTTCGAAATAAGTGCTGTGTAGACACTTATATAGAAATAGGGGTCCGCCAGCCTTCCCAGGGTGCCCTGGTGGCCACTCCAGCCTCAACCAAGAACACTCCTCTCCCTCCCCCCTCCCCAGAGCCCTTAAAGGGGTTGACTCTGGACACAGTGCCAGCTCCCAAGCCTGTCAGCAGTCACTGCTCTGACCCAGTGGCCCCAAAACATGAGCTAGCAAGCCACTGACAGCCAGCCCTCCACCGCTCCCCAGGAGCAGTCTGCCAGCTCCCTGGAGCCTGCCAGGGCCCGGAGAAAGCAGGTGCCTTCCTGGTCCAGGGTGGAGATCATGGACCTTGTTCAGGTTTGGGGGGATGCCCCCAACGTCCATGATCTCCACACTAGATGGAGGCCACCAAAGGCCACATGCGAACCCAGGAGCAGGTTTGCGTGAAAATCAAGTTGGTCCGGTGAGATCCCCAACCCTGAGCCCTGAGCTTCCCCTCCCCCTTCTTCCCCTTGTTTCCCCCTTCCAGCTCCCTCCTCCCAGGTTTCCCCCTCCCCTCTCCCACCCTCTCTCTTCCCCTCTCTCGCCTCCTTTCCACAGTCTCACCAGAGTTTCATTATCCCCCCCCCCCCCCAGTGTTCTGGGGAGGCTGGGGAGCCACGCCACACCCCCTTGCCTCTCTTCTACTCTCTGGTGCTCTGTGGAGGCTGGTGAGCGCTCCGTGCACTGCCCCACCCCTCCCCTCCCAGGGGCTGGGGCCTCAGCAGAGGGGGTGGGGCTGTAAGTGGGGCTGGGGGCCTGCCTCTCTCAACACCAGCTGCACCAACTGCCCAGGCCACCGGCAGAGTGGTGTTAGGGGAATGACTGTCTCTCTGCAGCATCGTGCTGACCACCGGGAAGGTTTTTGATTCATTGGGAGGGGGTTGAGCTACTAGCACAGTGATGACACCAATCTACTATCTATTTGAGTCTGTCCGTCTGTCTGCCCAAGAACTCCTCCCTACATGGTAAGAGCTAGCATTTACAGCCGGACAGACGTGCCGGTGTGTATGGAGATAGCTAGATAGACGGATGTGCAGGTGCGTGTGCAGGTAGCTAGACAGACAGACATGCAGGGGTGCATGCAAGTACCCAGGTTTGTAGCTTCCATTCGAGGTACAAGACAAGAGACACCAGACAAGGGAACAGTGCTGGCCAGTGTGGCAGGCTGTGGTCTCTGCACATGCAGAAGTGAGGGGCTATATAAAGCTCAAAGCATGGTCACTGCCAGTGGTTTGGTAGATAGAATGCGGCCTCGTGATCTGTACGCAGGACCTGGGAGGAGGGACTCTGGAGGTAACAGCCTTTCTAGGAACATGTACAGCTCCGGTGACAGGAGCAGCTCAGGCTGTTCTGGCTTCTCATGTAGCCTGGAGCAAGTCTCGCAATCTGTGTGTGCCTCAGTTTCCCCTCTCTGCAAGGTGGGTAGGATCACGGGCCAGCACTGAACATCGTCTCGTTATCGTGACCTTTCTGTCCAGGGCGGTTTCCTGAGGTTCTTAGGAAGGAGCGCAAGGGGGAAGAAGAGATGCTGCTGTCCTTGCATAGGATTCTGGGCCTAGCTCAGCAGCATGCTCTGATGTGGGACAGGCCTACAGGTCTTGTCTCTTTTATTTGGTGCAACGCCGCCCCCTGGTGCTGAATTTCTGCAACTGACACGCCGAAGAGCTGGGGGAAGAGACTGATACCTAGGAAAGGGAATGAATATTCTGCAAACGTTTCCAGCTGGTTGTTTTACATTGTGTAGAGAATTGGAAAGTCAATACAAAAGGGGACTTCCCGCAAAAGAAAGCCGATCCCTTCAGCAAGAGGAGTTGTCTGTGCCACTAACCTGCCTGAGAGGCATTCAACTTCCCCCATGAATCCAGAGAGGCATTCCCTATCTATCTACATAGCTGGATGGGGCACACGTGTGCTGAGCTCTCACTGCTAGATTTTACCCTCACAATACCCGCTATCCCTGTGGGAAACTGAGGCACGGGGTAGATTAAATGATTTGCCTGGAGAGAAAGAGAGACACACACGCCCTGTCAGCATAGCACAGCAGCCTTTATGTGCATGGATCCATGTTTTGCTCTCCCTGTTAGAGTCGGCATAAGGAACTCATGAAGCTTTTGGACTTCAAGGAAGCAGTGGACAACCTGAAAACGCCGAGAAACATGGCTCTAGCTCCTGTTTCCTCCCCCTCAGCACGTGCGCCGGCCCCTCTGCAAAACTAGCCACAAACAACAGGGAAACTGGCCCTGAGCCCACTGACACAAATGTACCAAGCAGCAGCCAGAGCAGTGATAGTGGCCAGCACTGATCCTCTCTCTGGCTGGGAAAGGTCACAGCATGTATTTACTGAGCAAGGGTCTCCCGCCTCTGCTATGGCCCCTGCTGGCCCTGCTGTCAACGATGCAGCCGAGTGCATTTGTCTCCAATAGGATCTTTTTGACTGGTTACACTGAACTTTTTTAAAGAAAGAAAGCGGCTTTGACACAGTTTGCATATTAGTAGGAAACTAAGAAAATTGTCAGCGACTTAACACCTGACAGTGGAGCTGTGTGCGGGACACCTATGGAGAAGAGGGGAAAACGATAGCCTGCCTGTGCCTTCAGCAGGGCTCAGCCGTGACCACGGGAGTGGTGCCAGGGAGCAAAGAATTACACCAAAGATGTTAAATAATTCTTGTGTGCACAGTCCGTGGTTGGTTATGTCTGCCTAGGGACCTGCATGAACACCTACAGGCCTGTTTGCCTAGGGACCTGCATGCACCCCTGCATGTCTGTCTGCCTAGGGACCTGCATGAACACCTACTGGCCTGTTTGCCTAGGGACCTACATGCGCCCCTGCATGTCTGTCTGCCTAGGGACCTGCATGAACACCTACAGGCCTGTTTGCCTAGGGACCTGCATGCACCCCTGCATGTCTGTCTGCCTAGGGACCTGCATGAACACCTACAGGCCTGTTTGCCTAGGGACCTACATGCGCCCCTGCATGTCTGTCTACCTAGCTACCTGCATGAACACCTGCACGTCTGTCGGCCTAGCTGTTTCCATGCACACCTGCTTGCCCATCTGTCACTGTTATATCAGAGCACCTGCCACAGAAAATCAGTATCTACGGTGACTCTTTGAAGTCTCCTGCTCTTCTCTCTGTTTGGGGTGAAGACTCCGCTTGGGGCTTTTGTTTTGATCCGTAACTTTGCTGAGTGGGTGTGTGGTATGTGCCACACAGACGAGAAAGGCAGGAAGACACTTAGGGCCAAATTGTGCTGTCAGTTTCTCACATGCTGCTCCCCAAAGAAAGTAAAGGGAGATGGGCATATGAGAGTGGAATTGGGCCTTTGTGATCAGCATGAGAGATGGCACGGGCAGGCACTGGCAAAGAGCAGTTGGGGGGGGGGGGGAGGAGCAGCAGGTTCTGCTGGGACAGGATTTGTTCCATATCTGTCTTGCGGGTTCCTCTAGGTTTTCCATCATTGTCGTTATTTTAACAAGTCTCATAGGGGTAGCTGTGTTAGTCCATAACTTAAAAAACAACAAGTATTCCTGTGACACCTTAGAGACTAACAAATATATAGGATCATAAACGGACACAAATCAGACATCAGGAGTGGTAACACACATAAACCTGTAGTGAAACATTTTAACCTCCCTGGACACTCAATAATGGAATTAAAAGTAGCCATCCTTCTACAAAGGAATTTTACCTCCTAATTACAGTGAGAGAGATGATTTTGCGGAAAAACTTGCCAGCTGTCTACACTGGCCGCTTGAATTTCCGGAAAAGCACTGATGATCTCATGTAAAATCATCAGTGCTTCTCCGGAAATACTATGCTGCTCCCATTTGCGCAAAAATCTTTTTACGAAAGACTTTTGCACAAAAGGGCCAGTGTAGTCAGCATAGTACTGTTTTCCGCAAAAAAGCCCCGATCGCGAAAATGGCGTTCGGGGCTTTTTTGCGGAAAACCGCATCTAGATTGGCCACAGACGCTTTTCCGCAAAAAGTGCTTTTGCAGAAAAGCATCCTGCCAATCTAGACGCGATTTTTCTGAAAATGCTTTTAACGGAAAACTTTTCCGTTAAAAGCATTTTCGGAAAATCATGCCAGTGTAGAGGTAGCCTGAGAGTGCAGAACTGGAATTCATTTACAAATTTGACACCGTCAACCTGGTCTCGACTAAGGATATTAACTGGCTAATGCACTACACAGCCAGTTTCCTCTGCTTTTGACATTCACATTTTCACATCAAAAGCTATGAATGGGACACATCCATCCTACTTAATTAGCTTACTTTTGGTTCTACAATTGCCAGGTAACTGCTTTTGCTGTTATATATAGCTTGAAATCTGTTATTTTCACTCCAACTGATCTGATTAAGTGAATTTTACCCACAAAAGCTCATGATCCTCTATGCTTGTTAGTCTCTAAGGTGCTGCAGGACTGCTCGTTGTTATTTTAACAAGTTAATGCAGATCTAGTCTGAGAGTGCAAAATCCATGCAGTGGCCATGGTTAGTGCTACAGATTGCTAATACGGTGGTAGCGCCTGTGTTAGCTACAGACCAGGAACCTGGTGTGCCTGGTGCTGCACAAACCCATTTCAAAAAGAGGCTCCCTGTCCCATAAAGCTCGCAGCTTGAAGGCAGCTGGCTACAGACAGGCTGAGGGGGCAGCGTGATGAGCAGTGGTTAGAGCCTGTGCCGGGAATGCTGGAGCAGGCTGTGTGTGTGGGGGGGGGGGGGGGTCAGCCTGGTGGTTGGTACTAGTCCAGTTATATTGTGCTTCAGGTCAGGGGCCCCAGTCGGACCTGGGAGCGGGGGTTGGTGGGGAGGGCTGAGCAGCTCTCTGGGGTTCATTATGAACCTGACCCGTCTCACACTGACTCCCTGGGAGCTGGCCGGGGGCACCATGCAATTGACACGTTTTCCTCTCAGTGTAGCACATTTTGCATTTCGAGACGGACACGGGAGCTGGCGTCCGGGGCATTGTTTGCAGAGGCAAAGAAGAGTGTTAAGCTCCATGATACGCATCGTCTGGGTGACCACCGACCCTCGCATCTTGAACTACGCCATCCTCAGCACTTCACAAACCGGGGGCCTCCACGCTTTCTGAAGTGCAGCCCGCTCTGGGGAGCAGGGTGGTGGGTGGGTGGCCCACAGAACTGTGGCAGGGGAAGAAAAAATTGAGCCAAGGATCAGAGCTAGCCTGGAGGATCGGGGTCAAGCAATAAACTCCGGGGTCCAATAGGATTCTCCTAATTGAAACACAGCACTTTCTCATGCTCATAACGAGGGGAAAGAACAGCCCTGTTAAGGTGCTTGTTGTGGGGAAAAAGTACCGTGTGTTCCTGAAGGGTATGTCTACACTAGCTTGTTAATTCGAGCTAGGTAGGCAAATCAGGCAACCGGAGTTGCAAATGAAGCCTGGGATTTAAATATCCCGGGCTTTATTTGCATGTTCCCATCTGGCCTCCATTTTTAAATCCCCCTTAGCTCGAACGAACTGCCCGCGGCTACACGTGGCAGTTTAAAGTTAATCCGAACTAAATCCTTAGTTCAGATTAGCTGTTACTCCTCGTGGAATGAGGTGTAACAGTTAATCCGAACTAAGGACTCTAGTTCGGATTAACTTTAAACTGCCACGTGTAACCGCGGGCAGTTCGTTCGAACTAAGCGGGATTTAAAAATGGCGGCCGGACGGGAACATGCAAATAAAGCCCGGGATATTTAAATCCCGGGCTTCATTTGCAACTCTAGTTGCCTGATTTGCCTACCTAGCTCGTATTAACGAGCTAGTGTAGACATACCTGAAGAGATTAAACCCATGTGGCTGGCGTGGTGCAGGGCTTGGTGTGGGTGTACGCGACTGGCGTGGCGCAGGGCTTGGAGTGGGTGCATGCAGCTGGCGTGGCGCAGGGCTCGGTGTGGGCACACACAGCTGGCGTGGCGCAAGGCTCGGTGTGGGCGCATGCGGCCGGCGCATCGCAGGGGTCGGTGTGGGCGTACACGGCTGGCGTGGCGTAGGGGTCAGTGTGAGCACACACGCTAGTTTGACCAGACACCCAGTACCCAGTCTAGTTCTAAGAGGGAGTCTCCCAGGCAGGGAGTGAAAAAAAACCCTGCCCTTTGAACTGGCCACAAGAAGCAAGTCTGTGGGAAGCAGTTACTCAGTGAATCGCTACCTCTGGGTTTGCCGGGGCCCCTTGTGTCTGCCCTTCAGCGTGGCCAGGGACGTGGCGTGCATCTGTGTCACTAGACAGTGCTGAGGAAAGAAATAACAATCAGGTAGATGGCCCTTTACATCCGGAGGTTTTTAGGTAATATAACGCTTGGTCGGTTGCGCTTGCTGTCATTCATGGTAACCTCCCTTTATACTTGTCGTTGGTGGTAACCAGCCAGCCACTCAGCCGTGTGAGGCAAGGGAGGGGGAACTTTTTTGGGGGAGTGAGTGAGAGGAGGAAGTGTTAGCCTCAGTGTATGCTGGGTGGCTTTTTTTTTTTCTTGCTCCGGTGGGCCTGCTCTTTCAGGAAGTATTGTGCAGCTCAGAGAGAAAGGCGACCCGAGAAAGCGAGCGAGGCCGTGGGGCGTTTGTGTGTGTGCATGCGCTGGAGGGCGTTCTGGACAGCCAGTGCCTTGTGTGAAGTTTGCAGAGGGAGAGCCAGTGGGGGCAGGCCTCCGAACGCAAGTATAAAAGCGCATTGTGTTGCGTTTCCCTGGCGGCGTCCCGGAGGCAGGGACGAGAACCCTCACCACGCTCTTCAGGTGAGGCTTCGGGTTAGAGTGCTGGACGGGGAGAAGCGGGGTTTGTGAGCGCAGCAGCAAAGAGGCTGGCTGGTGGGGGCCGGGGAGGCGCATTCTGCACTTCAGAAAAGCTTTCTTTCCATTTCCTCGTCCACCCGTAGTTTCTCTCTCACTTTCTCTTCATCTTTCTGCCAGGGGGTAGTTTTGTTGATCCCATCTGTGGTTAGTTTAAATTTGTAGTGGCCGAATGGGAGCCAAAGGGTTGGGAAACAGCAGCTGTGGAAGCATTAAGCTACTTAAGAACGGCCAGTCTGGGCCAAGCTAATAGGCCCTCTAGCCTGGTGTCCTGTCAGCGACGGTGGCCGGTGCCAGGTGCTTCAGAGAGAGTGAGCAGAACTGGACGACTAGTGAGTGATCCGTCCTCACTTGTCCAGTCCCATCTTCTGGCAGCCAGAGGTTTAGAGACCAGAAGAACCCGGGGTTGTATCCCTGCCCATTTTAGCTAATGGCTAGTGGTGGACTTGCCCTCTGTGAATGGATCTCACTCCATTTTGAACCCAGTGTTGCTTTCGGCGGGGGTGCTGCATTCTACTACCCGGCACGGGTTAGAATTTGACGCCCACATCATCATCACTGGGACGCAGCGGGCCGCTCTCAGAGCCGGGAGTGGGAGAGATGGCTGGCTGGTCTGTGCCGCTGTGGTCTGGGATTGCTGCCTCCTGGGGGAGCGATAGATTACGGATTGCATGTAGGCCGCTCTGTTGCTCGTTGAGGTGGTGGCCACGTACCAGACCCGGCGGTGTCCTTGCTCAGGAACAGTGGAAAAGTGAGGCAGGGCTGCTCCGGGAATGACGTGCCGTCCTGCAAAGGAATTGGCTGTCTTCGGAGGATCCCATCACTGAGGACACTCCACAAGTGACCGGTTTCCATGGCTCTCGCTACCCAGAGTCATGGGGCCTGGTTCTGAGCTGCTGTGTGGCTCCGTGACAGGCCAGAGAGAACCTTGGCAAGGAGGCAGACAGGCAGCCCCCCCCATCACATTGCTCTGGGCTTCCTTTGCCACTGACCTTTGGCTGCTTTGCAAACAGCTGCAGCGTTTCCAGGTTCTTCCCAGCTGCCCGGTTGGTCTGCTCACACCAGTGTCGTCTCTCCTGGCCCGGAGGGAGTCCTGGGGCTACCAGGAAAGGGTTAACAAGATTCTTGCTCTCAGCCTGGAGGCAGATGGGAGAGAACAAGGGGAGCCCTGTTGTGAAGGGCAGAGCCAGCCAAGCGATGTCTGGGCCCTGACTGCACGGGTGCTCTCTCTGCTGCCCCGCCTCTCTGCTTTCCTGTCTTCGGCTTGGTCTGCCCTTGGTGGCTTGTGCTGTTCTGCAGCCTTCTCCGTGGTTTCATCTAGTGGCCACGAGGGGAACAGAACAAGGGTCTGTTCTCCAGGAATTTGCTGTGTCCGGTTACCAACGACCTCCGCTGCAGAGCTGGCGGGTGACGTGCCAGTGGCGTTGGGCAGAGGCACAGGGCCTTGCACTCAGGACGTGGCTTCGGAAACACTGGTAGGCAAGGGGAAAACCAAGGGCCAAACACAGAGCCTGGACCAGAGCGCTGTGCTGAGTGGCTGTGTGCCCACCCCATGCTGCAAGGGCAGGGGCTGTGTTTGCATCCAGCAGGGTAAATGTGCATTCGACAGTGAAACTGAAGGTGGGAAGGCAGCCAGCAGCTGCGTCCCTTGATCCGCTTTCCTTCTCTGTTCCAACCCCCACCTCTGTGGGAGGCATCGCTGTGCTCTCTCTGGTCTGTGTGTGTGTGGGGAGGAAGGGGGTTGCTTGCAGCTTCACCTTTAAAACTGCCCCCTACTGGTCTGGTGAGCTGGCTGCCTGCTGGGTTTTTCCCCACCTTTGTTAGGATGGGCCAGTGGATCTTGCGTCCAGGCTTGTAAATGTTCCTGGGGATTAAGCGAGGCTGTGCACCAGAGCAGCTGAGGGCGACGGTCTCTTCTAGTGTAGTCCCTAGAAATTCACTCTGTTGACACGGGAGAAGAGGTATTTCTGAGCTCTTCAGCACTGCAGAATTCCTTCCTCCCGGGCGCGGCGCGTCAAGGTGGGTAATAGCTCTCACACGTAGGGCTGCCAGGTGTCCAGTTTTGAACCAGACAGTCTGGTATTGGAGCTTTCTGTCTGGAAAACAAATGGAGAAAATACCGGACATAGAAATGTCTGGTATTTTCTCATTAAGTCAGTTTTATTATTGTCAGGAGTATCAGTAGGTAGTTGTGTACTGTCTGGCTGGTAGGCACACTCATACTGTGTGTGCGTATCTACCAGCCAGGCAGTACGCAGCTACGCAGTAGGGGGGAGGTGGGATGGAATCCCCAGGGCTGGATTCACCTGTGCGCCCCGCCGGCACCTTGCGCGCAACGGGCAGCACCCCGGGATCTGCATGTGCCCAGGCCAGCCCCGCTCCCCACCGGCCAGTTCCCCCCCAGCCAGCCCTGCTCCCCCCAGCCCCCAGGAGCAGGGAGCCCACGGTTGGGATTTCACTGCAGCCCTTCCGGGGGGAGTAGAATCCCTTCGGCTGTCCCGTGTCTCTGCTGGCTCTGCAGAGCGAATGGGACCCGCTGCTCAGCCCTGCCAGTGTAGCCGGCAGACGCGAGTCGGGGAGGGCTCTCGAGGACAGGTGTGGGGCATGAGGGACCGTCCGCACCGTCACATCTCAGACTCTCACCGCACCCACGAGGCCTCCACTGTTGGTTGCAAATGCTTGTGTCTCTGCTGTGTGGTCCCTTGAGAGGAAGTCCATGTGGCCTGTTCCCAGGACACCATTGTGCTGCAAGCTATAGCGGATGCGCTGCAGTCCCTGCTGTGCTGTAGCCAGGTACCGACATCTTTCCAGCGCGTCTCTCGGGTGAGTGCTTTCCCGCTCGACAAAACAAACGCATGGAAGGGAGATTGGGCTAAGGGGGGGGGGTCCGGATCTTGGGCAGCTCAGTGTTTGCTCAGTTCTGACCCAGCCCTGGCTCCTACTTCGCTGGTGTAAGGATGGAGGATACAGGGCCGATTCGGTCACCCACCCTTGTGCCGTGTGGCCCCGTACAATGCCCCTGTGCTCCAGGCGAGAGGAGAGCCCAGGGATTGGGTGATGAAGATTAAGGCTGAAATTAAAGACAGATGCTTTCAAAAGTATCCAGAGGCATTAGCAGTGTGTGGGTCGGAGGGGCTGAATCCCCTGGAAGTGACTGTCAGGCTCTGGTTGGTGCTGACCCCCTGGCTATCTGAGGGCCGTGCATTTACACGGGTGAAAGACAACGATGGATCTTTGGTCAGTTCTTAGGACATGTCTGGGCTGCAGTAAAAATCCCGGGGCTCTGAGGCTACGGCTACACTGCCATTTTTTTGCGGAAGAGGATATGCAAATCACACTTGCATTTGCATATCGTCTTCCGGTTCTTTTTGCGGAAGAGGTTTTGCCAATAAAAAGCCCCGTGTAGACTGAGCCATTTATCAGAAAACCCCCTCTGTCACAAGATCCCTTATTCCTCCAAAATCGAGGTTTACAGGATCTTGCGAAAGAGGGTTTTTTTCCGACAAACGGCCCCGTCTACACGGGGCTTTTTATCGGCAAAACCTCTTCCTCAAAAAACCCGGAAAACGATATGCAAATGCGAGCGCGATTTGCATATCCTCTTCCGCAAAAAACCAGCAGTGTAACCGTAGCCTGAGTCTCCGAGCCAGAGTCAACGGGACCCCATCGAGTCTCTGAGCCCAGACCTCTCCCCTGCCATTTTTAGCCCTATAGTACGAACCCCGGGATGTGCATGTCACCTCGGGCACCAGGGGGACGAATCTGGCGTGAAATCCCTCACTCGGTGTCAGGAGCTACCATCCTGGGGGACAGGCTCAGCAGAGAGGTGAAGGGCTGCCTGTGTCCTGGACTCCTGATTCTCCGCTCGCCCTACAACTGTCCCTCTGGGTCAAGGTCACTGGGACGGGAAGCGGGGACAGGTTGCCAGCTTCTGCCCACCTGGTACTTCCTCTGCGGAGAGAGAACTGCAGCTTCCTGGGCAGACAGTCGGCCTCCTTCCTGTGACACAACATTCACACGGGGAGTGCAGTCAAGTCAACATCCCCCACCGAGGCCCAGTCTGACCCTGCACGTGCCGCTTGCACCAGCCCTGCACCGGGGCTTGAAACCCGCCCGCTTGCTTTGCCCCGGTGGCATTTCTGCCCTTTGCTCTGGAGATGCCAGGAGGAAAGGAGAGCTGGGAACTGTGCGACGCGGGACCAATCCAGCGTGACGTGAGGTTACAGCCCTGCCTCGCAGTGTAAGCAGGGATTAAAATGCAGGAGGAGGCTTGGCCCCACGGAAGCTAGGGCAGAGGGAAACTGAGGCTGGGTGTTAGGGAAGTGCCCTAGATGGGAGGGTACGAAAGGGGCAGGGGTCCCCTGGCTTCAGGACAGTTAAATCCGGATCGAAGAAAGCGCTGGAGAATTAACAGTGGTGGATCTGGTGTGACTCAAGTGGTGACCTCTTCAGGTCAGGGACCGTCTCCTTGTTACAGAACGGTGTGGTGCCTCGCACAGCGAGACCGTGATCTCGGACTACCCCTGCCCACGTCCCTAGGGCGACTGTTGTACAGACAGTTTTGTGATGGGCCCTGGGGAATCACTTCTTGGAGGTCATAGTGTTGCCTAATGGTTAACGTACTGGCCTGGGACTCTGGAGACTGGAGGCCTGTTCTTAGCTGTGTGCCTTGCTCTGTGCCTCAGTTTTTCCATCTGGGAATGGGACTAACTGCCTCCTTTTGGGAAGCGCTCGGAGCTCTCTGGTTGAAGAAGAGCGAGGGGGGTGTTAGTTTTAGTCTACGCCCCAACTTGCTTTGGTTCTGAGGGGTGACCCTGTTATAATTTGAGGGGCTGTGGACATAAATTGCTCTGTGGCACAAGACAGTAAAGGTGGAGAAGCCCCATTTGGTCTCCCAGTGTGCCTGTGTGGGCTCAACACAGACCTGCTTCCTGTGGCACCGTGCCCAGTCTAAACGGGTCCTAAGTCTCGGGCTGCCTTTCCTGGGAAAGAGATTCTGCCCCAAAACAGCTCTCACTGTCACAGTGAGACTATCTGAAGGGCTGCAGCTTGCTTGCACCCCTGCATGGCTCTCTCACCCCAGACATCACACGGACTCACCTCCACAGCCTGAATTTGCCAGATTTCGCTCTTTCACTCTTCTGTCAAAAATCCCTCCCACCGGCCTCCTGATCCTGGTCATTGCTCTTCTCCGACTTCCTTCCAGCTTGTCAGAACATCTCTGCCAGTCCGGCGGTCGCTCCCAAATCTGGTGTTCTCAGGAGGGCTGTGGGGAGCAGGGCTACCGTCCTGGCTCTGGGACCAGCTGCCTGGGTGTTCAGGGTGCAGAATCCCCATCTGCAGCCACCTCTCCCTGCTGACTGACTTGGAGATGGCGCATGGCTGGCGAGGCACGCAGAGAGTGGGGATCCAAACAGGGGAGTGAGCATTGCTCTCCCTGCGCCCGACTCGCACTTGGACGTACTCTGGTTCAGCAAGGGGGAACCCTCTTTCCCCGGCCCCCCTCCATGTGTTTGGCAAAAATACCTGCGGATTTTAGTTCCCAGTCGGCTCTGCCCAAGATTAGCAATGCCATTGCCTCTTCCCCTTTTCCTCCCTGCCTGCAATTGGAGACCGACGGCTACGGTTAGCCCTGATCCATATGGTCTATCTCCAGGGAGTCGTCACAGGGTGACTGGCCCTTTAAGGGGAGCTGGGTCTTGGCCCCATCCCACCTTGCCAGGTGGGGAAAATGGGGCAGATGACTCCCTTGGGCCTCTGGCCTAGATACGCGGGAGGCTTGGACAGTGAAAGAGGTTCCCTGGAGGGGCAGGGAGAGGCTTCAGCAGAGATCTGTGGGAGGCTAGTGAGGGCTGCAGGGAGCAAGCAGGCTTCTGCAGGGGGGCACTGAGATACCAGCGAGAAAGATGTCCGCTAGGGAGGGCCAGGGGGCTTGATGAAGAGCAGGGAGGAATGAATTGAGCTGGTGAGACTTAATCCTGAACGATTTGTGAGAAATAAAGAGGGAATTATTGGTTAAGAGGGGGAAAAAAAACCCTTTGTGGAGATTATAGTGAAGGGGAAACTGAGGCAGGGCTGCTGCAGAGCCACCCTATGCCCCTAGGAGGCAGCTGATCTCGGTGCAGTGGGAGAGGGTCAGTTCCTGTTTTGCAAAGGTGGCTGATGTGTGCAAGTTTATAGGATGGAGAAGTGTGTCCACTAGGAACAGAAGTGAGACTCACTGACTTGTTTCTGTGTCTGATTGCCCGGCCATTCAGTAACTCCTGCCGGGGACAATCACAAGGGCTTTTTAATACCGGCCTTCCTGCTCTCATCTCTGCTTCCCCAGGATTCCCTGTAGCTCAGTTTTGCTCAGGCTTTGATGCGATAAACCATGGATGCCCATAACCCCCTGACTCTAGCCCTGGGGTGAGTAAACTTGGGAGCTGTTAGCTGGCACACCTGCATGGACATCTCCCCTGAGAGCAGTGGTATGAAGCCAGGCGTGAGCTGGGTCCCTGAGGGATCCAGAGGAAAGGCAGGTCAAAACCAACATCTTAAATAGCTGCCCATTAGACACCAGTGCAAATCCTGGCATGTGGGTGTAACTTGCTCCCTGGTGGAGGGGCTGCAGGTAAGGTTAGGGAACACTTGATTTCTCCTTGTGCCTGTAGCAGAGCATTTTAAAGACAACTTGCAAAGTGGTGGAATTGGGACTGTGTCTCTTTTTGTGAGTGTGACCCTTTGTGATGTCTGGAGAAGGCCTGTAAGGTGTTTATTTTAAAGTTGGGCCTGTCCTTCCAAGGGCTTGTTTTTCCCTTGAGGAAATGCAGCATAGACAAGTCCCGAGTGTCTCTTGTATCAAATAAGCAGGGAAAAGACTAAAGAAACCAATATTTGAACAACTTTAGCCAGCATAAAAAGGAGGGAAAGATGCAAACCCGCTCCCCTCTCACCTTGGTGGCTCCTTTTGAAACGTCTTCCTCCTGGAGGAGATGGGGTCGGGTGACCTCCAGGGAAAGTGTAAACCTTTGCTGAGGACCAAGGAGGGGGCGGGACAGAGGCTACTAGATTGCCTACAGAGTGTCTTTAGGGTTGCCAGGTGTCCCGTTCTGATCCGGACAGTCCAGTATTTGAGCTTTGTGTTCGGGAAACAAATTGAGAAAATAGAAATGTTGGGTATTTTCTCAATAAGATGTCATGTCGATTGTGATGTCATGTCAAGTGTGTCCGGTATTTTTGTCGAAACCATCTGGCAACTCTAAGGCTGTGTCTACACTGGGTCACTTATTCCGGAAAAGCAGCCGCTTTTCCGGAATAAGCTGCGAGCTGTCTACACTGGCCCCTTGAATTTCCGGAAAAGCACTGACAATCTACTGTAAGAAATCAGCTGCTTTTCCGGAAAAACTATGCTGCTCCCGTTTGGGCAAAAGTCCTTTTTCCGGAAAACTGTTCCGGAAAAGGGCCAGTGTAGACAGCACAGTAGTCTTTTCCGGAAAAAAGCCCCGACTGCCAAAATGACGATTGGCCACAGACGCTTTTCCGGAAAAAGGGTGCCAGTGTAGACATAGCCTAAGTGTCTTTGGCCACTGCGGTGCAGTATATTGGCCCTTCAGGGCTTGCGTAGGAATCCTCCGTTGCCACTACTACCCCACACTGAGTTCTTCTTCGAGCATACCCAGAGTGGGGTCCCTGAGGGAGAGGGAATGGTGAGGGGGAGGCAGGCTGGGGTTTGAGATCTGCTTTTCGAGCCCGGGCTGAAGGTGAAGGACATGACTGCTGAGCTCTCTGGAACTCAGGGGAGCAGGGTTGCTGGGAAATGTAGTTTCTGGGCTGCAGCAAGGCATCATGGGAGAGAGAGGATTCTATATAACCCTGGCTGAGCGGGCCTCTTGATGGAGGCAGGTTGTGCTCTTGGAGCCTGCAGATGTGCTCTTCTGTTGTGTGGGCAGGTGGGCTGGCTCGGAGGCAGACCCCAGAAATGGCTGGAGGTATTGTGCGAATGAGTCACCTGGCCCCTGACAGAGAAGGCTGGTTCCATCGAAGTGTCTTTAGGGTTTTGGTTGTGCTGCTCCTGTTGATTACACACTTTGTGGCTTCAGCGGGAGCTTTGTGCAAAGGGGAAAGGCCTGGTGCCAATCCCACAGGCCGTTCCCACCTGTGGCGACAGCCAGGATGTGACCTCCCCCCCTTCTCTCAGTGGTGCATGAATTCACACCCTGCGACTGGGAGCAGAAGCTGTCCCTCAGAGGGGAAGGAAGGCAGCCTGGCAGAATTAAAGTTAAGCTTCCTTGGTGAGCATGCATTGTGAAAGCTGTTTCCCAGTCTCTGAGCAGGAACTCGTTTTTGATGAGCTGTTAAGTTGCTTCTGGTAATTGCTGTGTGATGTCAGCACTCAGCCACATGGACACAGGGCAGGCAGGCCATCCTAGGGTCTCTGCCCTGGGTTTGGGTCAATGTCACTTCCAAGCCATCAGGGCAGGCCCTCTTTAGCTCAGTCACAAGCCTGCTCCCCTGCTGGACAGTCTCAGAAGTACACAGTGGGGGTCAGAAAGTCTGCAGGCACTCAGCAAGGTGTCTGTCTGTCTGTCTGAGAGCAGGGGTCGGCAGCCTTTTCAAACCAAAGAGCCAAACTGTATCAAAATTCAGAACAAGTGGTCAACTAAGCGCCGTCTAAGAAAGCCCGTTTGCGTGACTGAAAATAGACAAGGTAATACAAGTGATAATTGACATGATGATTACTAACCGCATAAATGAAATATTGTACTCACAGACTTCATTTAACGGGACTCCTTGCTGCTGTATCTTTTCGCACAGTTCTTTGAAGTTTTGAGTTAACTGCTCAAATTCAAGTTCATGCAACACATTCATGCTACAGGAGTGATTACGCGTTTTTAAAATTTTGAATTACTTTTCATTGGCATGGAAAAGGTTGCCTGCATTTTGGGAATGACAAAAGAGCCCTATTTGGTTCCATGCTGAGCCATATGTGGCTCGAGAGCCAGAGGTTGCAGACCCTTTTCTTAGAGCAACCCCATCCCGATGGCATCTGAGCCCCTCCCAGTCTTTAGTGCATTTATCCTCACAACAAGGCCATGTGGCTTTATCGACTAAGTGACTTGCCCAAGATCACACGGGGACTGTGTGGCCGAGTAGAGAATCGATCCTGGGCTAACTTTGTAAGCACTGACTCATCCTTCTGTTGTCCTGACCCAGGCTCTAGCCAGGACAGATGGGGGTGGGGGAAATGCAGAGGAGCTGGCTCTGGGGGTGCTGTGGGGGAGGGGAGTTGCCATAGTTTAGGGGTGCCATGGGGGAGGGGAGTGCTGTAGGGCTGGCTCTGGAGGTGCTGTGAGGGAGGGGAGTTGCCATAGTTTGGGGGTGCCATGGGGGAGAGGAGTGCTGTAGGGCTGGCTCTGGGGGTGCTGTGAGGAAGGGGAGTTGCCATAGTTTGGGGGTGCCATGGGGGAGGGGAGTGCTGTAGGGCTGGCTCTGGGGGTGCTGTGGGGGGGGAAGCTGACAAATTGTGTGCCATTCTCCCCCCGTGAGATGCCATGTGTCTCCCTGCTGGTGAAATAAGACATAAATAGCGATATCAGGATGAGACCCACCCGAGCCGCTGATCCCCCTTGTGACTTTGGGGATCGCTCCCCGTGGCTTTGGGCGCAGAGGCCGATGCTTTCAGGCCTTTCCTCTTGTTCCATCCTCCTGTTTCCTCCCCCCGGTCTCACTCGAGTCTTTTCTCTCTTCGTCCTTTCCTGCCGTCCCCCGATCCCCAGCGCGCTGGCTGGCCAGCAGCAGGCTTGTGTGCTGAGCGGCTCTGACCCCTTTGTGGCTCGCCTAGAGCGGGGAGTTGGCCAGCGGTTTGGGCGCTGGCTTAGGATTTGTGAAATGGGTGGGAGCCCCTGCTCTGCCACAGAGTCCATGCTCACGTTGCCGCTCTGTGCCTCAGTTTCCCACCTGGAGCGTATGTATTGGGATAACTGCCCTGCCCCACGGCGATAAGTGACTGTGAAGCACTCGGGTGCTGCGATAACAGAATTAGGTGAGTACCTAGATTGTGTGGAGTGGGGGGCCAGTATGGCAGACTGTCTATGTGGCGGGCAAAAGAGCCTCTGCAGGCCAGATCCAGCCTGCCAAATGGGTGGATCTGGCCCGCAGAGGCCCTGCTGCTCCCCCGCCCCCCAGCCCAATTAAGGCCTGGGGGCGGGGGAGCGCACGAAGCCTCCTCCCGCCCTGCCAGGACACGTGGCACTTAGAAGCTCTGTGTGCTGCTCGCAGGGTGGGGGGGAGAGGGGGAGGAGGCGTCGCGTGCTCCCCCGCCCCCAGGCCCTGATTGGCCTGGGGGAGCGTGCCAAGCCTCTTCCAGGGCATGGATGTCTAGCGGGAAGGGGGGAAAAGGGGCTCCCCCATCCCCAAACCAATCATGATCTGGGGTTGGGGTATCCCCACCCCTTCCCATTTAGGTCCCGCCCCTTTGGGGGTGGCCCAGGGCTACTTCAAAAATTTTTGAAGTGGCTTCCAGGCAAAAATTATTGCCCACCCTAGTCTAGGTCTACTGCTGTACCAGCTTGGCAGCTGCAAGGCCAGTTGGAGCAGTAGCTCGGCCCTATGGTGATTGCTCAGTACAGCGCCAGGGGAGGGGCGTGCTGGGGGTGGCACATGGTTGGGTGGACCCAGGGCTTTGCGCTGGAGCGTCTGGGCTAGGGAGTGGCTCATGGGGTCAGTCAAAGCTGCTTTGAGCAGGAGCGAGCGGCTCTGGGGCCCCTTGGCCTGACTGTGGGGCCTGGCCAGACTTCCGGCTAGCCTCCTTGCTCCACTCCACGTGGCCTCCTTGCCCCAGTAAGTCAGCACGGTCTGCGTCCCGACGCTCGCCCCGAGCAAGGCTGCATGCGCCATGGGGAGTTGCAGTAAGATGCTGGCGCCTGTGTGGCGCTGCAGGGTGCTTGACTGTCGAGAAGGCCCCCGGAGGGGAGCGGTGGAAGCCCCCATTGCTAGACTGCACCAAGCATGCCCCCCAAAGTGCATGGCGGTGGCCGGCGGAGAGCGACCCGCTCCCGCAGTGCTGGCCCCTCTCCGTTCCCTGCTGCTACGTTGCAGTTAAAGAGCAGCTAAAACTAGGGCTGTAAACGGTTAATCAGTAAGTCTCACCCTTAACCCGTAGGGGCTGGAGCAGCTCCCCTCCTGCCCTGGACAGGGGCGTGTTCCAGCCCCACGGGGCCTGCAGGAGCAGCTCTTGTCCGTGGGGGGCCCAGCCAGCCCCTCCACGGGGAGCCAGCTGCAGAGCCTGCAGCAAATCCTCCCTGGAAATGGGGCGGCCAGCCGCCCTGCCCCTGCTCCTGTGGGCTCTGCAGTATAAAACTGATTTAAGCTTGATGCTTGCAGCGCCTGCAGCGCGTGTAACCGCTGGGGCTTTTAGTGGCCACACGGTTCCATTTGTAAACACATTTTTACATCCCTAGCCAAAGCTGCACTAAATACTCCAGCTTTCCCAGGGCAGTAGGACTGGGGGGCACCGTAAGTCTCCTGATGTAGGGGAAGCCTGGGTTTGGAGGGCAGATTGAGTCTACTGGTGGGACGTGCTGGCAGCAGCAGAGAGCAGAGTTTTGTCCTTACTTCGTCACTCTCCGTGCCCGTGGTTACAGGCGGAACCTGGTCTGTCTGCTTCTCTTTTTGCAGTGTCTGCCCCTTTCCCCAGCTGTCTGTATGCAAGCGTGTCTCTCTGCGCCCGGCTGTGCACTTGAATGCCCCCTTAGCGACACCTTCCTCTCTGCAGGCCGGCGGCCTTACCAATATTTCACCTCCTGCAGAACTAACCCGACTTCAAGGTGAGCCTTAGGAAGTGGAGCCACTGTCGCCGAAGCGTCGCGACTGGGCTGACCCTTGGACTTTGGCAGTGGTTTTGCAGTCGCCCACCTCCCATTTCTGACCCCTTCCTTCCCCCTGGGGTTCACCGTTGAGCAGCCCGCGGGAAAGACAATTTATCTCGTGCTCGTGGTCAGCTACTCCCATCAGCCGCGCAGGGCGGGGACTCAGCAACAAGACGGCTGCATTTCAATAGCTGAAAGGGGGCTGTACGCACACTCGGAAGGGTAGCGGTGGAATTGAGTGCACGGCTGGGGTCCGGCGCCTGTGCCTAGGAGGTGGTTGGTTCAGGGAGGCTTTTGGGAGAGGTGAGTTAAGGAATGGTGCTAATGCTGCTGGTAATTAGGTGAAGGCGGGATCCTCAGAATCTGCTCAGAGGGGACCCACGCAGGACACAGCTGGCTGACCTGCTGGGCTGGCCATGCAGCCCCAAGCCTGGAAGGAGTATTATGGGTCGGAGGAGGGAAACAGTCCGTCTAGGAAGTTGCTCACTGGGGCGGGAGGAAGACTCCGTGCCGGAGGGAGGAAATTGTCCCTCTCCTCCAGGAGACCATGTGGCATTGGTGGTTCTAGGCAACAGCCAGCGGGAACCCACCAGGACAGGTTCAGATGAAGGTTTGGATTCGCCTCCAAGCCACACTAAGAAACTGGCCCACAGAACAGCACCTTTCATCTCAGACCTGGGAAGGCCCCAAGGGAGGAGGGCAGCGGCCAGCCAGCTGGCCCACAATGCAGCAGGGACAGGAAAAGAGATGTTGTGCCCAAGACACTAGCTGCCTGTGATGCTGTTGCTTTCTGGCAGCTGGCCCCAGGGGCGATCAGCACCTAGAATGTATGACCCGACAGGGTTACTCTGCTGGGGCTGGTGGAAAAGGCTTGTGCTTTCAGGGCTACAGGCTCAGGACCATGCTGCTTGTATGCACATGTGGCCATAGCTTGTCGTGCAAGGATGCTGGGGCCAATCCTCTAGTTTTGGGAAAGGTGCTCATCGGAAAGGCCCACCCACGGGGCAGGAGTCAGTTGCCCAGCCTCATTGGCTGGGCTTCCGCAGAGCATGGGTGTATTAAACCTGATGCTTAACCGGTTACACAGTCCCCCAGCCTTACCCCCTCAGCCTTTCCTGAAGGTGATGGCTGCAGAGTTCACAGCAGACTTGTGATGCTTTTCTCCCTTTGATCTCTATGGCCTTCAGAGCAGCCCGGGCCAGAGGAATTACTCAGCCTGTAGTGTACTTAAGGGACAGGATCACAAAGCCTAGACACAACGTCTCAGCTGCCTGCGGACTCTTAGCTTCTAGTTAGGAATGCAGTGCTGGGGTGGCAGTACAGTTAAATGCTGATTGTCGGGCTGTGATCCCTGGCGTGGCTGCAACAGTGAAGAAGACAGGCCTTTTGGAAACACGCCATTTAATGCTGAATACAAATGATAGTCTCTGCAGTTTACCGATTTCTGGATTAAAGGACCAGAATGTCATATCTGTTCCTGGACTCGATGACCTCCTGAGGTCTCTTCCAGGCCTAGGACTCTATGGGTACGTCTAAACTACATGGCTCCGTCGACGGAGCCATGTAGATTTGTTGTTTTGGCAAAGGCAAATGAAGCCGCGATTTAAATGATCGTGGCTTCATTTAAATTTACATGGCTGCCGCGCTGAGCCGACAAACAGCTGATCAGCTGTTTGTCCGCTCAGTGCGCTAGTCTGGACACTCCCCTGCCGACATCAAAGCCCTTTGTCGGCAGCCCCAGTAAACCTCATCCCACGAGGAATAATGGGGCTGCCGACAAAGGGCTTTGATGTCGGCAGGGGAGTGTCCAGACTAGCGCGCTGAGCGGACAAACAGCTGATCAGCTGTTTGTCGGCTCAGCGCGGCAGCCATGTAAATTCAAATGAAGCCGCGATCATTTAAATTGCGGCTTCATTTGCCTTTGCCTATGTGTCTAATCTACATGCCTCTGACGAGAGAGGCATGTAGTCTAGACACAGCCTATGATTCTACTCTCCTGGCAAAACACCACTGAACCCCTTGGCACTAGCCAGCTCCACCTCTGTGACCTGCGGGAAGGATTTTAACTGGGTGTGTAGCCTTTGGCTTGGTGCTTTTGCCCAGTATTGTGTGAAACTCTAAGATCTAGTGTTTTAAGGAAGACCTTATCAAATGAAAATGAAAAACTCATCAACTATAAACCACAATGCCTGCCCCCTGTAAACCAAGAGGTGTCTGCAAACAGCTTGCAGAAGCGAACCTCCCAGCTAGTGCTGTCAGATACTTGCAGGAGTGCTCTAAAAATACCAGTCCAGCCAGTTCCTTCAAGTTGTGGTGTTGAAGTTGAGGGTGTGGGGTAAGCTTTGTGAGTTCCATACACACAGTCTTGTAATTAAGCAACAATCACTCATTAGGGTCAATTGTTTGCCTGGAGTAATAACTCCTTCCCAGCCCGGTGATCTGTTCTGCTCTTACTCTTCTTGAAACAAACAGGAATCTGTCCATGGACCTCAACGTGTGTTGGATCTGGCCCAGGTGGCTGGAGGGGGAGTCCTGGTTCCACTGAAATCAGTGAGAGTTTTGGCATTGATTCAGTGGGCCCAGGTTTTCATGCTAGTTTTTTATGCAAGTGCTTAGCACCTAGCAGTTCACGGTGACACTGACAACCAGCCTGTCCCAATATCCCAAATTCTCGTGTGCCTCCAAAACGCAGTGCCCAGTGTTCCTTCTATGTACTGGGTACTTCTGACAAGCCAAGTTGGTAAAGAACAGTCTGTTCCGGGTGAGCAAGAACTTACCCTGTATGTGCTGGTAAGAAATCGCGGGGTTTGCCAAAGGAGAAGCACACTACTCACAGGGCAATGACAGTGTTGGTTTGAGTTTACTAGGAGGGCATTACGAATGTGCTGTGAATGTCCTTACTTGGCTGTCACTCAAACAGCACTCCCAGTGATATAAACCCAGTGAGACAGGAATCGAATAAAAGCTGCAGGCATCTGCCTGAGTTCAAGACCTCTCCCAAGGTCACCGTGTCTGGTTCCACTAGTACACATAGGGCAGAACTTACTGAACCGTGGGCTCAAGATAGAACTGATGCTTTCTCCCTGGCCACGGAGCAAGTGGAAAGTGTTGCGTACATAAGAACATCTTGTTCCTCACTGTTCCTGGGCTTGGGGTAGTGCATGGATCGTTGGCTGCTTGTGTGTGTGTGTGTGTGTGTGTGTGAGAGTGACAGAGAGAAAGGGCCCTGTAGTTGAAATAACGGCCACCCTCAAGGAGAGACGGAAATGGAGGAGTTCGTGTCTGATAAAAGATGGCATGAACGAGATAAGTTTGCGGCATCTCAGCTAACGATGACTAAGGGACAATGGCTCTGTTATAAGCCATGCTAGTGTACTAGGCATTTAATAGGTAGCATATTTTAAACATTCAAAAGGAAGTTTTTCTTCATGCAGTACACAGTCAACCAGTGGAACTCCTTGCCAGAGGATGTTGTGCAGACCAGGACTTTAACAGGGTTCAAAAATAACTAGATCAATTCATGGAGGTTAGGTCCATTAATACTTATAGCCAGGATGGGTAGGAATGGTGTTCCTAGCCTCTGTTTGCCTGTTTTGTTCACTCCCTCTGGGGCACCTGGCATTGGCCACTGTCGGCAGACAGGATACTGGGCCCCACGAATAATCACACCGGCCCTGGTTGGGGCAAGGAGCTCTTTGCAACGCTTGTCCCAAACTGCAGCGCGCCCACGGGACTCCGCTCTGCCCGCTGCACCAGCCGCCTTGCCAACCTGAGTTGGCAGGCTTGTTTCCATAGAAACGGCTGCTTAGAAATGAGGTCACTCCAACCCAGCGAAAGAGAGTAGTCACTGGGGCTGGTCTGATTGTTCCCCCAGGGTCCCCTCCTCCCCCCAGCACCAAGCAAACAGGGCTAGTGATGGCAACTCGGTTGGCTCTGCCGTACGTGCTGAGCCAAGTGTGAATATGAGAGAGAGGCCCTGTGTGATAGCCTGGGTCTGGATCCAGGGCCCATGTGTATAGCCCTGACTGAAGGGTACTGGATAGCCCTTCTTAGCATCCCTGCTTCCCTTTGTGCCCTGCTGCCTGTCTGGGCACGTCACTGCTATTTCAGCGCCTCAGAAATGCCACCATGCCACGGAGCCCAAGTGCTGAAACTTGGTATCCACGGGGTCCAGCTTGTGTGAAATGGGGAGCAGGAGCACCGAACCTCTCTTCACAAGCTCCACAGAACCGTCTGAAGTGATTAGTGGTCTGAGGTGCCCGGGTCGAGACACCTTCAAGAAGCCTGATTCTCAGGAGACTGCTGTCTTCTAGATCTTGGCCTGACAGGAGGAGGACTCAGCCCTCTAATTGCTCCCTCACTGTTCTGACTGGTAAACCGTTATAAAGGATGTGTCATGACCCCATCTAATGCTTGGTCGACACCGAGGATAGCAGCCTGCTACTGCTGCCAGAAACACAGATAGGTCACTTGATGATGTGACCAGCTCCAGCTTGGGAGACACCAGGAATATAAAAATCCCATGAGGCCGTCTCTATCTTTTCTTCAATCTTGCTACTGATTCCAGATGCATCCTTGCTAGGGACAGAGAGCTGGGAAGGATGTGCTGACCCATCCTAATACAGGATGTACACCAGAGACTTCTAAGCTAGCGGTTTGTAACTTCTCTGCTAAGAGCCTGCATCAAGAACTTGGTGATTGATGTATGTAATGTATTCTCATTAATAACCTTACTCTCAACCTTTTCTTTCTTTTATTAATAAACCTTTAGATTTTAAATGCTAAAGGATTGGCCCAGTGTGCTCTTGTGGGTAAGATCTAAAGTGTAAATTGATCGGGAACTGTGTCTGGTTCTTTGGGACCAGGAGGATCTGTTTGGAGTTGGTAAGATTAGGTTTTATAACCTCTCACCTGTGTGTAAGGTCCAGGGCTGATTGTGTCTGAGGGGTTTTGCTCGTGAGACTTCTTGCTGGCCAGATGGGCAGCTGGAGTGCTCTGTGTGACTGGTTTGTGGCCTGTTTAGGAAAGTTCTCTAGTCGAGGGCTGTAGTAGCCCTGGTTTCGAGCAATTCACCCTGAGCTGACGCCCTCAGCAGTGCCCATATGCAGCCTGGTCTGTCTCAGCTATGCATCTCTCTTGTGAAGTGAGTGTGATTTGTCCTACTTCTAGTGAGTGGTCCACACAGATGATAATAGTCTTCTAATTGCTTCTGCTGCCCAAGCCCTGCAGGTGACCCAGGTTATCAGTCTGGTTCCATGTGCTGGAATTTCTTTTTTTTTTTTTTTAAATAGGAAACTTACATCCAAAAACAACATTAAAAGAAAGTTAAGGTTGCAAAGTCAAGCACTCAAAAATTAGGAAATGCCAGGATGTGCCCGTGTAACATTAATTTACTCCCCTTGTGTGTATGCATTATGATTCAGTTGTTAATGACACAATCACATCCTATCTTTTCCCTTGGACCCAGTCTCATTGGCTTTGTCTACTCTGCAGTTTTTTTGAGGAAGGGGGTATGCAAATGGCATGCTCATTTGCATACCCTTTTCCGATTCTTTTTGTGGAAGAGGTTTTGCTGCTAAAAAGCCCCATGTAGACAGAGCTTTGTTGGGAAAAACCTCTTTTTGGCAAGATCCTGTAAACCTCGATTTTTGAGGAATAAGAGATCTCATGAAAAAGGGTTTTTTTTCTGACAAATGGTCCCATCTACATGAGGCTTTTTAGTGGCAAAACCTCTTCACCAAAAAAAAAAAAAAAAAATTTCAGAAGAGATATGCAAATGAGCATCCATTTGCATATCCTCTTCTGCAAAAAAACTACAGTGTAGACATAGCGGCTACGTCTACACTGGCATGAATTTCTGGAACTGCTTAAAACGGAATAATATTCCGTTTTAAGTTTTTCTGGAAAAGGAGCGTCTACATTGGTAGGCTGCTTTTCCGGAAAAGCCCTTTTCCGGAAAAGCGTCTGTGGCCAATGTAGACGCGCTTTTCCGGAAAAGAGCCCCGAGCGTCATTTTCGCGATCAGGGCTTTTTTCCGGAAAAGACTACTGGGCTGTCTACACTGGCCCTTTTCCGGAACAGTGTTCCAGAATAAGAACTTATGCCCGAGCGAGAGCAGAATAGTTTTTCCGGAATAGCGGCTGATTTTGTACAGTAGAGCGTCGTTGCTTTTCCGGAAATTCAAGGGCCAGTGTAGACAGCTCACAGCTTATTCCGGAAAAGCGGCTGATTTTCCGGAATAAGTGGCCCAGTGTAGACACAGCCAGCATGTGTGCACAAGATGCATCTGCATTGGGGCTGAGTTGGGCTTGTGTCGTGAAGGAGGCTGGCGTCCATAGGATCCCTGCCTCTGTTGTTGCAGAATTTTGAAGATGTATAGTGAATGAGGCAGGGGCTGCAGAAAGAGCATGGGTAGACTTGTGGTCAAGCAATCGAATGCTGCCCGGAGAACTGGATTTTCTTCCCGCCTCTGTCAGAGCTCATGCCTGATGTTAGGTAAATCACATAAACATCAGAGGTAAATCACATAAACATCAGAGCTCACAGTTGGCCTCAAATTATGTGTTCCTCATTGTCTGGCAACCCAACATAAAACACTTGGGAACAGATTTGCAGAAGTACTGAGCACTCACAGCTGTGACGCAGGACGTCTGCAGCTGTGCTCTGGGCATATAAT
Organism: Pelodiscus sinensis; assembly: GCF_049634645.1. Classification (NCBI taxonomy): domain Eukaryota; kingdom Metazoa; phylum Chordata; order Testudines; family Trionychidae; genus Pelodiscus; species Pelodiscus sinensis. Next base: position 324,689,031 of record NC_134711.1, on the reverse strand, counting down.
GGGCCATAAAAATGCTAAGAGAGCTAAGGTGTGTGAAAGAATATCTTTTATTGGACCAGTTTCTGTTGAGGAGTGGTCTGAATAGTCAGGGCCTACATGTCTCAAATGAGTCGCCGCTGTTGATAATTGTAGCCTTAATCTTTCTGTGCTGCAGCTCCTGATCTATAAAATACATATAACAATATCACATGCATTAAGATGAATACATGAATGTACTAGGAGGAGAGCACCATAGAAACTCCCAGCAGGAAATTAATAATTCTGAAGGCCATGCTGGGTTTGGGTGGTGGGTGGTAAATGAGGGTTTGTCTCCACTTACCGGGAGATTGGCGTTGAGGGGATTGATCTCCTAGGGTTTGATTTAGCAGGTCTAGTAAGGACTCGCTAAATCAACTGCTGATGGCACCCCTTCCACTTGGGTATGCCACCAGCTTGTGAGGAATAAGGAAAATTGGTGGGAGAGTTTCTCCTGTCAACTTCCCACAGCGAGGATACCACGGAAATTCAACCTAAGGTACTCGTAGCTGGAGTTGTGTATCTTAGGTCAACTTTCTCCCGTAATGTAGACCTGGCCTGAAGCCTGGGCCGTGTATTAAATGAGAAGGATAAAAAGAAATGCTGAATAACTGCTTATTCACTGAAGGAGGTGACGATCCTGTGGAAAAAAATAACGTGTGATGATGTAAATAAAGACCACCTCGTAATGCAGGAGGGGGCTGAAATAAAGTTGCACCGACAGCTTTAATGCTGGGGTTTCATTACTTCCAAGTGCTTGACTTTGAGACCTGAACATTCTAACAACAGGTTGGGAGGTAATTAATATTTATATTAGAGTAGCACTTAGAGATACCATTGGGCTGCTCTGTCATTAGCGCCACACGACTAATGGGGCACTGAGAGCCACACAGGCTAACTTGCTTGGCCAAGGTTATCCAGCACACCTGTGTCAGTCCTGGGAGGTCTGCACCTGGATGTTCTAAGTCCCAAGCCAGCGCCTTAAGCAACCCATTATCGGTGTGTTCTCACGGTGCTGGGGTGCTAGACACTTTCCAGACATTCAGAAAAGGAGTTTATAAGCACTTGAGCTTCTCCTGGGAGATATCCCGTAGCCCCCTCATTCTCTGGATTGGGAAGCTTTCCATAAAAAACAGAGGGAAACAAATGCAGATCTCTCTCTATCTCTTTTGTGTGCCAAAGGAAACTTCCCTCTTTTTGTCCTTAATAAAGCTTTACTGTAAAAAGCCTCTGTGTTGCCCGTCTGGTGGTGCTGATGGGGAAGACAGGAAATGACTGAGAAGTAGCAATGGGAAGACAGCTGTGGCTGAGTTCTTGTGCCCAAGAGTTTCAGAGTAGCAGAAGAGAAAGTTGCTGGGAGGAATCTGTCTGGGGCTTCTTCTGAGTGCTTGGCCAGCTTTTCAGAGGTGCTGAGCAGCTGTCATCCCAAATATCTACTCAAGAAAGAGATTTTGGAGTCATTGTGGATAGTTCTCTGGAAACATCCACTCAGTGTGCAGGCAAAAAAGCAAACAGAATGTTAGGAATCATTTAAAAAACGGATAGAGAATAAGACAAAGAATATTTTATTGCCTCTGTATACAGCCATGGTACGCCAACATCTCGAATACTGCAGACAGATGTGGTCACCTCATCTCAAAAAAGATATATTGGCTTAGGAAAAGGTTCAGAAAAGGGCAACAAAAATGATTGGGACTGGTCCTATATGAAGAGAGCTTAAAAAGACTGGGACTTTTCAGCTTAGAAAAGAGGAGACTAAGAGGGGATATGATAGAGGTCTATAAAATCATGACTAGTGTGGGGAAAGTGAATAAGGAAAAGTTATTTACTTATTCCCACAATGTAAGAACCAGGGGTCACCAAATGAAATTAATAGGCAGCAGGTTTAAAACAAACAAAAGGACATTTTTCTTCACGCAGAGCACAGTCAACCTGTGGAACTCCTTGCCAGAGGATGTGGTAAAGACTAGGACTTTAACAGGGTTTTAAAAAGAGCTAGATAGATTCATGGAGGTTAGGTCTATCAATGGCTATTAGCAAGGATAGGTAGAAATGGTGTCCGTAGCCTCTGTTTGTCTGGAAGTGGGTGACAGGAGAGGGATCATGTGATGATTACCTGTTGTATTCCCTCCCTCTGGGGCATCTGGTATTGGCCACTGTTGGCAGACAGGATACTGGGTTAGATGGACCATTGGTCTGACCCAGTATGGCCATTCTTATGTTCTTAATGTCACCAGCTTTGCTCAGCACCTCTGCAGTTCGGGCCATGGGTGGCTCTGTCTTTGCACTTAATTATTTTTCATTAACCCTGCAGAACCCAAATTTCTCACTGCTAGTCATAAATCAATGCCCTCGTGTAGTTGCTTGCAGCTGAGAATCTCCAAAGATTTGTCAATTAATGCTCCTGACAGGGGGTGGATAAAAGGCATTACCCAGATTTTGCAGATGATGGAGAAGGAAGTACCTCTTGCAATAACACAAGAACTCTGGTGATATGAATAGGTGGCAGCAGGTTTAAAACAAACATAAGGTAATATATCTTGACACAGCTCATAGCCAACCTGTGGAACTCCTCGCCAGGGGATGTTATGAAGGCTAAAAGTATAACTGGGTTCAGAAAAGAACTAAGTAAGTTAATGGAGGACAGGTCCATCAATAGCTATTGGCTAAGATGGTCCTGAATGAAAACCTCGTGGTGTGGGTATTCCCAAGTCTCTGAGTGCCAGAAACGGGAACTGGATGACAGAGCACGGTTCACTTGAAGTTGCCCTGTTCTGTGCATTCCCTTTGAAGCACCTGTCATTGGCCAGTCAAAGGACAGGACACTGGGCTGAATGGAACATGGCTCTGACCCAGACTTGCTGTTTCTATATTCTTATGTGGACACTGAGTCATGGGGAGAATCAGGCCTACTACCGGCCACCTGAATCCATATGTGGGCACTTAAATAAAACTGGCCTGTTTTTAGAGGTGCTGTAAGTCAAACAATGTGATGAACTGGTTGGACCTCCCAGGTCCGGCACCCTCGGGACCTGACTGGTCCCAAATGAGGGAGTTTGCCAGACCAGGGGAGGCCAATTCCGCCCCTCTGTTGATCGACTTGGCTCCTCTGCCTGCAGCAGGGCTCCCCTGGCCTGCAGCTCAATGCAAGGCTCCTGGCTCCGTGGCTGCTGGGACTCCCCTGCCCCAGAGCTCTGTGGCTGCCAGGGCCACTGCAGCTCCCGCCACCCTGAAACTGCTGGAGCTGGTGATGCTGCCACTGCCACTGGGCTGGTAGGGCTGCCGCTGCTCCGGGGCTGCTGCCCTGGGCCAGCTAGGACTCTAATGACCCAGGGCCAGCCCAGGCTGCTGGAGTCCTGGCTCTGCTCTGGCTGCTGGGCTCCTAGGGCTTTCTGGTCCAGCCACATCCGTGGTGTAGGTAAGGACATGGGAAGTAACAGCCTCATACGTCTTAGGTTGGGAAAGATGTGGACAAGTTAGAGAGTCCAGAGGAGAGCAGCAAACATGTCCCAGGTTTAGAGACCCTGGTGGTTTTTGATGGTGGTTAGTGGTGGGGACAGGGACAATCGCAGCTGTTTGCTGTTCGGCTGTTAAATATCCTGTTTCCTTGCGGCACGTTGGAAATCTGTGCTAGGACCTCATGGTGCTGCCACCGTCATACGGTCTGGTGCACTCACCTGATCACTGGGCTCTTGCACTGTGCAAAGGCCCCGATTCTTACCTCCATTAACTCGCTGCAAATCCGCTGTCGCTCCTTCCCCTGCAGCAGAGTGAGGCCGAGTGTCTGCTGAGATGGGGGTCTGGCCCTGTGTTTTAAAGGCAGCCATGAGGGGAAGGCAAGGAGCAGGGTTTGGGATAGGACTGTGACTGCATTAACATGGGGTCTTTCTTTTTCTCTGCAGCTTTCCTACTAGGGAAGAATCCCGATCTCCTGAGCCCGTGTCTATCGTCCCACTCCCTCCACCTGCTGTCCTCCCCCATGTGAACCCAGAGCCACAGCAGAGCCCCCCTGAACTGCCTTTCAGACCCGTCGATCTGTTCCAGCCGGAGTTTGGTGAGTGTGTGTCAGGCTTAACCCGCCACTTCTCAAGCTTTGCCTTAGTGCACTGACCTGGGCTTCCCTAGACAGCCTTTGGGCGCGGCGTAGTGTCTGTCCATCTGTCCATCCTGCTCACTGCAGCAGCAGTTTTTCCTGAAACGACTTGGGGATTTTTCATGGGTTGCAAGAGCAGGTTTTGGGTGCCAGGAATCCTGGGACTCGACATTGGCTCTTACGCAGCTTGGTGATGGTTCGGAAGCAGGCCTGTTCAGTCACCGTGTGGCGATTCTCTCCTAACATCTGTTGGCACAGCACCAAGGTTTAATCGGCCTAAAACCACATGGAGGATTTTATCTCAGTGGATAGGTTTAAAAGAGAGCGGATGAGAAGAAAGGAAGTCCTTGTTATTGAGGAGCGAATGCTAAATTATCCCAGAGTGTCCAGTGATTGAATTCAACTTTGATGTCTGGTTGAGGCATAAGCATTTCTCCCCACAGCTCCCTTCAGGGACTGTGTCCCAAGATCCTGGGGTAGGGCACAGGGTGGCCATTGAGTGTTAACAGGAATTTCCTGGGCCTGGCGTATACATTCTAGTTCACCCGTGAATGCTGTGATGGCTCATACCACGTCTCCACTTGCTGTGCCTGAGATTGATCTTCTGGCCTTCGATTTAGCGGGTCTGTTAAAGACCCGCTAAATTGAATACTGAGGGCACCCCCAGTTGTCGCTGGTACTCATCGCAGTTGCGAGGAGTAAGGGAAACCGACAGAAATATTTGCTCCCATCAACTTCCCTATGTGAAGTTGGTGCCAAGCTTGGCCTAACGTATTATGTAATTTGCATAGCTGGAGTCGTGTAACTTAACCCAACCCTCCAGGTCTAGTATAGACTTGGCCTTAGATAAAAACTGGTGTCACCCTGGTCACCAGTATCACAGAGAAGCACCATGAGTTAGGTGTCTACACTGAACATTATGTTCTTAAGGTCTGTGTTTGGGCACAGGTCACCAGCAAAGGTAAAAAACCAGGTTTTCTGTCAAGGAAGAAAAGTCTTTATCTGGCTGATTATGTGTAAATGAAATATTGTGTAGATCACAACGGGTCAGAGAGGGGCAAATAACAGAAAAAAAGTAAATGGGGAGTGAACTCTATTTTGAAGTGTGTATCTGACATTTGCTGTGGTATATTTGGGGGACAAGGAAGACACCCTTTCATCCTTAAACCGCCAGCGAGTTTGCTGCATGAAAGGGTCTCAGCCAAGCGTGACTGAAAATGCTGGAGAAAACTCAGGGTGAGAGAAGCTTCTTTAGGCAGGAGGGTGACCTGCTAGTTAAGTTCAGTCTCTAGTAAGTTAGTTACAATTTTGCTTGACAGGAAGCCATTTGTTTCTGTTGTCCGTACTCCCCATCCCTTGCATCTCTGTGTGTTCGTGCGTCTCTGTGTGTTCTTGTTTTCACTACGCATCTAGCTCAGGGCTGCGGTTTGGAGCAACGTGCAGGTCCCGGGTTGACGCTTACAAGCTGGCTTGTGCTATTTTGGGAAACAGCTGGCCTGGGGGTTCTGCAAGTGTGCAAGAAGGGGCTAAGCCCTCGGGGGAAAGACCCAAGGCCACAGGTGTTGGTGTGAGCCGTTCACTGCCTGGTACAGTCTGCAGGGGCAGGCAGGGCTTGGGCTGCCAGAAGCTGGTAGTTTCAAGGAGCATCGTGCTAAGAGCATCACGACCACCCCTGGAAAGCGTCACAGCCACCGTAGACTGGTTGAACAAAGCAATTTTCATCTTCAACCCTGAGCAAAGCTGGATGAGAGAGACAGGCCTGGGGGCCAATCAGCAGGAGTCATTGACAGCTTTGCTGCTGCCTTGCATGCCTGCCAGGCAGGTATTGACTAGGGCCAGGCCTGCAGGTAACCTGAGGAGAGGGGAAGCTGGTGTGGGAACCAGCAGCAAAAGGGTTAAATCTCAAAGACAAGAGGAGGCAACAATGCTGGTGTGGAGGCGCATCGGGGTTCCCTGCCTCCTGCACCCCTGTAGTGGCACAGACAGAATCTACCAGCCAGTAGAATAGAGGGAGTTTATTGCTTCTCCAGGATACAGCACAGCACAGATGTAATCTGGTCACAGGGCAGGCCTAGGATGCCTCAGCCCCCCTTGAGATGGGGGAGCCTGGGCCCCTAAATCCCAGCCCGTTGCCTAGGCTGCTTCCTCCATGATACCAGACAGAAACTCCCACTCTTTTCCAGCCCTGCCCCCCAGCCAGGTGCTGGTCTCCGCCCTGCTCCCTTTGTCTCTCCCTGGGAGGCTAAGCCTGGGTGTCTGGGATAATACGCATTTGGGAGAGTCAGTGAGAATCTCCCATCACAGCACAGGGGACCCCGGGTCACAGAACAGATAGCATCCCCACTACACCGCAGCTCGTGACTGGAGCATGGGACTAGACTCCTGGGGCCTATTTCCAGCCATGCCACTGAGTTGCTGTATGACCTGGGGCAACTCTCTTGACTTCTCTGGGCCTTGGTTTTCTCCTGTGTGAAATGGGGGGTGGGGAGGGGGTCATGATACTTAACTTCCTCTTCACTGCCACGTCAGGCCTTCGGTCATTAAGCTGGATGAGGTCTAATTAGTTAAACGCGCTGCGAATGAGTTAAGCTCCATAGACGTGCACAGTGTCCTCACGCTCACAGGCCTGCATCGCACGGCTGCTCGAGAGCCAGTGTAGTCCTGACTGCTTTGGAAAGGCCCTGGCGCTAGAGCGGAGACAGGTTCAGCTGTGGGGAATACAAAGGGGCTTCGTTATTGAGGCTTCTGGACACACCCGGGGCCTATGGCTCCCTTTGGCCCCAGACCGACAGACTGAGGCTACGCTGCCTGGTGTGGAGGCGCCCTGACCTGGAGTTAGCAGCTGTAGAAGCAGCGGCTCAGCATGGTGCATGTTGCTGAGGAATGGGGAGATGGCAGCAGCTGTAACTGGGTATCCAAACAAGCTCCTGTCTCATAAGAAGTGGTGGCCATTTCTCTGTGTGCATATAAAAATAACAGAAATGTTCCATTTCCATATCAGCGTTCACCTCATAGTGCTTTCCAGTCTGCCTCTATCGGAATCATTCTCCAAGCCTTGGAATGCAGCCACCTCTGAGGTGGGACGCATCAGCCTCTCAGCATAGGCTAGTGACATGACTATGTACCTAAGGTTCTGAGCAGGGTTTTACCCGAGCGACTACCCTGTGCCATCGGCCGTGCCGCAGCAGCTACCCTGTCAGAGCTAGCTCAGGTCGGCAGACTTGTGCAGCAATCCAACCTTGAGGGGGGTAATAAAGAGCGGGTTCCTCCTATGGAACCACAAAGCAGGGGTGGTGGTAGTTTGAAACCAGTTGCACACTGGAATTTAGCACCTGTGCATCTGCTTGTGCGAAAGTAGCCCTGGGATCTTTCAGGGCCACAGGCAGTCCGGGCCTTGACTTTACAGCTCATTTGTTTGAATGCTCAAGTCTAAATAGTGTTTCTCCTGCTTTGAATGTTCAAAAAATAAACCAGGGGTCTGTCTTCCAGCCTCTATTATCCCATGGTCCCAGGAGAAAGTCTCATCCATCAGTGGCTGGGGTACCAGCAGACACAAGGCCAGGCTGTCTTACCAAGGGACAGATTTATTAAGAACCTCCTGTGTAGTTAGCTTTGCCAGAAAGCAGCCACGCCTGCCTGTGGAATCCTTATGGCCACATAGCAGAGTTTAACACTGGTGATTAATGCCCCGGTTCCTGAAAAAACTTGAAAAATAACAAAGTCTTGCAGCACCTTAGAGATTAACAAAAATGTAGGCTCAAAAGCTTCAGAAGGGGAGCCAAGTTAGTCTGTAAAGGAAAAACTTAAAAAAACAACAAATAGTCTGGTAGCACTTTAAAGACTAACTAAACATGTAGATGGGATCATGAGCTTTCATGGGCACAGCCCACTTCTTCAGATGCATGGAGTTAAGGGGTCTAGTTTCCAAATAAATAGCAGACAAGGGGGTAGGTAGAAGGAAAAAGAAGGAAAAAAATGGGGGGGGGGGGAATATTGTTGATTAGCATGTCCATGCTAAATGAAGCCGATAGCATGGTTACTAAGTGCTCTTAAGTACCTGGTGTTTGTTTGTTTTTTTTATGTCATTAGGATGTGGAATGGAGCAGGTAATCCAGTTAAGGTCTTTGTTTAAACCTCTGCTGCAGGCATCAAACTTGTAAATGAAATAAAGCTCCACAGCTTCCCTTTCAAGCTGGTTTTTGAAATTGGCTTGAAATAATATCAAAACTTTGAGATCCATTAGTGAGTGCCCAGGCAAGTTAAAATCTTCCCCTACAGGTTTCTGTGTGTTGCCTTTTCCAGGATTTGATTTGTGTCCATTAACCCTTTCTCGTAGAGACTGTCCGGTTTGGCCAATATCCATGGCAGAGGGGCATTGCTGGCACTTGATGGCATAGATCATGTTAGAGGATGTGCAGTTGTATGAGCCTCTGATGTGGTGGTTTATGTGGTTAGGTCCCATGATGATGTCGCTTGTGTAGATGTGTAGACAGAGTTGGCATCGGGGTTGATTGCAGTGGTGGGTTCCTGGGTGAGTATGATGGAGGTGTGCTGCGCGGTTACCGGAAATAATTTCTTTGAGTGTCGGGGGCTGTCTGTTGGTGAGGATTGTCCTGACCCTCAAGGCCTGTCAGAGTGAGGGGTCATTTTCCAGGATAGGTTGTAGATTGTTGAGAATGCTTTGGAGGGTTTTATGTTGGAGGATGTCGAGTCAACTATCCGATAAGCAAATTCTTATCGCAGTGTTTCCCAATTGGTGCTCTGGGGAACCCTGCAGATCCGCAAAGCGAAAGCAAGGGTTCCTCGAAGAGCCTGCATTCCCCCGCCCCCTGTTAAAGAGACAGAGCCATGGCGAGAGCTTCTTTTTTTTTGTTTTGTTTTGCTTAACGAAACGCTGCAGGGGCCTTTTTTTTTTAAGGCAACTCTAGGGGTTCCGTGGCCAAATAAAATTGGGAAAGACTGGCTTATCGGATAGTCAGTCAACTAGTTGATTTCCCCCCCCTTGCTGCCTCTATCAGCATGCAGCATAGCATGGAGCCTGGGTCAGTGGGGGACTGAGAGTCCCCGGGCTCCATGGCTTTGAAATGCACAAGATCCCCTGCTGGGAACTCTTGTACATTTCAAAGCAGGCATTCCTGCGTGCAGCCCAGAGTCAGTGGGACTTCCTGCTGGCCCCCGGCTGCTCACGGAGTTCCGCATTCCTCCTTTGAAATGTACAAGAGCCCCAGCAGTGGCTCTTGTACATTTCAAAGGAGGAATGTGGAAATGCTTATCGACTAGTCGAGTAGTCAATGGAAATTCCGTTGACTACTCGACTAGTCAGTTAACTGCCATGTAACATCCGTAATTAATACAAGTGGTGCCCAGTTGTTTTCTTTGTTGGGCCTCTCTTGAAGTAGCTGATGTCTGGGTATTTGTCTGGCTCTGTCAGTCTGTGTTGTACTTCTCCAGGTAGGTATTTTAGTTTTGAGAATGTTCTATATTGGTGTGGGCAACCCATGGCTCTTGAGCCACATGTGGTTCTTTGCTCAAAGAAATGAGGCTCTTGCCAGTTCAGAGCTGCACACCTGGACTGCTCACAGCTGCTCTGCGCACGTTCCTCAGCACCTGGAGGGAGAAGCTCATGGCTGCGGCAACGGTAGTGGCTCCAGGGAGACCCAGGCATTGGGTCAGAGTGAGGGGGTACTTGGCTCTGGGGGAGGAGGAGGACATTGGGTTAGAGTGGTGGGGGGGGGGGTGCCTGGCTCTGGGAGAGGGGAGGTGGATTGGGTTAGAGAGGAGGGCTGCAGCTCCTTAAACTCAATGGCTACGTCTAGACTACATGCCTCTGTCGCCAGAGGCATGTAGATGAGGCTACCAGGCATAGGAAAATGAAGCGTCGATTTAAATAATCGCCGCTTCATTTAAATTTACATGGCTGCCACGCTGAGCCGATCAGCTGTTTGTCGGCTCAGCGCGGTAGTCTGGACGCGCGGGTGTCGACATCAAAGGCATTTGTTGACCATCCAGGTATGCCTCCTGGAATGAGATTTACCTGGGTGGTCGACAAATGCCTTTGATGTCGACACCCGCGCGTCCAGACTACTGCGTTGAGCCGACAAACAGCTGATCGGCTCAGCGCGGCAGCCATGTAAATTTAAATGAAGTGGCGATTATTTAAATCGCCGCTTCATTTTCCTATGGCTGGTAGCCTCATCTACATGCCTCTGGTGACAGAGGCATGTAGTCTAGACGTAGCCAACGTCTTCATGAATACAGAATAAGGCAGCCAACACCGAATTTAAATTCCAGGGCAAAAAAAGAATCAGCATGTTTACACTGTATTTCTTTAAAGAAAATTCAAAGGCTATTGCTTGCCAGGCTGAAGCAATTATTCTGAGATATGAGTCTCTCCCTCATTGTTTTTGAACTTGTCATATTTGCAGTCTGGGAGAGACCTGAATTTTTAGAACTATAAAAAAGCCACAATCTTCATAAGTTAAAAAAACCAAGGAAACCATACCAGAGATTAACAAGTTGGAGTGAAACAGGCACTTCAGATTGTGCTAATTTACTTCTCAGTTAAGTTTAATTTTAAAAATTAAAATTAGGGCAGTAGTGTTACATTTAAAATACATGGTGGGAATGCTTATTTTTAGTGTGAGAAATCTACTGTATTTTCAAAGGTGTTTTTTTTTTAATTTGATGTTTGTTCCTTGTGAAGTTCTCTGAAGTTCTATGGATGCACTAAAAAAGATCTTGTGCACTAAAAAACCTGTCAGCAAAGGCGAGTTTGTTGTTAAATGCCTCGTAAATGTTGTGTCCATCTTCTCTCCAGAAATGACAATCTGAAAAGAATGGTTATAGACCTTCACCTTTTACACCACACAATTGAACACAGAATATTTGACATAAATGAAGCATTTGAATCCCATTTATATTCAGATCTTCAGAAATGTGAGTACCTCAGTATTGCACTGGATGAGTCTTGTGATGTACAGGACAAATCTCAATTGGCAATATTTGTACAAACTGCGTCAGAAGATTGTGTAATCAATGAAGAACTCATGGATATCATACCATTAAAAGACAGAACCCGTGGCATTGATGTGAAAGCACTGATGGAAGTGTTTGCAAAAACAAATCTGACTTTACTGAAACTTGCAGCAATAGCAACGGATGGGGCACCGTCTATAATTGGCTCTGTGAATGGATTTGTGGGGCTATGTAGAGCTGACAACAGGTTCCCTGAGTTCTGAACATTTCACTGCATCATCCATGAGGAGCAACTGGTGTCTGAATTTAGACTACATAATGAAATTGTCAATTCTATTCGCATACATACTCTTAACCACAGACAATTCAAGAATCTTATTGCTGAGCTCAACCAAGGTCTTCCAGAAGACCTGCCCCTGCACTGTACTGTAAGGTGGCTTTTGAAAGGCAAAGTGCTGTTTCATTTTTTTGAACTTTAAGACACTGTGAAACTGTTCATGGAAGAGACATAAGGAATATCCTGAGCTGTCAGACCCTTGTTGGAGTTTTAGATTTGGCATTTCTGATGGACACGCTGCATCATCTGGACAGACTCAATCTGGACCTACAAGGGAAATTAAAGGTGCTGCCCAACCTGGTGCTAAGTGTATTTGCATTTGTCAACAACCTCAGGCTGTTCAAAGCACAACTTCAAAGGCGGGAATTAACACATTTTCCTTTGTTGTGAAATGCGGGTCAACAAGCAGCGGAAGCCTTGGAAAAAAGCACAGCACAGTATGCAACCTTGGCCGAAAAACTTCATGATAGTTTCATGGAAAGATTCTATAATCTACAATTGAAAAGGCCACAGATTACATTTCTGGTCGACCCTTTCACTGCAGAGGCTGATCGTTGGAAAGCCCCATTAGTCACAGATGAAGCAACTTCACAGATTGAGATAATTGAATTGTCCGAGGATGATAGATTGAAGTCTTTTCTAAAGGAAAGCACACTTGAGTTCTGGAAAACTGTACTGGTGGAAAAATACCCCTATAGTAAACGGACTGCACTCAGACTACTGTCAATGTTTGGATCAATGTACCTTTGTGAGTCAGTTTTTTCTACATTGTAGCAAGTGAAATCGAAGCATTGATCTATTATAACTGACACTCCCGTGAGGGAATTACTTCGAGTGGCCTCAGCCGAATCCAAGCCCGATTTTGAAGAGGATTGTTGAAAACAAGGATTGCCAAAAGTCCTGCTGAGTCAAAAACTGTAACATGCAAGCTAAGAAATAACATTGTGGTTTGTCTTTCCTCACTGATCTAAGAACCCATCTACTGACATTATTTTAAGACTGGCTGCGCTTGTGCTTGCATTAAATTGCTTTCCTTTTAATTCAAATTTCTACTCTCAAGTAAGAGGTGTTAGTATGGGCACTAAAATGGGACCTTCTTATGCCTGTCTATCTGTGGGATTTATAGAGAAGAGGTCTTTTCAACAGTTTTCTGGCGACAAACCCAGTCTCTTCCTGAGGTATGTTGAGGACATTTTTGGAGTTGCAACTTGCTCTCACGAAGATCTCAACAAATGTATTTTGTCATTCTCTCAATTCCACCCAGCCGTGGAACTTTGGAACCCTTTGGAATGAATGTTATATTTTAAGCATCTTCTGGAACAAAAATTTGAAATAACTTTTGTCAACCCAGCACTTAACACAGCTGAGGAAAGGCTCTTGTCTGAAATGTCCTGTAATGTTGTTATTTTTATCACTATATTTTGTTCATTATATATCTATATATAGATACATAGATATATAGAAATAAATATATATTATGTGGCTCTTTGCACTCTATCCACAGCTATTTTGGCTCTTAGTCTCTAACTAGTTGGCCACCCCTGGTCTATATAGATCCTGGCACTGTAGTCATCATGAACAGGACAGATTATGAACAGGAGGCTGCCAGACAACTCGCCAACACCAAATTCTACAGGCTTCTCTCCTCTTATCCCACTAAAAAATCTTATTTAAAAAAAAAATCGAAACCATCTGCTTATGAAACTTCCTGCTACAACTCAGGACCAAATCTACACAAACACGCCCCAATCCCCGACTAGGAGTTTTCTATCTGTTACCCAAGATCCACAAACCTGGAAATCCTGGACGATCCATCATCTCAAGCATTGGCACACTCACCGCAGGATTATCTGGTTATATTGACCCTCTCCTCAGACCCTATGCTACCAGCACTCCTAGCTGCCTTTGAGACATCACCAACTTCCTGATGAAACTACTGAGCATCAGTCATCTTCTTGAAAACACCATCCTGGCCACCATGGATGTAGCTCTTTACACCAACACTGCACACCTGGTTACAGAGCTCTGTGACTGTCCTTACCCACAACTACTTCCGATCTGGATACAATTTATACCTTCAAGTCAGTGGTACAGCCATGGGTACCTACATGGCCCCACAATCTGCCAGCAGCTTTATGGCTGACCTTGAACAACGTTTCCTCAGCTCTCACCTGCTAGCACCTTTCCTTTGCTTATGCTACATTGATGACATTTTCATCTCATGGACCCATGGGAAGGAGAACCTTGAAGAATTCCACAGGGATTTCAACAACTTCCACCCCACCATCACCCTTAGCCTGGACCAGGCCACACAAGAGATCCACTTCCTTGACACTACAGTACAGTTACACGATGGACACATTTCTACCACCTTATACTGGAAACCTACCGACTGTTACACTTACCTGCATGCCTCTAGTTTCCACCCTAGACACATTTCCCCATCAGATCTTGTTCTTTCTGAAGGTGAAATAAACAGCTCATTTTGTTTTTGTCCCCTGGCTCTTACCTCCCTCCTGTTTCTGAGCAGAGCCTTTAATTCATTGCACTGGACAACTAATACTAGCACACAAGAGCAATAGTCACTTGTGATTTTTTTTCCCAGCCGCGCCAACCCTATCTTTGGCCCTCCGTCAAACAGTACCTCAGCATGTTGCCAAAGAAAAAACTCCCTTCAAAATCACTCAAACACTTAACGTGTTTGGAGAGAAAAAGGAGCCAGCAGCTTGTACCACTACCCTTTCGCATGGGCTCATCCTTCCATAACTTTGCTTCCCTCACAGCTGGCTGTCACTCCTGAACGGTGCTCTGTCTCATTTAGGCTCCAGACCTACAGTCCTCGGACAAAACACCCACTGATTTCAGGTTCTTAGGAGAGGGATTTAAATGGTGTATTAACTGCACTGTTGTACATAAGACACAGGGAGTCGTGGTCCGGCTCCCCTCAGCATGATCAGGCCCCAGCTGGAGAAACAGAGTCCAGTTCTGGATGTTACACTTTTAGGAAGGATGGTGTTACGGAAGAAACAGGTGTCCCAGGAGCGGATAGGGTAAACGGAACTGCTTTATTGCCCACGCATGTTTACCTCGGACATTCAACACTATGTCTGAGTGGCAACGGTTTGGCACCCATTACACCCTTTTATCTGTTTTCGTCTTTTAATTCACACGTCTATCACTACTTTTCCTAAAACTTTATTTAGTAACGTTTACTTCAGGGGAGTCCAAACTTTTTTCAAAGAGGGCCAGATTTGATGAAGTGAACATGCGTGAGGGCCGACCATTTTGCCTGACATTCTTTGAACCATTAAAATTAAATGCAAATTAACTATTTTATGCAAAGTTTATTGCAAACGGCATACTTTTCATTTCGTCACATGGATGACAAATCTAAACAGGTGTTAAATCACTCTGCCTTTCATATCTGAAGGCCAGATGAAAAAAAAATCCAGGAAGCTGAAATCTATGTCAGGAACATTGTAAAGTACATTACATATTATTGGTAATAAAGGTTGTCTGTCAACTTTTAAGTTCAAAAAATATGAACAGGAACATAACACCAAGTATACATGTTGTGTCCAAATATATTTATAACTGATTTAGACCAACTGACATTAACTGAGATTTTACAATGTATTCATCTCAATACATATGGATTCGTTGGGGGCCTTAAAAGATAGATATTGCCAAATTACCTGAGGGGCCGTATTAAACCGGAACACGGGCTGCAATTGGCCCGCGGGCCGGACTTTGGACATGCCTGGTTTACTTCCATGAAATGGATATTAATAAGCAGATAATGAATACAATTATACCCGCCCCTAATTACTATTTTCAGAATTTCTAATTAAATCAACACTTTTCTACACCACAAACTTTCCAAATCAATAGGTGACAGATTACAAGAGATGTAATCCTGAAAAAAAAATCTTATACAACACCACTGAAGGTAAGTAAAAGATACAATGAAGAAGAGCAATTGCATACTTATCTATTTTTCTAGGCTACAGAAACGAAGAGAAAGAGAATGTTTATACAGCAGGAAGGATAATACCTGTTTTGGCCAGACACTTTATCTGTCTTCCAGACTGTAGAAACAAAGAGAAAAAACATGTTCAAGAGTAATGCCTACTGTGACTGAACTCCTTAGCCACCAGTGTATAGCTATCCCGGGCCCCTATTAATTTTTACATACCCCAACAGATGGGGAAATTGGATAGAGTCCAAAGGAGAGCAACAAAAATGAGCAAAGCTTTAGAACACCTGACCAGTGAGGAAAGCTTTAAAAAACCAGGCATGTTTAGTCTGGAGAAAAGAAAATGGAGACACCACCCGAGAACAGTCGTCAGGTGTTCTCTGTGTCCACTGACGGTAGGACAAGAAGTAATGGGTGTAATTTGTAGCCAGGGAGATTTAGGTCAGATATCAGGAAAAACTTTCTAACTCTGCAAGGAAGCTGTGCAGTTGGGAGGCTGTGGAATCCTAATCATTGGGGGCTTTCAGACCAGGCTGGATACACCCCTCTCAGGGCTGGTCTAGCAGGGGGCTGGAAATAACCTCTCAAGGTCCCATCCTGCCCAACATTTCTGCAATCCTGTGATGTGTAAAGCCCCTGTGCACTCTGGGAATTGTAAGGGGATGCGCGCAAGACACAGCCGGACAGGGAAGCACAGAGTGCTGGCTGACAGCTGTTGCGTAGTGTGAACTGCTCACGGAAAGCCTTTTCCCAGCTCTAGTGTCATTCATGGCAGGGTTTTGGTGTGCTGGATAAAATTAGCCTCATTTTTCAGATGGGGAAATTGAGGTATGGAGAGGGGAAGTGTCATGGGCAGGGTCACACAGAGCGTCGGTAGCAGAGAAAGCAGCGGAGCCCAAACCACCTGAATCCTGTTCCAGTGTCCGACTCTGGATAATGTTGCCTCTTGCTAGAGCAGTGGTGCTGGCTGGTAGGGTGCGGGAGCAGGTATCGTGAAGCATGGGGGGAAAACAGTGATCTCGGGGTGCCTGCTCCCTGAACCCCCTTTGAATGAATGTGTCTCAGCCTCTCTTTGTATCTCTTCACAGACAATTCTGACTATGAGGAACCCCTGTGGGAGGAAGAACTGGAAGCTCCAGTAGGAGAAATGAATGATAAGGTTGGTTCATGATGTGGTTTTCTCAGTGGGTCTGTCTGTCTGTCTGTGTGTCTGTGTTGCCTTCAGTTTTAAAACACAAAATGAAAGAAAGTAGCCCCAACATTGTATGGAAAGCAGGGGTGGGGTGGAACCATCAGAGGGTCTCGTTATCTTTGCACAAGCTCATTCCAAAGGGACAGAGTCTAGGATTCGGTCACACCACTGAAATGCAGTCAGCTCTGGTGTGGAACACAGCAGCTGTTAACAGCATATAGCTACACTGCAGAACGCTGTAGGGCAGGAAGCGAAGAAGAATGCGACAGCTAATTGAAATTATAGGGGGATATGAGGAAGGCAGAACTTTGTAACCCCAATTTTGCCTATGGCACAAATGCCAGTAACTAGATGTCGTGTGGTTCAATTTATTTTGGATCTGAGGGAAACCAGCACACTCCAGAGAGTCTTAGACACTCCAGAGAGTCTTAAACACTTCCTTATTTATTGCAAGCCTTGAAACAGTTAATATAGTCCTTTAAGTTTTATAAGCCTTGACAACAATTACTACTCAGTTTAAGCCTTCAATACCATAACTTTTGAAAGCAACTAGTGCAATACAAAACAATGCAAAAGCAATGGATACAAGATTTATTATAATACAGTATTTAAGCCTCGTTCCCTTTCACTTCATCTGCATGCCACCTTACAGTACAAGGCAGGAGATTCGTGGTCCCTTTGACTCCTACGCTTTGGGACGCCGTGCACGGCTGTGACCAGTGTGCAGGGTCTTTGACTTCTAGTTACAACGAGCAGGACTGTTGGTCAACCCATTGATTATCTTTTCTACACCTATATTTATCCTAGGCTTGACTTGGTCGCCCATGACTATGATTCACCATTCACTGTTTAGAACTAGGTTATGTTTTTATTCTTTAAACTACACTACTGATCAGCTTACCCATCACTATTTCTTCTTACGATGCGCGGCTGCTGTAAATTGTGGACCTCTTTGTGGCTAACGGTTTTAGGACTGCCAGGTTGCGCCTTGTGCTTCTGCTTATCTTTCAGAATGTTCTCATCTAGTTCATTGCGGTCACGCTCTGCCCAGCTCCCTTAAGCACAGGGCATCATGTTTTCACCCGCTTGCTCCAGGCCTTGCCTGCATGCACACATGGCACCAGACTTTATCCAGGCCTAAGCTTGCCTGATCACACGACTGCACTTCTGTCAACACAGGGCCGTGAAGGCTTCCTCCACCGGGTGAGTTAGGACTTGCAGCACTTTGGGGTGCTGCTGGGACATGAGAACAGAAATGCTGCGCTCGGGGGCGACCCTGGAGAGCATGAGGCCGTGGCTCCATTTGATACAGTGCTGTCTGCTCTAATGCTGTCTGTTCTAATGCCAGCCCCCTGTGCTCTTGAGCTGCAAATCAGAAGCAGCACTAAGGGGTGTCAGGCGATGTTCCCTCTAATCTTTTCCTTCTATGTGCAGAATAAAATTTGATATGCACCAAGGCATGTGCAAATGTACATCACCAGTAGAAACAAAAAACCTAGCTGGGCGCTCTGCCAGTCAGTGGGGCGGCATTTGAATCCCTCTGGTGCGGCTGCACAACCGCACAGCTGACAGGGAACAGTGGTGCCAGGCTCCCAGAACCCTTGACAGGAGGAGGAGTCTAAATACCTCTGTGGATCAACACCTTGGTGCCTGCTGGATAAATGTATCCCCGATTCACCACCTCAGGCATAGTGAGTGTGAGTTTGTGGTGTGGGGTGTAAGTCGTGGGCATTTGTGCATAGCTTGTCTATGTGTGTGTGCACACACTCCTCCTTTCCTGTGCCAGCAGGAAAATGCAGAACTTCTCACCAAAAGCCTATTTAGCAATTTGATTGCATCTGGCTGCACTTCCTTATCCTGTGAGGGCCGTGCATGCTGAGAGGCATGGGGAGGGGCAGAAGAGAGCTAGGAGGTTGGCACAGGGCCCTCAAGGACAGTCCTCTCTGGGGGTTTGGATTCAGGAAACATGTGCCATGAGCTTGGTCTCTAGCTAGACCTGTCACTGCCTGTAATCACAGTCTAGCACAGCAGTCCTTCCCTGTCAGACAGCGGCCCAGCGTCGGAATAGCAGGGGGTGCTGCAAGGCGGGATGGGTGAGTATTGGCAGAGCTGGGTGAGGACCCAGGAGCCGCATAGGAAAGGGGCTGCAGGTCAGCAGAGCTGGTGGGAAAAGCTTGTATATCCTCTGCCTCCACCCGGCCTGGCTTTTCTTTAGCACCAAATTCATGCCCATGAAGGAAGCAAACCCAAGTACTCCTGGAGGTGACTCGTGGCCTGTGCCCTCTCTCCCTGCGTGGACCTCGCCGTGCCTCAGACATTCTCCACGTCACGTTCTGAGGAGCTGGCTGGGAGGGGTGCGTGCATGTGGGCGCACTGTGGTGGGGTGAAGCCAGTGCTCACAATGGCCCTTTCTCCTCCCTGCCCCCCCTTTGGGCTGGCTAGTCGTCCCCCCCCCCCCGAAAACTCAACCTTGCCCATCACAGACCTCAGGCCGTTTCCCAGAGCGGGTTAGTTTCTCTTTGCTGACACATGGTGTATGGACGTGTTGTGCTCGCGTTACTCTAGCCCAGCGGTTCCCAACCTTTTCCAGGTGGGGATCCATTTTGACCATTCAGGAAGACTTGGTGACCCAAGGCAATTCAAAAACAGGGGGAGGAGGCAGGGCAGAGACACCTGGTGACCCTTTTGAAATGTCATGGCGACCCATAGGTTGGGAAACCCTGCTCTAGTCAGACCGAACACCCATGGCAGCGATGCAGTGGTAGCACAGGGTTTGGTGTGGGAGTATGAGCCTGTCTGGGGAAACCCGGCGTAGTTACGCAGGCCAGCCAGGGCTAGAGATGTTAGATGTCGTGTAATTGAGCAGTTGTGGAAGCAAATATTTCATGTGGTTACACGACTATTCGATAGTCCCCGGGGGCGGGGCCGGCAGCTTGTGAGCCCCCAGCCCTGCGTTGCTCGTTCTGTCCGAGGCAGCAGCACTGGGGTGGAGGGGCAGGCAGATCTGGTGCTTGTTTGGAGCTGGCTTTTAATCTAGCCCCTCACAGGCACTGGCTCCTGCTCCCCTCCTCTTTGCTGCCTCTTGTGCAGAGGCAGCAAGGGGGGGGGAGGAATGTGTGTAATCGACAGGATTAACCGACAAGCCCAGGCTTCTCCGTTAATCATGTCGTCATCTACACAATGACATCCCTCGCCAGTGCTGCAGGAGCATTGCTGCTGTGGGTACCCGAGCGGGCGAGGTGCAAACGTGAGCTCCCCTCCTTCTGCACGAGCTGCGACATGGGCAGAGCGTGCAGGAGTGCGGAACTGCTCCATCCCGGCCATGCCAGCCTGCCCTGCTGCCAGCGGGGAACTAGGAACCGAAAGGCTGCTCCTGCGAGACCCGCCCTGTCTCTGTCTCCGCAGGACAATGCCGGGAGCCGGAGGGGGCGCTCGCGCTCCGAGCGAGTCAACAGCCTGTTCAGCGAGGACGAGCTGATTGAAGACTATTACGACCAGCCCTCGGCCAAGTAGGGACCGTCTCTCCTCCCCTCCCCTTCTCCTCCCCGAGCACGGGGGCGTTCTCCTTCCTCTGCGGCCCCTGCTATGGTGAATCACGGAGCCAGCGAGGGGACCCGCCAGGTGGCTTCTGGCAACCTCGGAAGCGAGGCGGTGCCGAGCGCTACACATGCTGGCCCCAGGAGATCTAGCGTCGGCCGGCAGAGCCTTGGTTGGTGATGCCAGTGTAAATCCGGAGCCACCCCCCTGAGAGGAGCGGAGTGGCTCTGGGAACTTGGCGAGCAGGATCGGGTGCTCCCTGTGGCGTGATGTTCTCTTGTCCTGCCTCGCCTCCCAGGCCTGGCCCTGGGGGCCTACAAAGGCCCCTGTTGGGATCGGGCTCCCTGCGGTGCTGGGCAGGGCACAAGCCCTGTGCCCGCTCCCCCAAGGGCACACAAAGTCCTCTCCCTGCCCCCAGCTAGCACTGCTGCTTTCAAGCAGGCCCTTGGCTCCAGGTCACACATTATCCCAAAGACAAGGAATGCGGGCAAAGTCTGTGCCTGACGAACAGGCTTTTTTGCATTGCAGATGAGGCGGGAGGGAGCGGAGCGCTCCTCTGTAGCCAGCCCTGCCCGCTGGGAGCAAGGAGGTTTCTCCTCTGGCTGATCCTGGTGCAGAGAGAAGGCGAATCCAGAGAGCGGAGGGTGGGGGGCAAGTCAAAGCTGGGAAGCCCTTTGAGCAGTAGGATCCAGCCCTTCTGATCAGGAGCCTTTCCTAACCACTTGTCCCTCTTTGCCCTGGCCTCAGCGACAGCAGCAGCTGGAACGACTATGGCTTAAGCACCTTGCAGTCCAGCCACATGGCGTCCCTCGGCAGCTTCAGCATGCACAGCGGCAGCAGGGAGGGGTTGGATGCCCCCGCCCAGCTCTCCCCCATCATCAAAGCCGGGTGGCTGGACAAGAACCCTCCCCAAGGGTGAGTAGCACTTGCCCCCTGGCAGACTGACTCGGGGATCGGCGATGTTGGTGTGAGCTGGGTCCCCCCACCTGGGCCCCTCCATGCCTAGAGAGGAAAGTGCCCCCCTCCCAGCCTGCAGTCACCCCTCATTTCCAGTGTCCATCACCGACATGGGCTGATGGGGAGAAATCTTCCTATTTAGCTATTGATGTCCAGCATCCGTTCATCCCTGCACTCCCGCAGTCACCTCATGACCTCCCGCTAGCCCTATTGATCATGTCAGGCATGGCTGCTATCAGCCCAAAGCAGCCTGGAGTGTTACAACACCCGGCTGCCCTTGTCTGGCTCACCAAGGGGCAGTAGTACACGGGCACTATGGGTCCCAGCCAATGTTCCCGCTAACATTTCCCATCCAGGTGTGGAATAATTGTTGTTCTGTGCACCAAAGCATGTGCGGATGTGCACCACCGAATAGAACCGCATGCTACCAGCTGTGGGCACTCGGCTAATCAGCGGGGTGGCATTTGAATCTCTTCAAGTGGACCGTCCAAGCACCCAGCTTCCAGGGAACGCTGGTCCCACCATGCCATGCTCTATCTTGAGGTGTGAGGCCCGTCCTCAAGGTGCAGGGTGTGCAGTTTGCTGTGTGTGCCTGCTACCGTGCAGCGTTCATGCGGAGCGCGGCTGCAGCCTGTGCCCAGAGACAAACTAGCTGCAGCCCTGAGACTCCTGACAAGTTTGGGCAGAGCCGATGCCTCGGGCTGCAGTGATTCCGTGTCTTCCTCACGCCGTTGAGGGCTTTGGTTTCATTCCTGCTGTTCAAACCACCAGTGAACTCTGCTGAGCTTTCGCAAAGGGCTGGCGGGTTGCACTTCCTCCTGGTTCCCCAGCAGCCCTCCTGGGCTGCTTTGCATGTTAATGGGAAGCCGGGAAATCACGCTGCTTCTATCAGCTGGTCACTGCACTGCTCTTAAAGGCCCATGCGCCTGAATTAGGCCATGGCTACACTAGCGGGCTCACAGCAGTGAGATTGCTCATGCCGCCGGGAGAGAGCTGCCCTGTCAACATCATAAAAGCAGTGCAGTGATCGGTGGTCGCTTCGACATAGGGCTGTGCACACGGGGGCTTATGCTGGCAAAGCTTATGTGGCTCTGGAGCCGTGAGGGGCAACCTGGGCTAGTGAGTGGGCCGCGTGAGTGGCCCAGTGGCTGCAAGATTGTCCTAACCAAGAGAGTCTTCTGGGATGGAGGAGTTTTGCTGACTGCGCTTGCGTATTGGAATTTGCGGGGTGCTGATTGAACTGTAGCAGCGCTGTGATTGGCTGCAGAGGGAGCACATGTCTCCCACCATGTTGTGTGCGATCAACACCCCCCTCGCTTTACGTGTGTGTCACTTTAGTAATCCTGGTAGGGAAAAAACGACACTGAGGGAAACCAGCAGCATCTGGCCACCCTGCATGTGGACAACGGTAAACAAAATGTCACAGAACTCCGACGGCCACAGGCACCGCTCTGGAGTGTGGGATGAGCGACGTTAGTTTGGCCGATATAAGTGGCAGCGTATTCATGGCCTTGGAGGATTCAGCAGCGGAGAGGGAGGGTGATTGTAGCTGTGTTGGTCCCAGGATATTAGCAAGACTAGGAGGGTGAGGTAATATCTCTTATTGGAGCAGCTTCTCGGTGCGATGGACAAGCTTTTGAGCCATACAGAGCTCTTCAGGTGTGGGAGGGGAACGGGGGTGTCACAGCAAGAATCAAGCTGGGATAGGTGGCTGAGCATACGGAAAAACGAGGAGTCCTGTGGCACCAGAGGGCATCTCTGTGCTGGGGAGTTATTTTGAAATAACAAGGCGAGCGTCCACACGACCAAGCCTGTCACTTCGAAATAACAACTCCTGCTTGTGAAGAGGAATAAGCTTATTTTGAAATAGCTATTTCGGGAGCGATTATTTTGAAATAATCTGGTAGTGTAGACGTTGCCTTAGAGACTAACAGATTTATTAGGGCATAAGCTTCCCTGGGTAAAACCCACTTCATCAGATGAATTGGAGTGGAAGTTACAGACGGAGAGGTGTATATAAGAAAGAAGCTGTTTGGCTACGTCTACACTGCAAGTTTTTTGTGC
Organism: Pelodiscus sinensis; assembly: GCF_049634645.1. Classification (NCBI taxonomy): domain Eukaryota; kingdom Metazoa; phylum Chordata; order Testudines; family Trionychidae; genus Pelodiscus; species Pelodiscus sinensis. Next base: position 324,665,885 of record NC_134711.1, on the reverse strand, counting down.
AAAAACCTGTGGAGCGACCACACCTCAAATGTGCTTTTGCGCAAGGAAATCAAGAGTAAAATGGCAGAACAGAGGGCTTTCTCCACCGTAGGTAAACCTCCTTTTACGAGGCATAACTCCCTTTTGCACAAGAGTTCTTGTGCAAAAAGGCAAGTGTGGATGCTTCAGAGGAGTTTCTTGCACAAGAAACCTCTATGGGGAAAAGCACAGGTGCTCTGATGGCCATTCTGTGAATTGCGCAAGAAAGCGCTGATGGCCAGAGTGTCCATGCAGTGTGGATGCTCTCTTGAACAAAAGCCCATGGCTTTTGCCATGTGCTTTGAGGTGTGGACGTGCTCTTGCGCAAGACGTTTTTGCGCAAAAACTCTTGCACAAAAGGCTTCTTGCGCAAGCAGCACGTAGTGTAGACATAGCCTTTGTGTATGAGGTGAATCAAGTTGGGGGGAAGTAAGGCGTTAACATGCACTGTAAGGCAGTGGTTCTCAACCAGGAATATGCTCTACCTGGGGCTGCTCAGAGGTCTTCCAAGGGGACACACCGACTCATCCAGTGATTTGCTTCGTGCTACAATAGGCTATATCAAAAGCACTAGTGATGTCACTAGTACCAGCTAAACTTTCATACATTGACTTGTTTATATGCCTGTCATAGGCTATACACTGAAATGTAAGAACAATATTTGTATTCCCCTTGATTTATTTCATGTATATGGCAAAAATGAGAGTCAGCAATTGCTCAGTTACAGGATGCTCTGACACTTGTGTTTTGATGTCTGATGTGGTAAACAAGTAGTTTTAAAGCGCGGAGACACTTGGGGTGCACAAGGCAAATCAGACTCCTGGAAGGGGCACAGGAGTCCAGGAAGGCTGAGCGCCGCTGTTCTAAGGGACCATACAGGATGAAGTGCCTTGCTGACCTAGGACTGCAGGCACCGGACAATGGCAGGCTTTCTGTTGTCTTTGCTTCGCTGAGGGCTTCTCTGTGCTTGAAATGCTGCAGCTGCCGAGCCACAGTCGGGAAGGGTTCTCCCCTCGGCACAGTTAATCCACCTCCCCGAAGGCAGTAGCTAGGTGACAGAAGAATTTTTCCATCCACCCAAGGCTGTCAACATAGGGACTGAGGGCAGCTGAACTCATGGGTGTGGATTTTTCACAGCTCTGAGCAGCACAGTTAAGCTGATACAATTGGTTTAGTGTAGACCAGGCCCTAGTAACTAGCCTGGGGTGTGTGTGTTTTGAGACTGGATTTTTCCTGCAGAGGAGGAAGTGTGTGGTGTGTACGTGTGTGTCTGTGAGTTCCCATATTAATGATTAATGTGGCCAATGCAGAGGCACTGGGAGTTACTTATTTCCATAATTATCATGAGATCAGACCCAGTGAGGTAAATATTTTACTGCTGGTGGGATCCCAGCAGCTGCTGTGTTGATAGAGGCTGGCCTGTCTAGGCAGCCTCCTGTTTCAGAGGGTGCCAAGAGGAAGGTGCAAGAAAGCCCACCGCATACAGTGTCCACAGGGAAAGTTGGCCCTGAATCTCATGGAGCATGTCCCTGGAGCTGGGCTATATAATATAAAGCAGCAAAAGCCGATGTCTGCGTGTCTGTAAAATGTGTATCCATGGGACCGTATCCGTCTAGCCCAGGGGTGGGCAATAATTTTTGGCCGGCTCCTGGGCAGGGCCGGAAGGGGCGGTGCCTAATCTGGAAGGGGCGTGGCCAGAATGCTTCTGCGCTTCTCCACCCCTAGACCATAACTGTATAAGACAGTGGTTCTTTGCCTCCCCCCCCTTATAGTCCCCCCTTCACACTAGGCACCCATGCCCCTGGCAGGGCGGGAAGAGGCTTCACACACTGCCCCGCCCCCCAGCCCCCTGATTGGCACTTTGAAGTACCGTGCGCTCCTTGCAGGACCGGGGGGAGGTCGATGGAAACTTCACACGCGCCTCCCACTCCCAGGCCAATCAGGGCTTGGGGGCGGGGGAGCGTGTGACATCTCCTCCCGCCCTGCGAGCAGTACCTGGCGCTTCACAGGGCGGGAGGAAGTTTTGCACGCTCCCCCGCCCCCAGGCCCTAATTGGAGGCCCTTTTGTCCATCTCTGGTCTAGCCCTCGGGTTACGCTCTAAGTGCTTTGGAGCAGATGAGCTCATAAGAAAAACCACCCCAGGGCCTGTTTATAAAGCGTCTGTTCTCTTACCTCTTTGGGCTTGGCCGGCTAAGGGAGCAGCAGGAGCCTCTGCATTCCCCTCTGGCACTGCTAGCTCGCCACGGCTAACCAGCCTTTCCCATCCCGTTACAGTTCCTACATCTACCAGAAGCGCTGGGTGAAGCTTGACGCCGACTACCTCCGATACTTTGACAGTGAAAAGGTGAGTGGGGAAGGGAAAAGCTAGGCCGGTGGGTTGGGCGTTAGCCTGACTCTTGAGAGACCTGGGGGGAGGGTCAGTGCCCTGTTTCGCTGCAGACTTTCTGTGTGACCTCGGGCCAGTCACTTAGCCTCTCTGGGCCTCAGTTTCACCATCTGTCCAATGGGAATACCAGCCCCGCCCTGCTGAGTGAAGGAGAAATGCTTGACAGGTTGTGTGGTGCTTGGATACTGCAGTTGCAGGGCTGTGGAGATCCCTAATCTAGATAGTTTGGCTTTGGTATCTGCCACCCCGGCTGGGGCGGAGGTGCGATGTTTGGGTTGGACCTGCCCCCAGTGTCTGAGGGATGGGGACCTTTTCTTCTGGTTCAAGTCCCCCTCTGCAAGGAGTCCAGAGTCATAATAACTTGCACTCCATGCTGGGCCATGTGTGAGGTCTCAGAAGCTAAGCAGGCTTCAGCCTGGCTGGTATGTGGAAGGGAGACCCCTTCAGAACCAGGGTGATGTGCACCTCCATCAGTGGTGTACTTGTCTCCTAGTCAGTCCAGGATTGGCACAGTCAAGGCCTTCTCATTGGCCTACACTCATTGAAGGTTCCAAATACCATCAAAGTTGATGTGAAATGCAGCCACCTCTGGGGTGGAGGCAATAACAGTTTAACAGCACGCTGGGACGTGGGTGAGGAGACGCTGTCCAGCAGAAATTGCCAGAGGGACTGTGGTGAACAGAATGCAGCAGCCCCTCTGTGGTATGGGGCTGGTGGTTGACATGTCATGACCGTGAGGGCTAGGGTGCATGGGTTTTTCCATGGGGTCGGTTCCCCTCTGGGTGTGGGGGTGTGACCTGTGTCCCTCTCTGCTGCAGGACACTTACTCCAAGCGCTTCATTCCTGTGTCCTCAATCTCCCGCGTGGCCAGCATTGGGGACCAGAAATTCGAGGTGATCACCAACCACAGGACCTTCGCCTTCCGGGCTGAGAGCGATGGTGAGGGCAGGGAGTGTTGCTCCTGGGGCTGGCAGCTGGGTGGGCGGGAGAAGGAAGCAGAGAGAGGGGAAGCTGCTGCTCCTATTTCTCCCTCCCTGCCTTGGGGAGATGTCTGGTGCGGGTGCTCTCTGCTCCTGTATCTTGCTCAGGCTGGTGTCCCCAGGGATGGGCGCTTTCCCCAGCCTCTAGGGAAACCATTCCACACCCTGACGGACCCCACTGGCAGGAGAGACTCCCATGGAGCCAGCTGATATTCCTCTTCCCATTGCTGCTGGTTATTCCCCTCTGGCTCCCTCCCCCAGCCCCGGCAGTAATCCCTCTTCCACCTGCTAATCCTACCAAGAGGACAACACCAGGCTATCCCCACCCCTTCACCTTCCTTTAGCTGAGCTTTGGCTCCGTCTGCTTCCAGCAAGTCACTCGCTGTCCGGTCCATCTTTCCAACCAGCTATGAGCTTCGGGGGCAGGGACTGAATCCCCCGCCCGGGGGGCAGCTCCTTCCTGGGTGCCCATTAATAACACTCCCATCCCTGAGCAGAGGGGCTCTGGAGATGCTCTCCTGCCTGGTGGGTCGAGGAAGCCGCCTCAGCCCACGACCAGCCCTTGCTGCTCTGCAGAGCAAAGGCCCAAGCTGTAAACCCACACTCCTGCCGCCCTTTATGCCTCCCACAAATGTCCCCAGTGGGGGGGGGAGGGCTCCGCCCATCGTGCGCCCCAGCTTTGGAGTCCCTCCTCTGGCAGGGTGTAAGGCTCCGAGCTGACCCCGGGCCCTGTTTGCCCCACAGCGGACCGTAACGAGTGGATGAGGACCTTCCAGCAGATGGTGGATGAGCAGAAGTTCAGGGGCTTGAACCGGATATCCCTCTTCCAGCCGGCCAATGGCATCCTGGACACGGTGGACAAGTGCGGCCTCCTGGAGCTGCGGGGCTTTAAGAACAAGCTGTACGTGGTGGTGTCTGGAGACAAGGTTTTCCTGTACAAGAACGCCGAGGTCTGTATCCACAGCGGCTGTCTCCTGCCAGGGAGCAGGGGAAAGGGCTCCTCACGCCGTTCTTTCTCCCTTGTCCCCTCTTCCCTTCCTCCAGCCTCACTTTATGCCTTGCTTGCTCGCACCCTCCTCCCCTGCCCCTGCCCCCTCTGGGCTCTGTCCCCACGGCCGCCCAGAGAGTTTGTGAGCAAGGCTGTTGTTAGCAGGAGGGATGGGAGCAGCGAGCGCTTGAGGCTGGTTCCCCTCTGTGCTGGGGGCTGCTCGCTCCCAGGGTGGGAGAGCGTTCCTAGGCACTCAAACGGGACAAAGCAGGCAGAGCGTGGGGGAAGACACCTCATTTTACACATGGGCAGAGTAGGCCCTGGGTAGATCCGGGTGGGAACCGTTTTTGGATCGGGGGGCTGCTGACCCACTGAACAATCGGGCTGCAAAAAAGTGAGAAGCAAAACAAAAAGTCACTGACGTGGCTCGGGACAGAGAAGCAGAAAGATACTCTCAGGGGGGCCAGGCTAGTTGATTTTTCTGGCCCCTCCATAGGCTCCCCTCAAAAATGAGGGGTTCAGTGTGTGGGAGAGGGTTGCGGGGAAACAGGCTTGGGCTATGGGGTCTGGGCGGAAGGGAAGGTACAGGAGCCTCGGGGATTGGATCCAGGCTAGCAGGGGGCTGAATCTGGCCCCGAGGCCATATGTTCCCCACCCCCGAGGTGGATGAAGGGCTGTGCCAGAAATCCCACAGGGAGTCGGAGCAGAGCAGGAAATGAACCTGTCTCTCTGGTCCAGCCCGGTAAGCCCCATACTCCCCCCCCCCATCCTCCACGGAAGTGCTGGCAGGTGGGGATCAGGCCAGGAGTTTAGTCCCACAGGGCGGAGAGGGACACTGAGGGCGAGTTGCGCTGGAGGTGGGCGTGTGACGTGGCCATTTGTGGTGCCCCTGCTGGTGTGCTCTCCCCCTCTTCCCTCCGCCTGTCTCCGCAGGAGGGAAGTGTTCCCTCCAGCAGGACTTGAAAGAACTCTGCAGACTGTGGTCTCTGCGGGCAGGGGCTGAAGTCCTGTGCCCTGCCCATGGCAATCCCTGTCCCGCTCCGAGACCCTAGGCTGCTTTGGCACATCTGCTCCGGGTAGGATTTGGGGATGGGTCTGATCCAGACTTCTGTACCTTGGGGAAATCTGCATTTGGGTTGGGACTCCTCAGCGTGGAGTCCGACACAGCCCCCGGTGCTCACACTGGTGTTGGTTCAGATGGGCCGTGTGGGCCCAAAGACTCCGAGGTGTAAACGTAACCCGGTGCTTACTGTCCAACGTTGCGTGGGTTTAATCGGGGCTTGGGGTTTGGTGCACAGAGACCTCAGCATGCTTAGCGATGGATTAGCGAGGACGATGGATTTTCCCGTCGCTTTGAGGCACGAATGTTCCGCTAGTATTGACTTAACTGCTGGGTTAGGGCTTCTTCTATGGGAAGCGAGTCCAATCCCCCGTTGAGGGGAGGGGTTGAGACACTTGTCTGGCGACGTGCTCTCTTCTCTTGCAAAGGCCTTGCACGCCGCACCTCAGAAGTGGGCACGGACCTCGCCATCTGCGTCTGCCCAGTGCAATGAGTTCCCGGGTTTTCACGTCTGTCTTAGAATTGTAGGACTGGAGAGGACCTCGAGAGGGCATCTAGTCCAGTCCTCTGCACTCGCGGCAGGACTAAGTATTCTCTAGACCAGCGGTTCCCAACCATTTCCAGATGGGGACCCATTTTGACAATTCAGGAAGACTTGGTGACCCACGGCAATTCAAAAACGGGGGGAGGAGGGCAGGCAGTGCCACCTGGGGAGACACGTGGCGACCCTTTTGAAACGTAATGGCGACCCATATTTGGGTCCCAACCCAGAGGTTGGGAAACCCTGATCTAGACCATCCCTGACAGGAGTTTGTTTAAATTGCTCATAAAAATCTCCAACAACAGAGATTCCACAACCTCCTCAGGCATTTTGTTCCAGTTCTTAACCACCCGGACAGGAAGTTTTTCGTAATGTCCAACCTAAACCTCCCTTGCTGCAGTTTAACCCCAGTGCTTCTTGTCCCAGCCTCTGAGGTTAAGGAGAATCATTTTTCTTCCCTCCTCCTTGAAATAATCTTTTAGGTGCTTGAAAGCTGTGTGACGTAGTGGGGGTACCTGGCTGGTTTCTATGCTGCTGGCTCTGGGGTAACCCCCACTGGCTGCCGTGGGTACCACGACCCAGCAAAACAGGATGAGTCACTATGCAAACCAGTCTGGCCAGACACCCCCCATGGAGAGGAACAAAGGAAGGTGGAATGCTGCCCTGGCTGGGGGGCAGGGCTGGAAGAGAGTTAGTTAGTGGCTGGCTGTCTGGGAGCATGGAGGAGACAGCCTAGGGAAAGGGGCTGGAGTTTAGGGGCCCAGTCTCCCCCATCTCAAGGGGGCCTGAGGCATCCTAGCCCAGCTCTGTGACCAGATTACATCTGTGCTGTGCTGTATCCTGGAGAGGCAATAAACTTCCTCTATTCCACCGGCTGGTGCAGTCTGTTTGTGCCATTTCGGGGTGCAGGAGACGGGGGACCCCCAACGCGCCGTCACAAGCTGCTATAAAGTCTCCTCTCCGTCTTCTTTTTTCTAGACTAAACAAACCCAGTTCTTTCAGTCTTCCCTCAGGGCATGTCTACACTAGGAAATTATTTTGAAATAACTAAATTCGAAATAATAACACCCAAAATAACTTTTTTGACATACGCTTATTCCCCGAGGAAAATGGGAGTACAGATTCCGAAATAACCAGCCTGTTCTTTCAAAATAACGGGCTTAGTAGTGTGGACGCTCTGCATATGATTTCGAAATAAGGGGGGCTGTTTCAAAATAACTCCCTAGTGTAGGCCGGGGCTCATGGGCCATGTTTTCCAGGCCTTTAAACATTTTTGTTGCTCTTCTCCGGACCTTCTCCAAATTGGCCGCATCTTTCCTAAAATGTGGTGCCCAGAACTGGACACAGTACTCCAGTTGAGGCCTCATCAGCGCTGAGTAGAGAGGAAGAATGACTCTTTAGGTCACCCTGTTCACTCCTATTCATTTTGCCTGCTCTGGAGTTGGCTTTCAAGGAATCTTTGCATCGGAGGGTGGAACAAGCCTCAGAGCAGGCTCCCGTGCCCAGCTGGCCCCAGAGCGCCGCTTTCAATATACGGGAAACCTCCATGCAGCCCTGGGGCCTGACCCAGCGAAGGTCAGCCCTGTGGAGCGTACTCCGGAAGCCAGGGCATCTCTCAAGGGCTTCCTGCTGCTTTCCATGGCAAACGCACCATTTAAAGTCCTTTGTAACCTTCAGGTCAAGGTAGAGAACAGAAGGATGAACAGTGAAAGCACTGGAAATGCAAACTATTCAGAAAGACTTCCCTTGCAACAGCCTTCTTCCCTTTCCTTGGAGCTGTAAAAGGTTTTTATAAGGAACACCTGCTTGTTTGCCCGGCTTCTGAGATGGTATCAGAGATATAATAGGGGGGGTGGGGAAGAGTCAGCTGAGATGGCCTGGCACCGCTGGCGGTACAGTCCAGTCCTGTTTCCTAAGAGAAACACCCCCAAAACGGAAGAGAAACAAGCAGGAGAGAAAATGCAGCTTCTGTCAGTTTCCCTTTTCTGACAAAAATGATGAGGGGTTTGGAACGGGTCCCATATGAAGAGAGACTAAAGCGACTGGGACTTCTCAGCTTAGAAAAGAGGAGACTGAGGGGGGTCTATAAAATCATGAGTGTTTTGGAGAGGGTGCATAAAGAAAAGTTCTTTATTAGTTCCCATAATAGAAGGACTAGAGGACACCAAATGAAATGAATGGGTAGCAGGCTTCAAACTAATAAAAGAAAGTTCTTCTTCACACAGCACATAGTCAACCTGTGGAACTCCTTGCCACAGGAGGCTGTGAAGGCTAGGACTATAATAGAGTTTAAAGCGAAGCTAGATAATTTCATGGAGGTTAGGTCCATAAAAGGCTATTAGCCAGGGGATAAAATGGTGTCCTTGGCCTCTGTTTGTCAGAGGCTGGAGATGGATGGCACGAGACAAATCGCTTGATCATTGTCTTAGGTCCACCCCCTGTGGGGCACCTGGTGCTGGCCACTGTCGGCAGACAGGATACTGGGCTAGATGGACCTTTGTTCTGACCTAGTATGGCCGTTGTTATGGTCTTATGTTCTTCTGTCTCTGGTGGCGCTGGAAGGACACAGGCCCAGTACATGCCTGCGGTCGGGTACCCTTGTCGGGCTGTGCATGGCAGTGCTTTTACCTGCCTCTTCCTGGTGCCAGGCTGCGTTGCCAAGAACACAGGCTTGGCTGCCTAACCCTGGCTCTGCTCAGGCAGCATTTAAAAGCAGAGAGAAGAAAGAAAGGGAGGAAGGAAGAGACCCCGGGGGAGGATGGACAAAATCACACATTCCATAGGGTGGTTGGCCTGCTGTGGTCAGGACCTCTCTGGGGTCAGGACAGCCATGGCCCACTGGCGCAGCGATAGATCCTGGAGGTGATGGGAGTGGCAGTCAGGAGGATAAAGTTCACTCCAGTGGCTGTTGAGAGACAGCTGCTGCTGCTGCTAATTTGCCCCCAGATGCCTGTTCCAGACGGGCCCATCCGCTCCTTGTACTGCCCAGCCGTCCAGCCTCATTCCCGACATTGATTTCCAGCCCCACACTGCTCATTTGCCAGGCGCGATCTTAACCAGGGCTTGAGTTACACCCACCGGCCTTGCTTGTGTCCCCAGTCGGTCCGTCTCTCTCCCGGCTGCACCTCTTCCCACCCACAGAGTGGACTATTCAGAAAGGTCCGTATGCTTTGCCATAGTTGAGCTCCCAGTGAGGAGATCTGTGCAGGCCAAGTTACCATGACAACTGCAGGGCTCATGGGTCCCATAGGCAACCGTGGCACTACCAACACTGGGCACTTGCACCCTGAACAATATGCCCTCTACATTTGCCATCCGTGTGTGGAATAAATTGTGTTTTGTGCACCGAGGCATGTGCGGATGTGCACCACCAGGAGAAACACATGCTGTTAGCTGTGCGTGCTGTGGGCACATTGCTAATCAGCTGGGCGGCATTTGAATCTCTCCTGGGTGGCCGCTCGAGTGCTCGGTTACAGGGAACGCTGACCGTGGAGTGGGGTGGGGTTCCCGGAGGTTCCTTGGTGCTGGGGGTGCAGGGCTGAGTTTGTCTCCGCTCCCTTTCAGCTTGCTGCTTCGCTCCCCCATGCGGAACGGCTGTCCTGACTCTGGAGGGCAGGAGGGGAGTCCCATACTGCTGTGTCCTGTACTGCTGATCTCTAACCCCGTCCTGGCTTTCTCACCCCATCAGGATTTCCGGCAGGGGATCGGCATCACTTACATCGAGATGAACGTGGGGAACGTGAAGGACGTGGACAGGAGGGGGTTCGATCTGACGACGCCTTACAAGATTTTCAGGTGAGGGGGGCCCTAGGCGCCGTGCCCCAAGGGCGCTGTTCCTTCCCCCACCCCTGTACAACATGTGTCTCACTCCAGCCCCGCTCTCTGCTGGCTCTCAGCTTCTGGGCGGACTCGGACCAGGAGAAGGACGAGTGGGTGGAGGCCATGCAGCAATCCATCGCCGAGGCCCTCTCCAACTCGGAGGTGGCGGAGAAGATCTGGTCGGTGGAGGCAAACCGGTTCTGCGCCGACTGTGGGTCGCCCAACCCCGACTGGGCCTCCGTCAACCTTTGTGTCGTCATTTGCAAGAGATGCGCAGGTATCGGCCGAGACCAGGGGGTGCGAGCCATGGGGATTGGGATGGAGGTTGGGGCTGGCGGCTTAGAGCATGGCACATCTCTGGCTTCAGCGGTGGCCCCCGGCTTGGCCTCTCCAAGGCCCTTTTTCCCCCATCTCGCAGACCGGGCTGGTCCTTCTGCCCTCCTTGGGGATTGCTGGGCTAGGGCAGAGCAGTGCCCCCTCAGCCGTTTCGGAGGCAGGCTCAGGAACCATGCTCCCTTCCCCCCGAGTGGACACCCATGGAATTTCCTGCTCCAGGAGACGTTCTTCCTAACTCAGAAACGGAAATGCAGGATCCGTGCAGGGGCAGCTGCAGCCAGGTCCGGACGAGGCTGCTCTTTGCCCAAGCATGTTTCACTGGGGGGCTGCAGAGCCGCAGTGGGATTTCACTGAGCCGCCTGGCAGACACACGGAGCCTGAGGCGCCCTGCATCAGAGTCTGTTCCTGAGCATGCCCCAGCTCCTCGGTCTTGCCAGCCTTGCCAGACTGGCCTGTGAAACAGACCACTCCCCTCACTGACACAGCTGGGCCAGCCGCCCCCTACCCCGGCGGAGACACAGTTCGGCTGGCAGCCGAGTGTTTGAGATGGCTTAGCTAAAGTCCTTCAACTCCCTTGGCCCGCATACGCTGCCCCTCCACAAGGGGCACTTCTGGCAGAGCTGTGCCTCACCGTAGCGGAGATGGGGAAACTGAGGCAGGGAGGCGCAGTGACTGGCCCCAGGCCCTGAGCAGAGCCACTGCTGGGCCACCACCAGTGCTGCTTTCTAATGAGACGTTTGCTTTTGCTTGCCAGGGGAACATCGGGGGCTGGGGCCGAGCATCACCAAAGTGCGGAGCCTAAAGATGGACAGGAAGGTGTGGACGGAGGAGCTGATTGAGGTACCAGTGCAGACCCCCGTGGGCTAGCGGGTGGCAAGGGGGGCTCGTTCGTAGCCGGCTGCGAAAGCCCGCCCTTGCTGGTTACGCACACACCCGCAGGGCCTGGGACACACCGTACACAGCCCGACTGGCTGGCTGCCTGCCTCTGGGAAGTTCAGCCCTCCCCAGCTTTGCTTCTGTAGCATCCGCCCGCTGGAGACATTCCCTACCGCTCCCGCGGATCTGGAAATAAACCTGCCTTGATGCCTCTGTCCGTGTCTGGGACTGGGCGCCCAGATGTGCCTGGCTGCAGACAGCAGAGCTCTCTGGGCAGTCCCTGCTGCGTGGCCCAGAAGCAGGGGAAAGGGATCACAAGCGTTAACAGCCCCCCTGCCCCTGGTGATAATCTTATCTGGCCCCCAGACCACAAAGCCTTGCTGCCCACTCCTGCAAGTCCCAGAGCTGCTGGCCGAGGTAGTGACGTCCTCCGCCCTCTCTGCATGCCGGGAAGGACCGGACGCATGCAGCAGTGATCTGGCACTGGTTGTGCCCCCGAAGCTGGCGGGAGCGAGGGTGGAGCTGGCAGTGGGGGTGCAGGTGCTGGTGGGTGCCTACTGGCTGGATGTGCAAGAGAGAGGCCGGAGCTGCAAAGGCCCCTTAGCTTGGACCCTGGCTGCTTGCAAGAGCCCGGCTGCACCTCCCTCACGCTGCAGGGTCTGACCCCTCGGCTGTTCTGAGGTGAAAGTGTCACCCCACCTCTGTCACTCCCCACCTGGAGCCCAGCCCTCCATGCCCCATGCCCTGCGCTGGAGCCCGGCACCCCCTGACCCATACCTATGCTGGAGCCCGGCACTGTACCCAGCTCTCCCTGCCCTATACCCTGCGCTGGAGCCCGGCACTCCCTGCCCCGTGCCCTGTCCTGGATCCCAGCACTCCCTCCCCTATACCCTGCACTGGATCCCGGCACTCCCTGCTCTATACCCTGCACTGGATCCCGGCACTCCCTGCTCTATACCCTGTGCTGGATCCCGGTACTCCCTGCTCTATACCCTGTGCTGGAGCCTGGCCCTCTTTCCCCCCCGCCATGCAAGCTGCTCCTCCTCGCCAGCTGATCAGACTCCGGGCCCTTCACCACGGAGCAACCCCAGACAAGGACTCAGCCTTCCCCGCCCTTCTCCGGGACAATGGGATCGGGACGCAGAGCACAGCATGCTGGGAGATTATCCACTACCAGGGTGGCCAGAACTGCTAGCAGCTTGGCCCGTGTCCACCCGGAGCCTGGCTGTGTCTGGCCTCCATGTTCCAGACCCCTCTCCCACGCCCCACAGCCGGCTCCCGCCTGCACCGCTCCCCGCGGACACACCGTGAAAGTGCTTCCAGCTGCTCCCTAGCTGCAGGCAGCACATTCCTGCTCTCCCCCTCCTCTAAGGCCACACTGACCCCCATTAACCCCCAGTGGCCCCCGCCGGGTGAAGTGGAGGGATATACCCGCAGACAGCAAATCAGGGATGTTCTCCTAGATCTCCCAACAGCCCCCCCGCCCCGGTACCTCCCACCTCCTTCCCCCTGCGGGGAGAGACCAGGCCCCCAGGACTGTCCGTTCCTTCTTACAGCCTCTCCCCGCCTTCTAGGCCCTGCCTCTCCCCGCTTGGAGACCTGCTCTCACTTGTGGGGCGCAGCCGTGCGATGATGGTGTTTGCGGTGCACTACCCCTTTGGATTACAAAGGGCTCTGCTTGCTGGGAAGTCCGGCAGCTGTTTGGTGCCTAGGACAGTGTAAGGCCGTGTACCCATTAACTCCAGGAGAGAATGCAGACGGGAAGAGACACGCCAACGGCATCCCTCCTGGGAACTGCGCCTTTCTTCTTCCAGGTGTTCTGTACCAACAGTAAAAGCAGGGCCCTTGGCTTGCATTCATGAGCAACCCTACAATAACAAATCAGCACACACAGCTCTGGGCTGCTGAGCAACCCTACAATAACAAACCAGCACACGCAGCCCTGGGCTGGTGAGCAACCCTACGATAACAAACCAGTGTGCACAACCCTGGACTTGCGAGCAACCCTACAATAAACAACCAGCATGTGCAGCCCTGGCCGTGGCAACCCTACAATAACAAACCACTGTGCACAGTCCAGGTCTTGGGAGCAACCCTACAAAAACAAACCAGTGTGCTCAGCGCAGCTCATGCAAGCGACCCTACAATAACAAGCCAGTGCAGGAGGAAGAACATCAGTAAGGAAATGCGACTCTCAAAGCGCAGAGGCTACTGCACATGAAAGTGAGGAACAATCGCATTAAAACAATGGTGTCCTTTTTGTAACCTGCAGCTGGAGCCGACAGGCCCGCGCTTGGCTCTGCAGATGTATTTCTGCGGCAGGAAGGGGAGCGGGGGGCTTGGCAGCCCTGGACAGCGAGGGCTGCCAGAGAACAGGCTTAGCGGCTGAGCAGAGTTCTCCGCAATGGGTGCCAGGGAAGAGGTGCGTTTAGGCCAGCCAGGGCCCTTGGGGGAGTGTTCTGCAGAGCACAATCCCAGCCTGGCTGAGGGGGTGGAGATGAACTAGAAGAAGGCTGAGGGTTAGCTGGTTTCCATGTCTGTCTGCAGTAGGGAGTTAAATGGCATTTAATCAGCTAATCAACTAGTTAATTAGTTGATAAGGGGAAAACTGCAGAGCCGCAGCAGGGTTGGCTCAGAATCCTAGGGCAGGACCAACCCCAACTCAGTCATCCCAGCCAGGGCTTTGTCAAGCTGGGACTTAAAAACCTCTCGGGGTGGAGATTCCACCCTCTCTCTAGGGAACCTGTCCCAGTGCTTCCCCACCCTGCTGGGGAAATAGCTTTTCCTAATAGCCAACCTAGACCTCCCCCACTACAGCTTGAGACCATTGCTCCTTGTTCTGCCATCCGTCACTGCTGAGAACAGCCTCTCTCCATCCTCTTTGGAACCCCCTTCAGGAAGTTGAAGGCTGCTCCCAAATCCCCCCTCGCTCTTCACTTCTGCAGATTAAATAAACCCAAATCCCTCGGTCTCTCCTCGTAGGTCATGCGCTCCAGCCCCTGAATCATTTTGATTGCCCTCCGCTGGACCCTCTCCAATGCACCCACATCCTTTCTGGAGTGGGGGGCCCAGAACTGGACACAATACTCCAGATGTGGCCTCACCAAAGCCGAACAAAAGGGACTAATCACTTCTCTGGATCTGCTGGCAATACTTCTCCTAGTGCACCCTAATATGCCACTAGGCTACAAGGGCATCCTGTGCTGGCGGCTGCTGCTGCGGTGGCGGCAGCTACGGCTGGTGTGGCGGCAGTGGCTCGTGCAGCGGCCCACGGTCAACATGGCGGCTGTGGCTGGTGGCTGCGGCTCCAGCTGTGGCTCGTGTGGCAACTGCAGCTCGTCCAGCGGGGGCAGCTGCTCCTGTGCTCTGGCAGGAGCTCCTTCCCCTCCGGTAGTTAGCCCCCACTGAGCTGCTCCTCTGGCCTTTATACTGGGTCTGCAGTTGGAGCATGCCCAGTAGGGCTGGAGGGGCGGGGCCTTCTCAGCCCAGCAAGCCTGGCGATGCCCCGTCACAACCTTACCGTCCCGTTATCCAATCCATACTTCCTTAACTTGCTGGCAAGAATACTGTGGGAGATCGTAACCCCGCTGCGGCCCAGCCTTTTAAACGTATTAAGAGCCACAAGCGAAAGCACAGCAAGGGGGACTGGGCGCAAGCCGGGAATCGGCTGTCCCGGCTCACGTCTGGTCCCCCACTACACCTCTGCCTCCCCTGCCCCTCTGCGGAGATGGTGCTGGGGGGAATCAGCTTTTAAGCCAGCTCCCCCCAGCATTGCCTTCCCCCCCACTTTCTACCTCTCTCTGATAGAGGCAGCAAGTGGGGCGGAGGGGGAACGACTATGCGACTCACTAGTTGACTAGTCGCTTACATCCCTAGTTTGCAGGGACCCGCCCTTTCACGCCTGTGCAACGGGCAGTTTCACAGGTGAACAACAAATGCGCCCACATGAATTCTGGGGAATTAAATTCCCAGCTCTCTCTCTTCCCCCCACTCCTGGTTCTTCTATTGGTGCCCATCACCGTGGGCTCTGATCTCCATGCTCAGAGTCATAGGTTGGTACGTCAGAGCCAGCAGGGACCATTGCGATCACGATGTCTGATCTGAATAACACCGGCCATAGGACTTCCTGGAATTAACCTGTCTGTCAGTCTCTTTGTTCAGATCACACCAGTAGCTCCGCCTTCCCCACTCAAATGCCTCTGTGAACACATGGGCTTTGCACGTGCCTTGCAGGGGAGCCCGTTTTGGTGGAGTGGGCGGAGGCGAGTCCTAGTGGTCCAGGTGCCCACTCCCCATCAATTGTTCCCTCTAATTTTTTCCATCCACATGCAGAATAAATTTTATTACGCGCATCAAGGCATGTGCCGATGTGCACCACCAGTAGAAACACATGCTGCCAGCTGTGGGCGCTGTGCGGATCAGCTGGGCAGGACCTGAATCTCACTAAGGTGGCTGCCCAGAGAACACTGCTCCCCCAAGCACATGGCTCAGACCGGCTAGGCTACCACGCCTGGAGAGGGGATGCTTCCCAGAGATGCAGGGCAGGGCTTTCTGTGAACGTGCCTTTGGGCGCTCGGCAGCGATCACAAGCCCGCCATCTCCTGTGCGTTATAACAGGCAGGTTCGGGCTGTTTGCTCCCTTTGAACATGCCCAGTGCTGTGCTGGGCACACGCCCCGCAATTTGTCAGGCAGCCCAGGGGGGTCTGGCGGAAGGGCAACAGGGAGGCCGTGGCGCACGCGCAGAGATGCCAGCCTGGGCCGTTCACGCTGCCGCTTCTGTTTTGCCTCCCCAGCTCTTCTGCCAGGTTGGCAACGGGGTGGCCAAACAGTTCTGGGCAGCCAACGTGCCCCCCAGCGAGGCCATCCACCCGGCGAGCGGGAGCCAGGAACGGCGGCGCTTCCTCGTTGCCAAGTACAAGGAGGGCAAGTATCGGCGCTACCACCCACTCTTCGGGAACCAGGAAGAGCTCAACAAGGTTGGTTCCTGGTGGTCTCACGATCACATTCAGGGGAAGGGCTGGTCTATTCCTTCAGTGGGTCTCCGTCATCTGAAGAAGGTGAGCAGGTGGGACCTCCTGCCCCCTGGGTCCACATGCCAAAGGGCCTCTTTCAGCACTGGGAGAGACTGGATTTTCCTCCTGACCATCTGCAGAGGCAGCACGGCCTAGTGGGTGGTGCGCAGGCCTGGCAGCAGGGTACTCCTAGGCCTGGCTGTGCCTGGTTTGCTCTCTGAGCTCTGCCTTGCTGCCGGAGCCCAGGTGTCCACAAATGCTTACCGATGGGGACCACGCTTAGCCTAAAGATTCTAGGGACACTCACACAAACGGAGAGTAAGCCGATTGTTCTGGCCAAATTCCAGTTAAGAAATAGCATCCTGGCTCCCTGAAATTCTCTTTGAAATGTTCCTGGAATGGTCCCAATATGTCATGAAATGTTGCTGTGTGCTGTTCAGTAGCTGCTGGGTCCCACCCCAGAGTTGGCTGCATTTCAGTGTGGGAAGAAGTGATTCCTGTGTGTGATTCCTGTGTACAGTCTGTAGCTTGCCTCATGACGAAGGGGGTCTGCATAATTACCAGCACTTTTTGCTTAGCACCTGCAGTGTCCACAGAGCTCTTAATCCACATAAATTGGGGTAAACAAGTGCTTAAGTTCTCAAGTTAATTAAATTCTCTCTAGCCAGGGCCCTGGTCCAACGAAGCGCTAGATTTGAGTGTCTGTACCTGGTGTTGGGTGGCCAGGATAAGTCGGGTGTTCTGCTTGTTACCACCCGCCTTGTTGCACGGCAGATACTCTGCTTGAGCTGGCCAAAGTGGTCTCAGACGTGGTGTTGAGGACCCCCAGGCTTCTGGCCTTGGGGGACTTTAAAGTTTACATTGAGGCTGTCCTGTCTGGTCCGGCTTGAGACTTTATGATCACCATGATGACCTTAGGACTATCCCAAGAAATAACTGTCCCCACATAATTGGCAGGTCATACGCTCGATCTAATCTTTTGGACTAAGGGTGATGGAGATTTTGGGAAAACAAAAAGATGTAACACTTTAAAGACTAACAAGGTGGTTTATTAGGTGATGAGCTTTCGTGGGGCAGACCCACTTCTTCAGATCATATTCTGAAAGTGAATAGGCATGACCATTATGTAACAGAGGGATACAATGAAAAAGTAAACAAAATATACAGTAACGAATCAGATACATAGCATAGAAAGTGGGGGTGGGGGGTGGGGAGGAGTGACAAGGAAGGAGGAAATTGCTTATAGTAAGCATCAGTTAAGTGGCTTATCTGGAGTTACTATGAATATCAAAAGGTGGGGATGAAACAAAATACAGGACAATGTAGCACTTTAAAGACTAACAAGATGGTTTATTAGATGATGAGCTTTCGTGGGCCAGACCCACTTCCTCAGATCAAATAGTGGAAGGAAATAGTCACAACCATATATACCAAAGGATACAATTTAAAAAATGAACACATATGAAAAGGACAAATCAAATTTCAGAACAGAAGGGGGATGCGGGGGGGGGGGGGGAGAAGGTAAATGTCTGTGAGCTAATAGTATTAGAGGTGATAATTAGGGAAGCTATCTTTGTAATGGGTAAGATAGCTAGGGTCTTTGTTGAGACCCAAGGTGGGGAGGCTGTCTTTGTAATGTGTAAGGTAATTATCATCTAAATTAAGACCCATTCGCAATGGGTCTTAGCATGAATTTAGCATGAAAAAGAGTTCTGAAGTCTTTCTCTGTAATCTGGTGTTAAAGACTCTTTGTAGTAAGACACAAGTTGTCAGGTCTTTCAGGGAATGACCAGTTTGATTAAAATGTAGGCCAACAGGTTTTTCTGTGTGGAGATGTCTGATGTCTGATTTTTGTGAGCATTAATTCTCTGGCGAAGTGACTGACCAGTTTGTTCAATATACATCACAGAAGGACATTGTTGGCACATGATGGCATATATCACATTGCTGGATGTACAGGACTATGAGCCCTTGATTATATAACTGACATGGTTAGGTCCAGTGATGGTGTCTCCAGAGAAAATATGTGGACAAAGCTGGCAACGGGGTTTGTTGCAAGGGAAAGTTCCAGGGTTAGTTTTAGTGTGGTATGGGATGTAGTTACACTCCCTTTGTCATGGACCGATCACTACCTGGTCAAGTTTAGACTATTTGCTGATCTCCCCCTCCGCACAGGCGTGGGACTGATTAAGATGGGCTGCCCTTGGAGGCTGATGGGTCCAAAGGGTTTCCTGAGATCTCAGCCATTATGGCTAGTGGTCCTGTCGATGCCCTGGGCGATATATGGAACATCGAGGTAGCCCAAGCAGTGAACATGATTGCTCCTAAGCGCCCTTTTTGGGCTAGTCAAACCAAGTTTGGCCCTGGTTTTCTGGGGAGTTGCAGGTGGAGAAACGGGCCGTGCGAGGGCTAGAGTGCCCTTACACGGCTCTGGAGGAGAATTTGAACCGGGTCAATTGCGAGTTAGGGCTGAGTTGCGAGCCTGTTCTGTGACGGCGCTGACAGCGAAGGAGAGTTCTCTGCCCGCATCATGTGTGCACAGTGGCATCCGGTGGAATTGTTTCAAGTGGTGCAAGGCCTCTTACAGCCTGTTCCCTCCTGATGAGATGGAGGAGTCCTCAGCAATTCACTGCAACTTGTTTGCGAAGCCCTTTGCAACTAAGGTTACTCCGATCCGGCCTGACTTGGACTCTGGCTGTCCTGCGAGCGGGGTACGGAATGTGTTGAGCGCACTGCCCAGTCGCTTTTCTTTGGATCAGTTTCAGCTTTTGCAAATGTGGACAAGGTGCTTGGAGGACTGCGACCTATCACGTGCTCGCTCGACTCCAGCCCTTCGTGGCTTATGAAATCAAGCCGGGAAAAGATGACTGGTTGGGTCCCGGAGATTATCAATGTGACTTTTACATCCAGGATGGTTCCCGCTGCCTTGAAAGAGGCAGTGATAAAGCTGTTCCTTAAGAAGCCTTCCTTGGACCCACACAATGTAAATAACTATCACCCGGTCGCTAATATTCCCTTCTTGGGCAAGGTCCTCAAGCAGGTGGTGGCGTTGCAACTCCAAGCTTTCTTGGAAGAAACGGATAATTTAGATCCATTTCAGTCTGGCTTCAGGCCGGGTTTTGGAACAGAAACTGCCTTGATCGCCCTGGTAGACGACCTATGCTGGGAGCCAGACAGGGCGAGTGTGTCCCTGTTGATTCTCTTGGACCTCTGGGAGGCTTTCGACCGTGGTATCCTTGTGGAGTGCCTGGGGAGTTGGATATCGCAGGCACTGTCTTGCAGCGATTCCGGTCCTACCTGGCTGGATGCTTTCAGAAGGTGGAGCTAGGGGGCTGCTGTTCGACCCCATGGTGATTGGTCCCGCAAGGTTCCATCTTGTCCCCTATGCTGTTTAACGTCGACATGGGTCCGCTGGGAGAGGTTGTAAGGAGATCTGGAGGATGGTGCCATCAATATTCAGATGAAACCCAAATCGATTTCTCTGACATCGGATCCAGGTATGGCAGTGACTGATCTGAACTGGTCTCTGGAGGCGGTGATGGACTGGATGAGGTCGAACAGGCTGAAACTGAAGCCAGATAAGACCAAGATCCTGTGGATTAGGAAGCCACCTGTCCGGGAATGTGGTGCATTACCTGTTCTGGAAAGGGCCACACTCCCCTTGAAAGAACAGTGCACAGCTTGGGAGTCCTCCTGGACCCTTTTCTAACATTTGAAAACCAGATTTCTTCGGTGGCCAGGAGGGCTTTTGGGCAGCTCCAGCTGATCCACCAGCTGCGACCCTTCCTGAAGAAGAACGATCTGGCTATGGTGATTCATGCTTTTGTCACATCCCCATTAGACTACTGCAAGGCGCTCTGCGTGGGGCTGCCTTTGAAGAGTCTTCAGATGCTTTAACTGGTCCAGAATGCAGCTGCTCGAGTTTTAACTAACACTCGTTATACGGCGCATGCTATGCCGCTGCTCCGGCAGCTGCTCTGGCTTCCGATATGTTCCCAGGCACAATTCAAGGTCTTGGTTATGACTTATAAAGCCATAAATGGGTTGGGACCGGGGTATTTGCAGGACCATCTCTTCCCATACGAACTGCCCGGGGATGGAGGTCTACTGGGGAGGCTCTGCTCCGTGTGCCTCCACTTATGGAGATACGGTTGACATCTACGCACAGCAGGGCCTTCTCAGCCTTTGCTCCCAGGCTGTGGAATTCTCTCTCCTGGGACATTTGCCTGGCGCCAATGTTGGCACTGTTTTGGTGCTAGGCCAAGGCCACCCATTTTACCTGGGCTTTTATTGGTGTTTAGTTGTGTGTGAGTATGTGTGTCCCACCTCTTGAGGTGTTTTAGCAGGTTTGATGTCCCCCTTTGGGGTTTTGTATTTTACTTTTATGTAGATACTAGACAATTAGCCCGTAATAAGACGGGATTTTCAGGTCTCTCCTCCATGTCGGTCTTTTCTCCTGAGCCTCCGGTCTCTCGCTCCGTCTCTGTCTCTCGTCCGCCTCCTGCTTCTCTCTCTGTCTCTCTCTTTCCCTTCGCCTCCCCCTCCTGCCTCTCACTCGGGGGACCGCGGAGCCCAAATGGCCTTTTGGGCTCCGCACTCCCCGTGCTGCAGGAAGAGAGAAGTCCTAGGCTCCCCGAGTGCCACATGCGCCGTCGCTAGTCACTCCCCAAGGATGCTGGGTGCAGTGCCTTTGGGGAAGGGCAATGGGAATGACCCAGAGCATCTTTCTGCTGCAATCTGCTGTTTACCAGATGGCTGCTGGCTCAGGGCAATGCAGGGAGCTGGCAGTGGAATTCCCTTGCACGCAGTCCAAAGGACCATACAGAACAGAGTGAAACTTGCATTGGGCATAGATCCCGTCCTCACTGAGGACTAGTGGCTTTGCTTGGCCTGAAAAGAACAGGTCTTACTGACCAACAGCTCGAGAACTGGGCCTCTCACAGGCACCTTACCCTCTGCAGAGCTCTGCCGATCAGTATTTGTGTGCATGGGGCCTCGGGTCTATTCCAGGAGTTGGCAGTCCCTGAACACTGGCTTTGGAGCGGGTAGCTCCTTGCAAGCTCCTTCTGCGAAGCTGGGGGGCTCATGAGTGTCATAGGGGCAATAGCAGGGCAGGGGGCAAGATTGGTCGGACATGTGTAATGACCCCCCCCTCCACACTCACTCGTGTGTGAGCAGCAAGGTTGGAACCAGGATGTTTCAATCAGCACCAAAGCAGGTTTGACCGAAGGGAGTAGCTCCTCTAGCAGTAATAAGCTCTTACCTACTAATGGCCCAGCCACCAAAGGGCAATAGGATTCACGCATTGTGCCGCCTAATATATGTTGCTTAAGTCCTAGAGCACTAGAGCTGGAAGGGATCTCGAGAGGTCATCAAGTCCAATCCCCTGCCCTCATGGCAGGACCAACACTGTCTAGATCATCCCTTGTCTAACCTGCTCTTAAATATCTCCAGTGATGGAGATTCCACAAGCTCCCTAGGCAACTTATTCCAGAGTTTAATCAGCTTGAATGAAGACATTAGGAAAAATGTCCAACCTAAACCTCCCTTGCTGTCATTTAAGCCCATTGAACAACAAGCGATCCATCCCCTATTGCCCAGTCCTGCCTTCTGCCAGACAAACAAACTGGAACAGGTACAAAGAAGGGCCACTAGGATGATCCGAGGAATGGAAAACCTGTCTTATGAAAGGAGACTCAAGGAGCTTGGCTTGTTTACTTTAACCAAAAGAAGGCTGAGGGGGGACATGATTGCACTTTTTAAATATATTAGAGGGATAAATACCAGGGAGGGAGAGGAATTATTTAAGTTTAATGCCAATGTGGACACAAGAACAAATGGATATTAGCTGGCTAGTAGGAAGTTTAGACTTGAGATTAGATGAAGGTTTCTAACCATTAGAGGAGTGAGGTTCTGGAACGGCCTTCCAAGGGAAGTAGTGGGGGCAAAAGATCTATCTGGTTTCAAGATTAAACTAGATGGGTTTATGAAGGGGATGGTTTGATGAGATAACAGGATCTTGGTATCTAATTGACCATTCATTATCAGTGGGAAATAGGTCAATGGAGGGATGATAGGAGTTACTAGAGAGAACTTTCTGGGTGTCTGGCTGGTGAGTCTTGCCCACATGCTCAGGGTTTAGCTGATCGCCATATTTGGGTTTGGGAAGGAATTTTCCTCCAGGGTAGATTGGCAGAGGCCCTGGAGGTTTTTCGCCTTCCTCTGTAGCATGGGGTACAGATCACAGCTAGAGGATCTCTGCATTTTGGGGTCTTCAAAGTATTTGAAGGCTTCAATATCTGAGATATAGGTGAGAGGATTATTTTAGGAGGGGTGGGTGAGATTTTGTGGCCTGCACTGTGCAGGGGGTCAGACTAGATGATCATAATGGTCCCTTCTGACCTTAAAGTCTATGAGTAAACACGATATCAACACAATCCAGCTGCGACTCCAGCCCAGAATCCCCAGCTCTGGAGGCTGACACCTTAACCATTAGGCCACTGGGTCACTAGAAGATGTCCTGTTGCTGGCCAGTCACAACAAGCGAGTGAAGTCTACTGGGGCTCAACTTGCCACCTTGGAAGGGTCATTAGCACTGTAGCCCAGATCTCTGCTGCTTGAGAAATAATTTCTTCTTCGGCTGGTAGCAGTAGTAAGCTGTTACCCTTTAAAGACCCAGCCACCAGAGGGCGTTGCGGTGTTATCCTCCCTCTTCTCCCCGCGACCCTTCTAAATACCGCAGGGCAGCAGGCAAGCCCCTGTGATATGGTTCTAAAGGAATTCTTTCAGCGCAGGCTGTTTCCCAGGGGCTCTGTCAGGGAGCTGAAATATTTTAAACGAGCACATTTCAGAGAGCTGTGCAGAGCCTCCCTTTAAGAGACACCTTGAAGCCCTCACTGGTAACTGCTGGTGTCAGGAAAGTTGATTTTTTTCCATGCCCCAGGCAAAGTTGTGGGTGGGGGTGGGGGTAGTAATTAACTTTTGAACTTTTTCCTTTTGCTTCACGCTGATGGTGAGGAAGGAGTGTGGGAGCAGCAACTGGGCTGGAGGACAACAGAAACCAGGCTGGCCGTATCAGATTGCAGCCGCTTTCACTCCTGGGCTTTGTATTTTTGTTTGCTTAGAAAGTCCAGTCCCCGCCCTCCGCCGTCTCTTGGCTGGCCGGAGAGGCGCTCTGGAATTCCTCCTGTGGGCTTGCTTGTTTTCTCTCTGGCCAGCGGCTGCTGTCCCACCCTCTGGTTGTATGACTTCACCCGAGGCTCCTTTAGGAGGGTTTAAAACCAAAGCCGCTCCAAACTTTCTCCCCCACTTCAAGCCCCTTTCCCTTCCCTAGCTGGCCTGCAAATCAGCTCTCTGCTACAGCAGTCTCACAGCCCTCGCCTGCGGGCTTTCAGCCTCCGTCGATAGTTTGTTCCAGCCTGTTTTGCTGAGTTCAGCTTGGAGCCGTCCCCCCGCCCTGGCTTTCGCGGGTGAGGGGGCTTTGTCATTCTCAGTGGATGCTCTGCCCCCATCTCTGTGTCTCCAGCAGCGACTGGACTGGTCTCTTGCCTTCCTTGCCCTGCTGCAGGCCCTGTGCGCTACCGTGACAACCAGCGACGTGGCGGAAACTCAGTCCCTGGTGTTCTGTGGAGCGGAGGTGAGCTGCAACTCTGGGGACCCCGACTTCCCGACCCCCACGGCCATAGCAGAGCAGGCTGGACAGAGGCTGCAGATGGAATTCCTGCTTCAGAACAAAAACTCAGGTAAGCGGAGCTGGTAGGCCTCGGCCGAGCCCCCAAGCCGCAAGCAGAATGGGGTGCTGAACTTTCCTGGCCTGAGAGAGACGGGTGGGATGGGCTAGTGGTTAGAGCATCAGACACGGATGCTCTGTTCTCTGCTCTGCTACCAACTGGCTCAAGGTTACATCCCAAGTCACGGCATGTGCCTCAGTTTCTCTCCTGTGTAAAATAGGGCCGGGCACGCTCACCTCCCTCGCGAGTGAGGCTGGACTTGCAACGTGCCAAGTGCGTTGAGAGCCGCAGTAAGGAGGAGGAGCCAAGTGTTGAGAGCCCTTGAAGAAGCGTATGGGATGTGCCTGCAGATGGCATGGCCTGGGTCCTGTTTCTTGCTTTGCAGCTGCATCCTGGGCATGTGTGTTGGAAGCACTTACCTCGCGGCGTGCTAGGGACCAGGCAGAGCTCTTTGGAGCTGGGCAGTGTTGGCACGCGGGGGTCAGGGCTTTGGTGCTGTGGGTCCTGCATGAATCCAGAACCGCCCTCGCCCCATTCCAGGGCCTGCTCAGAATTCTCCCCTCCCTCATGGGCTGGCCAGAACTGAATCCCTGGTCCCACGGTGGAAGGACCAGACTTGGCACAAACACAGAGGCATTGGGTGTAGCTGAAATCTGGTGAGCTGCCTGGAAAAGCTTTTCCCACCTCTGCAGAGGAAAGTGCCAGGACTGTGATGAGCACGGGAAAAGGGGTTTGAACAAGGAGGGACCTGCCATGGGTGTAGGTTGGCGTCGGCTGGTAGCACACATTTAAAACTTCGTTTAAAAGCCCTTCTTACTGGAAGAACACGCAGCACGCAGCCCGGTCACCATGGGAGCGGCTGCTTCTCTCTCACTGCCCTGGCAGGCTGGCTGGAATCTACCCGGAGCATCTTTCCAGGCTGTGTTAGCACGCCCCAGCAATCCAGGGCAGCGTCTGACTCAAGGGAGCCCTGTGGAGCCGGATCCTGCAGTCCCGTCGTGAGCATCCGAAAAGCTGCTTTCTCTCCCCTTTTCTTCCTGGCCCCTGCGGTGGGAGACAAGAGGCAGCAGACTTGAGTCGGCTCTTTGCTGCTGCTGGCGGAATCTGGAGCGACTCCCCTGAAGCAGTGGTGGTGGGAGGAGATGCCGGTTCCTATTCGGCCTGTTCCCAGTCCCTAAGGGTACGTCTACACAGCAGCGTTATTTATTCCGAAACGACTTAGTGAGCGTGGTAACGGGCCTCTTACTCCGACTTCCGTGAACCTGTCTGTAGGAGGAGTAAGGGGCGCGGGGGGGAAGAGGGCTCTATTTCGAAATGAGTGCTGCGTCGACGCGCCCAACTTCGAAATGGGCTCTTTTGACTGATGCTACACAATTAGCGTCGCTCGAGGTGGGCAGCTTATGTCGAGTTTAGCCCTGATGTGTAGACGTGCCCTAGGAGGCCCGCTGCGGAGCTCCACTTTCCAGCCCACTGCTGGGACCTCTCCAGAAACCAGCACCCAGGGCTTTCTCCCATGGCTGCCTCTGTCTGGCTGTTGTGGCCCAGCCAGTGCTGAGAGAAAGCTGGGGCCTGTGCGATGGAGGGCCAGGAGTCTGTCCAGGGAACCATGCAAAAGACCCAAGTGCTTCGCTGGGGTCTGACCTGTGTGGCGCCAAGCACCCGACCTCCCAGCTGCCTTCCTGCTCCGCATGGCTCCTGCTTCGCCGCATGCGACCCTTCATGAGCGTGTCGAGACACGTACGAGCAGTTCACGGCCTCCGGGGGAACGTATGCTCTGCACCGCCAATATAATCCTCCCTGCACCCTGCAGCTTCGCGAACATTTCTCTGCCGCCTGTGGCCCTGGAGGTTAGACCCAGTCACAGTGCGATGGCGTAACCGTCGGTCTGCAAACAAGCCCAGGTTTTGGTTGGCTTCCGGCCCATCTCTCACCCACAGCTCTGGTTCCCCAGGGCAAAATTCTCAAGTCTGTCGTTCCAAAGGCTTACTCCTGGCTCTTGCACAGCTCCCTTGACCCTGGGAGGGACCCGGACTTTGCAGAGAGCAGGAGAGAAAATGTCCTTCATCGGGGAGTCGACGCCCAGAGGCACGGGGTGAAACCCGGAACAGCGGGCCCGTCAGTCTCTGCCGCTGGGCTGCAGGCCAATCGATAGCACGCTCATGACTGCAATGTCTGAGTGACCTGGAAACCTAGAGAGGTGGTTGAATCTATGGGGGGGAAGGGAGAAATCTGGCCCAACGAGTTTGGAAATGTCAGCACAAAAGGAAATCCAGCTGCTGGGAGCCCTCTCCGGCCTGTGCACGATGAATCAGAGAAATCTGAGCGCTTTTAGGTCATCCAGGCCCTCTCCTGAGGCCCCTCCGGGCTTGCTCCCTGCTGCTTGTGTGCTGAGTCTGCTCAGCAGAGCTCATTTCTGGCCAGGAGATAAGCACCCTCTCTAGGAGGGATGGGCAGGTCAGACTGGAAAATATGCACTCGTGCAGAAGAGGAGCCCAAGTGCTGATGTATCCCCCGTGCCGCTCCCTTTCCTGGCCAGCCGTTTGCGCTGCCGGGATCCCTCCGAGTCCAGACACAAAAGGGCTGCGAATACCGGACTGGAGGGGCTCTTCTCAGGCAATTTTCAGCCAGACCAGAAGCAGACACCTCTGGAGAAACCTGCTGTTCCCATATTGCCAAGGCAGATGGTTCAGAGAGGCCTCTGTAACCTCTCCTAGGCGGGGACCACTCCATGCAGCCCCCTGCTCGCGGCAGGATGGCTAGGGCTGTACTTCGTACCGCACAGCTCCTTACTCGCACAGACCTCCGAGCACCGCACCGAGGGGTCACTGAGCCCCAAAGCACCCATGGCAGCGCTGGGAATAGAACTGAGATCCCCTGCTTCTCACGCCCAGGCCCCGCTGCCCCAACCAGGGTCTGCATCCACATGAAACCACAAAAGACCTCCCTGTGCACATACCCCTCCCCACTGGGCCGGTCTCGCTGATGGTGCCCCAGAGCGGAGCCTGCGAGAGCAGTGTTTAAAGCAGGCCGGGCCACCAGCAGGGTTTTGGCTGTGCTCTTTGGGGTCAGGACTTCATCTTCTCCACGGTTTGTAAAGCGCCAGGAACGCCGTTGGCACTGAAGAAATACTCGTTACCTTTTGCCCTGGTTCTCGGGCGCCCTCCCTGGGAGGAGCTCGATACGCTGCCCAGACGGGGGTGATTTCAGCTTGAATTGTGTCTGTGGGAGGAAAGGAAAGCGGATCTCAGTTTTACAGCAGGGGAAACTGAGGCACAGAGCGGTGCTGTGACTAACTCAAGTGGTCTGTGGCAGAGCTGGGAACAGAGCCCGACTCCCTGAGCCCCAAGCCGGTGTCTCACCCACAAGACCCTCCACCGGACTGGGAGAGGTTTTTTTCCCCCCACGAAGGTTGGCAGGGAATTCAGTGCTGGAGTGGCAGGGCATGAGGACACGGCCTCTGTCTCGCCTCCAGCCTGGTGGTTGGTTTAAGGTTGCTAACCCCTCCCGGCATCCGGTCTGGGTGGCTCAGCAATCCCCATCCTCCGGCTTGCTTGGAAGCAGCTGCACAAAAGGGCTGTCAGCTCGGAGAGCCAAGCTCCGGCTGATTGTGCTGGCTCCTTCCAATGCGCAGGGAAACAACAAGGGACTGTAATAACAGCGCCTCCCCGGCCCGGCCCTGCCTATTGTCGCGGGGCTCTCGGACAGCCTGGAGAGGGGCCAGTTCCGATTCCCTGCTCTCATCCTCCCACAATCCACCTGCCCCTGGGATTGCCCTGAATGTGCCCTCTCACGCCCTGATCCATCCCAGCCTCCGGAGCCGACCGCCAGGCGGGACACGAACCGTTCCCTACATTCCAGCTGGCAGCCCAAGTGCTGGAGCCGTCAGCCCGGGCCCCTCACAGCCCTGCTTCTTCCACGCACCCGGAAAGGCGCAGGAGCCTGGCTTCCGCGGGGACAGCTCCACGGCCGAGCCTCCGCACTGAGATCGCCCGGCCTGCAGTCCCTAGGACTGTGCCTGGCCTCCACCGGCCTCCACGCACTCTTTGGCCCTCCTGGCTGAGAGCTGGTTTGCCACATACCTAGGCTAAGGAGTCACACATTGGGCTAGGCAGCTGGGGAGTGTGGGACGCGGGGTGCAGGAAGTGACCCGTGTACCCCTTGGGAGGGCCGGGGGCTGAGCAGGGTAGCTGGGAGGCAGTAGAGGTGGGAGGGCAGCGAGAGGGAGCAGTGAGGCGGCACTGGGACGCCAAGCCCCAAGCTCCCAGGAGAGGCCCCTGTCCCCGCGGTTACTAAGAGCGCCCGCAGCAGCTCTCAGGACAGTCGAAAACCAGGTGTAACAGGCAGGTGCTGCTCCCTGCAGAGGCCTGGTCTGTCCACTTGATCCCGCACAGCACGTCGTGTCTGCACTTCCTACCACCCCCGCCCAGATGCAGAAGGTTCGTTCCCTGCACTGCTAGCTTGCCATGTGTGACGTAGTGTTGGTACCTCGCTGGTTGCTGGGCTTGGGCTGTGGGTGACCCCCACTGGCTGCTGTCTGTACCACGGCCCAGCCGAGTAGCTGATGGGACAGGGAGGGAACCTGTTCAACCAGTTACCTCCCAGGGAGAGGAACAAAGGAAGGTGGAATGCCGGGGCAGGGCTGGAAGGGACGGTTTTTAGTCACGGTCTGGGAAGCAGAGGAGAAGGAGCTAGGGAGGGGGCTGGGATTGTAGGGCCCAGCCACCCCCCATCTCAAGGGGGGCACTGAGGCCTCCTAGCCCCAGTTCCTGTAACCAGATGACATCTGTGCTGTGCTGTATCCTGGAGAAGCAATAAACTCCCTCTGTTCTACTGGCTGGTGGAGTCTGTTCGTGCCACTATGGGGGTGCAGGAGGTGGGGGACCCCGACGCGCTGCCACACCATGGCGCCCGGAGCTCCCCGCCAGCTGCCCTGCCGGGGTAACCCCTCTGCTGTATCCTGGGCTGCTGTGTTCCCACGATGTGCGAGGGGGCTTGGGCACAGGGTGCTGTGACTGAGGCCTGCTAGTTGGCAGACGAGGGGTCAACACATCTCCCTTGGGCAGGCTGGGCAGCTCGAGGGGCTGGGGACGGGATCTGGCCCCCCAAGGGGTATAAAAGCAGCTGATCTGCTGGCTGCTGGGAGCTGTTACCATAGGAAGCTGGTCAGTTTCCCTAACCCCCCTTGAGGTTGCTATTTGCCATGGGTGGCCAATGCCACAGCGAAACTTGGCTCCCAGTTCCAGCCTCTCCTCCGCTGGGCATGGCACATCCCCAATGGGCCTCTCCCACCTTTGTGACTGCAGAGATCCCACGGGTGGAGACGGGGAGCAGCGCGGAGAAGCACTACTCGGTGGTCCTGCCGTCCGTCACTCACAATGGCTTCCTGTACAAGACACCCTCCATGGCCAAGCCAGTGCATGAACGGAAATCTCGGGAAGGTAGGTGCTTCCCTGGCTCCCTGCCGGGTAGAGAAGGACGGTGGGTGGCGGGGGGGGGGGGGGGGGGGCATGGCTGCAGGGTGTGGCACAGCCAGGGGGCACTGTCCTTCCTGGTAGAGGCTCGGTGGCTCGGTGACGCCTGGATCCCGGTAAAGGTCTCTCCCCATTCCAGGTGTAAGCTGATCTCTAGCGATTAGAAGCCAGGAGGGACCCCATGTGGTGCTGGTCATCCCACATCCAGGCCCTGTAGCAATAAACAAATAATACATCCTCACAATCAAGGGTCTCTCAGGCTGTGTCTAGACGACATCCCTCTGTTGAAAGAGGGATGGAAATTAAGCAGACTGAACATGCAAATGAAGCGGTGATTTAAATATCCTGCGCTTCATTTGCATAATCGCATCACCACGTTCTTTCGAAAAAGGGTATTTCGAAAGTGAAACCACCATCTAGATACAGTTCTTTTAGGGAGAAAAAAACCCTTTTTTGAAAGATCCCGTACTCTTGGAGGTTTTTTTTGTTTTTTTTTAAAAAGAACCGCGTCTAGATGGCGGTTTCGCTTTCGAAATACCCTTTTTCGAAAGAACGCTGTGACGTGACTGTGCAAAGGAAGTGCGGGATATTTAAATCTCCGCTTTATTTTCACGTTCGATCTGCCTAATTTACATCCCTCTTTGGAAAGAGGGATGTCGTCCAGACATGCCCTAAGAGGGAGCAGAGAGCTATCCCCGTGGTGCACACAGACACACCCGGGGGGTCTCTGGCAATAGGGTGTGACCCGTGCTGTGTAGGATGGCACATGGCTCCGTAAATGCCCAGCATATCCTGTGGTTGTTCTTGACTCCGGCAGAGCCAGCCCAGCTAAACCTGGTGACCTGACCAGGGGTGTCCCAGAGGGTAGAATTTGGCCGACAGGGCAGAGGTGTGGGAAGGGAAGAGCCAGCTCGGCTCTTAGATCCTGGGGGATTTGCAGGCTTGACTATTGGACAACCCTTTTTTTTTTTTTGCTTGGGGACTGAACGAGTTTCAGGTGGGGTCCGTGAGCCCTGGTAAAGGCCACACCCCCTTTCACGCCTCTCCCCCCATAGAATTCAGCCGCCGCTGGTGCACCCTCAACGACAGCATCTTCAGTTACTACGAGAACGACCGCAGCCCCGCGCCGAACGGCGAACTCAAGATGGAGGAGATCGTGTGCCTGGTGAACAACCCCCCCGACACCCATGGGTAAGGGCCTGCCCGCCCCGCGTGGCCCCAAGGGACCCCAGCCGCAGCAGCGCGTGGTAGGGACTGGAAACGTAATGAGCCCTCTCTGGGCCCAGGAATGGGGAGCCAGGCCAGAGGGCCCCGAGGGGCCATACAGCCCTTCCTAGAGCTGCATGTGGAATAAGTGAGCGAGCCTGACCTGAATTTCCCCATTTGTAGAACAGGACTCAGGCTTTGCTCCCCATTCCCCCCTCCCCTGTTTGGTCAGAGTCAAGTCTGCAATGGCTCTCCACTCTCCTCCCGGTTTCTTCCTCTGCTGTCTGGAAGAAAATGGCGTCCCTGGGACATTCGAAGAACTTACTGGAGGTTTTGTGTCTTGCTGAATTACTTCCCCAACAGAAACAGAGATGCAGCCGTGTTAGTCTGCTCTAGCTGAAATCAAAGACAGGACTATGCAGCACTTTAAAGACTAACAAGATGGCTTATTAGCTCATCATCTTGTTAGTCTTTAAAGTGCTACATAGTCCTGTTTTTTGTTTCCCAGCAGAGGTTGGGGGGAGGGGGAATAAACTCGCCTGTTACTTCCAGGTCCTGTGGTTTGGATATTTTCTAGACCAGCCTCCTCCTCCTGTGACTTCCCGCAGCAGCCTGGGACTCTCAGAGCTGCCTTTGCGGTGGCACTCAAGGGCGCTGGGCGTGGACCCCCAGCCGGGGCTAGTTTGGAGCAGAGGTGGGAGGCTAAATGCAATCCTCCGTGCTCGTGTCTCCCTCCTTCATTCTCGCTCTCTGCCTCGCGCAGCTTTGAGAGCACGTTCGAGGTCTGCATCGAATCGGAGAGACTCTACCTCTTCGGGCTGGATAACCCGGAGGCCGTTCGGAAGTGGGTCAAGTCCATAGCCAAGGTCAGGCTAACGCCGGCGCCGGGGAGTGGTGCTTGCTGGGGGTTGAACCCCGGTCCGGGTATGAACAGGGCATGGTCTCCAGGACAGGTCCCAAGGGGAGGCCGGGCCGGCAGGTCACGGGTATGGGGAGCGAGTCTCAGGATTGGGAAGCTGTCCTCGCTGCAGGGCCCCGAGTGGGACTGGCTGACGAGGCCCAAAGGCGGACGCACGCCTTGAGTGAGTTGGGTGTCACCTCTGCACTGGCCCCACGGAGTCCCTGGGGGTCCAGGCTGTGCCCAAGGCTGCAGCTCGAGGAAGGTGCCACTGAGGACAGGCACAGCCGGGCATGGGGAGAAGGAAGGGAGGCCCTGTTTACTGCTCCTTTCTCCTGGCTCTGTGACTCCTCCAGCGTAGCCGCCCCCCTCCCCCAGGCCTGGGGGACCAGATTCAGGGGCTGTGAGCGAGTCCCGGTCAGTGTAGCTCCCCACACGGCAGGAGAGATTCGCTCCCACTTGGTGGGGACATGGGGCCCCGAGGGGCCCAGCGAGGAGACTTCCCCAGCCCAGACAGCTTCCATGTGGGGCTGTGCCGGGGAGGCCTCTCCACACCACATCTCGCTACAGAGATGCCGGTGCCTGGCCCCGCAGGCAGCTTCCCCCTCCCACTGTCCTGCCTCCCGCAGGAGGTGCAGCTCCATGGGGGTCTCTGCCTCCGCAGCCTCCATTGCCGGGGGGCTGCAGAGACACAGGGGGGGCTCACGGCTTCTCTTCTTCCTCCTTTGCCCACGGCCCAGTCCTTCATCCCTCCGCACGTGGAGGAGCTGCTGAGCCATGACTTCGAGCGCATCGGGCGGCTGCAGTACAAGGGCGGCCTGAACCTGGAGCGGGCCAAGGAGGGCTGGTTCGCCCTCGCCCAGGGCACCCTCTACGCCTTCTTCGAGGACAGTGACCAAGAGGAGGCGCTGCACCTGAAGAAGCTGCAGGAGCTCTGTACGCACCCCACCCCTGCCTCCTCCTAGGCCCCTCGCCTTGCTTCTCCATGGAGACGGGGCTGGCCCCGGGGCCTGACAGGTGTTGTCCCCACCCACTCCCGGGGCTGCCCCTCGCCACGTTAAACCCAGTCCAAGAGGCCGCGGGTGTTTGTACCGAACGCTCAGTTTAGACGGCGCCTGTGACCCGAGAGCATCTCGGAGCACGCTCTAGGCCAGGATTACCCCCCACCCCGTGCTGAAATGCAGCCAGTTCTGGGGTGCGGCCTGCTGGCAATGCTCCACAATGACATGCCAAAGAGGAACGGGGAGGGAGAGCCCTCCCGGTAGAAAGGAAAGGCAGGGAGGTGAGGGCCCAGGACGGAGAGGTTAATACCCACGTCCCCAGACTCGGGGCTTGCTTCAGTGCCGACTCCGAGAGGCCTGTGCTGCCTGCCGCCTCGTTGTTCAACGGCCCACCGGGAGCGAAGTCTCCTAGTGCTGCTCTTTCAGGGCCCCGCCCCTCGCAGGATGGCTGTGGGGCCGCCTCGTGTCCGTGGCTCTGTTGGCAGCCGGTGCTTTGGACGGCCGGGCTTTCCCCTGCAGAACCCCACTCCTCCCTCCCTCTGGCCGAAGGGTGGGCAGGCCAAGTGTCCCGGGCTGGTGAGACCTCTGCTTTTTATCCCACAGCCATCCAAGGAGACAGCCTGGTCCTGGTGGAGAGAAGAAGGTAAAGCGCCTGTCTGCAGTGTGAGCGGAACGGGGTAGAATCGAGGGAGGGAGCCTTTGGGGGTCGCCAGATCCTGCAGGTTCTTAAGAGCTGCGGGGTTTCACCAGAGAGCTGATAGGGAGAGAAAGTGCCTTGGGGGTGGGACGGGGACTTGCCTAGGTCCCTTGGTCAAACCAGGCTACACTAGCCAAGGTAGGAAGTGACTGTCCCTGCCACATGAGGCACGGAGCAGGCAAAATGATCCGGTGGGTTTCAGCCCGCTTCTGGGGGTGCAGGCGCCACCTCGGCACGGCCACGTCTGTCCCCAACAACCTGCCCCCGCCTCATGCTGCCAGCAGAAGGCCCAAAGGCTGCAGCCCGGCCAGGTAGGTGGGCAGGCCCAGAGCGAGATGAGTCGGGGTGGGCAGGGCCGTTGCAGGGGGGAGCGTGCAGACACCAGCACCTTCCGCCAGCGTGGAGTTCAGTGCAGCAGGCGAGGGGTCTGAGGGCTGGGCTGCTGCAGCCGACGGTCTTCCCAGCCCCCTGACCCCACCGACACTGGGCCGTGTTTGTCTCCCAGGACGCTCTACATCCAAGGGGAGAGGAAGCTGGATTTCTCGGGCTGGGTGGCTGCCATCCAGAAGGCCGCGGGGAGCTCCGGCGACACGTTGTCCGAGCAGCAGCTCACGGAGTCAGACATCCCCGTCATCGTAGACCGATGCATCGATTACATCACGCAGTGCGGTACGCACCCCCCCTTCCCCAGGGGTTCCCGGTCTGTTGGGTGTTTGGTGCTGGGCTGGCCACTCACTAGCACCCTAACCTGTCACTCCCTGAGTTCCCCCTTCCTCCGCGGCACGGCGCACGGGGCCCTGGCAGGGTTAAACTCCTGTCAGTGGTGGAGTCCTTGGAACTCTTCCAACTGGGGCTTGAGGACGTCAGTAGCTAGGCCAGAGGTTCGGGGTCTCTGGCAGGAGGGAGTGGGTGAGGTTCTGAGGTCTCACAGTCAGAAAGCGTCTCCGTAGCAACCCCTCCCTTGGCTGGCTGCCCCGTCTGCCACGTGCCTTCCCCTGTGACCAGTTCCCTTCCTCCAAACAGGCTTGCCTCTAGCTCCCTCCTGCCCTGTGCTCATCCCCCTTCCTGGGCTCCTTCTAGCTCCGTCGAGATCAGCAGCGCCACGTCGCAGGGTTACTGACTCCGGGCTGACATGGGCCCCAGTTCGTGTGGGTCTGAGGCTTAAAGAGCTGATTAGTACCGGGGTTTGTTTTCTTCGCTGCCCAAGGGCCGGACCCAGAGCCCCTGGAGTGCAGGGGAAAGACACCCGAGGACTAGACTGGCTTTGGATCTGGCTCTCCGACTCTCACAGACATTGACAGTGACCACCAGCCAATGTTCCTTCTATATTTTCCATGCGTGGGCAGAATAAATTTTGTTCTATGCACGAAGGCATGGGCAGGTGTGCACCACCAATAGAAACACATGCTGTGGGAAACTGTGGCGCTCTGCTGATCAGTGGGGCGGCACAGGAGTCTCTTCTGCGCAGCCGCCCAAGCGCTCAACATGCAGGGAGCACTGGCCACCAGGCCCCTGCTGGGAGGGGCCTCCGGCACCGTGGCTCTTTGTCCTTCACCCGAGGCTGTTTGCTCGGCTGACTGTGGCCTCTCCCACTCCAGGGCTGACCTCGGAGGGGATCTACAGGAAGAGCGGCCAGAACTCCAAGACCACCAGCTTGCTGGAGATGCTCCGGAAGGACGCGCGCAGGGTGCGGCTTAAGGAAGGGGAGCACCAGGTGGACGACGTCTCCAACACGCTGAAGAGGTTCTTCCGAGACCTCGGGGATGGGCTCTTCACCAAGGACCACTGCCAGGACTGGCTGAAGGCAGCAGGTCAGGGGCGCAGCTGTAATGTCTGCACCATCTGTGGCCAGCACCCAAACTGCAGCATCCAGGGGTGCCCTCTGGCCTTCCAGTCCGTACGCCTAGGAGCCTGTCACTGTTGCAGTGAGGCTGGTGCCCTGCAGGGAAAGGCTAATAGGGAGTCCAGGGCATTAAGGGTGCTTCTGCACAGCAGGGCTTAACTCGAAATTAGCGACGCAAATTGAGGCACGTCAGTTGCGTAGCTTATTTCGAAATTGGGAGTGTCTACACAGCACTTATTTCGAAACAGAGCACCTGTCCTCCGACTTCTCTTACTCCTCCTACAACTCGGGTTACAGGAGTCGGAGCAAGAAGTCCTCCAGCTCGACAGTATTTCCATATTATTTCGAAATGACGCTAGTTATTTCGAAACGATGTTGCTGTGTAGACGTACCCTAACCGGCCCTCCCAGAGGGGAGACAAGAGGCGTGGGGTTAGATCAGAGGATTGGAAGTCAGCTGCTGGTTCTAATCCTAGCTCTGCCACATGCCTGCGGGGTGACTGTGGGCAAGACACGCCCCGTGCCTCAGTTTCCCCTACTTGTGAAATGGGAGGTATACTTTAGGTTTTATCAAATTCACAGCCATAAAAGACACCTCATGAACTGTGAAATCTGGTCTCCTCCCATGAACTCTGGTCTTTATGTACTATACAGATTTCACAGGGGAGACCAGCGTGTCTCAGATTGGGGGTCCTGACCCAAAAGGGACTTGGGAAGGTTGCCAGGTTAGTGTGTGTGCGAGGGGGGAAGGGGAGTGCTGCTCTTACTTCAGTGCTGCTTGCAGAGCTGAGTGGCTGGAGAGCGGTGGCTGCTGGCTGACGGCCCAGCTCTGCCCGGCAGAACGCTGCAGCCTCTGAGAGTGCTGGAGAATACACCTGCCCTTCCCTGGTGTGTTGCTTCTGGCGCTGTTGGCGGCTGCCTTTGTCTCTTGGTTCTGCTGCCGGGGGATTGGGCCCATGGCTGAGATGAGGGGTCTGCTGGGAAACGGACGGACATGGTTAGGGAAGCAGAGGTGGCTCTGGTGAGAGTCCAGCTCAGGGTGTACTGTGACCAGGCCTTGGCAGGGAAGCCAAGCAGCCAATCCAGCCCGTAACCCCGTCTCCTACGCCCGCCCGTCCTGCCGCCCAGCGGCTCCGCTCAGCCTGGTGCTCCCCTTCTTTCTCCACCAGCGATCGAAGACGAGGAGGAGAAGATCGGCCAGTACCGCCAGCTGCTGGGCAGCCTCCCCATGGTGAACAGAGCCACGCTCAAAGCGCTGATCAACCACCTGTACCGGTAAGGGGCACATGGCATGGCTGAGCCCCGCTGCACACGCCTCATGCCAGTGCTCTCCAGAGGGTGCCAGAGCTGAGTGCCCTATCCTGCCAGTTGGGCATGCCAGGCCTGGGGCCCGCAGAGCCACTCCCCAGGGGCCCGGGCTAAGGAAAGAGGTGCCGTGTTTGCTTGCCCATTTGTGATGCGGCGAGAGAAGTGTTGGTCTTTCTCTACCACTCCATGGTGGGGAAGGGGTTAAAGCACAGGCCAGGGATGCAGGAGACCTGGGCTCAGCCCCCTGCTCTGCCACCGATTCCCTATGGGACCCTGAGCAAGTTACTGAGCCACTTGGTGCCTCAGTTTCCCCATCCATAAAATAGGGATAATACTGACCTTCTGCGTGGGGGCGCGGGGAGACACTTATATACAGGTGGCTCCAGATCCGCACACGCTTGTTAGGATGAAGGTCTAATTCCGGATCTGGAACTGGTTCTTCTGCCTCCCCTTCGGAGAGCCAAGGAGCCCTCAGTGGGCTGGCTAAGGGTCCCCCTGACATCTCACAGGAAACGCACCTCCTTGCCTTAGACAGGCTGGCGAGAGAGGAACTCCTTTCTAGCCGCTCCTCGGCAGTTCTGTTCCCGGGCGCCCGCCAGCCCTGCCTGGAACCAGAGCAGAATTCCAAGCCCGCCCCCTGCAAGCAGCAGCTGGGCCCTTTGACCTGACAGCGTCCCTGCTGGGGGCTTGCCCCAGGACAGAGATGGAGCAAGGTGTGTCTGGCCAGAGGGTCCCCGCCACAAAGAGCCACTCCTGGGCCCAGATCCCACCCGGGGATCAGGCACCTAGCTCCCACGCAGATCTGTAGCTTGGAAGGGCTGGGCCTAGACCCACGACCCATGGAGGGCCCTCGAATCCCTGATGTGCTGGTGAGATCTGAGGGCCGGCGGGGGCAGAGCGCAAGGAGGTGGGTGGGGGCATTACTCCTCTCTCGCTCTGCCCCAGGCAGTCGGAGGCGGCTGCGGGAGACCCCTTAATGCGCTGGCTTTCCGCAGGGTCCAGTACTTCTCCAACATGAACCAGATGAACACGCACAACCTGGCCATCGTCTTCGGGCCGACGCTCTTCCAGACGGATGGGAAGGACTACAAGGCGGGCCGCGTGGTGGAGGATCTCATTAGCCACTACGTGGTGATATTTAATGTACGTCGCCCTGCTCCCCAAAGCCTCTCCCTCGACAGGCCGGACGGTTTCCGAGCCTAGAGCCTTCCCCTTGTTCGCTAGGCTCATGAGCGACTGTGGCAAATCTGGCCTGCTTCAGCCAGCAGGGACAAGCTCTTCCGTGGAGCAGTGTGGTCTGATGGCTCGAATGCTAGCCAGCGAGTCAGACACCGTGCTCCAGAGATCTGGCTTCCTGAGTGCCTGTTGGGCCAGCAGAGCTGGGCATCGGGGTGACCCGGCACCAGCACAGCTCAGTGACGGGCAGGGGCCCTGGCATGGTTGAAGGAGGCTGTGTCCACGCCAAAGCTGGGGCCCACATGAAGTTGTCTACCTGGCCTTTCTGCTCCCGGGCTGCAGAGGGGTCAGTCAC
Organism: Pelodiscus sinensis; assembly: GCF_049634645.1. Classification (NCBI taxonomy): domain Eukaryota; kingdom Metazoa; phylum Chordata; order Testudines; family Trionychidae; genus Pelodiscus; species Pelodiscus sinensis. The sequence continues at coordinate 324,628,183 of NC_134711.1, read as the reverse complement.
AGAATCATAGAACACTAGCACTGGAAGGGCCCTTGAGGGGTCATCAAGTCCAGTCCCCTGCCCTCACGGCAGGACCAAGCACCAACTAGATCATCCCTGGCAGGTGTCTGTCTAACCTGCTCTTAAATATCTCCCGTGATGGAGATTCCACAACCTCCCTAGGCAACTTATTCCAGTGCTTAAGCACCCTGACAGTTAGGAACTTTTTCCTAATGTCCAACCTAAACCTCCCTTGCTGCAGTTTAAGCCCATTGCTTCTTGTTCTATCCTCAGAGGCCAAGGAGAACAATTTTTCTCCCTCCTCCTTGTAACACCCTTTTAGATACCTGAAAACTGCTCTCATGTCCCCTCTCAGTCTTCTCTTTTCCAAACTAAACAAACCCAATTCCTTCAGTCTTCCCTCACAGCTCATGTTTTCTAGACATTTAATAATTTTTGTTGCTCTTCTCTGGACCTTCTCCAATTTCTCCACATCTTTCTTGAAATGTGGTGCCCAGAACTGGACACAATACTCCAACTGAGGCCTAATCAGCGCAGAGTAGAGCAGAAGAATGACTCATCTTGTCTTGCTCACAACATTCCTGTTAATGCAGCCCAGAATCATGTTTGCTTTTTTTGCAACAGTGTCAGACTGCTGACTCGTATTTAACTTGTGGTCCACTATAACCCCTAGATCCCTTTCTGCAGTTCTCCTTCCTAGACAGTCGCTTCCCATTCTGTGTGTGTGAAACTGATTGTTCCTTCCTAAGTGGAGCACTTTGCATTTGTCCTTACTTAACTTCATCCTATTTACCTCAGACCATTTCTCCAATTTGTCCAGATCATTTTGAATTATGACCCTATCCTCCAAAGCACTTGCAAGCCCTCCCAGCTTGGTATCATCTGCTAACTCAATAAACGTAGTCTATATGCCAATATCTAAATCATTGATGAAGATATTGAACAAAACCAGTCCCAAAACAGAAGTCTGCAGAACCCCACTTGTTATGCCTTTCCAGCAGGATTGTGAACCATTAATACCTACTCTCTGAGTACGGTTATCTACCCAGTTATGCACCCACCTTATAGTAGCCCCATCTAAGTTGTATTTCCCTAGTTTATTGATAAGAAGGTCATGCAAGACCGTATTAAATGCCTTACTAAAGTCTAGGTATACCTCGTCCACCGCTTCTACCTTATCCACAAGACTCATTATCCTTTTATAGAAAGCTATCAGATTAGTTTGACATGATTTGTTCTTTACAAATCCATGCTGGCTGTTACCTATCACCTTATTTTCTTCCAGATGTTTGCAGATGGATTCGTTAATTATATGCTCCATTATCTTCCCTGGCACATAAGTTAAGCTGACTGGTCTGTAGTTTCCTGGGTTGTTCTTATTTCCCTTTTTATAGATGGGCACTAGATTTACCCTTTTCCAGTCTTCTGGAATCTCCCATGACTTTTTCCAAGATGATAGCTAGAGGCTCAGATACCTCCTCTCTCAGCTCCTTGAGTATTCTAGGATGCATTTATTTCATCAGGCTCTGGTGACTGGAAGACATCTAGCTTTTCTAAGTAAATGTTAACTTGTTCTTTTTAAATTTTAATTTCTAAACCTACTTCATTCCCACTAGCATTCCCTATGTTAGGCATCCAGTTACCATCAGTCTTGTTGGTGAAAACAAAAACTAAGAAGTCATTAAGCTCCTCTGCCATTTCCAAGTTTCCTGTTGTTGTTTCTCCCTCTTCACTGAGCAATGGGCCTACCCTGTCCTTGGTCTTCCTCATGCTTCTAATATATTTATAGATTATCTTCTTGTGACCCTTTATGTCTGTATCTAGACTGAGCTCGTTTTGTGCCTTCACCTTTCTGATCTTGCCCCTGCACACCTGTGTTGTTTGTTTATCTTCAGCCTTTGTCATTTGACCTAGTTTCCACTTTTTATACTACTCCTTTTTGATTTTTAGGTCATGTAAGATCTCTTGGTTAAGCCAAGGTGTTCTCTTGCCTTACTTTCTAGCTTTCATACACAGTGGAATAGTTTCCATGTGGCCCTTAGTAATGCCCCTTTGAAAAACCACCAGCTCTCTTCAATTGTTTTTCCTCTTAGTCTTCTTAGTCACTCTGGCTTTCTCTCCCCTTGGCAGGTGGACGAACAAGAGATGAGGAAGCAGCAGGACGAGATCACGGCCATCATCAAGATGCGGATTGCCGGCTCGTCCAGCGGTACCCAGGTAGCCGACCCAGCCGCCCGCTGGCAAAGCTGGGGACGGGGGAGGGAGGTGGGGCGGATCTCCCCTGCACATGCTCGCTGGGGTCTGAGACTTCTCTTTGGAGCCCCACTGAAAATCTGAGCCCTCAGGAACTCCGACAGAGCCACGCAACCACGGTTAGTCCCCTCCGCCAGCTTCCCTGGGAGGGTCACTCTCCCCTTTGGAGGTCTCCATGGAGAGGCGGGTTCCAGTTCTGACACAGCTAGTTGTACGGCGCGGTGTGTGCTGGGGCTGCCCATTCACTCGCCTTCCCAAAAGCAAATCCCCCTCTGCTATCCAGAATCCTAGCGGTGATAGAAGGGGTTAGGTTCCAGCCAGCTCCCTCCACTTCCTGTTAACCCCGTGGAAGCTCAAACATAAAACATCGTCAGCTATTTCCCCCTCCCATTCAGCAGCCCCTGGGTCTGTCCCTGGATAGACCATGGCTGTGCCACCACAAAGCCAGCTGGAGACCCTCCATGCCCTTGCTGTGTCTTTTCTGGTCACTGCTGACCAGCAGGGGGTGCTCAGGCACACACTGTATTCTGGTGAGACTCTGGCAAAATCCATTGTGCAGAGTTGCCTGAGAGTAGGGCAGGAAACAGGGTCAGCTGCTTGCTAAGTGCGGCCCTGATTAAATCACATGACCCAACCATCACATGGCTTTCCTTTTGCCCATCTGGAGAGAGGTGTGTGTCACAGGTGGGGCTTGGGACCCTTCTCCCCTTAAAGGGCCAGTCACCCCGTGATGGAGGTGGGAGATATTCAGTGAATAGTGTAGGGCACAGAAGGGGGTCTCTATGCTCAGGTTAATTCTGGGCAGCCCAGGCCTGGAGTGGATTCACAGGAGCCTACTGGTCCCTATGGAACCAGGAGCCTACTGGTAAAATCCCCTTTCTTGTTCCTTCCAGCAAGCCGGGGACTTCATCTGCACAGTGTACCTGGAGGAGAAGAGGACGGAAGCGGAGCAGCATGTCAAGGTGAGGGGAGGGCCGGGGCAGTGGAGAGGGAAAGGCGCCCTCCAGGCGTGTGCGCTGGCAGCCGTGTCGTGTGCTCTGCGGGAGCTGTATGGATGGATACACCCGGTCGTGGCTCACGATGCTCCCTTCACTCTGATCCAAGGGGCTGGGGTTTGCAGTGCTGCTTGGCGTGGGGGAATCAGCGCGGTGCCGTTGCTTCAGACAGCGTGAAGTGGGGAAGCCGATTGGACTCTGACCCCCTTCTGAGCCCCCGCTCTGGCAGGGCTGGTAGAAACTCCCACCTCTGCCCCAGGGTGTGTGACGTAGCATGGGGATGTGGGGGAGTCTTCGCCAGCCGCCTTGCCAGGGGTGCTGGGCACGTGCCGGCACGGGGCAGTGTAGAGGGGGTGTTCTGACAGAAGCACAGCCCTGGCAAAGGTCAAACGCCCCCTGACGTCTGGCCAGAGAGGCTGGTCCCCACGGGATGCTCGGGCCTGCTCTGAGAGGTGGAGGGAGGTGGAGATACAAGCAAGGCTTCTTTCTTCCTCTCCTCAGATCCCAGCCACCATGACTGCAGAAGAGCTGACCTTCGAGATCTTGGACCGGCGGAAAATGGTTATGCGGGAGAAGGAGTACTGGAGCTGCTTTGAAGTGAACGAGCGGGAGGAGGCAGGTCAGTGCCCGGGTGGGAGAGAGGGTTACTCCGAATGGGAGCCTGCCGGCAAGCAGGCTAGAGCAGAGCACGGGCTAGCGGGTGCACCCTGGGGGATAGGTTATATCCCGGGTGAGGCTTTCACTCGGACAGCAGTGAGGACACCAGCTACATCACTGCAGTGCTGGTAGTCCTCCAGCACCTTCCCACAATTCCTTTCAGGTGCTCAGGGCAGACAAGTTCTTCCCTGGGAGGGAATCCTAGTGTGGCCCAGTGTCTACAGCGTGGAGAACCAGGGAAAGTGCCGCCTGGTGATGAGGAGACAGAAATATGGGTGGGACTTTGCAGGGGGCGTCTCACCCCTGGGCAATGATCCTTTCCATTTTCCCCCTCTATGTGTGGAATATTTTTGTTCTGTGCACTGAGGCATGTGCAGATGTGCACCACCCGGAGAAACACACGCTGCCGGCGTTGTGCTCATCCACTGGGCGGCATTTGAATCTCTCCTGGGTGGCCAGCCAAGGGCTAGGCTTACAGGGAACGCTGCCTCCGGGCAAAGCAAACCTAGCTGCCCATCCCCTGAGCGAGTTCTGAGGTGAAGGCACTGTGCCCTTTAATCCCCTGATCTCCAGGCTCCTGACACAGGCAGGGGCATGAACCCTGCTCCCCCTCTGATAGCAACCCCTGGAGCTGCCCTGGTTGTGTTTTCTCCTCCTCTCCCTTCCCCATCCCCTCGCCAAGCGTCAGCGCAGTGCCAGTCCGAGCAGGGCAGGAGAACTTGTTAAGAAGGCGATTGCTGAGTTCCCTGCTCAGAAGCGGTTTAGTAATTCATTGGGTGAGTTATTTCGCACTATGCTCGCTGTTTTCCTGTCGGCACTAGAAGAGTGTGGCATTTCATCGTATTTTCTGGTCCCGTGGCTGTATTTTTCCTGTGTCCGATTGGCGATGCTGCCAGATCACACAAGCTAAGCGGGATTTGGGCTGGCCAGTGTTTGTTTGGGAGACCAGATGCATTTCCTCTGAAGCTGTGTGGAAGTGGTTACCTACCCAGCACTGCGCAAGAGGGCGCTATGCTGATGAATCAGAAATCCCAGGGGCTGAGCTCTGCGTTTGCTAGAAGCCCCGGGCTCTCTTTTCAGGAGAAGATGCCCGAGGCCTGGGTGTCCAGTGTAAAAACTCGCATTTTGCTGCCCTAAATGCAGCCTCAGCTGGACAGGATATCGCTCACTTCCTCTCCCAAGCAGGCAGTGTTCCGGCAGCCGCCCACATCGCACCCCAGAGCTGGCTGCATTCTGATGATGGGGAGGCTCTATACATGTAAAATTATAACCTTCCCCGGGGGGGGGGCGTTGCGGATGCTCAGGGCCCCTGGGTGGCTTGGAAAGAGCCGAGCTTTGCTCACCCTCATGGGAGTGGCAAGTAAGCTGGCAGGGGGCGTTAATGCACCTGTCCCCGCTTCCCCGTGCAGAGCGGCCCTTGCACTACTCTGAAAAAGTCCTGCCCATCGTGCACTGCCTGGGGACGGACAGCTACCTGGTGGTGAAGAAGCAGCTGTCCATGGAGAACATGCTCATCTATCTCGGTAGGTAGCCACCTTGGGGCGTCAACGACGCAAAAGGGATCCAGGCCGCTCCGGGTTCCCCCACGTCCTAGTCTTCATCACTCAAAAGGGAGCGCGGCCCTGCCAACCCGGCTAGCGGTTCTGCCCAGTGACACGGGCCCTGCCGGGGGTACAGTGTGTTGGGCACGGCCTGCAAAATCCTCCTGTCCGGAGCCCTGGAATTGCATGTGTAGAATCCTGACAGTCGGGGGGGATGGCTCAGTCCCGACCCAGTCGGAGCTGATCCTGTGAGCAGAGGGCACAAAGACAAGACACGGGGCGTTGTCTGCCCCCGGCACCCTCCCTCCTTCTCACCCTGCCACTCGGGCAGGAAGCCCGTGTAGTGTCTAGCCCTGCCTTGGGGAGTTTCTGCCCTGTCTCTGCCCTGCTGGGACAGTGGGGCTCTCTCCTGCCGTCCGGCCCTCTGGAAAGGGACCCTGCTGCGTCCATTGCTGGTCCCTCAAGGCGGGGAGGTGACACAAGGGACCAGGGTTCGAAACCCGAAAAGGGAGGCCTGCAGGGCCCCGGCACATGTCCGTGTGTCTGCACCTTTCCTTGAGGCCACCGCTGCCAGTGGGACCTGCAGTTTGTCTGTTGTGGGGCTGGTCCTGGGACCCCGGGTCTCACCCCACGGCGCTATACCCTCCCCCTGCAGCCACAAGTTTAACCCCTCGCGATCCAGCTCTAACAGCTCCCTGCCCCGGCCCCCTTTGCTCTCCCCAGCCAGCAGAGTGGGCGACAGCAAGCACGGCATGATGAAGTTCCGGGAGGAGAGGAACCTGCTGGGGCTTGGGCTGAGCACGGGCTTCCACGATCGATACTTCATCCTGAACCAGAGCTGCCTGCGGCTCTACAAGGAAGTGCGGGTGAGCTCCCTGGGCCGCTGTACTCCCCTGGTTCTGGCTCACCAACCTTTCCCACGCCCCCTCGCCGCAGCGCCTCCTGCTGGCCGGAGCATGCTCCGCTTCCCATCCCTTCTGCCTCTGCTTCCCAGCAGCTGTAAGATCTCGCTGGGCAAGGTATTTCCAGCAGCGATAGGGACGTGCTAGTGCCTGTGTGCAAGGCCCTGGGGTGAGACCTCACCTGGCATCCTGTGTGCTGGTCTGGTCAGCAAGAGGAGTTCAGATGGGAACCGGAGCAGAGAAGAGCTAGGAGGATGATCAGAGGAGTGGTGGGGCTGTCTTAGGAGAGGAGACTGGAAGGGCTTGTGCTAGCAGACTGAGCGGAGATCTGATTGCTCTGTAAATATGGGGGGGATAAACACCAGGGAAAGAGATGGACTTAGCATGTGTGTTCACCACTGCCCTCTGCTGGAAGGAGTCAGAACTGCAGTGCTATGTGTCATGGGCCCTCTACTGCTAACCACCAATGGGGAGTCTCCATTGGCTCACGTGAAAAGGGCCTGTGCTTTCGGGTTCATTATAACGCATTGGAGCCTTATTTATTTTTAATTCTCAAGTCCCATGTATAGCAGCGGAGATGAAATGAAAAGTCAGCATCTGTTTACACTGTGCAGTTTCTGTGAAGACAGCACCAAATGCTGCTATAGCTATGTTGTCAAACCGTGTTAACAGTCCGGTAAGGCCCAGGCCCTGTGACACATCCCACAGCATGGTCACAGGAACGCTTCGCGTTGGCAGACGGTTTTTCACGTCTCCATCTGTTATCTCTGAAATGGGAAACCGAGGCACTGAGCGATGGAGTGACTTGTCCAAAGCCACACCACGGGTCCGTGGAAGAATCAAGATTAGAACCCTGGCGTCGTGCCTCACTCCAATCACTGCTTACAACACTGTTGGGTCCTGCTCTTCCCGGCCCAGATCGCAAACTCTTTATGGCCATGTGCCCAAATCCCCTATCCCACTGCTCGGATTCTTGCAGCTTCCATGCCCGGCTCCATAGGAAATGAGACCCAAATCCATATTTGCTTTCCACACTTCCTGTTGCGTGGCACCATGGAATAGAATAGAGGGGGGCACTTCTCCCCAGGTCCTCTGTGTCTGGCTTAACCCCCATCCTTTATCAAACAGAGTTTGAAGCAGCGGCTCCCTACCCTGGAAAACGTGAGTAGAGAAATATCCTGTGTGGCAGCTGAGCAGGATGCTCCGAGGGCTTTGATTTGCTCTCTTGCCTTACAAACTCGCCCTGGGTCACACCCAAATCCAGTTGCTCAACACGCGTGTGTGTAAAAAAACAACAGATGGTCTGGTAGCACTTTATAGACTAACAAAACATGTAGATGGGATCATGAGCTTTCGTGGGCACAGCCCACTTCTTCAGATGACTCTGGTCATTTGAAGAAGTGGGCTGTGCCCACGAAAGCTCATGATCCCATCTACATGTTTTGTTAGTCTATAAAGTGCTACCAGACCATCTGTTGCTTTTTTCTGTAACAGACTAACTCAGCTACCCCCTGAAACGTGTGAGTGTGAGTGTGTTTTCCTTATCTGAAAAAAAAAGCTGATTCACCCAATCACAAAAGGAAATAATGGGGGGGAATATGGCAGCATTGGATAGTACTGATATAAAACGGTAGATCTCTGACGAGTGCCTTGGGCTATTCCTGTAGAATAGCACAGGGGGTTTTAGGGTGTGATCCCTGAAGCAACAGAGAAAAAAAATCTCAGCTTCTCCCCACTGTAGCCTACAGCCGTTCCAGCTGCCCCCATGAAGGCAGGCTTATATAATCATAAAATCATAGAACTGGTAGGGACCAATGGCCCTTCACCAAGTTTTCTGAAAATCCCCCGTATCTCTGTTACCACAGAATACCCCTGGGAGGCAGGGCAGAGTTGGTATGGGGGAAACTGAGGCTAAATGACTTGGCCAAGGTCCCACGTGGCGTTTGTGACAGATCACTGTATTGAATCCGGTCTCCCAAGTCCAAGGGCAGGGCCCTACCACTGCATCCTCCTTGCTTCCTGGCTGAGGTGGGACATGGAATATTTCAAGAGGAGACTTTGACCAGATTGTCACCCCCTCCCGGTGCGCTAGGAGGCACTACCACCAGCTCAGCTGCTGCCGTAGTGGGCAGGTTTTGGATCCTTGTATGCGGGGGGGGATGGCTGAAATATTAAGGAGTCTGGCCCCTCGGCAATGCTTGAGCTGCTGGGCTGTAAACACTGTTGTAATCCACTCTCAATGCTCATCTGCGGAGTGACATTGTTCCCAAGATTAACGAGGGAGCTGCAGGAGGTCCATTATCCCTGGGAGGGGTGCCTCCGGCTGCCCTGTGGGGCCAGGGGAGCAGGCCTTCCCAGGCAGGAGGGTGAATGGGCGGCAGAGGGGATACGCTTTGCACAGCTGGCCAGTTTCACTCCCCCCCCCCACACACACGTGTTAGCCTGAGCGCGCGCGCACACACACACACACACACACACACACACACACACACACACGTTAGCCTGAGCAATTCCTCTCCCTACACACACACACACACACACACACACACACGTTAGCCTGAGCAATTCCTCTCCCTCCATCAGCCGCTCGCGGGCAGGTGACCGAGCAATGCGGCTCCGCCCTGCGTGTGATCAGCATTGTCAATGCCAAACTGCGACCCAGGGGCGCGTCTGTAAGTGGCTCAGTGTGAGATCGATGGCTTAGTAATTACAGTTCGCCTCGTCTGTGTGTGCAACGTGCCTGAGGCTTGTCCACATGAATATAGCCGGCCGTTCTTGAACCGGACCGAATCAGGAGCCCCCCGGGGCCTGGATCATGCCCCAGCATAACAAGGCCTGGTAAATAGGAACCGTGGGCTCACGCCACCACATGCTGGATGGTTTGAGAGCCCCGAGAGCAGGTCCGGGAGTTTGGTTGGACCTTTAGAAGGAGGGGGCCAGGGACAAAGTTCAGACCCAAAGTCAGCCCTCCCCCGAGCACGGGGTGGGATAAAGCAGACCTGGGGTACATGGGCATGCCACACGTCTACACTCACTCCTGTGACTCCCCCGTGAGCCAATGGGAAAGTGGCGCGTTGGCATGTAACATGTTCGGACAGGCCCACCCCAGAAGGCGGCCCTTCCCTCCACTCGGGCACATGTGGAATTTCACGCCCAGCAGCCAGCCAGGATGTCTAGGTCTCCAGCCAGGCTTGGGGGCGGGTGTTAGTGGAACAAGGCTGCCCAGGAGGCGCAGACAATAACTCCATTAGCAGGGAGCCAAGGGCAGGCGAGGGGGGCTGGCTGGCCCAGGGAGATGAGTCCACGTATCGTGTCTGGACCTTGGGGCGTGGCTGGGGCCCTGCTCCGTCTGGCAGAGACGTGTCTCTCCCATCCCTGCCTCTCACCTGACGCCACGGGGGAAGACCCGCAGGGGGCTGCTCTCACCTGCGGCCTCCGTCCTCCTCTCCTTTAGCCTCTGGCATCCGGGATGGTTTCCTGGAAACAAGGTCCTTGTGGATTCTGGGTCCAGCTACCGCCTGGGCCGCGCCGAGGCCCTCGCCTGCTGTGGGACGCCAGGGTCTGGAGGGATGGCGTGACGTCCCACAGAAGAGCGTGGCCTGGGGCTGGGGGCAGGCGGCTGGGCGCATTGTGGTTACGTGCGCGTGGGCCCAGCCACAAACACAGGGCTGCGTCTCTGCGTCTCCGAGTCTGGAGCTGACACAGGGGTGGGCACAAGGGCCCCCACGGGCTGGATGTGACCTGCCAAACGGGTGGATCCGGCCTGCGGAGGCCCTGCCGCTCCCCTGCTCACAGGCCAGTTAAGGACTGGGGGCAGGGGAGCTGCGTGAAGCCTTCTCCGCTCTGCCACGGAGCCCGCAGTACTTCAAAGCGCCACGTGCTTCTTGCAGGGCTGGAGGAGGCTTCCCATGCTCCCCCGCCCCCAAGACCCTGATTGGCCTGGGGGAGGGGGAGCGTGCCAAGCCTCTTCCAGGGCATGGGTGCCTAGTGGGAAGGGGGGCAAAGTGGCTCCCCCACCCCCGAACAATCATGGTCTAGGGGTGGGGTAGCCCCACCCCTTCCGGGGTGGCCCGGGGCCACTTCTAAAATGTATGAAGTGGCCCACTGGGCAAAAATGATTGCCCACCCCTGAGCTAACAGGATCCAGCTGAGTCAGGAGAACAGCCTTGCATCATCTCTTGGTCCTTGGTGCTCGGTCACAGGCTGGTCTCTAGGAAGGCCTTATATTCATGTCTGTCCATCCCAGAAGAGTGTCTCTGTGGGGGGGAGATGAAAACCCTTCCTCTTTGTGTGTGTTGCTTTGGCGTCCTGCTCCCCGAAGCTGCGCTCCCTGGAGTGACTGTCCCCTGCGATCAGACCTGGAAGGCCGGTTCGGATCCCGCACTCCTGCGCTGTGGTGGAGGGTTTGCTGCCAGCGTTGGGCGGTGTCTGACTCCCCCTTCTCCTCCTGTCTCCCCAGAGCCACAGGCCGGAGAAAGAGTGGCCAGTCAAGAATCTGAAAGTCTTCCTGGGAGTTAAGAAGAAACTCCGCCCTCCGTCCTGGTGAGCAGCGGCTCGGAGTTTGAGCAGCGGCGCTTCACATGGGACCTGGCCTCAGTCCGGCCTGGGAACAGGAAGCCAGGAGGCCATCACGGGAATGCAGAGAGCAAGGGCTAGTCGACAGGGACCTAGGGAGTGGGGAGCTCTGGATTCAACTCCTGGCTCTGCCAGCAAATAGCTGGGTGACCTCTGGTGACTCATTTGGCCATTCCGTGCCTCAGTTTCCCCATGTCTGAAACGGGGGGGGGGGGGGTGATGGCTCAGCTGGCTGCAGGGCTCCACTTGTTAGTGTTCTGAGCCCCATGCAGTGCAGGGAGGATGCTGAACGGGGCCTCCGGGCACAACCTCGGCGCAGAAATAAGCAGTCGGAAGAGCGCTGCTGTCGTTCCTTCCAGCTATTCATTGCTGTGTCGCAGTCGTGCCCGGGGGCCCTGGTCAGGATATAGGGTTCATTGCACTTACTCATGACTCCTATGGAGGTGATGGTCATCCTAGGCCAATAGCACTGCCCCGTTTTGCAGAAGGGGAAACTGAGGCACAAAGAAGGAAGGTGGCTTTGTCCACGGCCATGCAGTGGCAGACCCAGGAGGGCTGAACTCCCATACGCCCTTGACCCACAGCACTCTCAGCTAAAGCCAAGTTGTGGGGCTAGGCGCCATGCTGCCTCGGGGATAGCACTGTGGTTTCTCTGCTGGAAAGGCAGCGTTAGAGACTGCCCGTTGCACATGAACCAGGGGTGCGGAAAGCCCCGGGAGCCACCTTGCTGCTTGCTGCTGTTCCCTGGTGCTGGTGTCAAGCCTGCCTGCAGCAAAGGAACCACTGGGGCTTCTCCTGCTCTCGGGCTTCTTGCCACTAGATGGCAGAGCAGGCTAGCGCGCCGCAGTCCTCTCCCTCCCCAAGCTCCGGCTGTGCCCACAGCCTCCTGGAGACCCAGGGCTCCTCTCCCTCCCTCCCCCGGCATCCCCAGAGCCCCATCCCGCCAAGGGGGAGCCCTTCCAGGGGGGAGGAGCTGCTCCCTGCGGAGCTGGGCACATCACCCCAGCCCGAGCCGGCTTGCCCTGATTCCACGCCCGCCTCCCGGGCCCCTCGGAGTGGAGAGGGCTCAGCGCGGGGTAGCCAGGAGATGTCGTGAGCTCCTGAGTTGGGGACTCAGCCAGCAGTTCGGGGTCTGCTGCAGGCGTGGGTGGGAGAGGGTCTGGCCTGCAAGGCGTGGCTGGTCAGACTAGATGCTCGTGCTGGTCCCTTCAAAGGCCGGCGTGCCGGGCACTGGTGACCAGTTCCAGAGAGCGAGGTCACGCTCCCTCGTGCAGTCTGGCCGTGGCACTCGTGCCAACACACCAGCTCTTGTGCAAGGCAGCTGGGGGACCTCAGACCAACTCCTTAGTGACACACATGGGTCTCTGAGGAAAGGGCCGCCTGCTGTCGCATCACCACGGCTTGCGGCAGCGCTGACATTTTCCTGGCAGGCTCCCTTCCAAGTCCCCTTCCGCCCGGCCCCTGCTTAGTTCGGGAGGTGGAAAGGCTGCCGCTGCGGCCCCCGGGGTGTCTCTGGAGGTCTGCAGGTGCCTCCTGGACTTTTATTCCCTAGAACCTAGCACAAGGCAGAGAGGGGGATGCTCAAACAGACCGTGCTGGGGCTGGGAAGCGCAGAGCAGTAGCAGAGGGATGCCCGAGGCACAGCATTGCCATGTGTCCTTCTGGGGTGAGCTATCCCGTACACCACGCTGGGGGTGGGACACCCAGGTCAGGCAGTCCTGCTGCAGGTGGGTCTGAATTGACCACGTAAGAGGGGGCAGGGAGCGGGCTGGAGCCATGAGGGGCCGTGGCTGGCTAGCCCCATTCGGATTCCGGCATTGCTTGGCTCTTCCTTGGGGTGGTGGGGCTGGGTTGGGCCTGGTGCCATGCTCCTGTCCAGGATGCCCCAATATTCCCGTGGGAGGTCGGTGCCACGCAGAGGGTGGTAGAGCTGGCACCTCTGCCAGGGCTCCACTCACACCCGGAAGGTTGTGGTGTTGATTCAGGCATCGCTGTCACACTGGCGGGTTGGGACACCTGTGGCCGGGGCATCTTGTGGGTTGGACACTGGTGAAAGCTGGCAAGAATCACAGTTCCACGTCTTCGTGGCCTGCCCTGCGGTGGAACGCTGTGTTGTGTTGTTAAACATCCTGCACGCACATACACACACCAACGCTGTGTTGTGCTGTTAAACATCCTGCACGCACGCTCCCCCCTCCCCCCCAGAGGTGGCTGCATTTCATCCTCAGCCAAACTTGGGGATCCACTGGAATCAAATGCACCACAAAACTTGGGATGATTTTATTGTCCCGTGGCGCTTTGTGCCCTTTGTGGAGTTTTCCTCTCATTGCCAGAGGTTGCCGATAATCGACTCCAGGGCCACCTGGCCTCTCTGAAGGCAAAGGCCATGGAGGAAAGTGCCTAGCAGGGGTGACAAATCGCAACAGTTTGCTACGGTAACACACCGGGGCTTGTGGTCGCTGGGACGCCAGCTTGGCTGTATTGGGAAACTTACGAACCTGGAGGACGCGGCGCAGATGGGGAGAGGAAGCCTTGGAATTCATTGTTCTGCTCTCGTCTTCTCTCCCGTGCAGCTGGGGCTTCACCGTGTTCTATGAAAACGAGAAGCATGAAAAGCAGCAGTGGTGAGCGTGGGGGGCTTTGCTGGAGGAGGGCTGTTGGTTAAGCGCAGACCCCAACACGCGGGAGTCCAGGCAGGCAGGGATCAAGGCGGAGCCCCTGTCAGAAACAGAACCATGCGCAGGCCCCAAGGCCTACAGGGACTTTCGTAGGCGCCTCAAAGAGGAGGAGGCGTTTCTGCATAGAAATGTACCAGGCCAGGGTCTGCCTGCACAGTGCTCACTGGCACAAATTCAACACCAGCCTGGCTCCCCCCATGCCACTTAGAACCCCCACCTGTAGGGCCAGTCACTTGAGCTAAATGAGAATCGCTATTGACAGTGCGGGGTCTCTGACACACAGTCCAGCCATTCTGATTCCACCCAGGAAAGAGGAGTGGCCTCTGTCATGTCTCCCTCTCCTCAGCATGTCCAACATAGTTTTATTTAAAGGAACCGCTCTCCATTTCTTCAGCCAGCCATCCCTCTAGAGTCCCTCCCTCTGGCTCTGCTGTCTAGCTGCCCTCGGTCTAATTATCTCAGCTTCCCAGAGCAGCTTTCATCCTCAGACACTCCAGATGTTCTCTGATCGCTAATGATGGTGTCGGGAGCAGATCACTTGGCACACAGCTGTCTGTGTCTATGATGAATGATACCAAGGCACCTCCATGGCCTGACAGCCGCAGTCTTCCTAGCAACTGCAAAAAGGGGCCATATCCTGAGAGGTGCGGGGAGCCCAGTAAGCTTGGGGCCTGCTTCCGAATGCCTGAAGAGCCTGGCTTACAAGCTGGCCCCAAGGCCAAATCAGATGCGTGACTCAAACCAGTCTGATGAGCCAGGAGCCAGAATCAGTCTCTCCCTGCAAACAAACCCATGCGTGAAAGGAGACCTGCCCTGGGGGAACATGTCACTGATATACAAGCCAGGAGCACTGCAGGGTCACGGCTCTCTAGAGACTGCCCTGCTTCCTGGTATCCCACCCGGATCCAAATAGCAGGGCTGGACCAAGAGCAGCCGGCAGCCTCTGCACTGGGCAGGTGCCATCCTGCTGCCGTGTGGAAGAGCAGCCGCTGAGGCAGCCTGGAGTGTGAGCCAGCGGGCTGGTCTGTGGGCCTGGCCGTGTTTTGCCTGGGCCATGGCATTTCTGCCGCAGGTGGCTTGCGAGTCATGGCATTCCCTGTGCTGGAGGCCGGCTGGCCGGGGACAGGAGAGGCTTGTGTCACGGCTCACGTCACCTCCGCCTGGACGCTCCCACCCTGACCACCCCCTCTGATCCCCTCCCCAGGTACCTGTGCTGCGACACCCAGATGGAGATGCGGGAGTGGTTTGCGACCTTCCTCTATGTACAGGTACCGCCAGGGCAGGGCAGGGAGATAGGGAGGAGCCTTTCCTCATGGCTCAGATACAGCCCCGGCCTTGTGCGTGGGCCCAGCCTGCGGCCCCTTAACGCCACCCCCTCGCCATCCCTTCGATAAAGGCTGGGCTGCATCTCTCCTGCAGCCACGCTGCTAGTCTGAGGGGACCGTGGCATTTTGCAGCCACACAGCCCCTGCATTTCCCCCAGCCTGTGCAAGAGGAAGGGTGGGCCGGGTTGTGGGAGACCAGCGTTCAGTTCCCGCCCCGCCCAACCATCCTGTGTGGCCTCTGGCAACTCACTTAGCCTGCCCGTGCCTCAGTTCTCCCGCCTGTACAATGGGGGCAGGGCTGGTGTGATGGGAGCTGGATAAGTCCATAGGCAGGTGGCGGATCGGGGCCGTGCCGGGTGGCTCTTAGTGCCGTTCCCAGTGGGCAGGGCGCACAGCACTGTAGTGGGCTCTGGTTCTGCGGGAGAGCAGGCAGAGCACAGGCCCAGGGCTGGGTCAGAGTCAGAGTGGAGGCCTGTGGCCGGAGCGTCGCGAGGGCTCCGGCGCCGCTGAGCTCGGCTCCGAACTGAAGAGCTCGCAGTGAGGCTCCGTCGGCTGGCCCGATCCCATCCCTGCCCCCGCCCACTCTCACTGCCGGCTCTCCCTCCCCAGAACGGTGGGAACATCTGGCCCTCCGAATCCTCCAAGGTGCGGGCATCGCGGACGCAGCAGGACTCCAGGTTGGGTAACATCTCGCTCATCCCTCTGCGGGGCAATGAGAATGAGATGAGGAACAGTGTGGCTGCTTTTGCTGCTGATCCGCTAACTGTGAGTGACAACCAATCGGGGCCGGGTTTCACGGTGCAGGGGAGCCGCATCCCACGGGCTCGGTGCATCACACCTGCCGGGCACGCAGCCCGGAGCAGGGGGGACGAGAGCAGGGCAGAGGCGCTGCACGCCCCGGCCGTTTCCCTGAGAGCGAGAACAGCTCCTTCCGCTCTGTGGCTGCGGATTCTAGTCGTCGTTTCAGATCGCACAGAGCCGGGGGACAAGGGTCCTTCCTGGCTCGTGCTGGTTAACCCGCCCCAGCAGATGCAGGGAGGGGACCGGCAGGCGTGATGCAGCAACAGGGGATGCAGTTCAGCTGATGATTTCTCCTGTTAATTGGGGTCGCTGCTTTGAAATGCCTTCTCCTTTACAGCTCTGCTCTCCGTCCCTTTCCTTTCCCTCAGCCTCGCTCTGGACTCTGTCCACACACAGTGGCAGTGCACGGAGCTGCCAGACAGGCTGGGATTTGCCAAACGGGTCTTCTACCCACGTGGAAACCTCGCTGGGCCGCTTGAGCAACAAGGCCCGAACCACCCGTCGGAGACTCAGATGAGGACCAGCTGGTTAGCAAAGAGCTGGTCGTTATCGGATCCAGACTGGGGCTTGGGCCTTATTGCTGTTATAAACCTGACCAGAAGCTTTTCTCCTGACCCCTGAGAGCAGCGCAGCAGGGTCTGATGAAGGCTGCTGGCGGGAAGAGTTCATCCTGGCCAGCTCCCCCTCCCTGCCGTGGGTGGTTGCTTTTCAGCCACCAGCCCGGTCAGCAGGGACTGAACCTCCTTCCTGCTCGGTGGCTTGGGGTGACGTGACCTGGGTGGCTCTCACGCCAGTGGCAGAAGCCCCCGCTCCAGTGGGTTCCTTCCATGAGATGAGTTGGTGGCGCTCAGCCCAGTGGCTAGCTGACAGGCCTTCAGGTGTAACCGCCATCTTCCCAATGGGCCACTAACTGGCCTCTCCACAGAGGACTGAACAGGCCTCTCTAAAGGGGTCAGTTCAGGGCTGGGGCGCGACCCGTCGGCCAGGCATCCTTGGAGAAGCTCGCCCCACCCTGCCCGGGCTGTCTGCTGTGGGGCAGGAAGGGCCCAGCACTTCCCAGCTCTGACGTCACGACCCCTGCGTTTCCATCCCGCTGGTACTCGCGCCCCTCGGCTGGGAGCTCCAGGCTGGGCAGCCCAGGCCCTGTCTTCCCTCAGGTTTATAACGACCGCTGCGGTGGAACATGGGATACGATTGGTTTTCGGCTTGGCAGAGGGGGCGGGGAGAGAGGCCTTCCAGCTCCCTGCCCCGGCAGCGCTGGGGCACAGCCAGCCGCCGCTTTGCGTTTGCTTCCCCTCCTCTGCTCTTGCTCAGGGCAAGAGTCAGGGGCTGACCCTGGAGCTGGCAGCGGTGCCCTGTCTCCGTCCCGCCGGCCTCCCAGGAGCGAGGCGGAGAGTCCGGGGGCCACGTTCCGTGCATGTCCCAGCCAGGCCGCCCGCCAGCTGGGGAGCACAAGGGCCGTGCGGGGCTTAGGCAGCCCAGATCTCCAGCCGGGAAACGCTGCCTAATGGTCTGACCCGCCGGCGCTGTGCTGTCAGCAGGCAGCATCATAGGCTGCACTCGGCACTGGGCTCTGCCCGTGCCCAGAGGCCACGGCGACGGGCACCTTAGAACTCTGAGCGGGAGTCCAGTGAAAAGCCAGGCTCCGCAGCCTGCCGATGCTACGTTCCTTCCCAGGCATGAGTGGTTCACACCCTGCCCGGTCCAGGCAGGGGTAGAATGGGCCTGGAATGGAAATGCAAACACCCGACCCGTGCTGCACCCTGGGGATGACTGGGGGACAATGATTAACCCTGCCCAAGGTCTGCGTCTTCAGCTGTGCTCTAACCACTAAGCCACACTGCCTGTGGGTGTGGTTTAATTCCTAAAAGGACAGGGCTCCCTTGTACAACTCTTCCCCCCAGCATGCTCAGGACCATAACAAGGCTTTGAGGTGCTGAGTGCTTTGGACCAGGGGCTGTTTGCCCAGAGCTGTTCTCCACGTCCCAAGGGTGTTTGGACTCCCTGTGACAAAGCCTGGAGGGGCCCTCGTGCGTTCACCGTGCGAGCCTCGTGTGCTGTGCAAGGAAGGACTTGGCCTGACAGGTGGGGAAATGGTTCCCTCGCCAGCCCCCCTTCTCTAACAGGAATCCCGAAAGGGAGGCTCGGTGGGTGGACAAGTCTGTGGCTGCTACAGCCAGAGACTCCTGGGTTTGCAGGAGCCAAAGCTGAGCACTTCCCGGCACAAGTCCCAGTGCGACGCCATCCCCTGTGGCCAGGCTGGCTGACGGGGGGTGCTCGGTCGGCTGTGCACATCGCAGAGGTGGTGCAGAGGTTGAGTCTGACCTCCCAGCCCCAGATGCTGAGTTCTCCAATATTCTGTCGCAGGCCAGTCCTTCCGCCTGCACTCCAGCCTCTGCAGAGGGGAGTGTCTGGGAAGCACTTACCGGCCGGGGCCAGGGCTTCCTCGAGCATCTCCCATTCCAAGGCGCATTCCTCAGAGGGCAGGCACAAGAGAGGGTCGGCCCTTCGCCCCTGCCACGCCCCGCTGGCTGATTGATACCGGTCCCCCAAAGTAGCAATATAGGAAGCGGGGAAACTGAGCTGGAGTTCACCCCTTGTTCCCGTCGCCCTCGTGTAATGACCCACGTTTGCGCCAAGCGTGGCGCTGTCAGCGACGGAGCATCACCATGGGACGTGTAGAAGGAAAACTAACCTTCCCTCCTTGTTTCCTCTCTCTCCAGCTTCTTTGAAACGTACGAGCTGGTGGCCTAACACCCCAGGTAATTCAGGGCTTCGGTCGTTCCTGCTTGTTTGTAGGGCTCTGCATCATGCGTGTGGCACCGGTGTGTGCCGGAGGGCAGAGGGGGGGAACCCAGTGGCACTTTCCAGTTCCCATCCCCGTCCCTGCTGCCCCTGGCCCGGCTCTCCGTGGGCATCAAACCAGGAGGTCTGGTTCTAAAATTGGGGAACGGTAGTGCAGGGACTTTCCCCACTGCTCCCATTGGCCAGAATCATGGCCAATGGGAGCAGCGGGAGATGATGCCTGGGAGTAGAGGGAGGCACAGAGCCCCCCGTGCTCAGACCTCACACCTCCATCCCCATCATGCACCCTTCCACCTGCCGTGACCCCCCCCACACCACCCTGCTCCTGCCCTCTCCCTCCTGCCCAGAGCTCACACCCCTAATTGCACCCCACCCCCTCCTGCCCAGACCCCCCCACCCTCAGCCCACTCCTGCCCACTCCCTCCTGCCCAGAGCTCGCACCCCAACTACATCCCACCCCCTCCTGCCCAGACCCCCCCACCCTCGGCCCACTCCTGCACCATCCCTCCCAGCCAGACACCCCCCAACCTTCAGCCCACTCCTGCACCTTACTTCCCAGCCAGACCCCGCACCCTCACCCCCTCCTACACCCATTTTGTTATCACGGGTGGCTGTCCGGTGGCCCGCGGAAAGGTCTGCGTTGCGCAGGGTGGGCCCCGGGCCAGCATGTTTGAGACCCACTGCTCTACAAGAGGTGCGGGAGCGGATGGGATCGGAGAGCCGACAGGCAGGGTCAGAGAGCTGCACTGTGGGTAAACACAAGCAAGCCGGCGCCTGCACCGTGCCCACATCTCGCCTGGGGAGGCGACGTAGCCGCTCCCGGCACTTCTGACAACCCGGCCCAGGCTATTGAGGGGCTCAGAGAGGCCCTGGGGGCCTAACTGTGGGGCTCTGACATTTTGCCCTGCAATGGTCTAGATTCCCAGCCCCTCCCTGAACTCCCCCCCCCCCGTCCCCCGCTGTGCCACCCTTCCCTTACTGATGCCACGGGCAAACGGAGGGGCTGCAAAGCTTCGCTCCGGACCCCACAGGGTGGAGAAAGCAGCCCTGTAAGACGTGCGTGGGGAGGGACAGCTGGAGCCAGCGGGGCAGGGAGAGCTCCCCGGGAGTCAGCCTGTTGTCTCTCGTTTTGTCGCCAGGTCCTTTTGGGAGAGGGGAGAGCCAGCCGGAGAGTCCGGGTACACACAAGTCACATGGCGTTGTCCCTGCTCACCCGGCCGGGGCCGCGTAGAGACCAGGGGGGAGCTCCTGGAGCGCGTGCCAGTCCCTGGACCTAACCGTCTTCTCCTGCGGCAAAGCCAACCGCAGCCACAAACCAATACGCGACTGTGGTGTATGTAAGGAAAATGAATCCGCTGGTAACGGGCGCAGGACCTGGCGCTGCCTCTCCGGGGTGCACTACTGAAGCAGACGCCACCTCCGCCGTCACCTGGCTGGCTGCGGCCGAACCCCAGGGAGGGGGCGGGGAAGATGCATTGCAACGGACGGTTCAGGCCCACGGCTTCCCCTGGGAGAGTCTCCCCACCCTTCAGCAGCTGCGTTTTGCTTCTTCTTGAGTCCTGAACTGAAACCGGAAGGGTGCGGGCTGGGCTGGTGCCAGCCTCTGCTCCGGGAGGGGTTTGGGGCACCCTGGCTTTTTAAAGATCTCTCCCTGTCTTTGAAACGGCAAGCCACGCAAAGGCAGCCGCCACCAGACAGCCAGCCCGGGGAAAGCCCTTTCCAGAGTGCTTCTGCTGGTGGAAGCATGAACCCTTCCCCAGGCAGAGGGCAGCTAACCCCGGCCATTCCGTATCACTGCTGCCAAAGCCGCCCTGCGGGGGAACCGGTCGAAGGCTCCCATCACGGCTGCTGCCCCCTTGGCCCCAAGCGCCACTTCTCTCCTTCCCCCGGCGGCCCAGTCCCACGACCCCACGGGCAAAGGGTTTGCAAGCAGCGCGTGCGAAGGGGAAGCCCAATGCCCAGCCACGGGGAGGAAGAGACGGGGAGGAGGGGAGTCACAGCTGGGGTGCTCGGCTCAAGGGCACTGGTGGGAGCACGAAGAGGCTGGTGGGAGCCTGAAGTTGAGCTTGGAGTGGGGTCGTTTGTCCTGGGAGCCTGCTGCCTCCTGGGCTACAGGAAACCAGGCTCTGTCCGCTGCGGGCAGGAGGACAGCAGGGAGGGGCCAGCGCTAGCCTGTCCCCTGGCATCTTCGATTACTGTTAATATTAAATGCCTGGGGAAGTCGGTGTGGCGGTGTCCCTGTGATATTAGCCTGCAGGGCAACAGGGGGCGGGGGTCCCCGGTCTTGGGGCTGCAGGCTGGGATGGAGGAGTGGGGCAGGGGCAGTTGCTTCCCCTATAGATGAAGATGGAGGAACACGAGCCCATCGTGTTAGGGGCCCAGGCCAAGACAGAGGAGCAGTGGCTGACTTCAGCGGGACTTTGTCGGGACAGAGAGAAAGAAGCCAGTTGACTGGCCGCATGGGAGAATCCTGTTTAATAACCTCCGTTTTCTTCAAAATCAAGGAGATTCCAGACGCTGTTGAAAGAACATTATATCCACATGGTCAAGCCCCCCAAAGCCAGGAAGTGCCAAAAGTGAGGTTTTCCAGCCAACCTTAACTCTGCCTCTTGAATATGTGCATTGTGGTGTAGTCTTTAATTTTGTGGTCACACGCCATTTCCTCTGCAAGCCCTCTGCCCCAGCCCTTGTTCAATGAATGAGGCAGGGAACACACCGGGAGCAGCTGTCTTGTTTGCTGCGTGCCATGCAGCTTGTGCCCTGAATGAGGCAGGTGCTGTGGAAAACCAGTAGATGATCATGTAAATAAAGAGTGTCTTGTAGCCCATAACCAGAGGGCAGAGTTAAGGTTATGCAATCTTAAATATGTAATTTTAACATAAGCTCTTTGGTAAAGAACAGAATAACAATGTTCTCTCAAATAAAGCACCTTTCAGCAGGGGATCACAAAGCACTTAACAAAGGAGGATCAAGGTATAGAATCACAGAATATTAGCTCTGGAAGGGACCTCAAGATGTCATCAGGTCCAGTCCCCTGCTCTCAAGACAGGACCAAACACCATCTAGATCGGGGTGGGCAAAATATGGGGGGGTGTCCGGCCCACCAAGCCTTTCAGTCCAGCCTGTGACCCACCCCATTGGACCCACAGGCAGGGAGCAAATCTAGGGCTCAGAGCCTCTGACTGCTCCATCTGCCTCTCTGCATTACGGGAAAGGGGGGAGTTTTGCATGCTGTGAACCCCCTCCTTCACCCAAACTCCCTCTCAGACCCCTACCTTCTCCTGCACCCCAATCAGCTACCCTGAGCTCCCGTCTGCACCCAACCTCCATCCCAGACCCCACAGCCCTTCCATGGAAAAGTGCAGCCCTTGGCCACTTACCAAAATCTTGACGTGTCCCTCCCCTTAGAAATTATTGCCCACCCCTGATCTAGACCATCCCTGACAGGTGTCTGTCTAACCTGCTCTTAAATATCTCTAGTGATGGAGATTCCACAACCTCCCTAGGCAACTTATTCCTGTTTAACCACCCTGACCGGAAGTTTTTCCTAATGTTCAACCTGAACCTCCCTTGCTGCAATTTAAGCCCATTGCTTCTTGTCCTAGCCTCAGAGGCCAAGGAGAACAATTCCTCTCCCTCCGCCTTGTGACACCCTTTTAGATACCTGAAAACTGTTACCCTGTCCCCGCTCAGTCTTCTCTTTTCCAAACTAAACACGCCCAGTTCTTTCAGTCTTCCCTCATAGCTCATGTTCTCTAGACCTTTAGTCATTGTTGCTCTTCTCTGGACCTTCTTCCATTTCTCCACAGCTTTCTTGAAATGTGGTGCCCACATCTGGACACAACCTAAAGAACAGGCCAGCTGCACTGACTTGAAAAACTGAAGTTAAAATTAAGCCCAGCCATTTATCCTGTGCCAGGAGGAGGGAGCCATGGGCGTAATAAACATGTTGCACTTCCATAGCCTCTTTTGCCCAAAGATCTCCAAGCATCAGAAAACCCACATTGTAAGGATTAGATTGGAAGTAGGGGGGGAGGCTACAGATCCTGTTTGACTCCCCCCCCCTTCCATCCCCACACATGCTTAAATGTAGCCAGCGTCAGGACTGGACACATCTGCTGCTTGACACCAGCCTTGCACACCACCGCAGGACAGGAAGTGAAGAGGAATGCCGCATCCTGCTGATGCTACAGGGCGAATTTAAGGAGCCCAGCTGGAATGATCCAAGTAGAACGATGCTCAGGAGCCAAGTCTTAACACCCCTTGCTCTTGGGGAAAGAACCAGGCAACCTACGGCTATTGCTGCCGCCTAGATTCTTTGCATAGAGAAGCCAAGAGACCACGGTGCCGGGTCGCTCAGAAATAGCATCTCCGGTTGGCGGGGGGACTCTGTTCCATCCCGGTGGAAGATGACCCGGCCTCAGTTATTCGGGCCTATCCTCTGGCTTACAGCACTAGGCGATACCTGGGCTGGAGCCGTCAGGGCTTGGGAAACTCCAGCTAGCACAGAAGGTGGCAGCGTGTCTCTTTAGCAGCACGGGCTACGGCAAGTACGTCGGCCTGACTTGAGGGGTAAGGTCCGTGTTTTCAGTCACTGGCCTGAGCCCAAGCTCACTAAAACCGCCCAGCTGGAGAGCTCTGCTGCAGCAGAACCTCACACCCTAACTGGTTCAGGAGACAGGATTTTGTTGGGGCTTGCTGGCCCCACACTGCGACGTAAACTCCCCGAGGGTCTAAGGACCACGACAGACCACACAGCGGCTGTGTCTAGACTGCATCCCTTTTCCGTAAAAGGGATGCAAATTAGACACATCGCAATTGCAAATGAAGAGGGGATTTAAATCCCCCCGCTTCGTTTGCATAAACATGGCTGCCGCTTTTTTCCGGCTCGGGGCTTGGCCGGAAAAAAGCGCCAGTCTAGATGGGGATCTTTCGGAAAATAAAGCCTTTTCCGAAAGATCCCTTATTCCTCTTAAAAAAAGGAATAAGGGATCTTTCGGAAAAGGCTTTATTTTCCGAAAGATCCCCGTCTAGACTGGCGCTTTTTTCCGGCCAAGCCCGGAGCCGGAAAAAAGCGGCAGCCATTTGTATGCAAATGAAGCGGGAGGATTTAAATCCCCTCTTCATTTGCAATTGCGATGTGTCTAATTTGCATCCCTTTTACGGAAAAGGGATGCAGTCTAGACACAGCCAGCCTGTACAGAACCCTTACAAACCAAAGGGCTGGTGTTGAACAGGGGCAGTAGATCAGAGGTGGCGTTTAGAGAGAGAGAGATGGTGAAGGCAGTCATGCCTCATCTGTGCCCCTTGGCTTGGTCCTCAGCTGCTGCAGTTTCCACCCCCAGTGTGAGGCCCATCATGGGAACAGGACGTGCCAAGAGAACCAGGCCTTGCCACCTCTCAGGATTTGGCCACGGGATTCTAGGAAGTGGCTGCCGCTATGCATAGGTCTAAGTTGCCCTACCGGCGCACGGAGCCATGGTGCCCAGGGGATCTAGTCTGAGTTGGCTAACCAGGAAAAGCTATTTCTCTAGGAGGGGGGTGAAGCACTGGGATGGGTTCCCTAGGGAGGTGGTGGAATCTCCATCCCTAGAGGTGTTTAAGTCTCGGCTTGACAAAGCCCTGGCTGGGTTGATTTAGTTGGGATTGGTCCTGCCTTGGGCAGGGGGCTGGACTCGATGACTCCTGAGGTCTCTTCCAGCTCTATGGTTCTAGGTGGCAGGCGGGTTCCCCAGGCCTCTGCTGGAAACTTGCTTCTTTGTGCGCTGCTGGCTCAGCAAAGCCAACACCAATAGCAAATGATTAACCAGGAATGAATGCTCGGAGGATCTGAGTCAAGCTCAGACACAGAGAGTGCCTCACTGGGGCTGGAGCCAAAAGCTTTTCTGGTTGGAGCTCCCTGGAAGCTAAAAGCATTTCATTGCTCTGCCCGGAGAGAGGCTAAGATCCTGTTCTATGAGGTGGGGTGAAACTGGGAGCTGCCGAGAGAGGGGGAGCTAGGTAAGAAGATGACATCGTGTCCTGCCCCCTTAGCACATGCAGAGTGAACAGCACCGCCAGGCCTGCGAGATCCCTGACCTTGGAGGAGAAGAGCTATTTCTGTTCTTTAACAGCCAGCACTATTTTTAAGAGGCAGCCGTCATCCCTTAAACGGAGACGCCCGCGACGGTGGCTTCCGCAGCTAATGGAAGAGCTCTCCTGCCTGTGTTCTAAGCACCCGGCCCCATTAGTGTCACTCAGCGATTCTTCTCCCATTAGCAGGTGGGAAGGCAGAGCTGGAATTGTGAACCTTTCAGACAGTCGGTGATGTGTCAGGAACAGCCTTAGCACATTGCATTCCACAAAAGATGGAAAGCAAGAGAGCTGCTTTCACACTGACTTTGACTAACGGGGGGGATATGAGAGAGGTCTATAAAATCCTGAGTGGTGTGGAGAAAGTGAATAAGGAAAAGTTATTTATTTGTTCCCATAATATAAGAACTAGGGGCCACCAAATGAAACTAATGGGCAGCAGGTTTAAAACAAATAAAAGGAAGTTCTTCTTTACATGGCGCACAGTCAACCTGTGGAACTCCTTGCCTGAGGAGGTTGTGAAGGCTAGGACTATAACAGGGTTTAAAAGAGAACTAGATAAATTCATGGAGCTTAAGTCCATTAATGGCTATTAGCCAGGATGGGTAAGGAATGGTGGCCCTAGCTTCTGTTTGTCAGAGGGTGGAGAGGGATGGCAGGAGAGAGGTCGTTTGATCATTACCTGTTCGGTTCACTCCCTCTGGGGCACCTGGCATTGGCCACGGTCAGCAGACAGGATACTGGGCTGGATGGACCTTTGGTCTGACCCAGTAGAGCTGTTCTTATGTTCTTACATTCTTATGACTTTTGGAAGAAGGCTGAAGAATTATTCCTTCTCTATGTCTTTTCACATAGTGGCTGGCTTCCCTCCCTCCATCCCCGCTTTGCTCTGCAGGGCATGGGAAATAAAAAGCATGTCCGTCTGACGTCATGGGGGGTACCTTGCTGGTTGCTGTGCTGGGCAGTGGGTTGTGAGTGACCTCCACTGGCTGCTGTCTGCAGCACGGCACAGCAGGGCAGGGGATGAGTCATTATACAAGGGGGCTTCAAACCTGTCTGACCAGTTATCTCCGAGGGAGTGGAACAATGGGAAGAAGGGGAGTGGAGCCCTGGCTGGGGGCAGGGCTGGAAGTGAGTGAGTTAGGTTTCTGGCTGGTATCATGGAGGAAGCAGCCTAGACAACGGGCTGGGATTTAGGGGCCCAGGCTCCCCCATCTCAAGGGGGGCTGAGACATCCTAGGCCTGCCCTGTAACCAGATGACATCTGTGCTGTGCTGTATCCTGGAGAAGCAATAAACTCCCTCTATTCTACTGTCTGGTGGAGTCTGTCCGTGCCACTATGGGGGTGCAGGAGACGGGAAAACCCCAACGCGCCGTCACACCATCCGATCTAGACCAGAGAAGCTAAAGGAAAATCCCTGTTGGTGGTCAACAGAAGTAGTAGGTCTTTTATCTACCATAGGCTTGTTAGTGGAGCACGTGTGTTAGAGTTTTATCTACGCACGGCAAGATCTAGAGATGCCCCAATGAATGCTGCTGATGCCACACCACCTACCTCGTGGGAAGGTGCTAGTGTGAAGGAATTGGACAAGACTGCTGCTTGGCCTTTTGTGAAGGCTCTTCTCAAGCTGACTGGAGAGGAGCAGGGCTAAGAGTTTATTTCCCACCAGTAACTATGGGCAAAGGGATGTTGATTCTGGCGTGTGTCTGTCCACTGGTGGTAGCGTGATGAGAAATGCTCCAAGACTGGCTGGAATCCTCCTCTCTGAGCCTGGACACATGGAATCCCAAACAGCTGGGCTTCACGGAGCCCCGGGGGCATGGAATCTCCATTGACTTCACTGGAGTGCCCCATCGGTAGGGCTGGTGGGTTCCCCCCCAGTGAACCCAGCCACGTCCCTCCTTTCCCCATGCTGGGCACTGACCTGGGCGCTTCTCCTCTCCCAGACCCACCTTCCAACAATGGCTCGTCTGATTCGGGCACCGCCTGGGCAGCAGCACAAACGTTTCCGCCCTTCTGGCAGCTAGGAAAAGGCTGAATTTCCCCAGCAGTTAGTATGTTTCACTGCTTGGAGCTAAGCTAGAGACAGAGAGCCAGGCCTGCAAGCCTGTAGTGTGAGATACTTGGGAAGACCCAGGGGAGCTCCCCCGCAGAGAACTCTACAGCCAAGTACCCAAGCCGGGTGTCAGCACAGGGACTGAGGTCTCGATCCTTTGCCCGCCTGCACCATGCTCTGCTTTCCTCGCTAATCAGGGGAGAAGATTCCTTTGACCCCAACTCAGCTGGCTTCTTTCCGGGCTTGGCTTCCGTACATGGAGAAAGGCAGGATCCTGGGCTAGATGGACCCTTGGTCTGACCCCGTGTGGCCGTTCTCGTGTTCTCACGTTGTATTTAGCCCCGAGCGCAGCACGGCTGGCGGTGGTGATTTCATCAGCCGCGTCCGCTGGATGCTGGCGCCAAGCACGGGGGCTAGGGAATGCCCAGACAGGAAGGGCAGAGGCGACCACTGCGATCAGACCGTCTGACCTGCCACGCCCAAGCCGGTGAGGTGGAACTAGCAGAGCACGGTATGATGCTGTCAGCCGGAGCTCCCAAACGCAGGAATCACCATGGCCAAGTCAGTGGCCTGATCCTTTGCCCCTGCATGGAGCTAGGTGTCACAGAGCACCGAGGCAGTGGACAGAGCTAACAGAGCATGGGGCAGAGTGTGGTGCTGCTTGGATTTCCCCACTGCTAGCGAGAGCAGCTGGGTAAATCCAACCTCTGGCTGCCCCCCTGGCAGACAAGCCTGATGTGCACAGGACGCAGGGGGAGATTCCTATGCAACGCTGAGATGCCTGTTGTAGCGGTGTGTCGGGGTCCCCCGCCTCCTGCACCCTCGTAATGGCACGGACCGACTCCGCCGGCCAGTAGAACAGAGGGAGTTTATTGCTTCTCCGGGGTACAGCACAGCACAGATGTAATCGGTTACAGGGCAGGCCTAGGATGCCTCAGTCCCCCTTGAGATGGGGGAGCCTGGGCCCCTAAATCCCAGCCCGTTGCTTAGGCTGCTTCCTCCATGATACCAGCCAGAAACTTCCACTCTCTTCCAGCCCTGCCCCCCAGCCAGGTGCTGGTCTCCGCCCTGCTCCCTTTGTCTCTCCCTGGGAGGCTGAGCCTGGGTGTCTGGGTTAATTCACATTTGGGAGAGTCAGTGAGAATCTCCCATCACAGCACGGGGGGATCCCGGTCCCAGAGCAGACAGCACCCACACTACACCACACCTGTAAATGCTCCTTTTGTAAATGGGGCCTGACGGACGGGCGCAGGTTCCCCTGGTAACACCACCAAGGTTCCCATGGCAGGGCCTTGGCTACAGAGGAAATAAACCCTGCCCACAATTCTTAGAAATAAGGAAATAAATTGTCTGGGATCCATCAGAGAATTGCCACAAGCTGCTGCCACACTGCCCGGGCAGCATGCACACACTCGTGCACATGTGCACGCCCAGACGTGTGCACACACTTGTGCACACGGGCGCGCACATACGTGCATGTGTGGTGCACGCTTCTCCAGATCCCCTGACTTTTAATGGGGAATGTTCATGTGGGTGCCCTGTTCTCTCCAATTTATTCTTCCCCAAGACTCAGTTTCACCCTTCCCCAGCCAGAGTCCCTGCTGTGCTGCTTGTGTCCGTTATTGTTCCCGGGCATAGTCCTCCAGGCCAGTCCCTCCCTCCCACGTTTCCCATCCCCAGCGAGACTCACCCCACCCCCCGTCCCTTGCCCCAGCCAGCTGTGAGCTGTGTGCTCTTCCCCCAGCCTCCATCCCCCCTCCAATTCCCTCTCCCCCCACCGCATCTCTGGCTGCCCACCCTCCTCTCCCCAGAATGGCCAGGGCCAGCGAAGAGCCTATGGGAGGGGCCCCCAGCTTTGCAGCCGGGACGCCCACGGGGATGGGGACGGAGACGGAGACAGAGATGGATACGGAGAGTTTCTGGCTCTAACTCGGGTGGCACCTGGGGCCCTTTCTTCTCAAATTGCTGGAGCATCCCCAGTCCCCCGGGCCTGCCTTAGCCCACGCAGGCCACGGACCCAGCCAGGAAGCAAGGGGCCTCGCCCGAGCATCCGACTCCCTGCGGCGGGCCTTTTCCTTCAGCGCCTCGTGGACTCCGCTCCCATGATTCGCTCTCTGCTAGGCTGCATGGCTGGGACTGGCCAGGCCTGACCCGGGCCCTGCGGCCCAGCTGGGCGAGAAGGGGCCGGCCCAGAGAGCGAGCCAAGGCCCTGCTGCAACCTACATAGCTCCAGCCTCGACGGGAAGGTAATAAGAACAGGCTACCCCAGGGGAGCCCCGCTTTCCTGTGCATCTCTGCACCCCCATGCCCCAGGGTCACCCTGCTTTCCTGTGCATCTCTGCACCCCCACACCACAGGGGCTCCCTGCTTTCCTGTGCATCTCTGCACCCCCACACCCCAGGGGTGCCCTGCTTTCCTGTGCATCTCTGCACCCCACATCCCAGGGGAGCCCTGCTTTCCTGTGCATCTCTGCACCCCACATCCCAGGGGCTCCCTGCTTTCCTGTGCATCTCTGCACCCCCACACCACAGGGGCACCCCTGCTTTCCTGTGCATCTCTGCACCCCCACATCCCAGGGGAGCCCTGCTTTCCTGTGCATCTCTGCATCCCCACACCACGGGAGCCCCACTAACCTGCAGATGTAGCATCTCTGGCTCTAAGTGTGGGGCCAGGTTAGGGTGGGTGACACCCGTCCAAGTAGGGTTGCCAGATACTTTCACAAAAAATACTGAACATGGTGGGTAAAAAATTAGTTGAGCAAAAGAAAAAAAAAAAAGGACAACCACACCCACAAAAAAAAGAGTCACTGCGCCTTTAAATCCCCATGCTCCCCTTTCCCCCTCCCCCCGCAACACGGCATGAGAAGAATGTCCCATTCATCTGAGAGAAGCAGAAAATAAAGGACATTTTACATGTCCCGTGTTTTCTGGGTTTTTTACCGGACAGAAGCTGCAAATACCCGACTGTCCGGGTCAGTACCAGACACCTGGGCCAAATAGGTATCAGCTAGTGGCATTCTTGCTGGCTCCCCAGGCAATGCCTGGCTGGCACGGTCAGAACCGGGGTGGGGCGCTCACATCTGTCCACAGTATAGCAGCATAGTTGGCTGGGGGACCCAGATCCCCAGTCCCTCACCATCCCCTGACCTCCGAGCAAAGCTGTGAGTGGCTCCGGGGAAGAGGGACATTAAGGAACCATTAGAGCCAGCTCGCTGTGGCCTGCCAGCCAATGTTCCGGCTCAGTTTTTCCACCCATGTGTGGAATAATTTTTGTTCTGTGCACCCAGGCATGTGCAGATGTGCACCACCAGGAGAAACACATGCTGCCGGCTTTGGGTGCTCTGCTGATCAGTTGGACAGCTGGATGGCATTTGAATCTCTCCTGTGCGGCTGCCCAAATAGAGGGAACTTTGCTACCGTGCTCTCCCATTGGCTATGGGCTAAGAGAGGGGGCATGAGATCCTCTCTGATGCCTTGGTGTGTTCTGATCGCTGCCGGAAGCCTGGTGCAGCCCCCTGGACAGGGTGACATGGGCTGGTTGCGATCTCAAGCGCCTGGGTGTTCCCCGAGCATGGCCTGAGGCTGGGGCCAGGCCTGCATCCCTAGAGCGCCACTGTCCCTGCAGCCGTGTCCCTGCCTTACAGGGGAACTGTTAGCTCCGTGCAGATGGCTCACGCTGCCCGCTGGTGCCATGGAAGAGTCAGTGTCCTGGGGCGCAATGACCCCTTCCCTGCCTGGCGTCTCTGCCACTGCCTGTCCGAAACAGCCATACAGGTGGTTAAGAATCTGCCCCCTCTTTAGGGGGCCAAGACCAGCAGGAGCCATGGCGGGTTCATCGCTCACGACGGGGTGGTGCGAGGAGCCTCGAGAGGGGTTGAAAGCAGCCTCTGGGTGCAGAGCCGAGGCTGCTGCTCCGTCGGCAGGAGGGGCCTGGGTGCTGCCCTGTGTAGGAGAAAGACAGCGGCTGAAGCATGGGTCTGGTGCTGGAACCACGGTCAGCCAGTTATCCTGCAGACAGGCCCTGTCACGCCGTGTGGGCCGGCCAGCCCGTGTCTCGGCGCTAGAACCGCGAGCACACGAAGTGTGTAAATACAGCCCTCCCGGACCCCCCGCTGAGTACACGCAGCCTAGTCAGAACGTCCTGAGCGGGTAATAACACAGCTTGACTATTGACTCATCATGCCACGTTTTAACTTCACGTGCTGGAAAGGGCCACACATAAGAGCCACCTGCACATGTGAGTCCCAGTGCTGGGCACAACCCACCCCCCACGAGCCCCACCTCCCATGGCCACGCTGATGTAGGCTCTGGCTGGATGGGGGATTTGCCTGATTTTCAGCCAGCCCTCCGCGGAGCCGCGTGGCTCCAGCATGGATCTGTGGGGCCCCGTGGCTCAGGAGCGTGGGTGGCATGGCCGCTCTGCTCCGGGGCTCTGTGGGTTGTGAGGGGCTGAAGCAGCTGCAGGGGTGGGCGAAACAGAACAGAAAAGGTGCCAGTCATGCCCTTGGCCGCCTGCCTGTGAGATACAAGCCACAGAGCCACGGCTTAAGGTCACGGGGTTCCCCCATCCCCTCTTACCTCCAACAAGCCTGGCTCAGCAGCCAGCACATACACGTACCCCGCTCCACGGCTAAGCTAGCTGGGTGGGCCCCTCTCCCTGTTGGTCCAGAACCTCCCTCCTCCGATGGGCAGAAACCTTCAGTTCCTTCCCAGCTGCCATTTACTCTGGGCCAGTTTAGCCTACTTTGTCCTTGGGCCAACCTTGTCCTGCAGCTGCAGTAGCTTCATGGGAGGTGTTGATCATAGACTCATGGAATTAGAAGGGACCTCGCGAGGGCGTTGTGTCCAGTCCCCTGCCCTCCCGGCAGGACCAAGCACCATCTAGCATCCCTGACAGGTGTCTGTCCAACCGGCTCTTAAATATCTCCAGTGATATCCCCTCGGCAATTTATTCCAGTGCTTTCCCTTGGGGGAGGGCAGAAGAAGGGCAGGGCCTGTGGGGTTGCTGTGGGCCCTGCGCCTGGGGAGGGGGTTGCCCCAGGCCCTGTGCCCCCTCTGGGACGGCCCTATCTGGCAGTGCCCGCTCACCGCTGCGGGAGTGCTCTAGTGCCATTGGGGGGCCCAGACAGCTCGCTTCATCCCAGATGGAAGCGTCTCCATGGCCCTCGCCCTTGGCTGCTCAGCTGGACCCTGTGGGCCAGCCACTCCCCAGTGAGGGGCCTGCGCTGTCGGGGCGCAAGACTCAGCCTTGCTGAAACTGGCCGGCAGGTGGCACTGGCAGCACAGGCAAACTGGGTTGATTGACTCAGGGATGTTGAGCAGAGGCAGGAAAGATGCAGAAGCATCGGACGCTGAGTCGCACGGTGACAGTTTTGCTTTAAGACTCAAGTTCATTTCCTTGGGCCTCTGGTTCTGCAGGGCAGGGGCTAACAGCCTCGCCGGGAACACTGGCAGGCAGGAAAGGAGGGCCTGAGCCTGCAAGGGCTGCGACCCATGCTGAGCACCCTGGGTGCCTCAGTTTCCCAGCTGCTGGTGGGGAGTGTGAGGAGAAATACCCTAGGGACTGTGAGGTGCTCAGACATTGGGCTCCAGGGAAAACTCAGCACTCATGACAGAAAAGCTACGGAAGCAATCATGATTTGCACAGCTGCAGCTCTTTTATTGGCCCTGTTTTAGGCCTAGGGGAAACTGAGGCACAGGGAGAACAATTTGGACAAAGGGACTCTGAGCAAGCCCAGATTTGAACTCAAGTTTCCTGCTACCTAAATCCACTCCTTCACCACGAGCCAGCCCTGCTCCTCTCTCAGCTCCCCGGTAGGGCCGTTTTGGGCTGCCAGCTTGTGACGGTGCGTTGGGATTTCTCCGTCTCCTGCACCCCTGTAGTGGCACAGACAGACTCCACCAGCCAGTAGAATAGAGGGAGTTTATTGCTTCTCCAGGATACAGCACAGCACAGATGTAATCTGGTTCCAGGGCAGGCCTAGGATGCCTCAGCCCCCCTTGAGATGGGGGAGCCTGGGCCCCTAAATTCCAGCCCCTTCCCTAGGCTGCCTCCTCCATGATACCAGCCAGAAACTACTTGATTCTCCTCCAGCCCTGCTGCCCAGCCAGGGGTGGCCTCGCCCTCCTTTCCTTTGTTCTGCTCTTTGGGAGGTAACTGGTTGGACAGGTTCGGAGCCCCCTTCCCTAATGACTCATCCCCTGCCCTGCTGGGCCATGCTGCAGACAGCAGCCAGTGGGGGTCACCCACAGCCCACTGCCCAGCACAGCCACCAGCAAGGTATCCCCACTACGTCTCACAGCTCCTGAGGCAACACGTCTCCGGTGCTCTCTGCCGAAGGGGCTGCTGCAGCAGGACACATATCGGCGTCGGAAACGGGCCGGGCAGCGCTGCGAGAGTCTGGCCCTGTCCGACCCTGCGGATTCCCCTGGTGCCCAGGCAGTGGCCAGGGGCTGGCACAGATGCGCTGTGGAATTTGCCGCCTCAGGTGAGGCTCCTGCCTCCGCTTGGGGGGTGACGTGCCCGGTGGGTGATGGGCAGGCAGGAGAAGCCGATGGCACTGCAAGGGGAGAGCAAGGAGGGGCCCTGGGCATCTGGACTTCTTCCACATGGCTCACCAAAGTACCTCAGCCTTTCCTCCTAGCGCCTCCTGCTGGTCCCACCCCTGAACTACCTTCCCAGTCCAGGCACCTCCCCGGCTCTGCCAAGCCATCCTAGCCCTGGCTCTCAAGCCACTCTGCCGCTGCTGCTCCCAGCCCCTGCTGTCCACTCCTCGCGCGGCCAGTGCCCCCTGCACAGCTCTGCGCCCTTCTGCCCCACTGCCGGCGCCGCTATCCTCGGCCCCCCCCGCCAGCCTCTCCGAGTCAGGCTCTGCAGGGCAGCCCCACTGCTGGCTGCTGCTCGGCGAGGCCAGGGCACACCTCCGCTGATGTGCTGCACCCCAGAGGCGGCCGCACCTCTGTGACCGGGGGTGTGGTTTCCGTCCACTCTGAGCTGGCAGGCAGCAGTGAAAAGTCTGGGCTCAGCTGGTGGGGACAGGCTGTGGGTGGAGTAACACCAGATGAGGTGCTGCCCTGTTCTCGGATTTACTGTGTTCCTTGCACCGTGCAGCCCTCCACAGCCCCAACCTTCCTGCTCCTCCCCGATCAGGCCACCCCGAGACGGATTGACCTTATCAGTGTGCTCTGCGGGCTGCAACGCTTCCTGCTGACCTTTCAGCTGCTCTATTTATAGGGACCTTTAGAAGCAAAAGCCCTTCAGCTCGGCAGCTTTGAAGGCAGCAGTCTCCAGGGGGGGCCGGGAGCTCTGGGGCTTGTGGAGACAGGGCGGGAGGGCTCAGGAGCACCCCCAGAACATGGCGGCTGTCCCTGGGAACAGCCAGCCACAGGCCTCGGAGGCAAAGCCGGGGGTGGCGGAAGCGGAGAGCTGGTGCTTCTATTTCACACTCCCGTGGGAGAACTGGAGCGTGACTGAGTGAGTGCGCTGGAGGCCGCCACCCCCTGGAAGCGAGTTTGGGGTCGCCTGAAGCACAGCTGTCCCACCACGAGTGAGGCTGAGCACTCCAATGGCAACACACCCTCATGCTTCAGGGCCCGGCTGCCGACAGCCGGGGTCAGGAAGGAACATTTGTGGCGTAGTGGGGGGGCTGTCTGCGCTATAACCCGGGGTCCCCTGAGCTGTGCTGTGCGATTCCCACTGACTCACCCACATGTGGATTAACCCAGACACCTAAGCTCAGCCTGAGGAGATAACGGGGTTCCCGGGGGAGAGACAAAGGGAGAGAGGTGGAGACCAACAGGAGGCTTCGGGGGACGGGACAGTGGCTGGCTGGGGAACAGGAGGGAGTCAGCCTAAACTAAGGGCTGGAGGTCTAGGAGGGTGATGGACCCCCTAACCCAAGGGATCTGAGGCATCCTGGCCCAGACTCCTGTAGCCACATCACATCTATGCTGTGCTGTATCCTGGAGGAGCAATAAACCCCCTCTATTCTCTGGCTGGCGGAGTCTGTTCTTTCTGCTAGGGGGCGGCAGGATTTGGGGGAACCCCGACTTGGCGTCACAGCATCCCTCAGCTGGGCAGGGTCACACAAGCAGGGGACTTAGGGGGGCGTCACTCCTTCCTCTGAAGCAGCCAGCACTGGCTGCTGGTGTAGACAGGGTGCCAGCGTAAACTGGCTGTTGCCTTGTTCCGGCAGGGCCACGCTGCAGAGTCAAGCTGGAATGTCAATTACTTTCCCGCAGTGACCAGGGCATGAAGGTTTCTCAGAGAACAGAGGATTTACCAGCAATCCGGACCTGGCAGGAGGCTCATCTGCCTTCAGAGCCCTGCCAGCCTCACGTTTCGGTGGCCACTGCACAGTGATTTCCAGAGACGTGGCTCATCCAGTCCAGCACAACCCCCAGGCGAGCCTCCCCACTGGGCCCAGAAGCACTCGCAAGCTTCCTGACGGACCTGAGCCGTGTTTCCTGGGAAACGGGCCCTGTCTTGTGTTCTGTGGCAAACGCTGGTGCAGAGCCGGGTTTGACGGCCCTCAGGCATCACGGGCTACGGCTACACGGCCGCTTTTTTGCAGAAGAGGAGATGCAAATCGCGCTCGTATTTGCATCTCTTCTTCCAGCTCTTTTTGAGGACACTGTTTTGCTGATAAAAAGCCCTGTGTAGATGGGGCCATTTGTCAGAACCCGCCTCCTCTTCCGCAAGATCCCTTATTCCTCCCAAGTCGAGGTTTACAGGATCGTGCAAAAGAGGAGTTTGTCTGACCAATGGCCCCGTCTACACGGGGCTTTTTATCAGCAAAACCTCTTCTGCAAAAAGAACCGGAAGACGATATGCAAATGCGAGCGTGATTTGCATATCCTCTTCTGCAAAAAAGCCACTGTGTAGCCATAGCCACAGTATTAGAGCAGGGCAGGAGCACTCTAGGGAGTGGCTGCTAGTTTTCCTAGCAGCAGGCACTTAACATAAGGTGATATGACCCCCCTGTGATGGACCGGGCCGGGTCTGGGCGCAGCTGAGGCGTCCGCTCAGGGCAAATTGCTCAAATTCAGGGATTCTTACAGCCCCCAGGCTGGAGGCCTTTCCAAATAGGCCACAGACCAGTCCCACAGAGTGGTTCAGCCACCTGCCTGAAGCCTCACGAGCAAAACCCCTCTGACACTCCAGCAATATTCGTGCCCCAGATGGCCCCGGGCCTCATACACAGGTGGGGGGTCCTAGCACCCAATCCCACCTACCCCGAACAAGTTCTGTCCGGTTCCAAGAAACCAGCCACAGTTCCCAGGTCAATTTACACTTTGGATCTTACCCACAAATCACGCTGGGCCAATCCTTTAGAATCTATATCTAAAGGTTTATTACTACAAGGAAGAAAAACCTGAGAGTAAGGTTGTTAAAGTATCACACATTACATCATCGACTCTCCCAGTTCTAGATTCAGGCTCTAGCAGAGATGTTACAGCTGCTGGCTTAAAAGTCCTTGGTGCACATCCTATTCCAGGATGGGTCCACAGTTCTTCCTGGCTCGTGAATCCCTGGGAGGCTGCAGCTGGGGTCAGGAGCAGACTAACATGGAGTCGACCACATGGCATATTTATCCCTCCTTCCTGGTTTCTTTCAAGCTGGCTAGAGTCACATGGCCAGTGGCCAGGCGTGTCTTTGGCCTCCAGAGAGCCATTGTTCCCTGGAGACTTGCTCATTAGCATGTCCATAGGCCAACATTCCCGGCCCATTACTCAACCACATATAGCGAAACTTCCAGTCTCCATACAGAATACATATTCATAACTCCACGCACAGGCATTATACAGAAATATGAAGAGCATATACAGAACCAGTAGAAAGCAAGCTTTTTTTTGACACCTCACATGGCCCCCTTTGTACCAACTTTTGGGGAACCCCCCCCCCCGGGTGCAGCAGTGACCCGGCTGCTCCCCTCAAAATCCAATAATGTGACACCCCCCCCCACACACTGGATGGAGGGTTTACTAAAGACTGAGAGATGATGCCTGGTTTCTGCAGTCGTGATGGAGCTGGTGCTGCACAGATACAGACACCAGGGTCCATCAGTGGAACCTGGGACCTTCAGTACTAAGAGCTCCACTGGGAGGGTCTCGATTCGGTGACGGGAGCAGTAAGCGCTCTCTGCAACTGTGGGGCCAGCCACCAGGGGGAGACACATGCACGTCGATCTCAGGGACAAATTCTGATGGGGCAACCCCCCATCCGTAATAGACACAGGCATCAAGGCCAAGGCCGGCACCCTGAGCAAAGGCCTCCTAGATACCAGGAGCCTTGATTGTCCTGATGGCGCCTGACCAGACCACCCTGCGATCTCCTGGGTGGCTCGCCAGGGGCTGTGCTCAGTTACCCACATCGGGCCAGGGGGCACTTTTCTGGGAGCGGCGCGGGGCCTGGTGATGTACGGCACGTTCCCAGCACACGAGGCAGCGCCCTTCCCAGATGGGCGGCAGAGAAAGCCAGAACTCAGGCCACGCAGACACGGCACCTTCCTTACACCTGCAGCAGCCCCCATCAATGCAATGCTGCCTGCAGAGCCAGTGCCGAGGCCCCCGAGCTCTGCTGATTGCGGTCACGCCCTGTTACCACCTCCAGGCTCCTCGCCCAGCCCTGCCCAGGGCTCCTCAAGCCCGACCTGCAGTCCCCCCAGGCCTGCCCTAGCCCATTCGCCCCGGCCCCACTATTGCTGATCCAGCTAAACCCTGCTCCACGGCTCTCACCCATGGGCTCCCCTCACAGTGCTGCCTAGGCCCCTCAGTCCTGCCCCTAGTCCCCTGCTCTACCAGCCTCTCCCCGCCCCCCCGCCGCCACTGCTCTTCTGATGTCCTCAGTCCCGACCCACAGCACCCTGCTCTGCCAGCCCTTCCCCTTACGGCCCTGCCGATGCCCCCTTGCTCCCGACCCACAGCCTCGGGCTATGCCAGCCCTGGGCTTCCCCTTACGGCCCTGCCGATGCCCCTTCGGCCCTGACCCACAGCCTCAGGCTCTGCCAGCTCAGGGCTTCCCCTTACAGCCCTGCCAATGCCCCCTCAGTCCCAGCCCAGGGCTTCCCCTTACAGCCCTGCCAATGCCCCCTCAGTCCCAGCCCAGGGCTTCCCCTTACAGCCCTGCCAATGCCCCCTCAGTCCCAGCCCAGGGCTTCCCCTTACAGCCCTGCCAATGCCCCCTCAGTCCCAGCCCAGGGCTTCCCCTTACAGCCCTGCCAATGCCCCCTCAGTCCCAGCCCAGGGCTTCCCCTTACAGCTCTTCCAACACATCCCAGGGCTTCTTACTGGAAAGAGCTATTAAACATTTACATCCCAGTAGCCAAGCAAACGGCAAGGAAGCGGGCGGAGGAAGGTCTCCGTGGGGCTCTCTCTTCCCAGCAAGGAGACCGCTGTGAGAATCCACAGCTGAAGTGAGTCTCCTTCTCCTTCTCCCCGTGCTGCAGGGCAAAGCTGGCCTCGTTCTGCTCCCCTGCTGCTTTTACACCCAACAGGCTGCCGATGGCTAAGGCTCCCCTCCCCAGTTCCCGCCACAGCGGGGAAGAGTGGAATCCAGCCCAGGCGTCTGGGCCGGAAGGAGATGTGCCCAGAAGAGAGACGCGACCCTCATTTGGGGATCCATCAGTGGCCCCTGACACTCATATCTCCGCACCTCATGGCACTCAGCATATTTATCCCTCTAGCAGCCTGGGGCCCACCCCCTCACCCTGGGCTTTTCCAACCCTCTGAGTCATTGGCAGCCCTCCCCAGGGGTGACTTCCACCCCCCTGCTGAGGGACAACTTAGGGAGCTGGCACCAGCATGAGCTTCAGCCCCATGAAGAGGGCTTGTAGGCTCCGATGCTTCACTGGGAGCCTGCTCGGGGGTGTGTGTGTAATGCCAAAAGGCAGACTCGAACCCAGGACATAAGCCCCTACAGCTTGAGCGCAAAGCTGCTCCCAAAGGCTGCAGAGCAAACTCCTCCTTCTCTCCATACCCGGCCTCGGTGCCGCTAGCCCAGACAATGCACTGCGCCCAGCAGGCGTGTGGGTTACATACGTGCTTCTGCAACCCCACTGATAGGAACACGCCGTGTTCACAGCCCACAGACGTGGGATCGCTTCACTGGTCCCTGCTGAATGGCCCAGACACTCAGATCTTCCACATGGCCCCTGCTCCTGCTCCAAACCCCAGGCTGCTATCCTTTGGCAGCGGCATGCATTGGTGCCATATAAGGCCTAGGACACACAGCAGAGCCGCTCGGATTCCACCCAGCAGCAGTGCGGGCAGGCATTCCAGTTGGATGCTGATAACACTGGCACATGAAAGACTGCCATTGGGGAGTCAGTGAACTGTTGGGAGAGCCAACCCCCCAGCGGGCAGCCAGCAGCATGGCTTTGTGTGGCTTGGAACCTACCAGGGCTACAAAAGGCCAGTGCAAGTCAGGCTCACATACCACAGTGGCAGCATGAGCTGGCTGCTCTATGAACGCTGGGCTACCAGGTGATCTGTGTGCTGGGCGCACTCTGCTTTTGTGGGTGAGCTGCTCCAGGCCGACACCCCAATAAAATAAGATGCAGGAGAAGGGGAGGGGGAGTTTTTGGTCCCGCTCTGTGACACAAACTGCTAGGCTATGTCTACACTGGCATGATTTTCCAGAAATACTCACAACGGAACAGTTTTCTGTTATGAGTATTTCTGGAAAAAGCGTGTCTATGTAGACGCGCTTTTCTGCAAAAAAGCCCTGATCGTCATTTTCACGATCGGGGCTTTTTTGCGGAAAAGAAATCTGTGCTGTCTACACTGGCCCTTTTCTGGAACAGTTTTCCGGAAAAGGACTTTTGCCCGAATGGGAGCAGCATAGTTTTTCCGGAAAAGCACTGATGATTTTACAGTAGATCGTCAGTGCTTTTCCGGAAATTCAAGGGGCCACTGCAGACAGCTGGCAAGTTATTCCGGAAAAGCGGCTGATTTTCCGGAACAAGTGGCCAATATAGACACAGCCCTACAGGCGTGGCAGAGAGCTCTTCCTATTCAGAACAGCACCGGGCAGAATTGTTGCTGGGTTCCATTGGCTGTTGACGTCCAAGTTTTACAGTTACATCCAAGTTTACGAAACACACCTGTGCGCAAGAAGAGAAGATGGCATGTAGAAGAGAGGCAGGACTGCCAGTCCCTATTTGATGGTGGGGAAACCGAGGCACAGGGCAATTAATAATTTTCTGCCCTGGTCTTGGGTATTTAAACATTTTAGAGCAGTGTGTGTGTGTGTGTGTGTGTGTGTGTGTACAGCGCCTAGCACAATGGGGAGTCCTTGATCTGAGTTGGGGCTGTTGGCTGCTTGTCATGTATTCAGTGATCATGTGCTTGCGGGATCTGGGCTCGGTTAACAAACAGGACTGGTCCATTGCTAGATTCTAGGGGTCTGAGTTGTCCCATGTCACAGCGTCTGTCATCATTTGCACCTGTGCAAAGTGCGCCTGATAGTGTCTGCGTGTGTTGTGTAAGGCACAGGGCAAGGAGCCAAAAAACTGGGTTCTAGCCCCAGCTCTGCCACCGGCTAGCTGTGTAAACACTGGCAGGTCATGGTGCTGCTCTGTGCCTCAGTTTCCCTCTTGCCCATTTATGGGAAACCTTTTCTGGGTCAGGGGCCACTGACCCAAAGAAAAATCTATGAGGGGCCCAGGGTAGTAGATTTTGTGTGCTCCAGCCCCTTATGGAGCATGGGCTCCCCAGTGCTGTGGGGGGAGCCTCGAGGGCCAGATCAATGCAAGCCAGGGGCTGCATCCAGCTCCTGGGCCTTAGGTTCCCCACCTCTGCTGTAAGCTTTTGGGGGCAGGGACTGGCTCTGACAAAGTGGATATGCACCACCTGACACCATGGAACACTGAGTCCAGCTGGACCTCTGGCTGCTACTGCCACGTGAATCACAAGCGTAATTGACAACACAAGCTCTGAGGCTTAGTGCAGTGAGGACTAGCCCCTTTCTGATTCAGTGTGCACAGAAGAGGAGCCTTCCCCGTGGACTTGAGATCAGTTCAAAAGGGCAGAACTACTGGGAACCTGCCAAGCCCCAGAAGAGGGTGTATTTTATTTTTTTGCCCAAAGATAGTCTTTTTTAAAGATGAAACTTTTCACCCTCAGTTGTCAACACTTAGCAACAGTATCTGCATTTCACAGTATGTTCCAAGATATTTTTATCTGAAAATTGTATTGAGAAATTGGTCCAGAAATGTTTCTTTTACCAAAAGCTTGGCGTGCAGCTTAAAAAAAATGCAGTTATGGGTGCACAAGACTGATTTAGACAAAAAGTCCACAGAAACGTCATGAATACCAGAACATAAATTCCTTTCAAACCCTCTTTAACAGAAAGGATTGTGAACTTGTTCATAAAATTCTTTGTCACAGCTTCACAGATTTTTACTAAAAAAAAACAACCCTCGATCGCTTCCTCGCAGTGCCTGTAAATCATAGACCATTACATTTCCTGTAGGGTTGTCAATTAACGCACGTTAATGCCTGCAATTAATGCAGGGAAGAATTAATGTGTTAATTTTTTTAACATGCATTAATCACAGGCGTTTCCACACGGCGCTGCCCCTTTAAAACACTGCTGCGGAGTTTCAATGGGGCAGCACAAAGCTGAGACGGGGTCAGTTGGAGTCCTCAGTTGACCTGGGCTCTATGCAGCACTACCCCTTTGAAATGCCGCTGCGGTGTTTCAAAGGAGCAGCGCGAGCGGAGCCTGGGATCAGCTGTGCAGCGCTGCCCCTTTGAAATGCCACAGCGGCGTTTCAGAGGGACAGTGCTGCATGGAGTCCAGGGTC
Organism: Pelodiscus sinensis; assembly: GCF_049634645.1. Lineage (NCBI taxonomy): Eukaryota > Metazoa > Chordata > Testudines > Trionychidae > Pelodiscus > Pelodiscus sinensis. The sequence goes on along the minus strand of NC_134711.1, from coordinate 324,586,716 downwards.
AACTGGAGTCTTATTATTGTTTAACAGCATGATTAATGCCCGATTCATCGCAATAATTTTTTTAATCCTGTGATTAATCGCGATTAATTTTTTTTATCACTTGACAGCCCTAATTTCTCCCCTTTACATCTATATTGAAACTCAAGACTTGTGTTTGGCAAAGCTCGTATTCCAGAAAGGCCCTGAAAACATCAAATGATGGAGAAGCGATCACTTTCCTTGGTAACTTGTTCCAACAATGACTTGCCCTCAGCGTTGGAAACGTGCTCCGTGCACAATGTGTTTGAATGTCAGGTTTCAGCTTCCAGCCGCTGGAGCTGGTTGGGCCTTTCTGTGCTAGAGCCCTTTCTAGAAATTAATTTTCAACCAGCCCTAGGGGTGGAAAATTTGCCTGAATTTGATCATGCCCAACATTGGCACAGGTGGCGAGAGGTTTCCGGGCTGGGGGACAGGTTCAATCTCAATGCTGGGGAAACAAGGAATTCGGCACAGCCCGCTTTGCATTCCCAACAAGATTGCAGCAGGCCGTGCGCGATTCCAAGCTAATTGGCACCGGCATTAACTCATGGCCATCAGTGATGTTCCTCCTGGGGCTAGGTTCCTAATACTTGTTGCTGAGCTCTGAAATCCACCGGATGCAAGAAGCCGCCTGCAAATCAACTGAGAGCAGCCTCCGACCTAGCGAACGTGGCCGGGAATGAAAAGCAGATGACAATGCCCCAGCTTCATTTGGCATTTCCAATTTGCTTCTCTTGACTGGGCGCTTAGTTTTTAATTTGATTTCTGCACTTTCTGTTTATTTCCTTGGGTCCCAGAGCAGCTGTGCAGGCGTCTGATTTATGGTGGCTTTGCCCTCCCGCCCACGATGGGCCCCGACCCATTTATTGCCAGTGACAGAAAACAAGGGCATTAATAACAATCCAGGGAGACATAGCTTTCACGTGTCAATTTCAGCAGCCACCTAACATGAGAGGGGGGGTCGGTCCCTGCTGGGGAACAGGGGGAGGGGAGCTTCGCTTTTCTTCCCTGTAGTAATTTGTTCTTGTATGGATATGATCCTGCCCGGCACAAACACAGAACATGCAGTTAGAAGGTTCTGGGCAGGAGGTGGAGACCTTGCTGCTGAGTTATTGGGTGCGCTGCTGATCAGAGTGGAGCAGGTGGAAGGAGGCCTTATAAAGCACTGGACGGGTGCTGGTTTAGGCACTGGGTTATCAAGTAACCCCCTGCTTCCTCTTGCATGAGAGAAGTCTGTAAAATCATGATTGGTTGAAATGGATGGATGAGAGAGGAAATGAAATGGATGAATGGAGAAAGTGAGCAAGGAAAATTATTGACTTGTTCCCATAACACAACAACTAGGGGTCACCAAATGAAATGAATAGGCAGCAGATTTAAAACAAACAAAAGGACTTTTTTCTTCACACAGAGCACAGTCAACCTGTGGAACTCCTTGCCAGAGGATGTTGTGAAGACCAAGACATTAACAAGGTTAAAAAAAAGAACAAGATACATTTGTGGAGGTTAGGTCCATCAGTACTGATTAGCCAAGATGGGTAGGAATGGTGTTCTGAGCCTCAGTTTGTCAGGGGCTGGAAATGGGTGACGGGGGAGGGGTCACTTGATGTTTCCTCTGTTCTGTTCACTCCTTCTGGGGCACCTGGTATTGGCCACTGTCGGCAGACAGGGTACTGGGCTAGATGGACCTTTGGCCTGACCCAGTCTGGCCGTTCTTATGCACACAGAGTGAGGCAGAGACATGCACCGGGCGCAGAGTGTACACTCAGCAGGTCATCTTATCCCCTGTGTTGGCTCCACTCCTGTGTACAACAGGTTGAAAGCCTCTTCCAGTGCCCTGGGAAAGGCCTACCACAGCATAGGGCCACCCCCCTGGCTGGGGACAAACAAAGTGGCATGAGGAAGGAGCCAGGGAGAGAGACCACTGCAGCTTGACATGGCCAGGATGGACTTTGGCCTGACTCGGGCCTCCCTGTGCGAACCCGGGGGCGTGCAGATTCAGCGGCTGGTTTGGAACAACTGACTGTGTCCCCGCAACTGACTGCAGAGACCGACAGGGATGGCCGGTCCCAAGCGTCCCCCCCCCCATCTAAAGAGCCTTGGAGCCCTGTGGAGCTGGGGGTCCTGGCATGCCAAAGGGTCACTGCCAGGAGTGTTGTTACATGGAGGACACCTGGGACAGCCAGCAATTAACACAGCCTGCAAGTCAGCAAGAGGCGGCTGTCAGGCGTGAGGGTGCTGGGCCTGTGAGCCATCAGGCTGAGGGGTTCTGGGACTCTGAGCCACCTTGGGATCCGGATCCTTGAGCTGCCAGGCCCTAGGGATCCAGGTCTCTGAGTCACCAGGCCCATGGAATCTGCGGTTCCGAAGTGCCAGGCCTAAGGGTGCTGAGTCTCTGAGGGTATGTCTACACTAGAAAGTTAGTTCGAACTAACGGACGTTAGTTCGAACTAACTTTCCTATGCGCTACACTAGCGCTCCGCTAGTTCGAATTTGAATCGAACTAGCGGAGCGCTTAGTTCGAACTAGGTAAACCTCATTTTACGAGGACTAACGCCTAGTTCGAACTAGCTAGTTCGAACTAAGGGCTGTGTAGCCCTTTAGTTCGAACTAGTGGGAGGCTAGCCCTCCCCAGGTTTCCCTGGTGGCCACTCTGGCCAACACCAGGGAAACTCTATGCCCCCCTCCCGGCCCCGGACCCCTTAAAGGGGCACGGGCTGGCTACGGTGCCCGTGCCGGGTGCAAGCCTGCCAGCACCCAGCTAGCAGACCCTGCACCTGGCACGGCACAGAGCCACCCACCCGATGCCCCCCAGCCCACCCCCTCTTGCCGGGACCAGGCTGGCGGCTCCCGGGAGCTTGCCCTGGACCGCAAGAGGCGGGCACCTTCCTGGGCTAGTGCGGACATCGTGGACCTCGTCCACGATCTCCGCACTAGGCACAGGAAAGTGGCCGTCTAGGGCAGTAGAGCTGCCAGCCTGGCCACCCAGGAGCAGGTGTGCATGAAAATCACGGGGGTCCACTGAGACCCCCGACCCTGAGCCCACAATGGCCGTCCTGGGTCAGACCAAAGGTCCATCTAGCCCAGTAGCCTGTCTGCTGACAGTGGCCAACCCTAGGGACCCTGGAGGGGATGGACCAAAGACAGTGACCAAGCCATTTGTCTCATGCCATCCCTCTCCAGCCTTCCACAAACTTTGGGCAGGGACACCACTCCTACCCCCTGGCTAAGACCACTCCATGGACCCAACCTCCATGACTTGATCTTTAAACTCTGTTCTAGTTGTAGCCTTCACAGCCTCCTGCAGCAAGGAGTTCCGCAGGTTAACTACTTGCTTTCTGAAGAACAACTTTCTCTTACTAGTTTCAAGCCTGCTACCCATTCCTTTCCTTTGGTGTCCTCTAGTCCTTCTTTATGGGAACTCATGAAGAACTTTTCTGAATGCACCCTCTCCACCCAACCCCTGCTTTTACAGACCTCTATCCTGTCCCCCCTCCGTCTCCTCTTTTCTAAGCTGAACAGTCCCAGTCTCTGTAGCCTCTCTTCATCTGGGACCTGTTCCCAACCCCTGATCATGTTAGTTGCCCTCCCCTCTCCCAGCCTTTCTCTTCCCCTCTCCCACCTCCTTTTCCCAGTCTCCCCCAGTTTTGTTCAATAAAGACAGAGTCAATGTTGGAAGAAACGTTATCTTTATTTTGTACATCAAGAAGAAGGGGGGCTAGGGAAGGGCAAGTGGAAGGAGGTGAGGGAGGAATGGGGTACGAGCCCCCGATGGGGAGGACTGGGCTGGCTCTGCGGGCTTCTGGGGGTGGAAGCTCTCCTGCAGCCCCCCAATTACTCCCTCTCCCCAGATGGCAGCCTGCGGCAAGTGCAGCCGGGCTGATGGCCGAGTGGTGTGATGTGCCCAGTGTGGGCACTCAGGGCACTCCAAGCCAGAACTTCTTTGCAAGCGGGGCACCCCTTAGAACTGTGTGTCCGGGGTGGGGGTCGGGACCCTTTAAGCGCAGCCCTTGGCTAGCCTGAGACAGTATCTCCATGCTCTAAGTCCTCCTTTTATGCCCTGCCGGCACTGCTTCCGGCCATCATTAAGCCCTGTTCAGAGTCCACTCAATGTGGACTTACTAGTTCGAACTAGCAAAACGCTAGTTCGAACTAGTTTTTAGTTCTAGATGCGTTAGTTCGAACTAGCTTAGTTCGAATTAACTAATTCGAACTAAGTTAGTTCGAACTAGCGCTGTAGTGTAGACGTACCCTGAGCCGCCAGGCCCATGGAAGCCGGGGCTCTGAGCCACCAGGCCTAACGGTGCCAGTGCTCTGAGCTGCCACGCCCAGGGGTGCCGGGGCCATGAATTGCCAGGCCTCAGGCTGCTGAGGCTCTCTGAGTTGCCAGGCCCAGAGGTGCCGGGGCTCTGAACGGGCAGAAATTAGGTGTGTGTCCGTATGAAATGGCCATGTCTCAGGGAGATGAGCCCACACTTCCGTAGTTCTCTGGCCGGTGCCGCACGGGAGAGCAGATCAGCTGAGCACAGCCGTCCCTGCTGGCCCCTGACTCCCACCAATCTCTGCTGCTAGAAGATACCCGTGGCGACCTCTTCCCTTTGGCCCCGTTCCCCCGTCCCCTCCTCGCCTCGCTGTGGAGTCTGGAGGTGGAACCTTTGGGGATCTGCTCTCTCCTTGACAAGGGCTCGGGCGTGAGTCATGCGTGGGAGATGTGCTGCCAATTGGTCTCACAGCCAGGGAAACAAGGCCTGGGCTTTGCCTTGGGCCCGCTGGCAATTTAATCATCCCGAGCTTAGCAATAAGGGCAGGTTTCGTGGCCAAGGCAGATGAATCGCGGATGCTGGAGATAGGAGAGGTAAGAGATTGGATCACCGAGGTAGGCATGGTCCCTACATCCCACTTTCTAGAGGGCTGTGTTTCATGGCCTTTTGCTTGGCTGAAGAGAGGCAGGCTAGTGTGTGATGCATAAGGTCATCAACTACAATAATACAAAGTACGGAGTCTCAGGACTTGTCTACACTGACATGTTTTGTTGCTAAAAACTGCCTTTTGGTGACAAAACAGTGAGAGCGTTTACATTGCAATGTGACTTTTGTCAGAAAAACACCCAGTTTTCGTGATGGAAAACTTCCACCCTGAGAGAGACTTTTGTCTTTTCCCCTCCCTTGTCAACAGAGAGCCAATGTGGACTCTGCTGTTTGTTTAGTCAAGAGAACTGGCTTTTGTCAGTATCTCACAGTGCCTGCCCTGATGGCTGTACTCAGTGTTTTGCAATCTCTGCTGCCCTGCAGGCATGTCCCCCGCCCTCCTCCGCCCTTTCAAAGCTCCTGGAAGTATCTGACAGCTGAGTGAGCTGCTCCATTTAGGGAACAAACAAAGAACAAATCATTGGAGTGCTCCTGTTCTGCCCTGCACTAGAAACACAACAGCAGTCAGGATGCTGCTGCAGGGGAAGGGCGGGAGAGAATGTGGAGCTGCTTTGACATTCCTCAGCACGGAGAGATCACGGAGCCACGAGGGAATCCCAAGAAGTGCAGGGATCAGCTCTGCTTTCTACAACACTGCCCTGCGGGATGCTCACCCACATGGCTCTGCTCTATCTGTCGACAGGGGAGCTAGCCGTGTGGCCATGAAATGTCGACAACGGGAGGCAGAAAAAACGCTCTAACCGATTTTGGTGACTTTTGCATGTCGACAGCACTTTTGCGGCCAACCCTTCCCCATGTAGACAGAACCTCATGAGATTCAACAAAGACAAGTGTAGAGTCCTGCACTTGGGACGGAAGAATCCCAAGCATAGTTACAGGCTGGGGACCAACCAGTTAAGTAGTAGTTCTGCAGAAAAGGACCTGGGGGTTACAGTGGATGAGAAGCTGGATATGAGTCAACAGTGTGCACTTGCAGCCAAGAAGGCTAAGGGCATATTAGGATGCATTAAGAGGAGCATTGCCAGCAGATCCAGAGATGTCATTATTCCCCTTTATTCGGCTTTGGTGAGGCCACATCTGGAGTATTGTGTCCAGTTCTGGGCCCCCCACTACAAAAAGGATGCGGAAGCATTGGAGAGGGTCCAGCGGAGGGCAACCAAAATGATTAGGGGTCTGGAGCATATGACCTACGAGGAGAGGCTGAGGGACTTGGGTCTGTTCAGTCTGCAGAAGCGAAGAGTGAGGGGGGACTTGATAGCAGCCTTCAATTTCCTGAAGGGAGGTTCCAAAGAGGATGGAGAGAGTCTGTTCTCAGTAGTGACAGATGGCAGAACAAGGAGCAATGGTCTCAAGTTGTGGTGGGAGAGGTCCAGATTGGATATTAGGAAAAACTATTTTACTAGGAGGGTAGTGAAGCATTGGAATGGGTTACCTAGGGAGGTAGTGGAGTCTCCATCCCTAGAGGTGTTTAAGTCTCGGCTTGACAAAGCCCTGGTCGGGTTGATTTAGATGGGATTGGTCCTGCCTAGAGTGGAGGGCTGGACTTGATGACCTTCTGAGGTCTCTTCCAGTTCTATGATTCTATGATAAGGGGATGGTTGGATGAAATAACATGATCTTGGTAACTAATTGACCATTCATTATCAGTGGGAATAGGTCAATGGAGGGATGATAGGAGTTGCTATAGGGAACTTTCTGGGTGTCTGGCTGGTGAGTCTTGCCCACATGCTCAGGGTTTAGCTGATCGCCATATTTGGGGTCGGGAAGGAATTTTCCTCCAGGGTAGATTGGCAGAGGCCCTGGAGGTTTTTCGCCTTCCTCTGTAGCATTGGGCACAGATCACAGCTGGAGGACTCTCTGCATGTTGGGGCCTTCAAAGTATTTGAGGGCTTCAATATCTGAGACATAGGTGAGAGGATTATTCTAGGAGGGGTGGGCGAGATTCTGTGGCCTGCACTGTGCAGGGGGTCAGACTAGATGATCATAATGGTCCCTTCTGACCTTAAAGTCTATGAGTCTATGAGTATGAGTCTATGAACCTCAGACACTGGCATGCCCCAGGGCGAGTTTCTCTTGAGGAGCCTTGTCACCTGTCTAGAAGTCTCATTGTTACATGCGCTGCTCTCCCTTTTACTGGCAGTGGCTAAGCGGAGCTATTGTTCCAGCACAAAGCTATTGTTCCAGCACAATCTCACTTTCCCTACAATCTCCCGGGACATCCTGTGCTCCCCCATCAGCCCCAGTGTCCTGCTCCTCTGCTCAGGCATTTCCTGTAGCATGAGGGGAGCAAGAAGGGCTGATACCCATCTGTCCCTGCTGTTCTCAGGCCATGGCCGGGCTACGACTGCTGCCATGCTGCCCTGGTCCACGCTGCCTTCCTAGCTGATTTCACTGCGCCACAGGGTGAAGCCGTGTGGCTGTTGCCAGCCCCAGGGCAGAGCCCGTCACCACTGATCCACACTGGCCTCTCTCAGCCCCGGAAGGCCAAGACCTCTCCCCTGCCCGCCCAACCGGCCAACCATCAACTCATTGATCTCCTGCCCCATTCCAGGATCCAGCCGTGTTCACAGCCCACCTCTTCACCAGCCCCCAACCCAACTGGATTTTCAGCAATAGGTACCTCAGCATGCCACAGGGTACAGAAGACATCAAGGCCAGACCAGATCCTGCTATAGGCTGAACCCCCTCAGGTCCCAGGGCAGATATATCTCTTCCTGAAAGAGCTGCTAGAGCTCATACAGAAGTTATGGGCTTGATCTAGGACCCACTGGGCAAATTCTCTGGCCTGTGCCATGCAGGTCAGACTGAATGACTGGGATCTTCATATTGAACCTAGAGAGAGAGTGAAGTGTGCTTTACAGGCTCAGCTGAGTAGCACCTGGCTCTTAGCTTATCTGGTTTTCAGTCCCCAAGGTTGCAGGTTCAATCCCACCTACAAATGAGCAGGATAGATTGGTTTTACAATACCTCCAAGCCTTTTTGTACATTCCTTGAGGCAGGGAGCAGGGGGGTTAGGAGTGGGTATTTGGGGATGGGAGGTGGGATCACAGGATCGGAAAGACCCTCTGTTCAGTCAAAATGATACAAAATGATGGGGTTTAAAAGATGTTACCATTCAAGAAAGATCTTGGAGTCAGTGTGCTTAGCTCTCTTTAAACATCCGTTCAATCTGCAGCGGCAGTCAGAAAAGCTACCAGAATATCGGGAATCATTAGGGATAGATAAGAACACAGAAAATACCATAATGCCTCTAGAGAAGTTCACGGTACGCCCACATCTTGAAATATTGCGTACAGTCCTCCTGGTCACCCCATCTCAAAACAGATACATTAGAACTGGAAAAGGGGCAGAGAAAGGCAACAAAAAATGATTCAGGCTAAGGAAGAGTGTTCCTAGGGGGAGAGATTTAGATAAAATGAGGTTTTTTCAGCTGGGAAAAGGGATGACTAAAAGGTGATTGAGTTTGGAGAATGTGAGTAAGAAAGTATTATTTACTCTTTCATGTAACACAAGAAGGTGTGGGTGAGGAGGGGTTGCCCAATGACATTAATCAGCAGTGGGTTGAAAACAAATGCAAGGAAGTACTTCACACAGTGCATGGTCAACTTGTGGAACTCCTTGCCTGGGGATGTTTGGAAGGCTAAAACTGTAATGGGGATCAAAAAAGAACTAGATGAGTCCATGGAGGACAGGTCCATCAGTAGCTATTAACCATGATGGATTGGGATGCAATCCCATCCTTTGGTGTCTCTGACCACCCGAAGCTGGAAGTGGATGACAGGGGATGGATCACTTGGTAATTGCCCTGTTCCGGTCATTCCCTCTGGAGCCCCTGGCACTGGTCACTGTCAGAAGCCAGGACACTGGGTGAGAGGAATCATTGGTCTGACACAATCCGGCTGTTCCTATGTCCCCTGCTATTACAGGGAAAAACTAACAGGTGCCACCCATCTCTGCACTCAGTGTGTGACCCATGACCCCATGGAAGCACTACACCCCAAGCAGGTGACCCCTGGGGATCAGGCAGGCCTTGGGAGAAGGCGGGCGGGCTACCGTGTGCAGACAAGGAGCCCAGAGACAAATCAATGCTGGGAACGCGCTGAGAGTGCTCACTAGCTCTTAGTCATGACTAATGAGATTCTAAGCAAAACGACTTTGAGCGGCCGTGTCAGCCGGCCTCTCCAGGAAAGGAAAGAGCCCAGCATTCAGTGCCAATCAATACGCAGGCAATGCTATTATTTAATTACTGCAAGCAGGCGCCTTTGTGAACTGTGCCACTTTCCTAACGTGTCGAGGCAATTATCGGAGCCCACCCAGCCAGCACGTGGGCCTGCGTGTGGCTGGAATAATGAAAGCCGAGCCCTCCGGATGCCTTCACTGGACAACATACAAGAGACATGGATCGTCATAAACCGTGTGCCCGACTCGCAGGTCGTTACGAACCGAAATAAGTCAATGCTGGGGGGCATTGCTGCTCATCTTCGCTGGTTCCACTTAGTTGGCGTATTTGGCCCATCCCTTTCCCGCTGAGAGAAGAGCGAGTTCATCAGAGCACTGAGATGGACCTGCCTTGGGCCGATGGTGGTTTATGAGACTCCGGTAGGAGCTCTTTCAAGGGCTGATGACCTGCCGGGATGCGCACGGCGTTCTGTGTTTTAAAAGCCAGGCAAAGCAGCAGCAGACCACTCCTGCACCCAACCTCCTACCCTTAACCTGCTTCTGCACCCAACCTCCCACCCAGACCCCCACTCTCAGCCTCCTCCTGCACCCAACTTCCCAGCCAGACCCTGCCCCCACTTGGGTGGTGGTCCGTGGAGAGGTCTGTGTTGAGCGGGGTGGGCCGTGGGCCAAAATGTTTGAGAACCCTTGCTCTAGACACATGCTCTTTCTCTTCTCTCTCTGAATCCAGATGCATGTGATCTCCGGGGAGGGGGCCCTTGCACAGGCGAGTGATCAATCGCATGGGCGTGCAATAAACAAACCGATCACCTTCTTGTGCATTTTAGCACCTGCCCATGTGACCACATCACCCTGCAGCCAAGCCATTCCCCCTGGGGCTACTATTGACCTTTCTAACCCCTCCACCACTTCAAACAGCTTGACTGTAAATCAAGCAAACTCAACCTCCTGAAAGGCAAACTTCCCCAGCAAGTGGCCCTGGTGGCCTCAGACTGCCATGGCTTGAAAGCGCATGTAATCCCTGCTGGGGTGGGGAGATTGATCTCATACCTGGGGGACCTGAGAAAGTTAGTGGCTTGGCCAGCGGAATGCGAGGGTCCTTTTGATGCCAGGCACTAGAGAACGACGGGCATGTTGGGATTAATACTTCTGTTCATTGATTACACGGACGAAGTAAATGCCAAGGAATAGCCATTCATGTTCAAGGTAATGTAAAGTGAGCGCAAGTAATTGTATTACTTAATACCCGCCACTAAAAAGGACAGAGGAACCACAGGCTTCAGTGTGGTTTGGATCAGGCACTCTTTGAACAGGCTGTTAGCAAAACCAGAAGGCAGTGCTGTCTTGTGGTTAGAGCAGAGGATCAGCTGTCAAGTCTCCTCAGTTCCATATGCAGCTCTGTCTCCCTGCTTTTTGCATCAGTTAGTCACCGCACTGCTCTGTGCCTCAGTTTCCCCATTGGACAAATGGGGGATTAATCCTCCCTTCCCATACTGAAGGGTTCTGAGGCTTAACTGAGTTTATACAGGGCTTTGAGGTCCCTTGTAATGGGGAGGAAACAAAGAAGCTGTTAAGATACAACATACTCAGTGCCTCAGTTTCCCCATCATGAGAATAACTATCCTCACCCATGTGGGGTGCCATGAGTTATAAATTCACAGATGTCTCCATGGTGCTTTGGGACCCGGCAGGTGCTGGAGGTAAAGGCTGTATTATTAGTGACTGGTCTGGGAGCTGTGCAGAAGGAGCCTGGAATAGCCTAACAGAGTCATGCCAAACTGGGTCGCATGTGGCCCGATCACATTTTTTTGCAGCCCGCAACTACATCTTTATCAATTATCTAAGTGCGGCCACCCGGTTACATTGTGTATAACAGGGGTGGCCCGCCCGCGGCTCTCGAGCCTCATGGTGGCTCTTTGATTAAGGAAATGCTCCTCCTGCAGCCCAGGTTCTGCTCACAGCCAGTCGCTCTGGGCACGCGCCCCAGCGCCTGGAGGGAGAACCATGCGGTGGCAGTGGATCTGGGACCCAGGCATTAGGTTAGAGCGGAGAGAGGAGAGGAGGGGAGGGGGAAGGCTGGGGGTGCCTGGCTCTGGGAGAAGGAGGAGATTGGGTTAGAGCAGGGAGGCTGGGAGCAGGGAGGCTCTCAATAGGCTTTGAGTTTGACATGCCTGGCCTAACATGACCCAAGAGCTCCTTCCTCTACATTACATGTGGGAAGTAGAGGGGTGTGTGTGTGTATGTGTGGTGGTGGTGGTGGTGGGGGGTGCTGCAGCACTTCCTCACACCTGGGGGCTGGTGAGGCCCCCTTGAGGTCCTGCCAACCCCACACGCTGTGCTGGCCCCTGGGGTCCTGCTGCTGTGGGTTTTGCCCGGCCCACCAGTCCTTGGGGTTCTATCACCTGTAAGCCCCCACAGGCCCTGCCAACCCTCAAGATCCTGCTGCCTGCTGGCCCTGCCACGGCCTCCACAGCCCGCCGGCCCCGCTAGTCCTGGGATCCTTCTGCCGGCCCAGGGCTCTGCAGCTGCCCCCGCTGCGGCCGCAGCCTGGGCAGTGCGGGTTGCCAGCTCTCCCAGACTGGACACCATTTTTAATCATGGAGTCCGGTCCGGGAGACTTGGCAACCCGATCTCAACAGGTGTAAAGGGATGGGGAGGGGGGGGTGCAGCTCAGCACCCGCATCCTAAAAATAGTTCCAGCGCCGCTGCCCCTCGCTCTGAGGGACCCCACGGACGCAGCCGTTGGGTTAATGAGCCCCGTGTGCGCCGCTTGCAGCCGGCGGCTCCTCCCCGCGGACGTTTAGCGCCGGAGTTCCCCGCCCCCCAGCCTGATTATGCCACTTTAATTGGCTTGCCGGCACAGAGGCGCCCCCTCAGAGAGGGAGCAGGGCAGCCGGGCCTTTGGTCCCTCGCCTGTAAGCATGGCAGCAGCCGGTGCTCCCCCTCTAAGCCCCCGCAGCCCGCGTCCCCCCGCGATTACACCAACCAAAGGGTCAGGGTGCAAGCGCCTCATGCTGCCAGAGCTTTAACGAGAAGCTGCTGAGGGAGGAGGTCCCGGTGTCCTGGAATCTGCTGCAAGGGCCCAGCTAACAGGCTGCTCCGCGGAATCCGAGCGGCCACCGTGTGAGCATCCTGCGCCCACACGGGAGTCCAGCTGATCTTCAGCCTAGTGAGGGCAGGGAGGGACTCTGCCGCACGGGCTGAAGGCAGGGAGAGAGGCTTCAGTTTGGGAAACAGCCTCTGCAAGGGGCCTTTAATCAGTCGTCTTCGCCCACAAGCAAATCGTCGGGCTTCCCCATGCAGGATCACTACGGGGGGAAGATTGCTCTTGGGATGAGTTATAAGGCCATTTGGCATTTCCCTAGCACCTCCTACCCCCAAACCCAATTCATCCTGCCAAGGAACTGTCACTGTCCCCATTGTACAGGTGGGGAAACTGAGGCACACATTGACATCACTTGTGTGGTCCTGGACAAGACAGTGAGATAATCTGGAGTCATGGGTGATGGGTGAAGATAGAGCTGGAGGAAGCAAGCCCGCCCCATCCCAGCCCCATTCCTTCTGCGCAGGCCCAGCCCCAGCCCCAGCACCACGGGGAGGTGGAGCAGCATGTGGCCCCAGACTTCCTGGCTTTGGGGCACAGGCAGGGCAGGGAGCATAAGAACATAAGAACGGCCACAGGTCCATCAGACCAAAGGTCAGACCAAAGGTCCATCTAGCCCAGTACCCTGTCTGCCGACAGTGGTCAATGCCAGATATCCCAGAGGGAGTGAATGAACAGGTACTGAACAATCGATCTCTCTCCTGCCATCCCTCTCCACCCTCTGACAAACAGAAGCTAGGGCCACCATTCCTTACCCATCCTGGCTAATAATGGATGTAACCTCCATGAATGTATCTAGTTCTCTTTTAAACCCTGTTACAGTCCTAGTCTTCACAACCTCCTCAGGCAAGGAGTTCCACAGATAGACTATGCGCTGCAGCTATGTAAAGAAGAACTTCCTTTAATTTGTTCTAAATCTTCTGCCCATTAGTTTAATTTGGTGGCCCCTAGTTTCATTTGGTGGCACATGGCCCTAGCCTCTCTGTCCCCAGTAGGCATTCTAGGGGCGGAGTATGAGTGGGGCCAGGCTGGAAGTTTGGGAAGTCATTGCCGTCCCTGCCTAGCATATCCGCTGCCCCTGTGACTGATTTTCAGGGGGAAAATTGGCATCTCCGACTCCTAGGAGATCCAGGCCTTTTTTGTCAGATTCTCTGTAGTCCAATGGGGCTTGTCCATTACAATGTCGTAGCCTCTTACCGCCAGCCAGCCGGCGAGAAAAGCGCAGAGGGGCATTACCAGGAGAGATGAATAAGGCTGCCCCCCTAGGACAGGCCATGAGAACTTTTGCTGGTACTGAGTACTTGGAAGCTGATGACCCCTTATCACTGAATTGAGGAATGGAAAATGAAGACCCAGCAAAAAGTCGCCTCAGGACCATTGTAACCAGGGTCTGGATTGTCCAGTGCTGGACTGTTATTTGCTGCTTGAAAGGCATTCACACAAGGATGGAGCAGCACTGAGTCCCCATCGCCCAGGTAGAAATCAGGCAGAGCCACAGTGAAGTCAATGGAGTAGCTACACTCTCTTAGACCCTCTGGGTTTGCTGTGACAATCAAATGGCATAAGACTCAACCCCCTAGTCATGGCCCATTGGGGCAGGAAGCTGGATTGAGAAAAAGGAGGCAAATAGGAACAGTTGGGAAGCATCTCTCAGGCTACAGGACAGAGTTTTTGCGCAAAAAAGTTGAAAGAGCGAAGGTTTTTTTGCGCAATAGGTATTCCTCGTTCTACGAGGAATTACTGCTTTTTGAGCAAGAGCTCTTGCACAAAAAGGTGTGTGTGGACGGGAAACAGGGGGGTTTGCTCAAAAAGAGGCAACCAGAAAAAGCACAGGTGCCCTGGTGGCCACTCTGTCCATAGCAATCAGTCTCCTTTCAAGAGAACCTCCATGCAGCGTGGATGTTCTCTTGCGCAAAAGCACATCGCTTTTTTGATGCGCTTTTCCAGTGTGGACACGCTCTTGTGCAAGAAGCCTGCAGTCTAGACGAGGCCTCAGTGATCATGGCAGCAGGGATCACAAACACCATGGTAACCAAGTGTGACGTAGTGGGGGTACTTGCTGGGCTGTGGTGACCTCTGCTGTCTGGAGCAAGACCCAGCAGGGAAAACCTCACTATGCAAAGGTGATGCCAAACCTGTTGAACCAGCTAACCCCCATGGAGAGGAACAAAGGAAGGTGGATGCTGCCCTGGCTGTGGGGGCAGGGCTGGAAGAGTGTTAGTAGTTGCTGGCTGGGAGCATGGAGGAGACAGCCTAGGGAGAGGGGCTGGAGTTTAGGGGCCCAGTCTCCCCCCATCTCAAGGGGGCCTGAGGCATCCTAGCCCAGCTCTGTGACCAGATTACATCTGTGCTGTGCTGTATCCTGGAGAGGCAATAAACTTCCTCTATTCCACCGGCTGGTGCAGTCTGTTTGTGCCATTTCGGGGCTGCAGGAGACGGGGGAACCCCAACGCGCCATCACACCAAGCCAGCCTGTGCAACACCTACTCCCCCTATTATCATAATGATACATAATTTACTATCTGTTCAAAAGAGTTTGTCTGTGTGGTTGTCTCTCTTCAAGAACTCCTCCTAAATGGTAAGAGCTAGGACCACCAAATTCGGGAGGCAGCTTCCTCTTACCAAACCTAAAACAAGGTCGGGGTTTGATTGTGCCAGGACAATGGGACGTGCCTGGAATGGGATTGCTTCTAAGAAAACCAGACAGAAAAGAGACAGAATCACCAGGCAGGTGAAAGGGACTGGCTGGGGTCCTTCCTCGCGCCCCCTGTCCAGGACAGCTTCAGCCCTGAGCCTTCCACTTCCTCAGGTACCCTTTGGGGGGGGGGGGGGGGGGGCTGAAGCTGAGCCAGGCAATGCTAGGTAAACCTTCTCCTTAAATAAAATTAATCTTAACCTTTGCCGAGACGGCCTCACCTCGGTGCCCTAATTTCCTTCATGATAATAAGACAGCAGCTCAGAGTTAGTACCAAATAAGGCATTGCTGCTAAAGTTTCTACTCTGTCTGAGCCCATTGACTAATATATTTGGGTATCCAACGTTGCCCGGCGTATACCCCGTCATGTGCCGAGTGACGGGAGCCATCTAACACACATTGCTATGCACAAAGAACAAGGAAATGCCAGCCTCATGGGGCTGCCTGGAAGCAAGCGATCATTATGCAGAGGAGGCAGATGCATTTTCAGTTTCCTCCTTTCCTCCCTGGGAGGAACCAAAGAGTTTCTGGTGCCCACAAGCTTTCTTGCACAGGGGCTGCCACCGTTAAATGGTCCCTTCTACCACTCTTGTCATGTCGGGGGGCGTCAAAGTGGTTAACCCTCACCAACCTGAGGATACGGTGATGTGATCCCTGCTTTACAAATGGAGAAACTGAGGCTGGGAGAGGGGGATGTGGAAGTGGCTACAGCAATAGACTAGGCCTGAGAAGACCTGCATGCTAGTCCTGCTTCTGCTGCAGGCTTGCTGGGTAACCATAGTGGCATAGGCGAGTGTTGGCCCTGCTCCGTGCCTCAGTTTCCCCATCTGTGAAATGGGAATGAAAATGCTGGCCACCTTTGTAAAGTGCTTTGAGATCTGTGGATGAAAAGAGTGAGGTATGTAAGGATCACACTCCCGAGTGAAACACCACGGCATCTTTAAATCATTGCCGGAGCACCATGCAGCACACTCCGTGTGGCTCTTAGGGCCGGGGTGGAGTGTGGAACCGCACCATGCGGTGCACTCTGGGCAGCTCTTAGGGCTTACTGGAGATGTGGGGGTGCTGCACAGTGCTCTGGGCAGCTCTAAGGGCTGGCGGGAGGGGAACGCCACAGTTCAGGCACTGCTGAGGGCTGGTTGCCCCAGCCCCACCCTTTCTGCCTGAGGCCCTGCCCCTTCCAGGAGCATGGAGCCCCTGGGGGGCTGTTGTCTCCCGTGGGGCCACATAGCGACGTCTCTTTGTTCAGGCAATACCGCCCCGTGTTCCTGTGGACAAACAATGCCGCACCTAAAGCTGGCTGCTTCCCTTGCGTGTCCCTTTGTAGTTACCCATAAGTAGCCCGGGGAAACAAAGCAGGGATATTTTAAAAAAAGTTATAGGTGTCTAACTCCCAAAGCTCAAAGGAACCATTCATGTCCCCAAAATGATTCCAAGAGCGGCACTTTTAGAAAATCAGCCCATCTTGATTTTAAAGTGGTTAGTGATGGAGAATGCGTCATGACCCTTAATACATTGTTCCAGGGGTTAATTACCCCACCGTTAAAAAAAAGGTGTGCTTTATTTCCAATCCAAGTGTGTCTAGCGTTCACGTCCAGCCATTGGAGCCAGTTCTGCCTTTGTCTGCGAGTTCTGAAGAGCCCGTTATTAAACATGTAGATACTTACACCCCATGATCTTGTCACCCCTTCGCCTTCTCTTTGTTAAGCTAAATAGAGGGAGCTATTTGAGTTTATCGCTGGAAGGCAGGCTTTCTAATCCTTCAGTCAGACTCATGCCGCTTCTCTGATCCCCTCCTACGTATCAACTTCCTGCTTGAGCTGCAGTCCCCAGATGTGGACCTGCAATTCCAGCAACGGTTGCACCAATTCCAAATTTAGAGGTGAAAGAACCTGTCCGCTCCTATTTGGGATTCCCCTGTCTATGCATCCCAGGATCGCATTTGTTCTTTTGGCCACAGCATCCCAGGGGGAGCTCTTGCTCAGCTGATTATCCACAGCAAACCCTGAAATCTTTTTTCAGAGTCTCTGCTTCCTAAGATAGCGTCCCCCAGCCTGTCAATACAGCCCGTCTTTGTTCCTAGATGCATATATTTACATTGAGCCATCTTCAAACTCATTTTCCTTGCTTGCACCCAGTGCAGGTTTCTCTGACTCATGGTGCATCTACACTGCACCCATTGGTTGAAATAATTAACGCAATTTGAGCTACACAAATTGCGTGCCTTATTTCGATCTCATTTCGAATAGCTTATTTCAAAATTTGGCGCTGTCTATACAGTGCTAAATTTCAAAATAAACTGCTATTCAGAAACATCCCTTAACCCTCGTAGAACGAGGGTTACAGGGTCGTCGGAATAGCAAGCCCATTATTTCACAATCTATTTTGAAATAATAGGCTGGTTCAAAAGACCTCCAGTATCCCGAAATAGTGCGGCAGTCTAGACATACCCCTAGTGACCTGTCTGCTTCTGATTTATGGTTTCTTCTAAGTCATTGATAAAAACGTTGAATAGCATTGCGGCAAGGACCAAGCCCAGTTCAGCCAACCTAGAACACATCCACTTAATGATGATTCACTGTTTACAATTACATTTTTGAGCTCTATCAGTTAGCAAGTTTATAATCCATTTAATGTGTGACGTGTTAATTTTGTATTGGTCTAATTTTTTAATCCAAATGTTTTGAGGTACCAAGTTACCTGCCATACAGAAGTCTAGCTATATCATGGCAACACTATTGCCTTTATGAACTAACCTTATAAACTCATCAGAAAAATATGTCATGTTAGTCTGACGGGATCTATTTTCCAAAAACCTTTATTTGATTTGCATTAATTACATTGTGCTCCTCTAATTCTTAATTAATTAATTGATTCCCATGTCAGCTGCTCAATTGTTTTGCCTAGGTTCAATGTCAGGCTGATAGGTCTATAATTAACTGGGTCAACCTGTTTATACTTTTTTATACTTGGCACAACAACATTAGTGGTCTTTCTGTGTTTGGGAACTTCTCCGGTGTTCCAAGACTTATTGAAAAATCAACATTAATGGTCCCAGTGAATTCCTCAGCCAACTCTTTAAAAACTCCTGCGTGCAACGGCAAAATGTCTGAGCCTGCTTATTTAAAAATGTCTGAGTTTTATAGCTTCTGTTTAACATCCTCCAAGGACAGTAGTGGAATGGAAAGAGTGTTACCATCATTATATGATGGGACTGGATCATCTGTATTTCTCTCCTAATAGGGTGCGTCTACACAGTAGTGCATACCTTGAACTAAGCTACGCAAATTTGAGTTACGCAAATTGCGTATCTTATTTCCAAATATCTTATTTCAAAATGTGGCGCTGTCTACACAGTGCTAATTTCAAAATAAATCGTTATTGCGGCATCTTCCTTAATCCTTGTGCAACGAGGTTTACAGGAAGCCGGAATAAGAAGCCCACTATTTTGAATGTATTTCGAAATAACAGGAATGATGTTAAGAAGCGCAGAATGCTATTTCAGAGTAACAGCCGTTATCCCGAAATAGCACCACTTTGTAGACATACCCATACAGAACATAAATATTTATTGAACATTTCAGCCTTTTCTGCATTGTAGAATCATAGAAATGCAAGTCTGATAAGGACCATAATAGGTCATTTATTCCAGTCCGCTGTGCTGAAACAGGACTAAATATTAACTACACTACCCCTGACAGGTGTTTGTCTAACCTGTTCTTTAAAATTCTCCAGAGATGGAAATTCTACAACCTCTTTTGATAATTTGTTCTGGTGCTTAACTACCTTGATAGCTAGAAGCTTTTTCTGAAGTCCAATCTAAACCTTCCTTGATGCAGTTTAAGCCCATTGCTCCATGGATAAGAACAATTCATTGCCCGATTCTTTATAACATATCTTTTACATACTTGAAGACTGTCTTCAATCCTGTCTTGGTTTTCTCTTTTCTAGACCAAATAAGACCATTTTTTCAGTCTTCCATCGGAGGTAATGTTTTCTAGATTTTTAATCATTTTTGTTGCTTATCTCTGGACTTCTTGAAACGTGGCACCCAAAAATGGACACAATATTCCAGACGAGGCCTAATCAGCACAGAGCAGAGTGGAAGAATGACTTCTTGTGTCTTGCTTCCAATTTCACTTCTGCTAATACATCCCAGAATGACTTTTGCTTTATTTTTGCAACAGTATTACATTGCTGATTAATGTTTAGTGTGAGATCCACTAACCTCCGCCCCTCCCAGTCCTTTCTGCAGTACTCCTTCCTGGGCAGTCATTGTCCATGTTTTAGGTGTGCAACTGATTGTTCCTTCCTAAGTGGAAACTTTTGCATTTGTCCTATTTAATTCAGAGCATTTCTTCTGGTTGCCAAGTGTCCTTTGAATTCGAATCCCAGCCTTCAGCATGCTTGCAACACCTCCCAGCTTGGCATCATTTGCAAACATTGTAAGTGGTCTCTCTATGTCATTAGCTGGATCATTTTTGGAGTTATTGAACAGAATTGAGCACAGGACTGATCCCACTCGATATGCCCTTCCAGCGGGATCGTGAATCATTGCGAGTATGTCTACACTGGCGGGTTGTTGCGCCAGAAGTATGCAAATGAGGCTAAGCGTGGAATATCACGGAGCCTCATTTGCATACCTAATGAGCCGCCATTTTTGCGGAAGAGGCTTTTGCGCTAGAAGGAGCTGTCTACACTGCTCTTCTTGCGCAAGAAAAACCTTCTTGTGCAATGCTGTTATTCCCGAAAATAATCAGCATAGCGACATTGCGCAAGAGGGGTTTTCTTGTGCAAGAAGGGGCAGTGTAGACAGCTCCTTCTGGCGCAACAGCCTCTTCCGCAAAAATGGGGGCTCATTAGGTATGCAAATGAGGCTCGGCGATATTTCATGCTTAGCCTCATTTGCATACTTCTGGCGCAACAGCCAGCTAGTGTAGACATAGCCTCAGAGTAGGGTTTTTCAACTCTCATATGCACCCACCCTACAGTCGGTTAATCTGGGCTGTATCTCCCTCATTTGCTTATGGGAAGGTCATGTGAGACAGTATCAAAAGCCTTGCTAACGCTGAGATATGCCACATCTACTATTTCCCTCTGTGATGCTGGCAGCTCGGATGCCAGCTCCTGCCACGGACCCCATGCCAGAATGGAAAGCTGACAGATGCTGAATTAGAATCAGTCTGGCTCGCCCGGTTACTAATGTTGCTAAAACAGGAACTTGAATGATAAAAATGTGTTTCGTATTTACACTGGGGCAGTTGATTAATCACAGTTTACTCATGCGATTAACTCAAAAAACTAATCGCAATTTGAATTGCACTGGTAAACAACTAAAAATGTATTAATATTTTGGATGGGTTTCTACATTGTCATAGAATCATAGAATGGAAGGGACCTCAAGAGGTTATTGAATCCAGTCCCCTGCCCTCATGGCAGGACCAAGCACCATCTAGATCATCCCTGATAGATGTCTGTCCAACCTGCTCTTACATATTTCCAGTGATGGAGATTCTACAACACAATTAGGCAATTTATTCCAGTGTTTAACCCCCCTGACGGTTAGGAAGTTTTCCCTAATGTCCAATCTAAACCTCCCTTGCTGCAGTTTAAGCCCATTGCTTCTTGTCCTGTCCTCAGAGGCCAAGTGCGCATTGTATTCCGTGTTATAGTTGAACTGAAAGTGTATATTACGTTTATTACAAATATTTGCACTGTCAACATGATAAACAAAAAATGGTATTTTCCAATTCGTCTCACACGTGCCAGGTAGTACAATCCCTTTGTTCTGAAAGTGCAACTGCCGCATGTATTTTTGTTGTTGTTATGTAACGGCACTCAAAAACAAAACAATGTAAAACTTCAGAGCCGACAAGTCCACTCAGCTAATCGCAAAGACAAACACGTTTGTTTACATTTGCAGGCGATAACGCTGCCTCTTCTTATTTACAATGTCAGGAGAAAGCGAGAACAAGCGTTCACATGGTAACTGCCATTGAAAGGTATTTACAACATTCGTACGCCCCTTTCTGCTCCGGCCACCATTCAAGAGGACATGCTTCCACCTCGTTAAAAACCAATGTGCTAATTAAATGTGTGATTGAATTCCTTGGGGAAGGATTGTGTGTTTCCTGCTCTGTTTGACCCACATTGTACCATAGATTTCATGCTAACGCAGTCTCGGGTGACGCTCCAGGACATGGTCATTTTAAGAACACTTTCACTGCAGATTGGACAGACCACAAAGAAGGGACCCTGGTGAGATTTCTAAAGACAGTTCCAGCACTCGCACCAGTGTTTAAGAATCTGAAGTGCCTTCCAAAATCTGAGAGGGATGGGGTGTGGAGCATGTTTTCAGAAGTCTCAAAAAACACAAGACTCTGATGTGGAAATGGCAGAACCCGAACCACTAAAAAAGGAAAATCAAGCTGCTGGTGGCATCTGACTCAGGTGATGAAAATGAACGTGCATCAGTCCACACTGATTTGGATCGTTATTGAGCAGAACCCGTCATCCACATGGACGCCTGTCCCCTGGGATGGTGGTTGAAGCATGAAGAGACCCATGAATCTTTAGCACCTCCGACATGTCACTATCTTGCAACACCAGCTACAGCAGTGTCAGTGCCTGTTCTCACTTTCAGATGACATTGTAAACTAGAAGCAACAGCATTCTCTCCTGTAAATGGAAACAAATTTATTTGCCTGAGCAATTGGCTGGCCAAGAAGTGGGACTGAGGGAACTTTCCGGCTGTAAAATTTCACATTGTTTTGCTTTGAATGCAGGTTTTTTGGATATAATTCTACATTTGCAACTTCAGCTTTTGGGATAAAGAAATTGTACTGCAGTGTGTGTATTAAGGCAAATTGAAAAATACTAATTTTTAATATTTTTTTACAGTGCAAATACTTGCAATCAAAATAAAAGGTGAAGAGAGAATTGTACACTTTTGAGTCTCACTTGTAACTGAAATCAATGTATTTTTAATGTAGAAACCCCCCCAAATAGTTGAATAAATGATGTTCTATTATTGTTTAACTATGCGATTAATCACATGATTAATCATGATTACTTTTTAATCACTTGTCAGCCCTAGTTTACACTTTATTGAATGCTAGTGAATTGCTGTCTGCATTAATTTCTCTTCAGGGGGTTATACTGTACCCTTTTGTGACTATGGCCATGCCTACACTACAAAATGAAGTCACCTTAACTTACACGGGCATACAGCTGACACGGTGATTACACTGTCAGCCGTCACGTCCTCACCAGGAGTATTTGTATTGTGTGCACCATCAGTGGGGTCATAGGCACCAACTCTGTGTGTTCTCCAGGGCTGGAGTAGCTAAAAAAAAAAATAGTAAGAGTTCGCATTCACTAGTCACAGCTGTTCGGCTGTGCCACTGATCAGCTATTTGGCAGCTGGCAAGAAGCTCTCAAGGAGGAGGTGGAGAAGAGGCAGAAAGACACGGAGGGAGGGTGGGGTCTTGGGGAAGGGACGGAGCAGGGGTGGGAAGAGGTGGAGCTGGGGCAGGGCCTCAAGGGAAGGGCGGGAGGTGGAGCCCTCACCAAGAAAAACAAAAGTCAGTGCCTATGAGTGGGGGACATTGTGGGACAGCTCCTGAAAACCAGCAGCTGTTGACAGAAGCAATGCAGAGCCTGCACTGATGCTGCATTGAGTTAACGGCATAAGTCTGGACTCTGTGCTGCCTGTGGAGGTGGAGTTAGGAAGTTGGTGATGCGGAGCAGTTATATCAGCAGGAGTGAAATTTAAGTGTGGGCACTTCCATAGCTAGGTCAATGTAAGCTGCTTTGCATTGAAATAGCCATATAGTGTAGGCCAAGACCATGTAAATTACTAGCCAGGAGAGAGACGGTAAGGAATGTGAAGAGCTGATCTTCAGTGGAAGGTGTTACATCCTGCCCAATCAAAGAGGTTCATCAACACTGGATGGACTATTGTGGGACGATAGAGAGGACAAAAGACTTTATTGCTCTGCTCTTCCCACACAAGTCTCCCATCCACTGAGTTGTCAGCTCAGAGCACATGGCCAGGGTAGGAGATATTCTCCCCAAATAGAAGTTATTGATTATCTCTCTGCTGCTTGGACAGTGAAGGGCAAAATTTGCTAGGCCTAAGCGAGACACCCCAGGGCATAGCCTGCATGAGCCCTAACAGCCATATAGAGTTTGCTGATCATAGCCTACTTTTTAAAACTTAAAGTTGTAACTCGTTTGTGTTTATAGGTTTACCTGCTTTAACCTTGTAAATAACTCTCCTATTGCCTTTTTGTAGCTAATAAATCTTAAGATGGTTTATTATAGGACTGGCGACAGGGCCTTTGGTGTATGATCTAGGATGCAATTCACCTGGGGACTGGTGTTTTAGGACGGGGATAACGTGAATATTGCTGTGATCTTTGGCATAAAGGATCATCTGTCACAAAGACAGGCTCCCCTAGGTGATGGGACAGACCAAAGGAAGTGCCCAAGGGGACTCCATGGTAGGGATGTTGTATTTCCTGAAGAGTTGACGCTTGATAACTGGTTAGTAAAACCATCATTGTAAGGGGTCTCAGATGAACAAGCCTCCCCCTTCCAGAGCTGAGTGAACTGAGTTGGGGGGAAAGGGCTTGAGCCAGCCTGCTTCATGCCTGCCAGGTGTGAGCTGTAAGACTGGTTCAACCTGCCTCTCCCCCCTGTTTTAAGGATAGCCCTAACTTAAAGCAGACTCTATCAGGAGTCTTTTTGTTATTCCAGTGAAAGCTGGAATCTTTTGCCAGCTTAGGTGGTGGCTAAAGAGTTGAAATCACTAAGAGCTGAAGTCACCAGTTTGGCCTGGAGCCAGACCCATTGCAGCCTGCAGAGTGGCTGGTTGGAGCAACCGGTGGGTGGCCGGTAGGAGCAGAGGCAGGCGGCCAGGAGAGCGGCTGGTGGGAGCAACTGGCAGGCGGCCGGTAGGG
Source organism: Pelodiscus sinensis (assembly GCF_049634645.1). Lineage (NCBI taxonomy): Eukaryota > Metazoa > Chordata > Testudines > Trionychidae > Pelodiscus > Pelodiscus sinensis. Next base: position 324,562,830 of record NC_134711.1, on the reverse strand, counting down.
GAAGCAGCAGGCCACCAGCAGGGGGCTGGCAGGAGCAACCTGCCAGCAGGGGCATCACATCAGTCTCTATGAGGGACGTCCTCAGGGTGATGTGTCTGGGTCCGCACTGACCGGACAGAGCTGTAAGTGGGGCGTTTGAAGTGGCGTATGGAGAAAGTTTCGGTAGGTGAATGGGACCCTCACATTGTTGGATTAGTGAGCCTAAGAGGGAAAGGACATTGCTCAATTCATTTGAGCTGGGATGGTTCCTCGTGGGTTGCTTATGAACTCTGGTGATGGTATTTTCCAAAGCTAATGCCACGTGACTTCTCTTGCTCTTTCATTAAAAGTTCTTTTCTATGCTCAGACTCTGTGCTTGCGAGTGGGGAAGCATTGCCTCCCAGAGGTGCCCAAGGATGTGTGAATTTCCCAGACTACTGGGTGGGAGCTCGAGCCGGTTGTGTGTGAGATGGATGAAAAGGGACCCCTAGATATTGAACCCAGCTCTGGCTGCTGCCGGCACTACCTGGTAGAAGAGTTGCATATAGAACCTGCAGCCAGTTTGGGGATTGTGGCCTAGTTCTTAAGCAGCCTGCCCAGAAGCTGGTGCTTCCACCCCTGAGTCACTACAAGCAGCATTACACCCACCTCTCCACAAAGCCTGTTCCACTGTCCGAGGACATTCAACTGGTCGGACGCAATCTGTTCTTGACAAATCCATGTTGACTGTTGCTTAGCACCTCCTTGCTGTCTAGGTGCTGACAGATCGATTGTTTGGCTCTCTGCTTCATTATTTTTCCACCTAGTGAAGTTAAACTGCCTGGTCTATAATTCTCGGGTCGTCCTTATTCCCCTTTTCATAGCTCGATACTGTATTTGTCCTTTTCCAGTCCTTTGGGATCCTTTCCATCCTCCATGAGTCCTCAAAGGTCATCGCTAACAACTCAGCCAGTTCCTTCAGGAGGAAGTATTTTGTCTGATATCTAACTTGTCCAACTTGTTCTGTCTCTGTTTTGGCCTCAGATCTGACCCATTTGCACTGATGTTCTGGGTTAGTCGTCCGATACCGGCTGATCTTTGGTGAAAATTGAAGCACAAAGCCATTTAGCCCTTCGGCTTCTGCAGTGGTTTTCTACCCTTGCCTTTCCCTCCCCCTTATTCTTGTTCCACTCTGTGTCACTCGCTGGTTGAATCTTAGGGTACTATGTTTGCACTGCAAGGCTATTTTGGGATGCCAGAAGTATCTCGAAATAGCTACCCCGCATCTTTTAACATGTCCGCTATTGCAAAATATAGTGGACGTGCTATTTCGGCATCCCTGTAAACCTCGTTCCACGAGGGATAAGGAATGTCTCTAAATAGTGTGCTATTTCAAAATGTGGCGCAGTGTAGACATGCCACATTTTGAAATAGCCTATTTCAAAATAAGATACACAATTTGCATAGCTCAACTTGCATATCTTATTTCAAGCTAAGGGTTCAGTGTAGACATCCCCTTATTTTATGCTTTGGCCATTCTAATTTTAACCCTGTGTGTTTGTGTTGCTTTTTATGGTCATCCTTTATCATTACCTGGTCATTCTACCTTTTCCAGCTGGTAATGCATGGATTCTGATGGCTATAGGTTAGAAACTCCCAGCAGGGTGTCAGCCAGATGATCTGAGCAGCACCTAGAAGATTTAGCCAGCACCCTTGTGTTGTATGCACAGCTAGTGAGAGACTGCAACTGTTAACTTTCAAGGCAGTGGCAAAGGGGCTTCCTCAGGGAAGACAGCAGCACAGCTCAGTCTAGAACCCCAGTCTTGGGGGGAAGAGAAAGGGGTCTCGCTTAGCACTCTACCCACTGGTCCACACTGCCACTGCTCAGAGGCTTGCTAACCCACGCTCATCTGGATTGATGTCCCATAGCTGCACTGGGGACGGTGCCCAGTCCTGACAGAGGGGCGTGATAATGGAGCACCCCATGCAATAACCCTCACTCTAGTGCGAGCATGTGCCCAGTCTGGGGGTGGGAGCTACATTGTAATGCCAAGAGGGTGTCAGAGGAAATTGTAGGGGAGGCCTTGATAAGCCCCCACAAAGGGCTTGGTCATTGCATCACCGCTTGATGGGAGCCCTCACAATGGGAGGGTCACTCTCCTTCTGTCTGTGGGGTGTTGCTTCCATTGGCACATGAGCATGTGGGGTGCAGGCCCAGAACCTGGCATCCCCCTCCTGAGTATTTTTTTCTGCCCTGCCGCCCCAGTATGACAGCTGGGCTGGTGGCAAAGAGCCATAGGACCGTAGGACATGTGTAGGGACACAGGAGCATTCTGAGGCTGGGCGGGGCATAGGAAGGAGGGGGCGTGGCCAAGGCAGACTTGCTCATTGGCAGTCGTGCACGGCCAGAGGCCACGGAAGAAGGGATGCCAGCCAGATTCTGCGCCCACTCCCCCTCCCCTCTCCTCCATCCCGATGCTCTGCCTTCAAACACCTGCATGAGAAGGGGCATGTTCACGTTGCAAATTGCCAGCCGTGCGGAGGCTCTGAGATCAGCTGAGCTAATGGCAACCCATAGCCCCCCTTCAATCAAGTTCATCCAGGGGGAAAAATGCACATGCCCCAGGTAAAACTGCTATTTCCCCCTGCAACATGGTAATAAACTCAGCAGCTCACTAGCGACCTAGATTGAATAGATGCACAGCCACGCTCTGGCAGACTTTAAAACAGTCATTATTTCATCAGCAGCCCCATTAAACTGTCATGTGCTTTTGCAATTGCTTTTCCCATTGCAGCAAGTTCTCCCAGGCGCCGACGCTGCCGAGTTCAGGCATGAAGCACCGGGCCACCTACGCCACGGACACAGAGCTGGTGCTAGCCTGGTGCTCGGTGCCAGGGCTCTGTTCTGGCTGGATGCACTTAGCTACTCTCTGATTGGCTTCTTTGCAGGGTGCAGCTGTTTGCAGAGCATGGCCTAGTGGTCAGCGTAGAAATCAGGCTTCCTCAGGCTGACATTCTATGAGGATTTGGACAAGTTCCGCACCCCCACACACATGCGCATGCACACACAGGCTCCGTGCCTCAGTTTCCCCACCTGTAAAATGGGGATAACACTGACCTACCTGGAATAATAAGCCTATGATGATAACGGTGGCATTCCAGTCACTTTTGAAGTTGTACTGCATAGAGAGGCAGCAAAGTCACCTCTGACAGCAAGGAAAAAGAAGGGGAGGTTGCTTTGGATTATAAGCAGTCTAGGGAATATGACACACTGTGGAGCAGGTCTGGATCTGTCCAGCCGAGGGCCGTTGTACACTTGCACACTCCTCTGAGCTTATCAAAATCTGCCTTCCTGAAATCCATTACCTCAATTGTGCTGGTCTCCCTTCTACCTTTCCTTAAGATCATGAACTCTATTATTTCATGATCACTGTCCCCCATAATGTCTTCCACTTTCAAGTTCTCAACTAGTTCCTCCCTATTTGTTAAAACCAAATCCAGAACAGCTTCTCCTCTGGTAGCTTTTTCAACCTTCTGAAACAGAAAGTTGTCTCCAATGCAGTCCAGAAACTTATTGGATAGCCTGTGCCCCGCTGTGTTAGTTTCCCAACATATGTCTGGATAGTTGAAGTCCCCCATCACCACCAAATCTTGGGCTTTGGATAGTTTTGTTAATTGTTTAAAAAAGGCCTCATCCACCTCTTCCACCTGGCTAGGTGGCCTGTAGTAGACTCCTAGCATGATATCACCCTCGTTTTTTACCCCTTTTAGCTTAACCCAGAGACTCTCTACACAGCTATCTCCTACGTTCATCTCCACTTCAGTCCAAGTGTGTACATTTTTAATATACAAGGCAACCCCTCCTCCCTTTTTTCCCTGTCTGTCCTTCCTGAGCAAGCCGTACCCTTCCATACCAACAAATATAACCTATCAAATATAACTATCAAATATAACTTACCTATCAAATATAACTTAGATAGGGCCACGATAAGGTGGGTGCATAATTGGCTGGATAACCGTAGTCAGAGAGTTGTTGTTAACGGTTCTAAATCCTGCTGGAAAGGGATAACAAGTGGAGTTCCTCAAGGGTCTGTTTTGGGACCCGTACTATTCAATATCTTCATCAATGATGTAGATATTGGGATAGAGAGTACTCTTATTAAGTTTGCAGATGATACCAAACTGGGTGGGGTTGCGACTTCTTTGGAGGATAGGGACATAATTCAAAATGACCTTAGCAAGTTAGAGAAATGGTCAGAGGTAAACAGGATGAGGTTTAATAAAGAGAAATGCAAAGTGCTCCACTTAGGAAGGAACAATCAGTTCCATACATACAAGATGGGAAGCGACTGTCTAGGAAGGAGCATGGCGGAAAGGGATCTAGGGGTCATAGTGGACCACAAGTTGAATATGAGTCAACAGTGTGATGCTGTTGCAAAAAAAGCAAATATGATTCTAGGTTGTATCAACAGGTGTGTTGTAAGCAAAACTCGTGAAGTCATTCTGCCGCTCTATTCTGCACTAGTTAGGCCTCAGCTGGAGTACTGTGTCCAGTTCTGGGCGCCACATTTCAAGAAAGATGTGGAGAAATTGGAAAGGGTGCAGAGAAGAGCGACAAGAATGATTAAAGGTCTAGAGAACATGACCTATGAAGCCAGGCTTCATGAACTGGGCTTGTTTAGTTTGGAAAAAAGAAGATTAAGGGGGGACATGATAGCGGTTTTCAAATATCTAAAAGGGTGTCACAAGGAGGAAGGCGAAAATTTGTTCCTCTTGGTTTCTGAGGACAGGACAAGGAGTAATGGGCTTAAAGTGCAGCAGGGGAGGTTTAGATTGGACATTAGGAAAAAATTCCTAACTGTCAGGGTGGTCAAATATTGGAATAAATTGCCAAGGGAGGTGGTGGAATCTCCCTCTCTGGAGATATTTAAGAACAGGTTAGATAGACATCTGTCAGGGATGGTGTAGACGGAGCTTGATCCTGCCTTGAGGGCGGGGGGCTGGACTCGATGACCTCTCGAGGTCCCTTCCAGTCCTATTATTCTATGATTCTATGATTCTATGAACATTCCAATCATGCGTCCCATCCCACCAGGTTTGTGTAATACCAATGATATCATAGTTGTATTTATTGGTTAGCAATTCCAGTTCTTCCTGCTTATTACCCATACTTCTCGCATTTGTATATAGGCATCTAAGATACTGATTTGATCTTGCCTCTCTGTTGTGCCCTGACCCTCCTTTCTCCTTGCCATTATAGGCCGTAGTCCCCCCCATTTCCAACCCATCTCCCAGTCCCGCACATTCAGCACTTACCTGTGGGCTTTGCTCACCTGTCCCCGTCGAACCTAGTTTAAAGCCCTCCTATCCTTTTTGCGAGGCCATTTGTCAGAAAAAAACCCTTTTGCGCAAGATCCCGTATTCCTCAAAAACCGAGATTTACAGGATCTTGCACAAAAGGGTTTTTTTTCCGACAAATGGTGCCGTCTACACGGGGCTTTTTAATGGCAAAACCTCTTCCGCAAAAAGAATTGGAAGAAGATATGCAAACGATCATGCAAGATATGCAAATGAGCATGCAATTTGCATATCCTCTTCTGCAAAAAAACCCGCAGTGTGGATGGAGCCTGAGAGGAGTTCTTCCTCCAGACCTGACCCGTCCCAACCTGCAGATTCCAAACCTGGCAAAGTGTTGGTGGGGGCACTCTGGGGGCATGGGAGGCAGAATGCCACGGAGCCACTGCTGCTCTCTTTTGCCCTCCTTGCCCCAGTGTGGTCACTCCTGCTGCCCTCTGCTAACAGAACTGGAGGGAGCGGGGGACCCATACAGTAGTATGCAGCATGTGACTCTCTCCTGAACCTAGGTACCTGGTGACTTTGTTTCTGTGCTGTCCAGAAGCATTGGGAATCTCCCCTGTTCTCCTGAGATTTCTAGTCCTGATTCAGCAGGCTCAAGAGGTTTTCCCCGTCCCAAATACATTCCCCTCCAGCTCTCAGTCCCTTACCTTCTAACTGGCCTGTGCGTCAAGCGTTCTTTGGTCTCTCCATGACACTCATTGTCGCCTTCTCTCCCTGTGCATCGAAGTGGTCCGATAGCAAGCAGCATGAGATTCCTGCAGAGAAACCAGAGAGCTCTTTCTGTGGGCCATGACCCGGCCACAAACTTGCACATTCGCCCCACTGTCCCTTTGGGTGTGTGACGTTGAGGGGTCTGTCCACTTTTGTGGCCCTGGATTCTGTCTGGTTTTGCATTCCCTGGTTGCTGTGCTGGGCTGTGTGTGACCCCTTGTGACGGGGCACCTTCGCCCCGCACTGCGAGTCCCGCCGAGCAGGCGCTGCTCGGCACCGGGAGGGAGGCAGCCTGGTGATGCACGGCATGTTCCCGTGCCGCACCGTGGCTTGCCGACCCGGCTGACCAGCAGGCGGTGGGCTGGGAGCGCGGTGGTGGGAGCGGGGGCGACGCGGGGGGGGCATTCCCCCGCCCTGTGAGTCTGGTGCGGTGCGAACGCCGGCGTGGAGGCATGATAGCCTCGCCCTCCCCCTTTATTGATGACGTCAGGGGGGGTGCAAGCGGCGCGGCGTTTAAAAATGCTGCCGCCATATCCTGAAGGGGGGGAAGGGAGAGTAGAGCCGGGTGGAAGGCTCAGAGACACCCCAGGGAGAGGCCCCGGGGAACAGCTGCGAAGCTGATAGGGCGCTAGGGGCCGGCGATTCCGGTTCGCTGACCCCGCTTTCTGCATCGGCAGACTGTTGGTCAAAGGCAAGGTGAGCCGTCAGGTGCCGTGAAGCCGGAGGTGGCGAAAGGAAGCAGCCCAGGAAAGAGCCCAGTTGGGCTGGTGGGCTGACGCGTTAGGGCAGGATGCCCCGTCAGCCGGACTGGATCTAGACTGAGCCGTGTCCTTAGGGCCCTGGGCTGGGGCCCGTGAGTGAGGGCGGGCCGGGCCCCCCTTTCCCCCACCCCCGCAGCCGTGGGGAAGACGCTGGCCTTTAAGCGTCAAGGAGAGTGTCGTAGCTGAGGCAGGGGGAACCGTCCTAACGACCCCCAGCAAATGCGCACAAACGATGTTAGGACCCCCCCAAACGGGGGGGGAGGGGCATAGGGTACCGTCGGGCGAGACTGGTACACCCCTACTGCTCTATGCTAGTCTGCAGAGACTGTGCGTGTCTGTGAGCTCTGCCCAGCGGGGAGTGGTCCCTGAGGGGAGGCACGTAGGCCATGGCCTAGCAACTTCACACCTGGCCAGGGGAATGTCATGTTACTGGAATTTGAGGGAAGCAGCCAGATCATGGCTGCACCCATAGTTGGGGGTGCTGGCCCCAACAATGGTATAATAGGGGGCCATATGGGGTGCTGAATACAAGCTTATTATCTGATAATCCTCTGTAAGCTATTTATGTGGTTGTATAATGTCTGTGTGTGTAGTTAGGAATCTGTAGTCTGTGTGGATACTGAATACTTCTCTGCAAGTGGCTGAGCACTGGGCAGAGCCCGGGCCTGTGGACATGCTAATTAGCGAGGCCCTGTGGGACAATGGCACTCAATGGGCCAAGGACACACCTAAAGCATGAGGGCGGACACCTAAGAGCAGCCAGCAGAGAGAGGCTGAGGACCAGGTGACCTGCTGCATACAAGAAGAGGCCAGGAAGGAGGTATAAAGAGGTCATGTGGTCGATGTCATTTGGTTCTCAGCTCAGCACTTCATCCCAGAGGCAGCATTGCAGAGATCGAAGAGCCCGGAAGACCTGTGAACCCATCCTGATTGCAGGATGTGCAACAAGAACTTTTAAACCAGCAGCTGTAACATCTCTGCTAGAGCCTGCATCGAGGACTGGGAGATTCGGTGCATGTAACATACTATTCTTTAACAACCTTACTCTCATGCTTTTCTTTCTTGTAATAATAAACCTTTAGATATAGATTCTAAAGGACTGGCTCAGCGTGATTTGTGGGTAAGATCCAGAGGGTAAATTGACCAGGGATCTGTGGCTGGTTTCTTGGAACCGGACAGAACTCGTTCGGGGTAGGTGGGATTGGGTGCTAGGACCCCCCACCTGTGTATGAGGCCCGGGGCCATCTGGTACATGGATATTGCTGGGGTGTCGGAGGGGTTTTGCTCGTGAGGCTTCAGGCAGGCAGCTGAAGCGCTCTGAGACTGGTTTGTGGCCTGTTTGGAGAGGCGACCAGTCTGGGGGCTGTGAGGAGCCCCGGATTTGAGCAATTCACCCTGAGCGGATGCCCTCAGCTGTACCCAGACCCGGCCCGGTCCGTCACAGGGAGGCAGGTCTTCCTCTGCTCCAAAGGAAGGAGCGTGGCTACCTGGGGGGAAGAGTGATCTGTGGCTGGGAGAAGGAGCAGTCTTGGCTGAGGGAAGCATGAAAGAAGCAGACTAAGTCCAGGACAGGGGGATTCAGGGGCCTGAATTTCCCCCAGGGGAATTAAGGCTGACTGCCCCGGTTCCTATGTCAATGCCGAGCCTATGCTGCGCTGTATCTCCGAGAAGCAAATAAACCGTCTATTCTACGGCCTGACTGAGAGTCACATCTGGCTGCGGATGGGGGAGCAGAATTAGGGACTCCCAGACGCATTGTCACAGGGTGGAGATGCAGCTGCTGATCTGAATGTACCCGGTCTTTATATATAGTAACTCTGATTCCTTTTGGCTCGGGACAGGCCTAGCCATCACCTGTTGGAATGTCTGACATCTGAACCCATTTTTAGCTACACATTTTGCATATGGCCTCCACAGTCATGCTGTACACTAGAATCAAAGCCCATCCAAAACAGCAGCTGATAATAAAAGTAAGCAGTCACACACTGTAGACACAAAAACAGGCTTCCACACAGCTTGAGTGCCAGCTTTGCTTCCTTTATTAACCAGGGACCATACTCTGTCTAAACTTCCAGACATAGAGTGGCTGAATCAGATACTGCGATTAAACATATAATTGCATGCCCAGATTTTATGATGAGTTGAACAAAAGCCAGAGATCCAAGCACCACCAAGACCTGGGTCATTCTAAACCCAAATCCACATTTTTTTTCCTCTTGAGCCCAATCTCTGCTACCAGTTGCAGAGTTAAATTTGAAACCTTTCAGTTTGACAGTTCACGGGGGTTTCTGTTCCCCGCCCCCTGCTATTATGTTTCTCCCAAAACAAAGAGAAAATCTGTCTTTAAAATAATTGTCTTTTAGATGAAGAGGACAACACATGCAGAGAGAGCAAATGCAAAGTCTCCTGCTGTCTCACCTCCAACAGTCTGTAGGGACCAACACAACATGTCTGCGTGGCATTGCAAGCAGCCGTTTCCTTAGCAATGTGAAGATGCACTATATAGAACACAATATAGAACCGACATTGCAAAGCTAAAGTCAACCTGCACAACATGGTGGTTTAGATCAGGTGTGGGGATTCTCAGGCCCCTGGCTTGCCTGGACCCAGCCCTTAAGCCTTGGGGCTTCCCACTGAGCATTTGAGTTTAGGGTTTGGTTTTTTTTGCTTCTCACTTGTGTGCGGCCCCCGACAGATTTTTCTGTGGGGCAGTGGCCTCCGGACCCAAAAAAGCTTCCTCACCCCCGATTTAGACAAATTCCCATCATCCAAAATGAAAGCAGTAAGTGTCTGAGAATTAGCCGTGCCCGTAGATGCCAGCTCCCCCTTCCATCCAGCTAACTGAGGTTTTGCATCAGTCCACAGGTATAAGGGCATAAGAACGGCCAGACAGAGTCAGACCAAAGGTCCGTCTAGCCCAGTGTCCTGTCTCCAGGTGCTCCAGAGGGAACGAACAAAACAGGGGCCGGAGTCTGTAGCATGATCACAGGCATAGAGGCAGTGCCACCTTCTGACTCACTATAATCGCTCGCTGTGTGCCCTTGAGTGGCATCTGCTCATGGCGGTACCTGCACTTACCGTTTGCTCTGCCGAGCGGGTGCAGCGATGGGAGAGCAAGCTGAATTCTGTTCTGTCACGTAGAATGCTAGGGCTGGAACAGACCTCAGGTCATTGAGTCCAGCCCCCTGCACAAAGCAGGACCAATCCCAACTCAATCATCCCAGCCAGGGATTTGTCAAGCCAAGACTTAAAAACCTCTAGGGATGGAGACTCCACTACTTCCCTAGGGAACCCATTCCAGTGCTTCACCACCCTCCTAGGGAAATAGTTTTTCCTAATATCCAACCTAGATCTCCCCCACTGCAACTTGAGACCATTGCTCCTTGTTCTGCCATCCGTCACTACTGAGAACAGCCTCTCTCCCTCCTCTTTGGAACCCCCCTTCAGGTGTTGAAGGCTGCTATCAAATCCCCCCTCACTCTTCTCTTCTGCAGTCTAAACAAGCCCAAATCCCTCAGCCTCTCCTCCTGCTCCAGCCCCCTAATCATTTTGGATGCATACACATCCCTTTTGTCATGGGAAGCCCAGAATTGGAGGCAATACTCCAGATGTGGCCTCATCAGTGCCGAATACAGGGGAAGGATCGCGTCCCTCGATTGGCTGGCAGTACTCTTCCTAATGCATCTACTGGCAGTGCTTCTCCTAATGCAGCCCAATAAGCCGTTAGCCTTCAATAAGCCTCTGCAGCAAGGATCGGACAAGCCGACAGGCAGTGGAATTAGAGAGCTGCACAGCGGTGGGTGCCAAGTAACGCCGAAGATGCCAGTCGGGCGATTTTGATTCGTGGCGTCTTTGTCAGCTGCTCCATAGTAAAAGTAGCAGGATGAGATCAGAAATTTGAAGGTTCATAGCCAAAGCCAGAAACAGCTGCCATCAGCACTGGCTTGGCTTCCAGCAGTAGCTTTTTTCATACGGACTTATCACCTGGGAGGAAGACGAATGACTTCCAAAGCCAAGGAGCGCCATTACACAGCAGGGGCTCGCATGGGCGCCAAAGCTCTGACTAGCTCGCCAGTGATGAGCATGGACGGAGCATCCAGACAGCCCACCTGAAGGACCTTGCTAGAGATGGGTCTTGGTGGTGTTTGGTCTGCAAGGAGCATACCTCCCTTTGGGGTTTGCTCGGATGCACTTAAGCAATGAGCAGCCCTCATCCTCAGAGCAAACCGCCCGGGCCACAGGATAGGATAAGAACGGCCATACCAGGTCAGACCAAAGGTCTGTCTAGCCCAGTGTCCTGTCTTCCCACAGCGGCCAATGCCAGGTGCCCCAGAGGGAGTGAACGGAACAGGGAATCAACTGATCCCTCCCCTGTCATCTATTCCCAGGCCCTGACAAATAGAAGCTCGGGACACCATTCCCACCCATCCTGGCTAATAAGTATTGATGGACCTAACCTCCATGAATTTATCTAACTCTTTTTTGAACCCTGTTAAAGTCCTGATTTTCATAACATCCTCTGGCAAGGAGTTCTACAAAGTTTGATCGGAAAAAGGTATGCAAATTGCTCTCCGCAATGTGTGTACCTTTTTCCCATAGTTTTGTCGGAAGAGGCTTTTCTGAAACTTGGCCTGTCTACACTGGGCCAAATTTCAGAAAAACCTCCTCTTTTGGAAGAGCCCTTCTTCCTCGTCGAGGAAGACAGGGCTTACGAAAGAGCACATCTGCTCTTCCACAAAAAATGTTGGAAGAGCAGACGCATTCCTTGGATGCAGCAGAGTTTTTCTGGGAGGAAAAACTCCATAGTCTAGACGTCACCTGAGTGTGTGCTGCGGGAAGAAAAACTTCCTTTTGTTTGTTTTAAACCTGCTGCCTATTCATTTCATTTAGTGGCCCCTAGTTCTTATATTATGGGAACAAGTCAATAACTTTTCCTTATTCACTTTTTCCACACCAGTCATGATTTTATAGACCTTTATCGTATCCCCCCTTAGTCTCCTCTTTTCTAAGCTGAAAAGTCCCAGCCTTTTAAATCTCTCTTCATATAGGACCTGTTCTAAACCCCTAATCAATGGGAATGAAGGGGAATATTGGATCGGACTGAAAACACATATGGAAATTATAGCGAACGGCTGCTCTGGCAGATGGGCCCATGGAAGAGGTACCCAGAGTAACAAGGAAAGTGCCTATTGCTGGATTGAAAGCTTCAGACCCCCTAGAGCATCCACATGTCTCTAGTAGGTCTGTAGCCATGCACCACACATGCGCCTAATGCTGCTTAGCTTGTGAGAACCACAGAGGAGCAGCACAGGAACCTAGGGTTGCACAGGGACCTAGGGTTGCTGGCTGGAAACTGAGGCTCCAGCATTGTTAATTTCAAGCCTCATTAAAGCAAAGTGGGTGGGGATCAAAATGGATTGTTTACAGGGGAATAAAAGCCACTTGGAAGCTTTTAAGAGCAAGCAACCTTGCATGTGACGCCCCTTACGAATCCACAGGCACGATTCCCCGCTCCCCCCGCCCAGTGCCATTCTCTTCTCTCCTTCTCCATTAGCCGCCCACATGTCATTTTTATTCTTTAAGAAATGCAAATTGAATGGAGTGTTGGTGAAAGGTGCCAGAGTGACAGCTCTATTTATCCCCCCCGAGCAGAAATAGCATGTAGGCCGCCCCCAGAGGGCCTTGCTTGCTGGTATGCCTCACCCTGACCCGGACTGACTCCCGCTGGGGGGTGGAAATGTACTCCCCATCGCGCCCCTCTGCCTCTCCTGACGGATTGCGGCCAGGCGGGGTCGCTGGAGGGAGGCCTGTCGCCTCCTGGCACGGCAGCTGGCGGTGACTCTCCGGGACACCTACACGAGATGATTGGCAGCTCGCTTGTCACAAACGCGGCTGAGCCAGGGCCAACAAATGCCGCTGAGTTGTGCCCACGCAATTATCGTTAATTAACTGCATGACAGTAGGGTGGAAAAGGCCCCACATGTAGGGGCTGCACGTACAAGCTAGGAAGGGGTAACGCCTTTTGTGAAGCTACAGCAGCGGTTCGGGATCTAAGGCCCGATGCTGGGTGCGGCCCCCGGCTAGCTTGGATCCAGCCCCTGAGGCTCCCAGGAGGGGAGGCCCCTACTGCCCCATTGATTAGCCTGCTCCCCCTCTAGACTCTGGTGTTTTTCTCCTTCTCGTTCGGGGCCACGACAGTGACCCCCCAGACCCAAAAAAGGTTCCCCGGCCCTGGTCTAAAGAGACAGGGAAATGAAGTCCAAGGATCTCAGGCCAGCTCACACAGTGGTTGAGTCAGGGCCCCAATGGCCTGATTCACAATCCAAGAGGCCCTGGCAGGAGCACTGGAATAGGGGGGCCATGGCACCACCATTTCCCCCAGCAGCAAGGGGGAGGGGCAGGTGAGGAGTGAGCTGGGAGCGGGGACTTGGAGGAAGAAGTGGGGTGGGGGCGAAGAGGCAGGGCTACGGGAAGAGGCAGCGTTGGGAGTGGAGCCTTGTGGGGAAGCGGGGGGTAGGGAGTTGGTGGCAGGGCCAAGGTCCAGGCTGCCGGTGTCCGCCCCCCACTTTTAGGGAGCTTCTGCCACTCCTGGACCATGGCCAGCAGGCGTTGAGCAGCCAGCAGCCCCGCTGCCCAGCCATTGGTCGAAGTGCATGCTGGGTAAATCCTAGAAAGCCCAGAGGGCCCGCACCCAGAGCATCATGGAAAGCAATGCATTGTGGGAGCTAGAAGGACCATCTGACTCTGTCGGCTGTGAGGCTACAGTGTGTCAGCCGAGCCACACAGTCAGCTGCCACCGTTAGGGAGCCACCGCAGGCGCGAGCCCTGTTGATAGTAACTATCTGGTCACAAGCTGAGGTGCCGACACACTGTCCGTCGCTGCTTCCCCATGGCAAGCGCTGCTGACGCAGGATTCTAGGGATCAGCCAGAATTACCCCGCACAAGCAACTGGGGTCACAGCCTTTGGGGCTAATTATCGTCAGAGTTAACCTCACAGGCCCGTCCAGCTAAATACAACCGGCGCGACTGTCCTTCTGCCAAGATGGAGCAGGTCCACTTTGCTCGAGCGCCCCATGGACTCCAACGGAGCGATGCCATGTGACACCAGCTGAGGCTGTGACCCCAACTCTTTGCAGTTGCTCGTGTCTGGGTAGTGTAGGCGGATCTCTGGAGTAAACCACAAACCTCTGGAGCATGGCACCAAGGTGGGGGCGTGGCCACGCTACACTGTACACACATACTCACTGCCTTGAGTGGGCTAGAGGTCGAGTAGCTAAGGGTAGAAATGCCAGTGGAGATGTGTGATCCATGCACTCATGACCTCTGAGTGTGATGTCTCCACTGCATGCAGAATAGACACACCTGGACAAATTCTGATCTGTCACTGCCAGGCCCTGCTCCTGACAAGCAGGCCTAGTGGTTGGAACGTGGGTCACAGCCAGGTGTCTGTAACCCTTCTGGCAGGTGGAGTCAGCAGTCAAAGGGCCGGGTTCAATATCTAGGGCTTTCTTTTAAATAATGCAATACAAAACTGGCTCGAGTCTCCAGGGGAGACTGGTGAAAAGGGGGCAGAAGGGGCCACCAGCCATGTGACCCCCCATCCTAGGGGAGGGTCAGTACAACCCCCCTCTACCCCAAGCCCCTCCTCACCGCCCTGCCTCTTCCCCCTCCCCCAAGACATGGTCCTTGGAGAAAGGAAGACTGACGTGGTGCTTGCAGATATAAATGGCTGTTTGTCAGTTCTGGGCAGCGCTAAGATGGGTGGGTATGGTGCAAAGAGCCAGGCCAAGTGCAGGGACGAGAAGAGACCCAGTGGCTTGGAGAGGCAGGCCTTTCTTTGCTCCTTTCTCTGGACCAACCTGCTTTGCAGCCCGTGGTCACCTCTGTCTTAGGGCAGCTCGTTTAGACACGTTCCAGACTCCCGGAGCCACTTTAGGGACACAGGGACCATGTCCTGATCTTTCTGACCTGGACTGCAGCCAGGTAGCAGGGCTCTGCCATCCTTGGTGCTTTGGCTCTTAGTTGTTCCTTGGCAGCAGCTGCTGCTGAGAAGTTCTTTATGCTTGGGCTCCCCTTACAGACAGCAGTCCGGCAATCAGCCAGCGCGCCAACCCCTTCCTGGCTCTCCTTCCGCTCTGCAACCCTGCCATGCTGAGCACTGCTCTCCTCTCGTCTTCACTGGGGTTATCAGGGTAACCGTTCTGCCAGGGAGCACCAGCAGCAGCTGGGGCTGGGTTCAATATCCAGGGTTCCTTTTCATCCATCCCACTAAGAGTAGGCTCAAGCCCCCATCCAGGAACCTGGGAAATCCACACACCACCACTGGGCGCCTCTGGGAGTCAATGCTCCCCCCCCCCCCGTCTGCCCCCCACCAGCACAGAGTCTGAGAGTAGAAAAGAAACTTTTAACAAAAGGAAGTAACTTGGCATTCCTTTGGGGAAACCCCACAAACAGAGCTCATAACCAAACCCGTGAGTAACAGTCCCGTCCCAAGTAGGTTCTTAAGTCCAGCAATGTAAACGTCCCTTTCACATGCCCAACTCTTCTCTGCACCCCACTCCCAGGGCTGCCCTCGGTCAGGGCAGACCCAGAGTTCACAGGTGCCTCCACAGAGTTCACCTTCCCTTCTGGGTGGGGGGGAGGTAAAGTGGCACCTTCCTCATGCCGCTGGTCACACGCCATCCGCCTGCTCGCTGCTCTCCGCCATCGTCCTGCTGGCCGCTCGGCACATCTCTCTACTGGCCACCCCGCCAGCGGTCCACTCACTGCTCCCGCCTGCTTGTGGGGGAATTGGCTGGGGGCGAAAACCCGCGGTTTTCAGCTCTTGGACCAAAGCACGATCCAGCCACAAGAAATGTCAGCATCTACTGGAGTCAATTTAAAATAATAAATGAGCCAATTTTAGCTCCATGCCTGGAGGGCGTGTAGCCTGCTGATGGAGATCCCTGCCCTCCCCTTTTATCCTCACAGAACCCTGGCCTTGGAGCCCTGGTCCATCCAAGGTCCTTAACACTGACAGTGTTTCTCTGGTTATGTTGACTTTCTCCTCAGACCCTATGCTACCTGCATTCCTAGCTGCCTTCAAGACACCACCGACTTCCTGAGGAAACGACTGAGCATCAGTCATCTTCCTGAAAACACCATCCTGGCCAGCGGGGGGGTAGAAGCGCTTTACACCAACACACCACACAATGATGGATTACTGGCCCTCAGAAACACCATCCCTGATGCCACCACTGCACACCTGGTTACTGAGCTCTGTGACTGTGTCCTCACCCACAATGATTTCCAATTTGGAGACAATTTATACCTTCAAGGCAGCAGCACACCATTGGACACCTGCATGGCTCCACAACATGCCGACGTCTTTATGGCTGACCTCGAACGTTTCCTCAGTTAAGCCCCTTCCTCTACTTATGCTACATTGTTGACACTGACACTACAGGGATTTCAGCAACTTCCACCCCACCATCAACCTTAGCCTGGACCAGCCCACACAACAGATCCACTTCCTTGACGCTACAGCAGGAGCGGCCCGAGGCCGACTGCAGCAGCTAGCGCCCTAGGCAGGGCGCCAAGTGCGGCGCCCCTGCCTGCATGGCCATCAGTGGCCATGACGTCATCACAGGGTGCCCCGGCACCCCATGATGTCATCAGTGGGTGCCCTGGCCAGCGGCTCCCTATGCGGCTGCCTAGCTTGCCTAAGCTCACGGGCTGCCCCTGCACTACAGTACAATTAAATGATGGCCACATTACTACCACCCTATACCAGAAACCTACCCACCACTACACTTACCTACATACCTCTAGCTTCCATCCAGGACACATCACACGACCAATAGTTTACAGCCAGGCCCTAAGATGCAACCAGATTTGCTCCAATCGCACAGACCGAGACAAACACCTACAAGATCTTTATCGGGCATTGTTAAAACTTGAATACCCACCTGGGGAAGTGAAGAAACAGCTTGACAGAGCCAGATGAGTACCCAGGAATTTGCTTCTGCAAGACAGGCCCGAGAAGGAAAATAACAGAACACCAGTAGCCATCACCTACAGGCCCCCACTTACGTGCATAATTGACAATCTACAGCCTATCCTGGAAAATGTTCCCTCACTCTCACAGGCCGTGGGAAACAGGCCAATCCTCGCCTATAGACAGTCCCCCAACTTGAAGCAAATACTTTCCAGCAGCCACACATCACACCTAAACATACTTACCCAGGAACCCACTCCTGCAATCAACTCCGGTGCCAACTCTGTCTACACATCTATACAAGCGATACCACCACGGGACCTAACCACATTAGCCACCACATCATAGGCTCATACACCTGCACATCCTCTAATGTGATCTATGCCATCAAGTGCCATGGATATTGGCCAAATTGGCCTCTGCCATGGATATTGGCCAAATTGGACAGTCTCTATGAGAAAGAATTAATGGATACAAATCAGACATCAGGAATGGTAACACCCATAAACCTAGAGGGGAACATTTTACCTGCCAGGGCACTCATGGATTGAAAAGTAGCCATTCTTCTACAAAGGAATTTCACAAGACAACTACAGAGAGAGAGGTAGTGCGGAATCGACTGTCACATGCAAATTTGACACTGTTTCCCCATGGCTTGAACAAAGGCTTGAGCTGGATGGCCCAAAATAAAACCTGCTATCCTTACATTTAACACCCAATAGACATCCAACGCTAAATATGGGACACTTCCAGCCTATTCAATGAGCCTCATTAGTACCTGCACTGCAGTTGACAGGCACTCCCCCCCGGTCCCTTCCTCCTTTTTCTGTTATAAATTGTGAGGGTCCCCCCCGTTTTTTTTCTCCGCTCAAGCTCATCTGAGGAAGTGGGTTTTTCCCATGAAAGCTCATGACATTAGATATATTTTTGATAGGCTCTAAGGGTGTGTCTATACAGCAAAGGTATTTCAGAATAATGGCTGTTATTCTGAAATAACTATGCGAGCGTCTACACAGCAATTCTGTTATTTCAAAATAATTTCGAAATAACGGACGGCTCATTCCGACTTCTGTAAACCTCATTCTATGAAGAATAACGCTTATTCCAAAATAGCTATTTCAGAAGAGGGGCTACATAGATGCTCCACTTCTGCTATTTCAAAATAAGACTTCACCAGGGCCATTCTAAGTTATTCCTCCTGTGGCTCTAAATCGATATAGTGTGTCTACCTTAAGAAAGCCTGCCTCAGACTATTTCTGAGGCTTCCCTGCAGTGTAGACGTGCTATTTTGAAATAAGCCATTTTGGAATAACTATTCTGGAATATCTTATTCCGAAATAACTGTGCAGTGTAGACATAGTCTTAGGTGCCACAGACTCAGGGTATGTCTACACTACCCCGCTAGTTCGAACTAGCGGGGTAATGTATGCATACCGCACTTGCTAATGAAGCCCGGGATTTGAATTTCCCGGGCTTCATTAGCATAAGCGGGGAGCCGCCATTTTTAAATCCCCGCTGCTTCGAACCCCGTGTAGCGCGGCTACACGGGGCTCGAACTAGGTAGTTCGGACTAGGGTCCTATTCCGAACTACCGGTACTCCTCGTGAAACGAGGTGTACCGGTAGTTCGGAATAGGCACCCTAGTCCGAACTACCTAGTTCGAGCCCCGTGTAGCCGCGCTACACGGGGTTCGAAGCAGCGGGGATTTAAAAATGGCGGCTCCCCGCTTATGCTAATGAAGCCCGGGAAATTCAAATCCCGGGCTTCATTAGCAAGTGCGGTATGCATACATTACCCTCCTAGTTCGAACTAGGAGGGTAGTGTAGACATACCCTCATTGTTTTTAAAGTTACAGACCAATATGGCTACCCCTCTGAGACTTCTGAACTGGGTCAAACCCAGTCTGACTTTCCTGCGTTCCCACAATAACTGCAAGCCATGGTGATCATATTTCACAATTCCTGCATTTAGTATTAACATAATTTGTGACCCCACAACACTCAAATTGATTACAATGGGCAAAATACCCTAATACATTTGTTAGTGTTTGAAGAGCCATTGGACTCCGTGTTGTTTTTACTGTATCAGCTGAGAATCTAGCAAAGCTAAGCAAAGAGGAGGGAACTGTAGTTACAAGCCCACGTCCAGAATCTCAGTCTTTTAACTGTGAGTGTTTCCTTCTTTTGAGACAGAAGAAGCAGAGTCTTTGTTTTCAGTATTCCCACAATAATTACAGACATTGCAATTAGTATGAACACCATTTGTGACCCAACACCAGCCACGTTGATTACAGTGAACAAAACACCACTCCCTCACTGGAATATTTAATACACCTAAGCAAAGCGGCAGCAAACTGTGTTTACACAGGGACGCCCAGGGACTCTCTCTCTCCGCTTCCAGCTCACTAGAAGAGACACATTCCTTCCAATCTTGCTTATATCACTTTCCGTTGCAAGCGACTCCCCAGTCCTGCACCTTGCGCTCCGTCATACAAGGAGAGGGCTCTTTGGAGACAGGGACTGTAAGGAAAAAACAACAACCCCGAGACCTTGAGGTTTCCATGGTTCCACCATGCATCACTTGCCGTTCTCTGAATACCCAGCTTCTTGTTCAATATTAACCCTGGCTGTGCCGTAACTGTGGAGCCATCATTACTGTGTATGAGTCAGTAATCTCGAGAACATATGAAACCCAAACTGCAGACCAGCCTGGCTCCACCGATCCCACCCCATGCTCAAATCATCAGCAAAGTTTGAAGCCGCAGCCTGCAAATCCACAGGGCAGCTACCTTGACCTAAACGTTTAGTCTCCACTAAGTGGCAGGTGTAGGAGGCTATTATCTAGAGAGGACCTGGGGCCAGAAGGGGATATCACACATTCTGCTGGCACAGGTTACACTCGGTGTTTAAAAGACAAAGAGAGAGAAGACAGCCCAAAAGTCAACACATATTTTTTAATGTATCTATTGGTTCACTTCCTGTGGCGTCACAGAAGTGGATTCTGGGTAATGCTGTCCCACAGACATTTCCTGTATGAAGTAACACGTTATATAGATTTACCACTAGAGGGCATTCAAAACTCTTGTGTGTCGCTATTGGCTACCTCCCCTCAACTCAACAGCTCTTCAAAGAGATGACCTGTCCACACTTATTTAGTCCCACACAGAGAGGAAAGAGGGGCCCTAGGCAAAGCTTCCCATCCCATAGCACACACCTACAGCAGCAAAGTCTCCCACCCAAAGACCGAACAACCCCGATCAGGCTGAGCTTGTAGAAGCTGGGAGGCCCGTAATGCAAAGTGTTCACTCTGCTAAGCCTCCTGCTACATCTCTGGTGATTAATGTGACAGACAATGCCATGAGAGCTGAGCTATTCCAGGGGCGTATTGCGGAAGCCGTTTTGTTTGGAGTGGACACTTCTGCTGGTTTTGCAGGAGTATGTACTGACCCAGAAAAGCAGGTGCTTCATTAAACGGCTTGACATAAAATCCATGCGGGTCAGGGAGAACGAAGCAGCCAACAGGCTTTGATTTGGAAAATCGTTCCACTTCAGAGGGAGGAGTGTGGCAATTATTAGGCCAAATGAAAACTCCGAATGTCGTTTCTCGTTGACATGCACACGGAAGCTGATCGCAAGCACGTGTGTGGCCCGGGGGAGGGGTGACGTGCCGCTCCCTTAGTCCCTTGTTTGGAGCTGACGGAACAAGCTGGCTTTGGTGACGGAGCCTTTTCAAAGCAAGGAGTTTCTGAAAAGCTGTTTTAAGTGAACACATGAGGATTGACAGCCTCCGATGGATCACAGATTCACAGAGCCCAAGGCCGGAGAGGCTTGCTGCGATCACGTGGGTCTGATCTCCTGTCCAAAACAGATCACAGAATTTCCCTAGAGTAATTTCTAGAGCATATATACCAGGCCTGAGTCCACTACTATTCAGTGTGTTCATTAATGGCTTGGATAATGGAGGGGAGAGGATGCTTACACAATTCGCAGATGACACCAAGCTGGGGAGGGGTTGCAAGCACTTTGGAGGACAGCATTAAAATTCAGAAGGATCTTGACAGGCTGGAGAATTGGTCTCAGTTCAACCAGATGAAAGTCAATAAAAACAAGTGCAAAGTACGTCACTTGGGAAGGAAACTATCAAAGGCACCGCTACGAACTGGGGAGCAAATGGGTAGGTGGTAGCACTTCTGAAAAGATCCCTGAGATTAGAGCGGATCTTTAACTGAACATGAGTCAACAAGTGATGCAGGTGTGGAAAAGGCGGATATAGTTCTGAGGTGTTTAACAAACGTTTACCTCTTCTTAACCTGTCATGACAGGACAAGAAGCAATGGGTTTAAACTGCAGCAAGGGAGGTTTAGGTTGTGGACTCTCCAACATGGGAGATATTTAAGAGCAGGTTGGACAGACACCTGCCAGGGATGATCTAGACGGTGCTTGGTCCTGCTGTGAGGGCAGGGACTAGACACGATGATCTCTAGGTCCCTTCCACTTCTAGTGTTCTAGGATTCAGTGATTCTAAGTGTTGTTTATAGGACACAGGAGGTTATTGTCCCGCTCTATTCAGCACTGGTAAAGCCTCAACTGGACAAACCAGAGAGTCAGAGAAGAGCGACAAAAATGATCAAAGAATTAGGCAACCTGACCTGTGCAGAAAGGTTGAAAAAATGGGCATGTCTAGTCTTGAGATAAGACTGGTGAGGGAGAGCTGATAGCCACTTTCAGATCGGTTAAGTAGTTCAAGCAGGGACTGATAGTTCTCCATGCTCGCGGAAAGCAGGACAAGAAGCAATGGGCTCCGTTAGAAACAAGGGAGATATTAGGACAAACTTTTTAACTCCCAAGGGAGTTAAGCTCTGCAAGAGGCTCCCAAGACAGCTTGTGGAACCCCATCATCGGACTCAGGACACTCCCCTGTCAGGGCTGGTCTCGGTTTACCTGGCCCTGTGCCAGTGAAGGAGCCTAGAGTAGTTGACTTCTTGAGGTCCTTTCCAGCCTGGCATTTCTTGAGGCTGCAGTGTGCTAGGTGTGGTACAGTCAGAGATGGTCCCTTCCCTAGCTCACATGGGGAACCTGTGATGCAGCAAGGTGTCCAGCTTCTATTACTCAAGGGCTAGTGTCAGCCAAGACCCTCCACCAAGTAGAATGATTTTACAAAGCATATAAACACAGCCACCAGGTCAACCAGGGGTGGAGGCAAACCTGATGCTAACTAGTGAGGGAGAAGACAGTGAGGGGCAGCCCAGGCGAGTGAGTAGGCCAGGGCCACATGAGTGGTCCTCCTTCATCTCATTGTCATCACTGAGACAGTCTCCCGGGAGAGGGTAGTTTTGCTCCCTGCGCTTGTGCGCCTAGAATTTGCGGGGGGTGCTGCTTGAACCGTAGCAGCGCTATGATTGGCTGCAGAGGGAGTGCACGGCTCTCACAAAGTTGTGTGCGATCGGCACACCCCTCACTTCACATGCCCTGGCTTTACGTGCCTGTCACTGTAGCAATGGCAGTAGGGAAAAAACCTACCCCGATGAAAACCAGCAGAATCGGGAAACCCTGTGGGCCACGGCCAAAAAAGTGTCTCACGTGGGCCACACATGGTACCCCAAAGGGCCACATGTGGCCCTCAGGCCACAGGCTGCCCACCACTGGTATAGCGCCTATACCCCAGCAGGAGAGAGAGGCTTGGTCCCGGCTTTGCTTTTCAGAAGAACCCATTTCAAAGGTTTTCTGGGCATGTAATGACCCTCAAGCGATGAGCAATCGAATCAGCTGATTGTGAGTGAAGACTTTTCTGAAAGCCAATGACACCCTGGTGATTAAAATCATTGTGACATGTCTGTATTACACAACAGGCAACATGGATACCTAACGACATTCAAATACCATGGATACCTGATGACATTCGAATACCATGGATACCTAACGACAAAGAGAAGAAGAGGGGACATGAGAGCAGTTTTCAAGTACCTAAAAGAGTGTTATAAAGAGGGGGGAGAAAATTTTTCTCCTTGGCCTCTGAGGATAGGACAAGAAGCAATGGGCTTAAAATGCAGCAAGGGAGGTTTAGGTTGGACATTAGGAAAAACTTTCTGTCCGGGTGGTTAAGCACTGGAATAAGTTGCCTTCGGAAGTTGTGGAATCTCCATCACTGGAGCTATTTAAGAGCAGGTTAGATAGCTAGGGTGGGACTGGAGACAGGCTGCTGGAGGCAGAGCTGCTGACCCAGGGCTGCCCAGCACACAGACACACACGACCTCCATACGAGTAGGCTGGCTTTGAGCCACCCAAATTGGGAGCTACAGTGTCAGGGCATTGTGAGGTACCCAGCGATACATGGCGGGTGGTGACACAGATTCTCCCTGGGCTGGATTGTACCCTGAATTGCCATCCTGGAGGGAAAGGCACTATGACAGAAATCCTGGAGGAAAGGATTTGCCTGCATGCTGGCTGACCACCTCTGTTCCAAGACCAGTGCACATAATGTACATAACCTAGCTGCAGAAAATGCCCAGACTCTGCCTCACAGATTTCTTCTTCATCAGGGAACAGACATGCGGGTCTCTGAGACCTACTGCTTGGGAAACAGGGGCCTGATATTCAATTGTGCTCCTGGGCAGTGACAAGGCTCTGGCCAGGGTCCGACTCGGTCTGTAGAGCCCAGTCCAGAAGAGGTTGCAGAAGAAGCAACCCAATAGGGATCAGTGCTCAAGGTAAGAATGAATAACAGGATATATCCTGAGAAGTGAGTTCAAGGGACATTAGCGGAGAATGAAGATAGGTAAGCGGCTGCAGAGGCAAATCTTGTGGCTGCCCAAGTCTTGCCATTGTTTTTGCCAGAGTCATGATATTCCAACACTCCCAAAGAGGAGTAGCCGTCGGCTGGCTTCAGAATCATGACATGGGATTGGTGGGAGGGCTAGGTGCCTCAGGAAAGTACGATATGTGCACAGGTGCAAACATAGCCCAAGTGAGTGGCAAAAGGATAATACTAAGGATATTTGGTGACCTGTGTCAACGAGGTTGGTGCATCTCAGCCTGGTTGCTAATATATTAGGGTAACACTCCAAAACAGTGTAACCCTCACACCTGCTGGGTGTGGGGCACTGTCCCTTTCAGTAACACTTAGAGCACATACAGCGAGCGAGAGAGAGAGAGTGAGTTTGCTCTACAGCCCTAGCTGAGCACCAGCTGGCTTCTATCTCTGGCAGTAGAAGTGCCTGCACTGAGTTCCAGAGGTCCCACTTTTGGTTCTGCCTGCCAGTGTTAGAATAGCAGCTGAGATCAGGCTCTCCTTATGCTAACTGCTTGGGACAGGACTATTGCATTGAAAAGCCAGGTGGCACGAGATTAAGTAGTTCCCCCGTGGAGGCTGGGGCGGAGCCAGAATTTGAGCCAACAGCTCTCCTGGGCCCAGCTGCCACCCTGACACCAGCTCATCCCTGACTGTCAGGCCAGATGTTTGACACAACTGGCAGTATGAAGAGAGAGGAATCAACAGGCCCTGGTGGTTGATAGGTCCTTGAAGTCAGGGTTGGGGTTTGCTTATGAGTGGCTAGGGGGGAGCTTTCAAGGCTGCTATCCTTCTACAGCCTGGGTCTGAAGATGGGGAGAACAGCAGTCCCTCCAGCTGAGCCACGTGGAAGCGAGAGGAGAATGGGGGGTGTCAAACCTGCACACCGATACAGTTGAGGGGTTTTCATGCCTGGTACATGCAGTAGGATTAACAGGCCCCCATCAGCAGTTACTACGTGGTTTGTTCTTTCTCCGCTCCTCTCTGTGGGAGCCACTTTTACCCCCACTCAACAAAGCCGGGAGATGTCTCGGGCCGGGTTGTCTTTCTCCATTAGAGCAATGCCGATCTGCATTAATTTTATGATAACAGAGAGCTGAAATTGACATGGATTTTTGGTGAGCTCATCCTCCGCACCGTGCCTTCGCCAGGAATGGCAGCTCCCCGCGATGGCTGCGCATCTGTGCAGTTGTCACTGTCAGCCGACCAGAAGACAGTAAGAGGCTGCTGTTGGAAATTACGGGTGACAGGAGGAGTTGTATTTAAAAATTATCACAGAGCACCACCATTTATGGGGTAATCCTGGGGGCATACACGACTCTTCAATAACCAGGGACTTAGGAAGAATGGGAAAGCCATGATCACTATTAATTGTCTGCACTATAGCAGCACCGGAAGTCTAGTGAAAACAAGCACCCAATCATAATTGGTATTCTAGGGACACATAAGAAAAGAACAATACCTGCCCTAAAGAGCTTTCAGTCTACATAGACCAGACAGCTGAGGAAAGACCATTACCCCCCATAGAAGAAATGCAGAATTAAGGCATGGAGAGATTAAGGGACTTTCCCAAGGTCACACAGAGCATCAGTTGCAGAAGCAAGAATTGACCACCCCTCTTCAAAATCCATACCCAAGTTTTAGCAATGAGACAAGACCACCTGTCTCTCGCTGGGAAAGTTTAGGTGTAGTTCCAACATCTATGGCTCAAACTTTGTTGCTATTTTCTAAGATCATCAGCATTGCTGACTACAGCCAGGAAAGCAGAGGTAACTCACTCCCATTTGAACAGCACCTAATCTTTGTTCCCTGCTAGTGACTAGTCTATGTAAGATGTTTAGGAGTGCAGCTGGCTGGAAAATGGTTACTTCCCCCTCTCCACATAGACATTTTTGACTTTTCATCATTCATTGAAAACAAAGTTTTTAGCCAAAGTCTGAAAGTTTTGATAACTTTTGTTATCAAATGTTCCTGCAGTGCCTCATGGGAAATGTTGTTCATGTGTCTCATGCCCTCATTCTCCCTGTCATCCAGCCTGCCTGCCTGGACTACATCACCCATGAGACACCACAGTCTCTCCTCTTGCTGAGCTACAGTGTGGCAGCATCCCTGGCAGTGGTGCATCATGGGACATGTAGGCAGGCTGAGGAAGAGAATGGCACTTTGAAGCACCTGGACTAAAATTCCCACCAATGTGGCATTTCTGCATTGAATTGTTTTGTATTTTACATGTTTGATTTTTGATAACTGGACATTTTCAGCCAAAAATCAGACAGTTTGCAATATCGCTGCTTAGTCATAAACCCCAATTTTCTGTCCCAAACCTGTTTAGATGGAAAATCTCTCACCAGCCATAGTTAGGAGTCTCAGACAGCTCCCTACCTAATTGGCTTAGCCCTTAGCTCTGGCAAGAGACCCTGGTGGGAAAGGTCCCACATTCAATCGTCTTGTAAGCCTTGAATTCTGGTAGACTGCAGCCACGCAGGAGATGCTTTGCAAGTGGTGGAAGAGTGAGCTGCTGTCAGCCTGAGATGGATCAACAGCCCTGTCCCAGATGAAAAGGCAGAAGAGTTTACAAAGCTGGTTAAAATCTTTGCAATCCAGCTGGTGAGAGGCTACGGTGATGGATTGATATTTTATTGTGTGCTGCAGTGTGGGTTTGAATCCCACCTTTGTTGCTTGTCTAGGTTGGGGGGGAGGCATGTTGGCGGCGTAGCGGTTAGCATGGCTGTCTTCCAAGTAGTCAGTCTGGGCTCAATTTACAGCCAACACTAGCTTTGACTCAACTGTTTGCATAGCAGATGAGGTGGTGAGAGGTTGCAGTAATATACTGCTAGTTTGTTGTGCAATACATGCAGGGGTTCAAATCACCTTCCCCACTTGCCTACCTTTTTTATGGTTTAGGTTGGACATTGGAAAAAACTTCCTACCCTGTCAGAGTGGTTAAACACTGGAATAAATTGCCTAGGGAGGTTGTAGAAACTCCATCACTGGAGGTATCTGAGAGCAGGTTGGACAGACATCTATCAGGGATGGTGCTTGGTCCTGCCATGAGGGCAGAGGACTGGACTTGATGACCTCTCGAGGTCCCTTCCAGTGCTAGTGTTCTAGGATTCACTGCTCTGTTATGGAAATGGGCTTCTCTCTGGCAGCTGAGTGAGGAGGCTACCTACGTACGTCCTTTTGATAATAGAAAATGATGCCACAATATCGCCAGAGGTTAAAGAGTGAGAAACTAAATAAAGCATAAAAGGACGAGGGAAGAGTATTGTTTGGAGGAAATTAAAAGCAGCAAAAGTGCATCCCAGGTCATAAATCACTTCCCCCCTTAATTGGAGATGGGTGGGAAAAAAGCAGCATCAAGGTACTTTCGAAAAGCGGGGATATCTCTGTGCCCCTGACAGCTGTACAGACACCTCGGGGGGATAGAGATGCCTCGGCGGGAGCTTTGCGGTGGCTCATGTTTGGCTTTCTTTCGGTCCCTTCGTTCGTGAATGGCCAATCAACCATTCCACGGAGAACAAGACTGCTCACAGGATAAAATAAAGGGACAAAGATCTTATCCGCCATGCCTCAGGGCTCCAGCTGACCGCAGAGGACAGCCCATGGGGTCCTGCTGCCCCCGCTCGCCAGGTTAGGCTGAACCCAGTGCGGGATTCTTTTCAAAAGGTGCAAAACTTTCTTGGCCACGGAGCACATGGGACGGACGTGAGCCTTGTAGCTGAAAGCACGGCTGGAAGGGGTGTGGCTGCTCCCCTTTAACTGGGATCCAATTTTGCAGGTGTTGCCAGGACAGGAGGGGTTGCAAATGCACAGCAGCAGTGAAGCAAGTGGCCAAGTGACCCAGGATGAGCAGAAGAAAGGGGGATGCATGCATAGGGTTGCCAGGTGTCTGGTATTCACCCGGACAGTCCGGTATTTTTGCCTTCTGTCTGGTAAAAATTTCAAAAGATACCTGACACCTAAGATGTCCAGTATTTTCTGATTTTTTTCCCCATCCAGGAAGTGAAAATGCCAGGCACCTGGCAACCCTACAAACACTCAGCGCCCAGCCTCCTCCTGACCCCAGGCTCCATGCTTACCTGGTTTCGCAAGGCTGCTGGGACAAAATGGCTGCTGGCAAAAAGACCAAGGGGAAGCAATAACTCCCCCGGGTCTTAGTGCTCAACTGCTCCCGGGGACATGCTGTTTTAACACAGTTTTATTTTAATTTTTTTTGCTTAATAAGTCTTGGAGTGTTTTTTTTTTTTTTGCTCAACAACTTTGATCTCCTCCCCTTTTTTATTCTTCAACAGAATTACAGAATTTTTTCCCGGTGGTTTTTTTTGGTATTTTTGTTTCAACCATCTGGCAACCCTATCCATGCAGAAGGGATCACCAGCCAAGCAGTAAGTCCTATGATCTGGAGATGGTCAGGCTGGGAGTTCCCCAAGAAAATCTGTGTGAGGCAGCACCCAGGTAAGGCTGCAAGCTCTGGCTATAGGCCAGGGGTGGGCAATCATTTTCACAGGGGGGAGCACTTAATGAATTTTGGTCTGTGGTCATGGGCCGGCTCCACCCTGGAAGGGTCGGGGCCTGGGACACAAAGGGCAGGCATGGGGACTAGCCTCCCCCCAGAGCCGCTTGGGCCAGAGGCTTTGAATTAAAAACATAGCAAATGGTTCACAGCATCCAGCCCTGCCCCTGCCGCATTGCCTGGCAGCCGCCTGGGGCTGTTGTGGCTATTTAAAGGACTCACGGCTCTGGCCCCTGGCGGAGTAGTGCTGTGACCAGGATCCTGCCTGAGCCACTGCCTGGAAATTCAGTGGCACAGGCAGCAGGATGTGTCTGATTAGAAAGGAGCCAGACGCAGTACGAGGGCTGGATCAAAGTGTTAGGTGGGCCACATCTTGCCCAGCCCTGCTATAGGCCAGGGGCCTGATTCTCTGCTTGCTGATATGTCCATCAGCCAGGCAGAGCTCTGGCGAAGCCAATGGAATTACACTAGCTCCAATCCAACTTTCTGTTGAGAGGCAGTGTGGTCTAAAGGCTAGGGAGTCAGGAGAGCTTGAGAGCCTGGATTTGTCTCATCCTGCTGGGTGACCTTGGACAAGTCACGGGGCCGTTCCCTGCCTCAGTCCCCTCTCACCCTTTGTCTATTTTGGCTGTGAACTCTTTGGGGCAGGGACTGGCCCTCACTGTGAATCTGTGTGGCATCCTGTGCAATAGGGCCCTGATTTCCCTTGGATCCTTTGTGCACTATTGTAATATAAATAGTATTTTCGGGTGATCAGCACTCAGTCCCAGCAAAACCAATGGCAAAACTCCCCTGAGCCAAGTTCTCCCCTACCTCCCACTGGCTGTCACTCCAGCTTCTGGCCTGGCTGGTAGGCAGGCTCAGAGGGGGTGGAGAGGAGAGGCCAGGGCCCAGGCCTGTCCACTTTCAAAAGTGGGAGGCCCCCCCCTTCCCCGCTGTTCTGGTGCCCCTGGCATGGATGCAGATCCTGAAGACATGGACACACTCATATGAAGAGGCACGTGTGCAAACACATGCGGGGACATGCACATGCACCAAGAGAGTGCACACATTTTCCTTCCTCTGACAGAACCAACCCAGGACAGCTCCTCGTGTCTGTTCCCCTCCCAATCAACTCTTTTGTTTCTTTCCTTTCGTTTCTTTTCACAAGGCAATGCAGCGACTCATTGTTCTGCCACATTTTCCAAACCTTGAATTAGAAAAAAAGAAAGCTGGAAAGATGAGGGATTTCATCAGAAAAGCCCTTCCCAGAGAATCACTTTGGATTGGCTACTTAGCGGCGCAGCATCCCGTAGAGAGGTTTCCATGGCTACCTGTGAGGCCTCGGCAACCAGGCCCAGTGCTGAGAGGGGAGCAGGGCTGCAGTGAGCCCCATGTATTGCAAATGTGTCAGAACCATAATAGCAATAAATCTTCGCAGCACTGTAGCACCTGCTGTCTGAGCATGTGGCAGAAGGGTCGTGAATTTAGCCACTCAACCTCCATAGGGATGGGGATGCATCATTATCCCAACCAGGCCTGGGGGGAAACTGAGGCACAGAGCCAGGAAGTGGCTTGCAATCAGTGGCAGAGACTCTGTGGGGGTAGGGGGTTGCCCTTCCTCTGCAGCATGGGGCATGCCTCACTTTTTGGCTTGGATGAGACTACAGGGTGGATTCTCTGCAACTTGAAGTCTTTAAATCAAGATTTGAGGACTGCACCGGCCCTATGCTCCGTGAGATTGCCTGGTTCCTCAGATCCCTGCTCGAACCACCAGCCTATGTGTAGCACCCCCAGGCTCTTACATACAGGTGCCGTGAATCACGAGCCCGATGGAATTGGGGACCTTCAGCACTGATCAGCCAGCAGCTCTCTAGAGCCTGAGCTAAGACAGAGCTGGAGTGGATGTAAACAGGAAGCTGCTGTGACCCTGGGAGCCATCTGCGAGCTGGCAAGGTGAGCGCAGTGTCCCTCAGCCTGTTAGAGACCAGGGACTGCCTTCCCAAACTGTGTCAGGGACGTCTGAGGGACTGGCGCCAGCCCAGGGACTGGTCATTCAGAAACACGGCTCCCTTGGATGGGGGAGGACTCAAAAGACCTGAACTGGAACAGCTAGCTCAGGGAGTGGGGAGGAGAGTCAGGCGCTAGCCATGCTGGGTTCAGTGCTGGGGTACTTCATCTTTGTGCAGCAGAAGGATGCTGTGGGAAAAGTGGAGCGGCCCTTAGTGGGGAGGGGGCTTGTCATATGAAGTTCATAGACACCTCTGAAATTGCGGGGATCTGGGGATGTCTTGGGAGGGTCTGCCAGCTGGAGACAGCACCAGCCCGCAGGCCTCCTGCTCCAAGAGCTGGGAGCAGCGGTGCTAACGCAAGAGTCCTGAGTCAGGATCCATGTTCCCTCTAATCTTTTCCATCCATATGCGGCTTTTTTTCCATCCGTGTGTGGAATAAAGTTTTCTACATGCACCGCGATACAAACAAATGTGCACCACCAGTAGAAACAAAAAATCCAACTGTGGGCATTTTGCTAATCAGCGGGGTGCCATTTGAATCTCTCCTGGTGGTGGCCCAAGTATTCAGCTTGCAGGGAACACGAGCCATGAACTGTACACAC